>NC_136061.1:1092665864-1093337114 GCF_964261635.1 Lissotriton helveticus | reverse complement strand
AACTTCAAACTGATTCAGCCGTTAGCGTAATATCCTCAGTGGCAACGTCCTCCTCTCCTTGTGTGGCAGTTGCAAGAAGATAAGTCTGCAGAGGACCCCATATGTCAGCTGGCCTAGAGTTGAGAGGCAGCAATTCTGAAAAAATACCGTACTGTTCTTGGCAGTATAACATGTCATGCAGCCAAACCTTGAATTTAGGAGCTCTGCCCCGACCCCACCTACACGCCACATGTCTTCTGGCCAGTAATATTGCCACATCAGTATATTTCCTAACTGTTCGTGCAATCTTTGCCGTGTATCCTAGTAGGAACAGTTGTGGATCTAAAGTTAGGGCATCTCCTATCATAAGGGAAAGTCCTTCACACACCTGTGACCAGTATTCCTGCACTTGCGGGCAAGTCCACGCTAAATTAAAGAAGTCCGCCCCCTCCTGACCACACCTCTCACATCTGTCCGAGTCAATCAGACCAAATCTAAATTTCCTAGCCGGCGTATAGTATAACCTATGAAGGAACTTATAATGTATTATTTTAAAACGACAGCTGGACATCACCGCTCCTGAAAGGTCACAACTATACTCCCATTGCTCGTCCGCTATCTCCCTGCCAAGATCTGATGACCAATGCGCCCTAGCCATACTCTCCACAACAGGCATTTCCTCTTGTAGGCTTCTATAAATATTAGACACTAAATGCGCACCATCAACGCTATTCACCACTACTGTGAGTGGGGTCACACTGGGGGGTTCACGAGGGTATTCCGGCAGCAAGACCCTCAGGCCTTCCCTTAACCGTATATAATAAAACAACTCCAATGGGGTGGGTTCATTTTCCTGAAAGAAATCCTCTCGAGACCGAAAGAGCCCTTCGCAAAAAAGATCACCCCAGTTATGAATGTGTAGCCGACGACACAGCTTTTGGAATCCCACCTCTTGAAGGAGTGCTATCCGCGGGTGATAAGACAGTGGCATCCGAGCCGTGTATAGTAATGGGGCCTGCAGCTTCCTCCCTATTCGATGCCATGCATCCATCGTACAGGTCACTGTATTAGAATGCATATCCAATTCAGATGTAGGGGCATGAACCACGCCTGCCAGCGGTAGCGGATGGGCTATCCAACCCTCCGCCGCCACCTGCGGCATGTAGGGTGACGGTTTCAGCCAATGATACAGGTAGTGTGCCTGAGCACTCAAGTAATATGCCTCGAAATCAGGCACGTCAAATCCGCCCATACGGTACGGTTGTGTCATAACTGCCCAGCGGAGGCGTGCCTGCTTGCCCCCCCCATACAAGACGTATAAGCTCAGAGCGTAGGGTTTTGAAGAAGAATGCGCCTGGGTAGTAAGGAACGTTGAGGAACAAGTATAAGAAGCGCGGCAGAACCACCATTTTTATGAGGGAGATTCTCGCCGCCATCGACAAGGGCAATTTAATCCATCTGGTCACTGAATCCGCTAGTTTAGTAATAGCTACTCCGTAGTTCGCACGTAAGGTATCCCCCCTATCTCTCGATATATGTATGCCCAGGTAGCGCAGTTCAGAGGTGCACCACTCAAGTGGGTATTCCAGCGGGAACTCCGATATTGCTGGCGTTAGAGGGAAGAGTTGGGACTTACCCCAGTTAATAGAAACGCCGGAGAGGCCTGCGAAGGTGACAAATTCCCGCAGCAACGCATTCAAGTTAGAGCTGGGATCTTTGACGTATAGGGTAACATCGTCAGCATATAACGAGATAGAAAGCTGACGCTGGTGGTAATTGAAGGCGCTAGCCGCACGAAGCTGCCGGATTCGACAGGCCAATGGCTCTATCGCCACGGCAAACAGTAAGGGGGAGAGAGGACATCCCTGGCGGGTTCCTCTTGTTATTGCAAAGGCGTCAGATAGTTGGCCATTCGCGAGTACTCTCGCCGTTGGAGCCGTGTATAACAACCGTACCCAGTTTACGAATATCGGGGGGAACCCCATCCTTCGCAAGACTGTGAATAGGAACCCCCATTCCACCGAATCGAACGCCTTTGACGCATCCAGAAAAACTGCGGCTAGAGGGATCTCAGGATGTACCGTTTGGATCAGGGAGAAAACCGTGCGAAGGTTGTGTGAGGTCGATCTCGTTGGGACAAAGCCCGACTGATCAGGCAATATGAGTGTAGTCATAAGTAAAGATAATCTCGTCGCCAGCACCTTGGCCAGAATTTTGGCGTCACAATTCAAGAGCGACAGTGGGCGGTACGAGTCACAGTATGCAGCATTTTTCCCCGGTTTGAGGAGAGACGTGATAATCACCTCACGCATAGACCTCGGAAGTACACCCACTTCTAAGGCATCTTCAAATACCTCCCGCAGGACAGGTGCAAGGACCTCTATATAACATTTATAAAATTCTGCGGGTAAGCCATCGTGACCCGGCGCCTTCCCATTGCTCAAGGACATAATGGCATCCCGCACCTCGTCCAACTCGAAGGGCGCCCCTAGAAACTGTCTGTGGACATCGCTTATCCAGCAGAGTGCAATGTCCCCAGATAGTCATCCAGGTCCACTTCACCGAACGCCCGTGAGGTATAGAGTTGTTCATAGTGTGTTTGGAGTGTATTCAGAATCCCAACAGAATCCCTGTGTATCTCCCCGTCCGGTGTGGTCAGTTCTAGGATAGTGTTTGAACCCCGTGCCACCCGCACTGCCATGGAAAGCGCTCTTCCCGCTCTCCATCCCTCGTTATAAGCGCGGGCCCGCCAGTGCTTTCCCTTGAATGATACCTCCCTTTGCGCTTCTGCCTCGTATTCCGACAGTTTAGCCCTGAACGTGCACCGCATGTCTCCAGTAGCCCCTCGAACCATGCCATCCTCCAGAGTTTTGAAGAGCACGTTGAATGTCCCTCAGCACCCCAGAGCTCTTAGCAATGCACCATCCCCTCACCGTAACTTTGAAAGCCTCCCAGACTGTCTCTACAGAGTCTACAGTATCTTTATTCCGGGGAAAAAATTCTTCTATGTCTGTTCTAAGTTCTTCGCGGAAGACAGTATCTATCAGTACACTAGGGTGTAAGCGCCAAGGTGGGCGTGGTTTATTAAATCCGGGCATGTCTAGAGCCGTCAAGACCGGGCAATGGTCGGAATGTGTCATGGGCAGATGTTTAGAGTGCAGAATATGTGGTGCTAGATTTATGGATACAAAAATGTAATCAATTCTGGCCCATGTTCCAGTGTGTGGGGTAAAGTGCGTTCCATCTAGAGTATCAGGATGCACTTGTCTCCAACTATCAATCAATCCTTCCTCTTCAACTATCCCTCTAAGGGAATCCCTCGCTCTAGTATGGTATGTTGAACATCCATCCGCTCTATCTAATCTCGGATGCAGGGCCACATTGAAGTCTCCACCACAGATCAGGTGCCTGGAACCCACATCCAATATACCCCCCAGAGTTGCGCAAAAAAGTGAGGATCATCAACATTAGGCGCATAGCAGTTGGCAATGGTGATCGTTTCTCCACCCAACCTCCCCCATACAATCACATATCTCCCCTCCTTATCAATCAGTTGACCTTGCAGTGTGAAGGGGAGGGCTCGGTGTATAAGTATAGCAGTGCCCCTGGAATAAGAGGAGTAGTTCGAGAAACCCTTACACCCGCCCATCTCGCGCCGAATGTGGAGGCAGCCGCTGGGGGTTCGTGAGTTTCTTGCAGCATAACCACCTGCACACTGTGTCTGTCCCAATATGCTAACAGTTGCCTACGTTTCCGTGCATCCTTCAGTCCACGCACATTCCAGGATATAAAGGTGCATTTGTTAACAGTTCCTGCGCCTAGTGTGACCTATTTCAATCTGTTTGAGGATCGTACAATGGAGCACCCATAACCACAATGCAACATACTCAACAAGTCCACTCGCATCCCTCCAGCATATCACTGTGTTGTCTTGCCCGTGTAATTCGCATTCAACCAATTCATAAAATTCCCACATTTTCCCCCATTCCCCACCCACCACCCACAGAGGCTTCCCCAACTTGCCAGTGCAATCTTCCACCCCTCCCCTCCCCAATGCCCTCAACAATCGAGGCGAGAAAACACCCTGTAACAACAGTAACAATATGGGTAATACCCGTTGGGTAGCATTCTAGGTGGCAACACAGCACCCCCTCCCCTCCACAAGTTTCCAACAGCGGGACCCCCTTAGCCATCGGGGGGAAAGGGGGGTGCCTGGCGATGAGGATCAAGACCAAATTGTGTCAGGCCAAAACCCCCACCCACCGCAAAAATTCAAGGAGTATAGAAATCAATGATCATGTCGATTGCCGTGTAGTAGTCCACACCGTAGTACTCACAGACAGGATTCAGGGCGATATCTGAAGATCAAGAGTCAGGAGATCACTGTTCCTCATCCCCCATGCGGTCTTCTCCGCGGTCAGGCGCAGCCATCCCGTCCCTGTTCTGGAGCGTTGTGCGTTTAAAATGTTTTATAAATTCCTCAACTTGCTGCGGTTTCGTAAAACATTTTTGGCGGCCCTGGTACGTGATTCGTAGTCTAGCCGGATAGAGTAGTGCGTAATCCACCTGAAGAGTGCGAAGCTTCGCCTTGACGTCCAGAAACTTGCGCCGTTCGTCCTGTACCATAGGAGTGAAGTCAGGGTATATCGTGAAGCTGTTTCCATCATAGTTAAGTGCTTTGGCGGTCCGAGCCGCCCGTAGTGCTGTGTCTCTATCCCTATAGTTCAGCAAGCGGGCTATGATAGGCCTCGGTTTCATGCCCGGCTTGGGTACCGGTCCAAGGGATCTGTGCGCCCTCTCTACAATGAACTGGGGGGAGAATGCGTTCGAGCCCACCGAAGCCAACAGGAGTTTTTCCACATAGTCCTCCATTCTGCCCACATTGGTGGACTCCGGAATACCCACTACGCGTATGTTATTACGGCGACTCCTCGCCTCCAAATCCTCGTTCTTCGCCGCTATTGTGCGTAGCAGGTCATCCATCCGCGTAAGTCGTGACGTATGTTGTCCTGAGGTATCTTCAACGTCTGAGATCCGCTGTTCCGCTTCCTTCAGTCTCCCCTCATGGACATCCAGCTTGTGCACGACAGCATCCATCCTGGACGATATTCTGTCCACCTTATCAGCAATAGTTGCGAATCCCTGTCGCATCTCACGTAGAATTTCCTGGATATCAGTGGAGTTGGTCGTCTGACTACTAGTAGGATTACTGGTTTCCGTCTGCGGCAGTTGCTCCGGATTGGTACGGGTAGACTTCTTCGCGGCATCAAATGTAAGCTTCGGCTGACGCGCGTCAGGTCGGCCCATCTTACCACCAATCACACACAAGCAGCACAGTGCGCAGTAAAGTGAGCAGCTAGTTCACCACTGGTATGCAGGCTCGGTGAGCACTATCAACGCAGTGTCTGTACCGTCGCAACGAGCGCCAGTAAATATCAGCACTCGGGTGGGGTTTAAATCAATGTTAATGCCAGTATCTGTCGTCTCCTTCGTCCTCCAATCTCTTCTTCAACTCCGACTTAGGGGTCTCCCAGTGAGACCACCCCACCGCTGTCTCACCGTGCGTCAATTGCCCTCAGGGTGGTAGGACGGTCGCGCACCATTGGCAGTACTCGTGAAGTAGGCCCGCAGCACAGTCAGTCGCATGGAGTAGCCTCCTCTCCCAGGATGGTAATTAGCCGGTGAGGGGCGGTGGTCGCAGTCAATAAGGATTAGTAAGTGCCAAAGGTTTTAGTGCATGGCAAGCCACCGCCGTCTCCAAGTGGCCGGTACCACCTGCGCCTCCTGCCTCTTGCACACCGTCGTGCACTTTCACTTTAGGACCCAGTTAATGCCAGTAGCTGGAAAGTAGGTGTAGATCCCCAATAATGGCCGTAGCCTCGGCCCCTGCACAGCGCCGCTCGCTCCACTCACCCCGCTGTCAAGGGGCAGCCAGAAGACGGACCGCTGAGATCAGCCGATTCCCGGGTGGCTCCCAAGAGCTGACGGCATATGCAGCCGGCGCTGCGTGCACCGCGATGTCTTCCACGCCTGGAGGTATGTGATCAGCGATCCCCTGAATGTCTCGTGGATAGGCTGAGGGGCCGTTCCTAAGATGGCCTCCACCCCCGACAGCCGTCAGCAGACCGCTGGTCGCACTCAGCAAGAAACAGTTTGCCCAGGGGAGCTAGGAGATTATAGCGAGTACCTGCAGGGGTGGATGGGCCGAGCAACAGCACCGCTATCTTCAAGGCGCCGCTATGAGGAGTGGAGCTCGGACAGCGCGTCTCGCCACCGCCGCTCCGGTAGTTTCGCGCCTTCCAGGGCCCAGCAGCTGTTACTGGATCCTCGGCCTCGCGTTGTGCGACAGGCCGGCCGGCTGCATCAAGCCCTCCAGCAGTCCAGGTCGCTGGGCACAACGGAGCCTCCATCAGCCTTGGGGTATGAGCGATCAGCCTGAAAATTTCACCGGAGCACCCGGGCAGCCTCCTCAGCAGATGGTGGCAGTTTCAGCCCAATCACATATCGGTTTGAGGATCGATTATAGGATTAATTGCGCCAGGCTGTGATAGCCTTACGATGAGGCATCCATACACCAGTGCGCCACCTAGCGCCCCCATATGCTTTGAATGAAACATTGCTTTTAAATGCGTACAGCACAAATACTCTTTTCGTGTACAACCATTTTGAATACATTTTTATGTATTTTGGGTGGGGTTTTTTAACACATCATGTTTAGATATGTTTATGTATTTAGAACTTAGTAATGTTGTACATAATAAAGTGGAGTGTGTGTTGTATGGCGTTTTAGGATCCGAGTGAATTTTCCCGATTCATGCCCTTATATGGGTACCATTCACACTACCCTAATATAGGCATAGAAATCATTCCCTTATTTAGACATAGCTCACGCAGACCAAATACCAGCATGGCTACTTCCACCCGTATCAAAAACGTCACAACGATTTCTTGGAAAATCGACTTAAGCAGTCAGGGACCTTCCTTTGCTTGAATATTGATTTGTCCAAGAACTCATGTACTTTACAAAGAACTACTATTCCCTTGGGGTTCTTTCCTGACGTTATTATGCCTGACTTCACGGCAAAACTAGACACCTTCAAGGTATAAATATGCCTTCGCTTGCTCTAGCAAGACACAGTGGTTAGGAGCCGTTCGACTATCTACTTGCCCGACGCAGCTCGCTACAGCAAGTGCCGAAGGAAGTCGACCCTCCAGCTGATGCACTGATTGAGAGGCTGCATTTCTGTTGGTGCGAATCCAGCTCCAGTGTTTCCAAGCTCCCCTTGTGGGGTGTTGGGAAATCGAGTCCCAAAACTGAGATACCAGACCTCCTTCATTCTAAACTAAAGGTATGGAGCTGATTAGAACCTATAGAAATCTTGGATTGATTCTTGGCAAAGAAAAACTAAACCTATGCTACACCACACTTACTCCTTCTTGCGTACTAGGCTTAAGTTAGGTACATTGGGGTAGGGGTATTTTAGAAGCACCAGTTGAGTACTTTTAGCCCTTGTTATTTATGTATGTATTTTTATATGGTTTAGAAACCATGCAATGCTCTTACAGTATTATTTCATCATATTGTTCTCGCTGTACGCATTATACTTTGCAGTCTGCATTACGATTGTAGCAGTTTGCTTCTCTTGCATGAGAAAGACTGTTCAATAAAACCTTTTATTGAAAACGCCAGTCTCTCTATTTCTCTGCACCTCTGTAGAAACGAAGCATGCACGAGTGACTGAGTGAAATACTTATCTATTTATTTATTTATTTATTAATTTATTTTTTTGTCCTCATTCGCCTCTCCTCACCCCCTTTCTGTCGCGGTACCGCCCTAGGGCGCCACCTTGACCGATCTTCCTTGAAACGTGTTTCCGCCGAGATTTTAGAGAGGCTTAATCATAGGATTTGCTTGCACCTTTACCTTAGGCACCCTTCCCGTCACCCATAACATCGTAAGAACGGAGTCCAGAATCTATATCTCTTCTTGCGCCGACCGACCATATCTAGCTTTGCTATAGCTCTCATAGCTCTTAACCATTTCAAGTCTGACGGAGGGTCTACAGATACCCACATCCTGCAGATTTCCCTCAGGGCCACCAGTATAGCATAAAACACCAGTTTTGCTTTATCATCCAAGCCCTTACCTTGTAGATCCGCTCTTCCCGTCATAACAAGTTCAAGGCTTACCTCAATATGTTGGCCCAATGCGGTTGACAGGCATTTACTCACAGCAACCCAGAAGTCCTTTATCGCCGGGCATGTGACAAACATGTGCACGTCGTCTTCATTCGGGCTGCTGCATTTGAGACACCTCACTATTCCGCCAGCTTTAAATTTCGCCAGTTTTTTTGGAGACCAATAAGCCCTGTGGAGAGTGAACAGGTGGTTTCTCCTTAAATTCGTAGGTTTTACCGCCTTGTAAAGAATCAACATAGTTACTTGCCATTAGTCCTCTGTAGCAATCCTCGGCAAGCACTCTCCCCACAGGGTCTCCGGCAATGTAAAAGGTCCGTCCTCCATTTCCACTATTGACCAATACCACATCCCCACTTCTTTTTTAATCGGGATCTCCAAGGCCAGCTTCTCTTCAAACACATTATATTGCCCAATTACATTTTCTTTCCCGGCGACCCAGCTTTGTATCTGGAGATATTTAAACTTAGAAAACTTGTGGCCCCACTTTTGTTCACAATATCTCCACGGTGTTAAGCTGCCTTCTATAAACAGATCCCCCCATCTCTGAGGTCCCTCTAATTTTAGTGACCTTGCCAACGCGTCCTCGGACCAGCTCGGAGCTCCTGGTGTATCCCAAATCGGTGCCATTGCACTAAAATATGGTGTTATTATTGCCCTCCTGATTCTTTACCAAACCATTGCTAGATCTTTCAGCACCTTTAATCTTATTTTTTTAAAGTACTTTGGGTCGGCAAATTTGTACATAAATCCATTCTGCTTGATCTTCTCCGTTCTAAGCAGTGCTGACAGTAGTTTACCAATAACTGAACTCCCCGGAGTACCCAGAAGCATTCTGCAGTTCTTCAACAAAAAAAGCCCAAGAATAAATCTGGAGGTCTGGAGCTGCCAGTCCTCCTTTCAAAAGTTTTCTCCTAATCTTTTTCCAAGATAGGCGCGATCCCTTAGATGCCCAAATAAATGACCCAATCTCACTCTGCAACTTTATAAGCCCCTCCTTCTCAAACAGAAGAGGCAGGGAATCAAATAAGAAAGTTATCTTGGGTAGAACCATCATCTTCACCAAATTAACTCGACCATATAATGTTAGCGGCAGGTGTGCCCAACCTCTCATAGCCAAAGAGATTTCCTTCCTGACTTTAGCAAAGTTAACTTTGGTGTGTTCCTTTATGTCCTGTGTTATTCGCACCCCTAAGTATCTTATCTCTGTTTTGGAAGTTATGTCATCTGTTATTAAATTCCAAGACATAATCTCGGTTTTGTCAGCGATTATACGATATCCAGAGACCTCCCCAAATTTCTTCGTTATAGTATCTATGCAGCACAACGATTGATGGAGTTTGGGGTTAAAATAACTATATCATCCGCGTATAGCCTGATCTTTCTGGCCCATCCCTGAAACTAAAAGGGGGAATCATATCTGCCTCTCTAATTCTGCAAGCTAGTGGTTCTATATAAAGATCGAACAAGAGAGGAGATAAGGGACATCCCAGCCTTGTACCCCTCATTACTTTTATTGGCTGGGTACCCTTGAGGTAGGTGCCTGATACAGCCGTGCCAAAACCGTGACAAAATTTGCCCCCATCTGTAAATGTGTTATTAGGGCCTTCAAATACACCCAATTAACACGATCAAAAGCCCTGACGGCATCCAGAGCAACTACCGCCAAGGGGAGATTGTGTGTGACAGCCACGTCTATACTACATATAAGGGAAAAAGTTAACTCCTTTAAATACCTGCCTTTAATAAACCCCTTCTGATCTTCGTGTATAAGATGGGGAACGACTCTGCCCAGCCTATCCACCATAATCTTCGCAAAAAGCTTATAATCACAGTTTAAAAGCGAAATCGGCCTATACGAGTCCATATATTTTGGTGATTTCCCAGGTTTAGGAATAACTATAATGTTTGCCTCATTCCACGATGCAGGAAGGGTCGCACTCCCCAAAAAGACATCATTAAAGACTTTTGTTAATAAAGGTGCCACGCTCCCAGCCAAAACCTTGTATACCTCAACAGGGAGCCCATCCGGGCCAGGTGCCTTCCCTTTCTTAACCTGCTTGATGGCCTCCTCAACTTCTCCATGCAAGATCTCCTGATTTAAAATTTCCTGGAGCTCTTCTGTTAGTGGATTCAGAACCTTCACCCACTTATCTACTTCCTGTTTGTCTGGAACAAGATCCTCCCTATACACCTCTTCAAAATATCTGTAAAAGGCATCAACAATATCTTTCGTATCAATAACAAATCGCCCTGGCTCGCCATCTCTCACTTCTTTAATCATGTTTCGTATCCGGTCTTTCCTTGCTTTCCACACTAATAATTGACTTGTACCTTCTCCATACTCAAAATGCGCCAGTTGGCTGGCCTCCCATTTTTCCTTAACCCTGTTAGTGACCACCGTAGGCATTTCTTCTTTCAATTTAGCCAAATCTTGAGCGATCTTTTCCTTTACCTCACTGCTCCCTTTTTTCACTATCCCTGCCTCCTTCTGACGGATTTCCTTCTCCAAAAACTCTACTCTATTGTAATACGCTCTTCTTTTATGTTCACCCAAAGCTCCCAGCCTCCCCCGAAGAAAAGCCTTACATGTCTCCCAGACAATCTCAATTTTTGCTGACCCCACATTCTGCTCTACAAATCCATCCACTTCCTGCCTGAGACTCTCCATCACCTCACAATCATGCAACACTGTACAGTCTAACCTCCAGACTGAACCCAAATCGCAGGCCCTTGTCCTTACCACCAAGGTGACTGCTGAGTGATCTGATAAATGAACCCCAACATGTGAGGTCTGTTCTACTCTATCCATCAGTCTCAAATCTATTAAAATGTAATCAATCCGTGATCTATGACTGCATTTTTTATTATAATAAGTATAACCTAATGCTTGACCCGACCTCTGTCTCCAGACATCGCATAATCCAAACTGGTCTATCAAGCCCTTTAATCTATTAAAATCGCCAGCAAGGATAATATTACCTGAGAGGCCCAACATCTCCTTAGCTAATTCATCTAGAGGCCCAACATCGTCTTGGTTTGGGGCATAATAACCTACAATATTAAATACATGACCACTTATTTTAAGGTTTACAATCAGCCATCTGCCCTTAGCATCCGCCACCTCACCCTCGATAGTACAGTCTACCCCTTGCCTAACCAACAGTGCAATACCTTTATTTACCGCCACTTGTGGTGTATAAAAAGCATGCTTCAGCCAGCGCTGTGATCCAATAAATTTCTTGCTCTCTTCCCCTGTTAGATGGGTCTCCTGTAAAATCATTATTATTATTATTAAATTACACTTGTATAGCGCTATCTACCCGGAGGCCTCGTAGCGCTCATGACTGACACTTTATTAGCGCGGGCTCAGGGCAGATCAGCGTACTTTCGCATACAAGTGTGTTTTAAGAGTTTTCCTGAAGGAAAGATGGTTAGTGGTTTCCCGGAGGGATAAGGGGAGGGCGTTCCAGAGCCTGGCCGCGGTGTGTGAAAAGGAGCGGCCACCCCATCGAGCCTTCTTGACTCTGACGGAGGTGGCCAGCTGGAGGGAGCCAGAGCGGAGGGAACGCAAAGGAACATAGGGGGTGACCAAGGTCTGTAGAATTGCGGGGCCAGTGTGATGGAAGGCCTTGTGTAGAATACACATAGCCTTGAACTGTACTCTCGCTGCAATAGGGAGCCAATGGAGTTCTCTTAAGGCATTCCTAGCTGACTGCCAGCGAGGAAGATTGTAGAGAAGGCGGGCCGCACTGTTTTGGGTGACTTGGAGCTTTTGAATAACAAAGGAAGGGGCTCCCATAAAAAGAGCGTTCCCATAGTCCAGGCGCGATAATATCAGGGCCTGGACCAGGATCCTCCTGGCCTGAAAAGGAAGCAGGGGGAGCACCTTCCGCAACATCCTCATCAACCCAAAACAGGTGGCTGCTATCTTAGTGGCTTGTACCGAGAAGTTCAAGGCTGAGTGGAACCAGATCCCCAGGCTTTTTATCTGGGGCTTGGGAGTGGGGGGCTCACCCAGACATGGTGGCCAGATGGATGCAAAAGCGGAGGGGGAAGAATTCCCCAACAGGATGACGTCCGTCTTCTCCCCATTAAGTTTTAAACAGGAGGATTGCATCCATCTGGCGACCGCCTCCAGACAGGGACCTAAGGTGTGGGACGAACCCTCCGCGTGGTCTAAAGAGACCACCAGTTGGGTATCGTCCGCGTAGGTGACAATACGCACACCGAAGGGTTGGACTATCCTGTCTAGAGGCTCCATGTAGGCATTGAACAGGGTGGGGCTCAGGGAGGAGCCCTGAGGAACCCCACACCTGAGTGGATGTTTAGGGGACACTGCCTCACCCTCAAAGACCTGGAAAAACCGGTCGGTCAAGAAGGACGTCAGCCATTCCAGGGCCGCGCCCGACACGCCCATGTCCGTCAGTCGTTGCAACAACGTGACATGGTTAACCGTGTCGAACGCGGCACTCAGGTCCAATAGGATAATGGCGACTTTCCCACCCTGATCCAGCACAGCTCTTGCTTCTTCCGTGACCGCTAGAAGAGCAGTTTCTGTCCCATGTAGCGGACGAAACCCTGTCTGAGAGGCACGCAGGCGACTGTTTGACTCCAGATAGTTCGTTAAGGTGTTATTTACGTGCCTCTCAAGCAGTTTGCTCAACCAGGGGAGCAGGGAAATGGGACGGTAGTTTGCAAGGTTACTTTGGTCAAGATTGGGCTTTTTCAGCAGCGCTCTTACCATTGCGCACTTCCATGGCGGGGGAACGGATTTGGAGGAGATGGAGGTGTTAAGAACATCCAATATGATGGGGCGGATCAAATCCATAGCCAATTTGAGAGTTTGTGGGGGTGCTGGATCGTTGGGAGATCCAGAGGTGACTTTAGCAGTCAGTTTATCTAGTGCCGGAGCATCCAAGAGTGGAATTGTGTCTAGCCTACAAGAAGCTAAGGCATCGGAGGTTGGGGGGGTGCAGGGTTCCAGCTCATTATTGGCATCCCCAAATGAGGAGTATATTGTTAGAATCTTTTGAGAAAAGAAGTTAGCCAAATCGTTGCAGCGGTTTTGAGCACCCTCAGTATCGGGGCATTCGGCAGGAGGGGAAACGAGGGATTTCATAATTTTAAAAATTTCCCTAGGGGCATTGGCGGCTGCTTGAATTCTGCTGTCGTAAAAGGAGGTTTGTGCTAGTTTTATCTCCTGTTTATAGAGCCTAATATTGGCTCTATATTCATCCTTCCTGGTTTGGGAGTAGTCCTGTCTCCAAGCTCTCTCCCGCTTATGACAGGCTAATTTCATGATCTTAAGTGCGGGTGTGTACCATGGAGCAGCTTTTGTTTTTTTTGTAAGATTATTGTTTTGAACAGGAAGAACCATATCAAGTGAGGAGGTGATCCAGCCGCCGAAATTGTTGGCTGCTATATTGGCGTGCATCACCTTCCCAGGGGGGTCTCTAGCCAAAGCAGCTTCCCATGCAGGGAGGGAAAGAGAGGACCATTTCCTAGCTTGGTGTTTGGCGAGACAGTGGGCAGAGGGGAGGGTGTTTGTGCGCCAGATGAAAGGTATCACAAAATGATCCGTCCAAGGTAAAGGGATGGGGGGCTCCACTGTAATGTCGTTAATATTACTAAAGACAGTGTCGAGAAGATGACCTCTGTTATGCGTTACATGAAATCCCTTTTGATAGAGGTCCAACGCTTGAAGATTAGCACGAAGCGAGTTAGCAGCAGTATCGAGAGGATCATCGAGGTGCAAGTTGAGATCCCCCAACAGGGTAAAATTAGGTGAAGATAAAACGACACTGGCAGCAAGCTCAGTAATCTTAGTAATAAAATTATTGAGGGCGCCAGGAGGGCGGTAGATCAGAATGCCGGAAAAGGTGATAGTGGGGGAGAGTTCTAGCGAAAATTGAAAACTTTCGCAGGTCGATGATGTGGTGGGGGTGATTCGGCACTTGTAACTGTCCCGATAAACAATAGCCAGTCCACCACCTCTCCCAGTTTGGCGGTCCAATCTCTTAAGAGTGAATCCTAGTGGAATAGCTCCGACAACGGCCGGGTCATTGTCTGCCTGAAGCCATGTTTCTGTTAGGAAGAGGGCATGGGGATTAAGCTCTTCAATCAGTAGGCGCAATTCGGTGTGGTGTTTATTAAAAGACCTACAATTTAGTAGGAACATTCTCCACTCCTGAACAGAGAGTGGACGTCGATTGACGCAGATTGAGGGACTCCAATTACAGTTTTTACAAATAAAATCAGAGAGAGTAGGAAGGACCAGGTGATCACATGCCGAACTAGTAGCGTGACGTAGGGCATGGAGTGTGAGACAGTCATAGGCAAGCGTGGGTACAGCCATGATAAGCAGATCTTACCACAGGTAGCAGGAAGCGTCTGGACGCGGACTGGCTTCTCTCTGGCGCCTCTCCGGCGCGTCTACGGCGCTACCGCTGCGCGTCACCGCTGCGCGGGTGAGCGAGGGGCTAAGTAGGTTAGGCGGAGTGGGAGACTAGCGCGTCAACCCACCAAGTATGGCCGCCTCCAATGGAGCAACCAGGAAGTGGTGCTGCTTGCCTCCCTCCACAACAAACAGCACTGGTAGCTGCGGTGGACCGGGGAGTGAGCGAGCACACAGCAAGTAATTAATTACACAATGCACAATGTTTTTAAAAACGGTCTAAAAACAATTATTAGCAGGAATACAAGAACACGCTTGTAGCAGTCCTACTTGCTACCAAGCGCCAGCGCGATAAATTTGTAAGTCAATTTCGAGCGCGCTTCTGGCCGGCTGGGAGATATGTACTGGGAGATCTCTCAGATATTTCATGATCATATCCCTCCTAGACTTCACTCGTAGACCGTTCACATTCCATGACATCAAAGTCAACCCTACTGCACTACCCCCTTTCATCCCAAGCCCACTCAAAACTCTTAACACCCTGGTGAAAAATTTCCCGTGCCCCTCCCCCCTCCCCCCACCTTCCCTACCTCCCTTCCCTTCTCTCCCCCCCCCTGGAAAACCCAACCAGCTTCCTTAGGCCCTACCAAGGCCCTTCGAGTGCCTGCTGTGGGTGGTGGTCGCACTTAACACTTAACTTTCCTATCTACAATATACCTCTACCTGGCTAGTGCTTTAAACCAACTCCTCAACATATTTTACCTTTTACACACTTCCACTTTGACATTGTTCCAAAAAACTATCCACATCTTCAACAAACCTGAAAGTGTGCATTTTGTTCTTCCACATGACTTTTAAAAAAAACGGAAATTTCAATTGCACGGTGGCTCCCAGACTCCTTAATGGCTCCATCTTTTTGCCTAGCTCCCACTGCCTATTTGCCGTTACAACAGAAAGATCTGACCTGACCTCCACTCTAGCATCGTCCACCATCAACACTCCCTTCTTCAGAGCAGCAGCTAGAACCTTTTCCTTTAAACTATGTTAGAAAGTTAATCAAAATCCTTCTAGGCTTTGAACGATTTGGATTCAGTCTGAAGGGATCACGGTGTATCCTCTGAATGTCCAGAGATATCTCCTCCTCGGTTTCCTCTAACTGTAGTTCTGTTTTTAATAGATGAACAATATAACCTTTTATATTATCTCCTTCTTTTCCCTCTGGCAATTTCAAAATTTTTAAATTGTTTCTACGTTGCATGTTTTCTAGTCTTTCCAACCGGTCCTCATGCGCCCTTTCCCTAAATCTAACCTCTTCCAGTTCTTTGCTGTTTTCCTCTACCTTGTCTCTAATCTCCTTAATCTCTAGCTCAAGTGCCTTTGTGCGCATGTTCAACTCGTCGAACTTAGCTTCCAACAATCCACATGCCTCCCTGATCCCCTCCTGATTCGCCTTTGATTCCTCAAAACTTTTATGTACATCCAAATCTAACTTCTTTAATAGGGCAATAACCGTGCTATCCAAGCCCTCAGCCCCCGATAAGCTCTCGCCTCCTCCTCCATCACCCCCTAATGCCTCTCTGCCACTTGATGGCTCTGACAAAGGGGAGTCACCTTCTCCTAAACTTGTAAGTTCATCGCCAACTCCCTGTCCTTCCCCCAACTCCACACTTACTACGTCTTGGTTATCTTTCTCCAGCACCTGGTATCTGTTTGGACTCAGATGATCTGCCCAATCTATCAAGCTGTTTTCTAACCCAGCCGCCTTAAGACCACTTCCAGCCTCTGCTGCTTTCCCACTTATCTGTTCTTCCTTAGAATTTTCAAAGTTTTTTAATAGAGCGCTATCTGGGATAGAACCCTTCGAAAGTATTAGAGTCCTGGGCAATGGTTTAAAATAAGTGTTTAGAGAGGGGGTTATTGCTATTTTTTTTACCTAGTATACCTGCCTTGTTGCTTTGTCTAGTATGCTTTTTAATAATGTTCTTTGAATTTAATCCTATATTCCCTCTGCTTCCTTTTTGTGAATTAACTGATTTTTCCTCCCCTGCTCCCCTTCCTGTACTTCTCAAAGCATATCCCGTAACAACCTTGTTTTCCTCCCTCTTAAATTGAGCTGGGCCTTTTTTCTTCTCACTCGTAGTGTTTCGGCAGGCTTTTGGTCGTGCCCCCCCCCTCCTTGCCCCCCCGCTTTTGTACTCCAAACTCTCTACTGGAGCATACACTTTAGGGACTAATTGTAGTTGTTGCGCGTGAACTTCCCCTACCTCAGTCTTCTTTTCTTCTTCGTGCTCCCTGCCCTCTTCCGATTGAAATACTTATCTATTGTTTCCGCGACTCTAGAGATATATTTCTTATTCTTGGGAAACAAAATTGTCATGTTTATGCGGTTGTTAGAAACTAATCCCTTCTTGTGAATTCGAGAAAGTTTCTAATGACCTTTGAGCTAGCTGGCATTCACTATTAAATGTAATATACTTGATAGAGACATAGGTGACCTCAGTTCTACGTCTAAACTACAGGATATATTATTCCAATGCGCAGAGCCTATTGGGAATATAGGAACTACACTACAGTGCAAGAGCTACATCATGGTGATGATGGATGTTAGTTCATTATATATGGCCTTCAAACATCAATTTGGCATTGAAGCATGCTGATATGAGATCGAGGCCACTGGCATATGCTCAACATGCCACCATGCTACACACCATGTTATCTTTTTGCCTTACCCTCAATATTTTTCTGTTTGATAAGAAGATCTACCTTCAGAAACAGGGAAGGCCAATGGGGGAATCTTTTGCCCCCCGTATGCAAACATCTATATAGGCTGGTGGGAAAAAGAGGTGGCATGGGTTGATTGCAATATACAATATATGAATAGCATTGTGCTCTGGGTGCGCTTCATCAATGATTTATTTATTCTATGGGATGGAGATAAGGCACTTCTGAGAGAATATACTGATGTGCTTAATAACAACCCATTCAATATACAATTAACAGCTAAAGTTACAGGTGTTTGAAGAATCTATCGTAAAAGAACATCATGTAACTCCATCCTACATGGAAACATTGGCCATCCTTCATCATAAAAGTATAGCATACCTTATAGCCAGTTACTCAAAGCACGAAAAATAGGTTCTATGGATGCTTTGTTTGAAATCAAAGCTAGAGCCATGGTTAAAAGATCTTTGGAAAGAGGATATCCTGAAAAATTCACAGAAGCTCAACAAAGGGTATTAGCTAAAAGTTTAGATGAATTGCTCTCTAATCAGAAATCGAAAAGCTAAAATACTCTAATACATCATTATACTAATAAGGAGAATACTACTAGATTTTTTATGGAATATAACACCAAACGTGGTTCAATTTTCTCCCTTTTAATGCGTAATTGGCATATATTACAGCATGATGATTGTCTTAAAGATATACTTGAACAGCATCCTAACATAACATATCGAAAGGCATTGTTGCTTGGAGACATTTTAACAAAATCCATATACTTACAGAATGATGAGATGGATTGGTTAACCAATAGAAAAATGGGCTTTAAGAAATGTGTTACTCTAAACCCTGTACATTTGGAGTTAATCGCACCACTTATGACACCTGTGAAGGAAGAACATATATGATTAAGGAAAGAATCATATGTGAAACCAACACTGTTGTTTATATCCTTGAATCTGGGTGTAAAATGCCGTGTACAGTGAACAAGGTCAAGATTCGGATTCTCCAACACATGAGGGCCATTAAACATCAAGATAGAACGTATCCGATGGCCAAACACTTTTGGGAGGTGCACCAAGGAAATCTGAATAGCCTGCAATTCTATGGCATAAAACATATTAAAGCACATCCACAAAAAAGCAATAGAGAACTGGAACTGAGGCATTGTGAATCCAAGATGATCATCTTACTCGGAACTGAAGAACCATGGCGGCCCAATCTTGATGAGGAACTGCATGTACATTTATAGTGACTCCCTGAATTCCATGTACTGTGCCATGTGAATTGGTGAATTGAGGACTGAATAGAGATTGTGAAACAGTGAGCCATGATGATGCATTGATATGATATTGATGTCTTACTAGATTACATTGGGGTTTATGTGCTGCGGCCCACCCAGTCATGTTTTTAATTGCTTTCAGTCATTTTTTGAATTGTATAGTTTTCAACCTTTAAATGTGTTTTATGCGGACATGTGTGTTCTTTTACATACGTGTCTATACATATTTCACATTTATTGCACATGAATACTTGCACCTTATTTGGGGATTTCTAGATCCTTCAGTATAGCTCTTTACCATTAGCAATGCTATGATGAGCTAACGATAGTTGCCTTGATTGATTTTGGAAACCAGTTCACCTATATTTGAATTGGCAGTCGTACATATTTTGTCAAAGACTTGGTAGGTCAACATTGGTTATTAATATGACTGATTTGGATAGTAATGCATTAGTATATTAATATGCAATGGCACTTTATTGGGGTGGGCTGAATATTATTGATTGATGCTGTTAAGAGAATAATGCATTTGCACTTTTTAGAGCAGCACTTTATAAAATTTCTTTTTTTTTTTTGTCCTCATTAGCCTTTACGCCACCCATTTCTAATCAAACGATACCGCCCATGGGTTTTTTATCTCATATACCGAGACCGTTAACAACCACACTAGTAGTGCCACTCAATGACCACCTCTCTACATATGCCACCCTTTGTAGGAGATTGATACATAGGTGAACTCCACCGTCACGTTGAAAACACCACCGGCGAGATAGGCCAAGACCTTAATCATTGGACTGAATTATTTACAAATCCACCTATCCCTTACCCTAAAAACACTCTTTACTCAAAATGTGCCAAAAATAGTGACCAAAATTTACATTTATCTTTTGTCGGACCCAAAGTATACATTTTAGCTGTGAATCTCATAGCTCGCAACCAGTCTGAGATCCCTGGAGATAACGGGGATCACCCACAGTTTACATATCTCTCTACGAGCCAAAAGTATCCCGTAAAATACAAGTTTAGCTTTATCATCCATGCTTCTTATCTGCAAATTCAACCTTCCAGTTATAATAAGTTCAGGGCTTACCTTAATAGTGTGGTCAATAGCTTGGGATAAACAGCTACTTACTTCCTCCCAAAACACTTTAATATTTGGACACTCCACGAACATGTGTATATCCTTCTCATTGGGACTTCTGCACTTTGGGCATTCCACCAGCCCTCCAGGCTTGAACTTTGAAAGTCTATGTGGAGACCAGTATGCTCTGTGGAGTGTAAAAAGATGATTTCGCCTTAAATTTGCGGGTTTGACAACTTTATACAAGATAGCCATAGTTACTTGCCATTGAATGTCAGATGCGATGTCCGGCAAGCAATCCCTCCACAGAGTTTCTGGCAGTGAGAACTGGCCGTCCGCCGTCTCCAACATTGACCAGTACCAAAGTCCTACTTCCTTTTTGTACACTTGACTTGAATAGATCTTCTCTTCCAATTCATTCTGAAGTCCCGCGATGATTTCAGCTTTACCGGCCCAACTATGTATTTGCAGATATTTAAATTTCGATATAGCCTGCCCCCAAATGGCCGCTCCCTGACTCCACCCAACCAACTTTCCATCCGGAAAAAGATGCCCCCATATTTCTACCCCTGCTTATCTTAAAGGAATAGCCAGGGCATCTTTGGTCCATGCAGGAGATCCTGGGCTGTCCCAAATGGAAGTATAATATCCATAATACGGGATTTTTAGTAACCTCCTAATCCGGTACCAAAGTTCCGCTGCTTCCCGCAATACCTTAAGGCGCACTTTTTTTAAATACTTTGGATCCGCAAATTTATATAGAAAACCAGATTCCTTGTGTTGGCAGCTTTTTAGCATTGCTGCCAACAATACACCAATACCCGAAATCAGTGGAGTGTTCAAAAGAATTCTGAAATTTTTTTAACTGAAAAGCCCAACAGTATAACTGAAAATCCGGGGCTGACAACCCCCCTTTAAGCAGTTTTCGCCTTATCTTAGTCCATGAGAGACGAGATCCGTTTGCGGCCCATATAAATGTACTAACCTCACTCTGAAGCTTCTTAAACCATTCTCCTTTAAATGCAAGAGGGATTGTCTCAAATAAAAAAGTTAGTTTTGGAAGAACCATCATTTTTATCAAATTTGTGCATCCGTATAGATTAAGAGACAAATGACTCCATCCTCGAAGCATTCCTCCTATTTCTCTTTTAATTCTTACGAAATTAATTTTTGCTAGGTCATCCAAGTTCTGAGTAATCCTAACCCCCAGATATCTCATTTCTAATTTGCGTTTTATAGGGCCAGGATCCAAATTCCAGCTCATAATTTCCGTTTTATCTTCGTTAATTTTGTACCCTGAGACAGCTCCGAATTCTTTAGTTATTGCTGATATATTTTCCAGTGTTTGCTGAAGATTGGAAGTATAGATTATAATGTCGTCAGCGTATAGACCTATTTTCTTGGACCAGGCTTCTACCGAGAAAGGGAGGATCTTATCAGAGCCCCTAATCCTACAAGCCAAAGGCTCTATATAAAGGGCAAACAATAAAGGGGATAAGGGACATCCCTGCCTAGTGCCCCGCATTACTTTAATCGAATTAGTTAGGATCCCATTAATCAGTACTCTAGAGGTGGGAGAATTATACAGTGATAAAAGTGTGTTAGTAAAATATGAACCCAGGTCTAAATGAGTCAAAAGTGCCTTTAAAAAGATCCAGTTGACTCGGTCAAATGCCTTAGCGGCGTCCAGTGCTATTACTGTTAGCGGAAGTTTATATGTCAAGGCTAAATCTATTATACCTATTAGAGAAAAAGTGAGTTCCTTAAGGAACCTACCTTTAATGAAGCCTTTCTGATCCTCCTGCACTAGTTTAGGAATAACCAAACTAAGCCTATCCGCCATTATATTTGCAAATACTTTATAATCGCAGTTTAACAGCGAGATAGGCCTATACGAATTAGGATCACTTGGTGGTTTCCCAGTTTTTGCAATTAAAACAATAGTTGCCTCATTCCACGAGTCCGGCAGTCCCGCCTTACCTCGAAAAATATCATTAAATAACTGAACCAATAAAGGCAAGATGCTTTCCATAAATACTTTGTAGACCTCAACTGGTAAACCATCAGGCCCAGGAGCCTTCCCTCTCTTAGCTGATCTTATAGCCTTTTCTACCTCAGTTGAGAGTATCTCTCCGTTCAATACCTGTTTTAGCTCAGTTGAAAGCGGATCCACCAGCCTCAACCATTTCGCTATTTCCAAAGTCCCAGGATTCAAATCGTCCTTATACACATTTGAAAAGTACTTAAAGAATGCATCCGCAATACCCTTGCTCTCAGTAATAGGCTCACTCATACCTGGCAGATTCAATTCCTTAATAAAATTACGTACTGAATCTTTCTTGGCCTTCCAAGCTAGTAGTTTTCCGCAGCCTTCACTATAACTAAAATGGGCCAACTGACTGGATTCCCATTTCTCTCTAATTCTGTGGTTATTAATTGCTATTAGATCCAGTTTTAACATCTCTAGATCTTTCAGCATCTGCTCTTCCATTATACCTTCGCAGGAATTGATGCTAGCCTCTAATTCACGAATATTCTGTTCCAAATCCGTAATTTTATTGAAGTAAGTTCTTCGTTTTTTTGCTCCCTGGGCACCCAGCCTGCCCCTCAAAAAGGCTTTACAGGTCTCCCATACTGTCTCTATCTTTGCAGTGCCTAAATTTGCATCCAAAAAAAACTCTAACTCTGAACTAATAATTTGCAGGCATTCTTGATCTAAAAGTACTGTGCGATCCAGCCTCCAAGTTGTTTCTGCTACAGATGCTTTAATTTTAATATTGAGTGTAATGGCCGAGTGGTCAGAGATATGAACGCCTACATGTCCCACTGCTGTAACTGAGTCTTTTAACCTTAAATCCAGCAACACATAATCGATCCGAGATTTATGCCTATATTTCTTATTATAGTATGTAAATCCTAACTGTTGTCCGTAATTAAACCTCCAAATATCACACAACCCAAACTGAGTCATCAGCAACCTTATTCTGTTGGACATTTTGGGATTCATAAGCCCACGTGAGTTAACAGATCTATCTAATTTATAATCCAGAACTGCATTGAAATCCCCGGCCATTATAATTTTACCAGCAGACCCTAGCAGTTCCCTTGCCAGAGTGTCCAGAGAATCTACTTCATCAAGATTTGGGCCATAATACCCAACTATGGTTAGTAACTCAGAATCAATTCTTGCACTTAAAATGAGCCATCTACCTTTTGGGTCTGCTAAAAAAAATTTTTAACAAAAATGAACCCCATTTCTAACCAAAACAGCAACACCCTTTGTAACTATAGTCTGCGGAGTGCAAAACCCATGAGCAACCCACCTTTGACCCTGCATGACCTCCTTACACTCTGTTGAGGTCAAATGCGTCTCTTGCAAAATTATGATATGGGCCTTTGAATCCTCTAAATATTTTAATATTACTCGTCTCCTAGATTTTGTACGTAATCTGTTAACATTCCATGACAAAAATTTTAAATCACCTGTACTAGCCCCACTCATATTGATCTCTAAAAAAAAACATAACACATATTTTGGTGGTCGCTAAGCTTCTTAGGACTTTTTTCCCCCTTTTCCCACCCCTTCCCCTCCCCCTAACATCCCTATCCCCCCAACTACTCCAACCCACCTCTCCCGTGGAAAACCCTACCATCCTCCCCTTGGCCAAGGCCATGTGAGTGTTTTTACCGTGGCGGTGCATCATATTTTATTATAACATTCTGTACCAATGAGCACAGGCTTAATAGAAAACATTGTGTCAAAAATGTATCTTATACGGCAGCATGCCGGGTCATATCTTGACATTGCTCAATAAATGCATCAACCTCCTCTACTAACCGGAAATTGTGCATCTTGTTCCGCCACATTACTTTTAAAAAGGCTGGGAATTTTAATTGAACTGTAGCCCCCAAAGCCCTAAGTGGTTCTATGCGTTTGCCTAGCTCCCACTGCCTGTTGGCTGTGACTGGTGACAGATCAGACCTCACCTCGATTTTAACCCCGTCAACCAAGACATTCTTTTTCTTCAAGGCGACTGACAAAATTTTTTCTTTTAAACTAAATGTCAGAAAATTTATCAAAACTTTTCTTGGCTTGGTGCGGTTAGCATTTAATCTAAAAGGATCTCGGTGGACCCTCTGTATATCTGCATAGATCGTCTCTTCATCCTCTACCAGTTCCAGCTCAGATTTTAACAGATGGGCTACAAATTTTTTAATGTCAGTCCCTTCTTTTCCTTCCGGCAGTTTCAATATCTTTAAGATGTTACGCCTCTGCATATTTTCAAGTCTCTCCATTCGCTCTTCCTGCGCCCTTTCTCTGAACTTAATTTCCTCAATCTCTCTATAATTATCTGCAACAGAATCCTGGAGCTTCTTTGCCTCAGCCTCTAAAACTACCAAACGTGAGCTCAGCTCACTGAATTTAGTCTCCAGGCTAGTACATGAAGCACGTATATTCTCCTGAATTGCCTTAGACTCCTCAAACCCTTTATGCATATCCAAGTCCAGTTTCTTCAAAAGGGCAATTATTGCCATATCAGAATTTTCCTCTCTATTCAGGTCTGAGGAAATCAGCTCATTCACTGCCTCTGAGTTCGGCTCCGACAGAATCATCTCATTTGTTTCCTCAAGTCCTTGCACTGCCGGCTCATTGCTCGTAACCACCGGGTCCTCCCCCTCCATATCGGCCGTAAGGAGCTGATATCGATTAGGACTTAAAACACCAGACCAATCTATAGCAGTGGTTTCTATCGGTGAAGCACTGGCCCCCTCGTCCTCTGATGCCGGTGTCACACTCTCAGCAAAATCTACCAAGTTGGGCTTCAATATTAAAGTTTTAGGGATAACCTTAAAAAAAGAGTTGAGTGAGGGCGTTGTCTTGATTTTTTTTTCCAAAATATTAGTTTTCTTGCTGTTATTTTTAACTGTTCTTTTCTTTATAGTTTTCTTGGAATTAACCTCGCGTACGTTTTTATTTTTTCCCTTACTGGGGGTGCAAGTCTTTTCCTCCCCTTGTGCCCTAACAGTATCCGGAACTGCAGTAATTTTTGCCGCACTCCTCAATTTATATCCAGACACCCCAGATCCCGCTAGGCCTGCTGCTTGCTTATGCTCTAACAAACCCCCACGCTCCTCATTAAAGTCTAAAGAGCCTCCATTGCTATTATTATTATTAGGTTTATTAGTCAATAAATTACACTTGCCTAAAGCAGTCCCTAATTCAATACCTCTACCAATACCACCTCTCCCTTTATAACCTACTCTTGCTGCTGCTCGGCGCCCCCTCCCAAGTTCATGTGCCGCTCTCCCCCAACAACCAGCTACCTTCGAGGGCTCAACTGAACCCAGACCACGCTCCTCCGTTCCCACTGCTTCCACCAACTCATTCGGTCTGTCCTCACACCGAGGGCTATCTGCACCCGCTGCCACCATGCACCTCGTCCACTTTGCCTCTGTAACCTTATTCCACCGCTGCAATCACCGCAGCAATCACCAAAAATCCCCCTATGTAACTATAAGCAGTCATATGATAGTCTGAATATGATGCCTGTTGTCTTTTCTCGTCCACTTTGCCTCTTTATCCTTATACCGCCGCTGTAATCACTGCTACAATCACCAAAAAGAACCTCAGCCCCGTATCCTACAATCTCTCCTGCCGCCCCGCAGTTCCGTGGCTGCGCGTCCTCCCTCACCTCTGGTGGACGCCGACTCCACCGACTCACTCTTCAATCTCCAGAGTCTCAGTTCTGCCTCCCTGTGGGGGGAAGACGCGGCAGGAGACGCCGCCCGCGGTGAAAGCCGAGTCCGCCGACTCACTCTCCAACCTCTAAAACCGAAGCCACAACGCCTCGGTTCAGTTCCCTCTCCCTATGGGGGAGAAGATGCGGCAGGAGACGCCGCCTGCGGTAACGCCTGCGGTGACTGCACTGACTCACTCTCCAGCCCGTAACAAAAGAAAAATGAGCAGAATCGCTCCGAAAACCGCCGCCTGTGCTCGCCTGCAGTTTCTCACACCGCCACTCTAAAACACCCGCAACCCGCTGTTAGCCGGCCGCCATGTTTTCCCTCCAGAATCCCACGCAGCACTTTATATAATGATAAATTATGGATTGGAAATTGTATTGGGATAATTTGCAATGGCATTGTGCTGGCAGAATTAGATACCATTGTTTGGTGCTTTTATGAGATGAATGTATTTGTACTTTAGTCTATGGTCGCATTTTATATAATAAAGAAATATTGATTAGTGATAACATTGAGAGTGGGTCAGTCTTGCATGCTCAATTGATACATCAGCAGATATAACTATGATGATACATGTTCATCTGACTATGTAACGATAGGTAGCTATATGATCTATTGCACCTTAATGTGGTATTATTACTTCACTTCTATATATGTGGAGTATAATATTGGCACATGTTTACATTTATGCTGCTATAACAGATATTATATTGATTGTGGTACCACTCAAAACAAAATCTTGGGAATGCTTTATTTCATTGCACTGAAGCACCTTAACCTACATTGATGTCTATTGTTGATGTTTGGTATTTATTTTGCCTATTTATATCTATTTATCTCATTGCACTGAAGCGCCTTAGTTTATATGGATGTCCAATGTTGATTTTCAATATCTATTCTGCATATTGAGGTTTACTGAAAGTTACCTGCTTTCCGCAATTATTTTCATCACCAATAAGAGTATGATATATATGTATTGGATAAGAGATTGATAACAATTCAGTGTTGATTTCTGACCATGTGAACTTCAGAATTGAATTGTAATCAGTCCTGTGGCAGTCCTGAACAAAATTGTAAAATGTTAACCTTATACTGTACCATCATGGCGGACACATTGAGCTCTAGGACTATGTTTATTGCAGACTAAATGTTATTGTGACAGGAAGTGTGAGACAAGAAGGATTGCTTTAAAATCACCGAAACAATGAAACACATCAGCGTCCTATGTTGGGTGTTTTTTTAATCAAGGGAAAATAAAACATAATTAAGCAGCTTGGCAGTGTCATGCCAATCTCTGTGGGATGTGGCATTGAGGTGCAGCTGACTTTCAGAAAAAGTGAAGTGTGGGTACTTGCTTGATGTATACTTACATTTTCGCTGTAAAGGTATGCATGGTGAACGCATATGTGTGGTAATGACTTGCATGATAAAGGCAATGCATGGTAAAGGCACTACATGGTAAAGAATGTGTGGTGATGGCATGCGTGGTTCCATCACACATCAGCATCTCCCTGCTCCTTACGTGTCCCACTACATTGAAGAGAACAACTCGGAGACCGATCTCCATTGGCACGTTATTGAACAAGTGGCAAAATCATTAAGAGGCAATAATCTAAAAATACTGCTGAACAGAATGGAATGCAGATGGATATTAAGGTATAAGAGCCTATCTAATGTATTGAACTCAATTTAAGAACGTGATTCTGTAATTTCAGGACAATAAACTATAAACAAAAATTGGAAAGAGTCTCCTACCTAATTCCGTTTGTGTTCTAATGAACCTCTACTTCAATTGCTTTTCATTGCCAGAGACTTGGAACCCACAGGATGTTCTAAAAGAACCCTCACTCACCTACCTAATAGGTGGCATACTTCATCATTAGGATCCCACCCTGGTTGTCGAGTGCTCCCAGGGTATGCTGTGACGCCTGATTACAGCGGAGCGGTTTTGTTTGGTGATCCAGTGACTGTGAACGCCGGTGTGAAGTGACAGTTACAATTGGCTCGAGATTCCCCCTCTCTGGTAGTGGATTTATTCTTGAGATTCTCAGTCAATATTAAAAACAAGTGATGGATAAGGGTGGGATGGTTATGTGGTCCCACTTATCCTTGGTGTGGTCTACGTGTTTAAGCCACCTTTTTTGCCCATCTAAGTCAACGTGGCTTTCTTCAGGCCCAAATGCGACGTGCTTGTAAGCTTACTTAGACATGCAAGAGAGGGGAATCTGTAATAAATACTTACAAAGCTCCTGATAGTTTTGATACAGATTCCTCTTGTACGTATCCTGTGAAACAAAGTATTGGTACAAAGTTGAAAAATTAGAACTAGTAGGTAGTTACAATTAATGGTCCCTGATCAGTGTATTCACTCTCTGGAGCTCCTAATTACTTTGCTATACAATTTTATAACAGATAGCACATCAAGCATTGTGATGAAACATATATCGAGTCACAGGCTGACATTCCATTTAAACAAGCCTTAACTACAGGTATGCAGAGTAAATCAAGAATCAGAGTACAGATGTGTAGCTAATATTTACTAGTACCCGTGCCCCTGGTTGTCCGATGTCAACTATAGCATTACATTTGTGCATGTTCCTTTGCACCTATTATGTTATTATACTTGTGATCACTAATTGGCAGTCAGGCCGTGGGCTCACAAGCTGAGCTGCCGGGTGTCAGACTCTGTCTGGTTAAAGGCTACCTGTTTTCAAGGCCATTTGTTTTTACTTGCATCCTGTTTTAATCTCGCAGCTCGCAGCTATTTGCACAGACTGTTTTGCTCTCTAAACTGTCAAATTTTAAATTTCACCATTGCAGCTATGCGCACAATCTACTTTTAAACTGTGGTTTTCACTAACTGCTTTCATCTTCTACCCGCCATGTCACTCCCTGCCCTGGGCCGCCACGGCTGCGGTGCCATTTGAGCGGAGGGTGGGACTTGAATTCAGCACCCACTTCCTCCTACACTTCCGCTCTCGTTAGTCGGCGGCCTATTTGTTAGCGCAAGTGGCTCTATTTGAGCCGCATGCTGCAGCGAACTGCGCAGCGTGCTCGCTGCCGGCGTGAGAAAGGCACGCCAAAGGCAAGCCCATCTGCGCCTGTCCATGCATGTTCCGGCAACAGCACCAGCCATTATGCAGGTTTTCACTCATCAAACGACTACAACGCATGCAAAACGCCTCGGCACGACTGATCTTCGACGTACCATGCCACGGTCACATCACCCCCCACTTGAGAAACCTGCACTGGCTCCCTGTCAACAAGAGGATATCCTTCAAGCTCCTCCTCACCCACGCACACAAGGCACTCCACAAGAGTGGCCCAGCCTACCTAAACAGACGGCTCTCCTACATCTCCAACCACCAGCAACGCTCCGCCGACCTCTCACTCGCCACCGTCCCGCACATCCGAAGAACAACAACCAGTGTGAGCTCCTTCTCCCGCCTCGCTGCCAAGACATGTAACACCCTCCCACTGAGACTACGACAGACCCAAGACCTGCTGACCTTCAGGAGGATACTCAAGACCTGGCTGTTCGGTCAGTAGCGCCCCCCCAGCGCCTTGAGACCCTCACGGGTATGTAGTGTGCTTTACAAATGAATGATTGATTGAGTAATCCATCTATGGTAACTTGGTGGTCTCTCAAGCACAGACATGGGTTGTGCTTACCGATTATCATTATGCTCCATTGTCTCCACTTTACTAAACGCATACTATCATATGTGGATCTTGTACATTGATATCTGATTGTGCATTGGAGATCAATGGCACTATTGTTTTAACATACCTTCATGAGCTTATTTGTGCTAATATATGTGAAACATTGCAATATTTTTGTGATTGAGGTTTAAATTAATGCATACATTAGCTGATAAGCACTTATGTGCACTAATGGCTATTGCTGCAACTGTTTTCCTGAGCATTTTTTAGATTAATTTCCGATTAATTGTGCTATTAGGAATGTTTCCATGATGTATGCTGTGAATAACTCTGTACAAAAGAACAATTGTTGAACAGAATGCAGAACAATGTCATACATTCACCCCAGTACAGAGATCTGGGCCTAAATCCATCGTTTTTTTGCTCACCATGCCATTCCAGTTTGGACCCAGCCATATCCAAATCAGTCTTGACCCTGCGCCCAATGGGAACAGTCCAGCCCGAACTGCCAGGCCAGGTCCTCCCAAACTGGGCTGGTGTGTTGAGCAAAAGATGAATGGATTTAACCCAGATCCTTGTGACTGGGGGTGAATGTTTGCATTGTCCAGCATTCCGTCCATCAATTGTTTCTTTTGCATTTGTCACCCTAAGTGGGAAGGGTATGCCCAGACGTGGGTCCCGTGCTCACTACACCACTGGATTTAAGCTAGCCTGGCTGATGAAGGATGATGCCCTGAAACCAGTCCCAGGATGCTTGTTTCCGGTCCAGGGAGGACCTGACTTGGAGTTCGGGTTGGACTGTTCCCACGAGGAACAGGGTAAAGACTGATTTGCATATGGCTGGGTCCAACCTGGGGTGGTGTGAGGAGCAAAAGAATGATGGATTTAACCCAGATCCTTGTGAATGGGGGTGAATGTTTGCAGCATTCCGTCCATAAATTGTTTGTTTTGCATGTGAATAACTCTGTGGCATATCCATGATTATAATGTGGTTTTAACATACTACTTGCTTTGTGACACACGCACTTTGCAATCAATTCCTTCACAAGTCACCACTGAACATTAGAATTTTTAAGGTAAATAATTTTCATTGAATTACAATGTTGAGCTCTTTTGTCAATGCAGAGTACCAGGCCTTGTTAACCTTGCCGTTTTTATTGCCACTTGTTGCTGCGGCCACCTTTGATATGCCAGGGATGAGTACTCCCATGTTCATTTTCAGTATCTCTAAACACGAGTGCACGCTGATTACATTAGAACTACTGTGTCTATGGGAGTTTCTCTCTTCCAATTCTGACTGTAGAGACTGATTCATTTAGTTTTGCCTTCCACTCACTTTATCGCCACACTCGTTTTCGACAGGACCTATCTGCGCTGTGATATAATTGCAGAAATCTTTTTCTGTCGCCTCCAGGGTGACGCTTGCAGCTACTATTTTGGAACTACGTTTGATTCTTCAAATATGAATTGAAAAAAATGTTTTGATCTTTCTTCACTCCTTACCTAATTTTTAAATCAAACTTGAGTCAAGCTCATCAGTTTTCACAGGACATGGTCGCTAAAATACTTGTGCTCACTCCCAGAAAAACATGGTTTGATTGGCTTACACCTGATTGGCATATTTAATTTACTTATAAGCCCCTTGTAGAGTGGTATACTATAAACCCAGGGCCTGTAAATTAAATGCTACCAGTGGGTCTGCATCACTTATTGTGCCACCCACTTAAGTAGCACCTAAAAAACATGTCTCGGGTCTGCCACTGCTGCCTAAATGCAGTTTTAAACTGCCATGTCAACTTGCCATTAAAACCCCCTTGCCATACATTTTTACATATAAGTCACATCTAAGGTAGACCCTAGGTAGGCCATAAGGCTGGGTGCTGGACAAATACTTTTATGTTTGACAAGTCCTGGTAGTGGAGAACTCCTACATTCGTTTTTCACTACTGTGAGGCCTATCTCTCCGATAGGATAACACTGGGGATTCCTAATTACAGTTAATACGCTGTAATTTTCAATTGGGAGCAGGTAGCTATATCATGTTTTGTATCTATGAAATTGTAATGATAAATCCTCTTTAATGGCAAAGTCAGATTTTTCATTGCAATTTTGAAAATGCCACTTTTAGAGAGTTGCCATTTTTCTGCCCTTAGCCCTTTTGTGCCTGCAGCTTGTCTTAGGTCTCATGAGTAGCTGTGGCTGTCAGACTTTGTAAAATCCTCCCAGACAGTCACACAATAGAGGGATCAGGTGTGCCTCAATTGGCCATCTGCTGACAGGATGGGAGGGTGGTGGAGCTAAGGACAGCCCCACTTGCAACTGAGTAGGATGCACTCTGTCGTCACACAAATGACCTAACAACTCCCCGTTGTTACTGCAGCCAGCTTGGAACCAGGGCAGGGGAAGCAGGTAATTCCAGGCACTTCAAAGAACTTTTCTAGAAGCTTCTCCCACCTTCCAGAAGAAGGGCACCTGGGTGTAAAACTAGGACCTTCAGACCCACTATTCAGTTTACTCCTGGACCCGAGGCAGGACTCTCAGAGGACTGCCTGCTACCAAAAGGTCCTGGACCATTTACTGGCAACAGTTGAGTTCCTTCTGTGAAATCCTGAAGATCTGCACTCTGAACACCAGACTTTGAGGAGGAACTTTTTCAGCAGGACTTTCTGCTACTTGGTGCTACTTTTAATGAAACCTTTAAAACTGTATATCTCTGGTTCTGCTGATTTGATTTAATTTGTTTTGGTGCCATCATATTTATTAAATGTTTTCTATGTTTCTAAATTGGTGAGGGTTATATCTTGTGTTGTGTATTCACTGTATTACTGTTTGTGTGCTGCATAAATACTTAACACAGTGCCTCTAAGTTAAGCCTGACTGTTTTTTTTACAAGCTACCATAGGGTTAAGCACAGGTTAATTTGGTGACTTTTGTGGTTCACCCTGACAGGGATTGTGGTTGTTGCTTGAGAAGGGTTTTCACGACCCCCCCAATCAAAAACCTAATTTCTTACAGATACCCTCTGGCCATCACAGCATCTTTTTGGCTGCTGTTGAGGGCAAAAGATATGGGGTCTCTGGTGGCCCTTGTGGTGGACAGAATTAACTACTTCACCACGTCAGCATTTCTAGTCGCTAAAGAACTAGTTTTAAATGGCATTGGATTATCTCTGTGCAATTTCATTCTATGGCAATAATTTATTCCTGGTGGCTTAAAGGTGTTATAGGTGAGAGTTGCAGTGTAGTGGTAGCAGTAGCGGCTCCTGGAGGGAGGGCTGCCGGGCAGTGACGCAGGGCGAGGGAGGGGCAGGGTGGGGGATAGTAAACTCCAGGTTATGGCTGAACGGAGGAAAGTATACAAATAAATAAATTAAATTAATTTCATTGCCCGCGCTGCATTGCATTTGGTGATGCAGCGTGTGCAACAAATTTCGTTTTATTTATATATTTGTATACTTACCTCCGTTCGGCCATAATCCGGAGTTTACTACCCCCCCCCCCACCCTGCGTCACCGCCAGGCAGCACTCCCTCCAGGAGCCGCTACTGAGTTGTAGGAATTAAGTGCTTTAGACCCTGCCCTCACTACTGGGATAGGACCCCTGCTCCAATCTCAAGTAGAGGCGGAGCAGGTCTGGGACAGGTGTCCATTTTGGGGATGGCCTGAATTCACCTCCCATGTATGTAGGTAGGTCGATCATGTGAAAATCATATGGAATGGGAAAGTAAAGGATGGCTCTATGGCTAAGAATGAAGTCTACTTCTTAAATACATAAATACCATAAATTGATCAGATTGGGGCCAGAATAGGATAGCAGAATATATGGTGATGGCATTTATTGGTACATACATGTTGATGTTGCTAAGTCTTGTGAATTTGCAACGTATGCTTTTTTTGAATTAGGAAATAAATGTCCTCTGAGTTATATTTTAATACCTACAATACGGGTGTTAAATCGAAGATGGATTTAAGGTATTTTGTGACTCGTTTTGGCATGGGTGCAGGATCTTCTGGGCACCTCCTGGGCTTAATTTTCAATGCTGCAGAATAAGAATACACACAAACAACAATTCACATCTATCATAATGAGGACTAGCCATTGAACACTAATCCTGGGAGTAGTTTGCATAGTTGCGCTACGCGTAGCTACGCGAAGTGCACTTCACACTACGTGAGATACGCGTAGCGCTACACGAACTGCGTAGTGCGCTGTTCACGATGATTACACAGTGCCGATGCTTGTCCGCACTGTGCAATCATTGAAAGCGCCATCTCCCACAGTGCGAGCTGTCATTTTCTGCCGCTCAAGAAGATTTTTACTCGAGCGGCAGCTTTCTCAACACGGACTGGTAGTTTCTCATTGCAAGCGGTCGCGAGCATACGCGACTGCTCGCAATGAGAAACCTGACCTCCCCGCGTTGAGAATCTCACCAGGAGGTTTATTTTCCTCGTTCGCGATCGCCAACTTGATATTGCTGATCGCGAACGAGGAAAAAGTCTTGCCGGGAGGTCATTTTGCTTGCTAGCAGTCGCCAACTTGAAGATGAGGACCGCGAGCGAGCAAAAAATGCCAACTACGCTACGAGATTTTGCACTGTGCTACGTGCAATTCGCGAAGCGCAAAGTAGAACAAACTACGCAAACTTCGCGAGCGTAGCGTAGTTGGTCCCCCAGGGTTATTGAACACTATGAAGTGTGTATTTACTATTGTAATTCCACGCACGCTTTGATAGTGTGGTAGGTATAAAGCAGACTGAGAAAAATATAAGTGCATTATTAGTTTTTTGATACACCCACTCGAAATTACCTAAACACACTACGGGGACAGGTCCTCCTAGCACACATATGTGCACACACACACACACACACGTTATATGTATTATTAGCTGTGGAAAAAATACAATACTTTTTAGACGTGAAGTGAAACAAAATGTAAACCCATCACTGAAAGTACGTCATGGCGGGCAACCAGAAAAACTGCAGTTCAATTCCCGCCGAATTGTTTTGCATTGATAATTAAAATCAAGGGAACCCCACGAGTCTTCCCATGAAGACTAAAAATGCCCACATATTACTTCATAAATGAAGCGTCTAACATATTTAACGCTTCCAAGTCTCTTTGCTAATAAATGCAATTTGAGGTAGATTTAAAAAATCTTCAGCCTAAACAGCGAATTCATTACGTGGCACTCAGATCCCCAGATGCCTATGGACTTCTTGGAATTAGGTGTTAAATAGACAAAAGTGAACCAAACCCGCCTTTAAAAGCACAGCATGACCATGTAATTCTCTCTCCAGTTTGTGGTAAGAAATGATGAAACTTCTTTCCAAGTAGCTATCACCCAGATTTAGTGTGAAAAGTAGTGTAATTGTAATTCACGCCATCAGGGTCTATCAGCTGTTCTGTAGTTAGGAAGGCTTTCTTTTCGAATAGGAAAGCTGCCAAGAGCCCCGTGATACCTCCAGCAAGCTTACCCGACTCCGATCCGAGCCAAAACAGCAGCTGCACACATATGCAAATTGGCAATTAATAGTATAGCGCGCTGCAAAAAAATGTTCCCGACTCAAACCGCATTGAAACTACCTGAGTGCTAACCTTAATAGAAAGCAGGAGGTTCTTGTCTGGATGGTCAAGGATTAATTATCCTCAGGGGAATTTACCCCACCCTCCCTCCTCCTCCTCAACCGCGGTGGAAGCAGGGGGGGGCTTCTGTTAGCCGCAGCTCTGGGGCTGATGGCTGGAGGGCAACGCCGAGGATAACACGGAGCGCACGCCAGGTCAGGCTCCGGGAGGCAGATGAGATAGGATTGAGCAGCCCGCCCCAAGCGCCCCTCCACGTCCCCGGTTCCTTATTTTCACCCCGGGTCTTATTCCATAATGACTGTCTTTGAAATAGTGTGAGATTTCTATCATGAGACAGACAGACGAATCTGCTGCATTTTTACAATTGCCAGCTTGATTCCCCCAACTATGAAACAAAAAAAATGGTTCAGGTCCCTCATTCATTACAGGGTTCTTTTAAGCAGATGCAAAAAGGGCTTCACTTCCATGTGTTGTGGTTTTAACAATGCTCGTTGAGTGCGGTTTATTTTATGACTAAAATAGCACCAATGCTTTACCTGTGATAACAGTGCATACATTATCCACCCTTGGGAGGCTGCTTTAAAGGCTGCGCAGGAAGACGACGTACAGGAGGCATTTCAAATTAACAAGTTAGGTTATTGGGTATTAACTTCCTCATCAAACACAGTGGGTTGCGATTTTAAAAAAAAAAAGGTACATATGCGTGTTGGTTAATTTGTGAATTATGAACACTAAAACTTCGCACATAAATTCTCAAATGCCAAATGTGCGCAAAAAAATGCGTTTGTGCATTTTGCAAGGACTTCTGATACTGACGAAGAAATTGATGTAATAAAATGTCTCCTTTGTGCCTGGGTGAACGTAAAGTGAGTGACGGGTTCCTCCCTGATTCCTATGCGCTCTACCTTCAAAGGTGTCAATCCTAATAGGGCACACACAACCTTTCATCTTTCTGAGATCATCCATGGGCCCCCCTGGGAAAGTAAACGTTATCTCTCTCTAGCTCACCTCTGTCTAATTCTGTATCTGAGTTCTTATCTCAGCCTAACTCTACCTCTCTTTTGCCCAGTGTCACCTTAATAGATTTTGGGGTCCTTGGAAATACATATGTCAACTTTTTATGTGCGAACCCTGTTTCCAAAAGTTTGTTTATCATCATGTGGGCTACAATTAGCACAAAAGTGGACAATGAAATTCACAGTTACGAACACTGCGTCCCAAAATATGTCTCGCCCAGGTCCCCAAAATCCTCAATCCGACACTGACTCTCAGTGTCGGACTGGAAACAGCAACCAGCCCTGGCAGATTGCTGCTGGCCCGGCCCTGGGAGCAGGTGGGGGAGAGGGGAAGGTGCTAGCAAAAAACACTGCTCCCGCTTTTGTTACAGGGGCCCGATATCTGCTGCAAAACCACCCCTCAGTGACAAACCCGCCCCCACCGCTCCGGGCCACTGGGGAAACGCCCGGTGCCCGCTAAGGCCAGTCCAGCCCTGCTGACTCTATCTACAAAGCAGTGTTTTAAAACGGCAGGCACTGAGTACCTGCACTTCTTTAATTTGGAAGCTGAATTCCTCAGAACTGCTGCAATACATTTAATGGGAGACTACCAGCACTTTTCAGGAGCAAACAGGTACTCTCGACAGTGAGTACCATCACCTCTGTATTTCCATTTAAATCAGTACAAAAGCAACTGTGCACCACACAGATGCAGGGGGTGTTTGCAAAAAGCAGGCAATGAAGGGAAATGGAGGAGTTAGAGGGGAAGACAGGTTAGGTGCGGTATAGACTGAAAATTGAGTTATAAGGGGGCGGAGAGGGGGCTTTTCAAAGGCTGTCATTCAACTGAGGGATACGCAAGAATGAGGTGTACCTTGGGGAGATGGCACTGCAGTTCTTTCTGGAAATACATAGCAACTGTTTTTACAGCACTTCTACATGACAGAATTGTTGTAACAAACATTCTATACACATATTTTTCTTATTTTTTATTTTTGCACCAATTCTTACAATTATCATATTAGTACATATGTTATTATTATTACAAAGCTAGTTCATCCGATGTGAGCAAAACTCGCAATCACAACTGGTGCTAACATGTTTATCTATAGTATCACCCAGTAGGCTACTACATAACCACTATGGTACTGCGACCTCTTGCTAAACTCCCAGTGGAGCTATTTTCATAAGAAACAGTTGTATGTGAGGAAGAGGCAGCAACAGAGAAGCTAAGTTTAGCCCTAATGCCCTAAACCTCCTCTTCCGCGAAAAAAATAGTTCCACCCATGGGCAAAAGGACATTTCCTAAATGCTCTATGAGGTATTCCGCAGCTCTCATTTGTGGAAGCTTTGATGGATCGCTAGGTTTATGAAGCCTGCAGGGATATATGGCATTGTGACATTCATATTTCCCTACGCTTATTCACCACTAAACCTTTTTGGGTTCCAAGTACTGTGCTACTTGCCGAAAAGCGCTTCAGTGCCTCGTCAGGGGTAGTAAGTGCTATATAAATGCAATTACAATTATAATTTGCATCGAGCCCATATGCATCACATCTCTTAGTACTGGTGGATGTGAGAAACATGTAAGGCCATTGAAAAACAAAGAACATAGGGGTAGATGTATCAACATTTGTGTTTGCGATTCCTTAATAGCGATTTTTTGCAAGTCGCTATTAGGAAATCGCAAAATCCGATGTATCATGTTTTTAGCGAATAATCTGCGATTTCTTAAATATCGCAGATTTTTTTGCGATTTCATTGCGATTTCTTATTTTGCGATTTTCACAAAATCGCAAATTGCGATTTTTTAAATACATCTTTATGCGAATTCTTATGTTGCGATTTCCTTATTTGTGATATTCACAAACAAAGAAACGTGCAAATTAAGGAATCGCAAAAATAATTCGCACATTTATAATAATCGCAAAAAAGAAATCGCAAAAAGTGCGATTTCTTGATTTGCGAGGCGAAAACGTACATACATCATGAAATTCTATTTTCTTGTCGCAAACGGTGAATTTTAGCGAATCGCACCATTTGCGACAAAAAAATAGCTTGATACATCTGGGCCATATTGTCCAAACACAGGTAGATCTAAAGTGATCGTTATAAGATAGTAAAAACATACTACTTGCCGCTAACATGTCAGTAATAAAAAGGAGAGTAACCAGATAAATAGTTTAGGCCTGGGGGGGGGGGAGTTTAGGGGGGCATCAAAATCGTCGGCGATTAAAAATTGTTTAGAAAGCTTGAAAGTAGGCTTACGTTTTATATTCAGAGACTATAACCAACAGCCTGGCTGGGGTGTGTGTGCTCCTGGTCAGCATGAAGAGTACGTTTGGAGCTTTTAGAAAATTCACATTAGTACAAAGAAGAAATTCTGGACCACAGCTACTTAAAGGTGTCAGAAACTGACCAAAGTCCAGTAAAACCGCGGTTCAACGGGAGCTCTTAGTGAACTAAACCCGAATGTATAAAAAAGGCAAAGCTGTGACAGGTGCCCCTTGATGAAAGAGGGTGATTTTTCGTAGTCGGTTATCTTACAGAATGATTTCTGGGGCAAGTATTTGTCAAGCCAGAACTGACACCATGCAGTGTCACAAATTTGTATCAGCGCTCTGGGCCCCTATAGTGAGCAGGGGGGTTGGGAGTTAGAGGGGGCTAATACAGACTCGAAAAACATAAACTGCAAAATCATTAACTATCTACCGTGCATAAATCTCTCCTAATAAAATGTTCTGCTTGCACCTTAAAGCACCACCAAGCCTTTTCCCCCCACATATGGTAGAACTCGATTTAGAATAGTAAATCAGTCCAATTCTGCTCGAGTTAAGAATTTAAAAGGAGTCTAAAATTTACTAGAAAGACATTTACTTATGGCCAGTATTAGTTAGTCTATGTATTTTTTCATACCATTAGGACCCTTTAGACTCCATCAGGTGTTCAGTGCACTGCTGAGACCACTAGCCCCTCCTCCGCCTCCCTCATGGCAAATTGCCTGACCATTTTAGTTCTGGTAAATAGGTTTATTTTTGAAGAAACTTCTCTGGCCTTTCAATCAATCAATCAATCAATCAGTCATTTGTAAAGCACACTACATACCCGCAAGGGTCTCAAGGCGCTGTGGGTGGGGGCGCTACTGATCGATCAGCCAGGTCTTGAGTATCCTCCTGAAGGTCAGCAGGTCTTTGGTCTGTCATAGGCTCAGTGGGAGGGTGTTTCACGTCTTGGCGGCGAGGTGGGAGAAGGATCTCCCACCGGTGGTTGTTCTTTGGATGCGCGGGACGGTGGCGAGTGAGAGGTCGGCGGAGCGGAGCTGGCGGTTGGGGATGTCAAAGGAGAGCCGTCTGTTGAGGTAGGCTGGGCCAGTCTTGTGGAGTGCCTTGTGTGCGTGGGTGAGGAGCTTGAAGAATATCCTGTTGTTGACGGGGAGCGAGTGCAGGTTTCTCAGGTGGGGGGTGATGTGACTGTGGCGTGGTACGTCGAGGCTCGGTCGTGCCGAGGCGTTTTGGATGCGGTGCAGTCGTTTGATGAGCTTGGTCAGGGCTCCCACGTAGAGGGAGTTTCCGTAGTCGAGTCTGCTGCTGACGAGGGCCTGGGTGACTGTCTTTCTTGTATATGTTGGGATCCATCTGTAGATCTTGCGGAGCATGCAGAGGGTGTTGAAGCAGGAGGAGGAGACAGCGTTGACTTGTCAATGTCAATGTCAAAGGTTTTTGTATAGCGCAACTTATCACCGCAAATTCTCAAGGCGCTTAATTACAATGACTTGCTTGGTCATTGAGAGGGTTGAGTCAAGGATGATTCCCAGGTTGCGTGCGTGATCGGTGGGTGTCGGGGCTGCCCCCAGTGCCGTCGTCCACCAGGAGTCGTCCCAGGCTCAAGGGTTGGATCCGAGGATGAGGACCTCCGTCTTTGCAGGATAACTTTTCCTGTGGCATAAATTAATACAAGGAGGGCTGCCTTTTTAGGGTGTCCTGTTTGCCATTCTTTTTTATTTTTCATTAAAAAAAAACCACAACATTTTGGATTACTTTCGGTAACCCACCCCCAAAATGGTCAGACACACAGCAAGTTTGTATCGTTCAGGGGTCCCATAGATGATTTTCTTAGCTCAGGGCTATCAAATCTGCACCCGGAGGACTCGTCCAATGAGGGCAAACCTCCTGCTGCCTAAAGATAGCGGCCTGGTGCTGTAGGAGCTGCCACCAGTGGCTGTATGCAGAGAGCCAGCAGAGGCTCCTCAAGCACACAAACACTGCTCCCACCACCTCTAAATAGGATGGGTGCACTACAGATTTGTAGTATTTGACAGTAAGGGTTCTAGAAGGAGTAATTGTTACCATCAACGATACCACTCCATATAATCTATCTCCCAAAAAGGTAACCAGATGGTGTATTGTGAAGAACAGAACCAAAAGGGAGGGAAGGGAAGAAGCACTCATGTGTTAAGACTAGAACCCACTATCACCCTGGGTGACATGCTTTATCATTTTTTGGGACAGGACAGAGGAAGAAGAGGTCGCAGAAGAGGCAACAGAGGTCACTCAACATGAAACCAACAATATGTGAATTGGGATCCGACCATGGCACAGCGAGTGACCAGGAGCATGACGAAAGACGTGATGGCATCCACTAGTGACCAGATGACCTAGTCGTTAATCTGAGTGACAAAGTACTTACAGCTTTAGAAACCAAAGTCCTAGGGAAAGGTCTAGGCTTTGTGCCACACTAAATTGGGCGACGATTTTACAACACACAAAGAAGTGTCAGAGTTCTTCCATAAAGTACGTTTACATTTCTTCTTCTCAACCATGGATAGAGAGGCAGCTACTTCCAGTACCAATACAGTTGTGAGAAATAAATCTGTTTTTCTTCCACCATTACAAAAGTACCTTCAGAGGGTTTAACCTTCGAGAAAGCTGTTATAAAGGATTATGAGATGAACAAAGATCCTGCAAAAAGACCGTTCTTCAACATCTCCAGGGAAGAGAGAAAGTATTTAGAAGAGTTGGGAAATGATTGTACTATTACCATCAAACCACCTGACAAGGGTGGAGCCACTGTTATTTTGGACTCTGAAGTCTATTGCAGCGAATGCCTCAGACATTTGAAAGATATCAAATTCTATAGACCCATCCAACGTGATCCCACTACAAGATTACAATGAGAAATTAAGACCTTAGTAGATGAAGGGAGAGATTCAGATTGGATTACCAAAGGGGAAGCTGAGTTTTTAATTCAGAAACATCCTAAAATACAGGCGTTCTACATCTTACCCAAAATTCACAAGGACCAAAGACCACCACCAGGGAGACCTATTGTCTTGGGAATAGGTTCTTTACTTTAACCTCTCTCGCAATTTGTGGATCACTTTCTATGTCCAATAGTAGCCGAAATGCCCTCCTATCTACAGGACATCACACAGGCGTTACCCCTTTTGGAAACGGTATCCTTTGATCTACACTCAAACCTGATGGTCACATATGACATGGAATCATTGTACACTAACCTTCCACAAGACGATACTTTGAACACCATACATCATCTCCTGGAACGATACCCTCACCAGGATCAGACACCCAACTCTTTCATTATGCATTGTGCCAAATTGGCAAAGAAGGAGAATATTTTCACTTTTGAAGGCCAGTTATACTGGCAAATAACCGGAACTTCTATGGGCAGCACATGTGCCCCAAGAATGGCTAATCTATACATGCACGGTTTTTAGACCAAGTACATTTACTCTATTACCAATCCATTGCAACAAAACCTCAAGTTATGGAGGCGATATATAGATGACATCTTGGTCATCTGGGAAGGCGACCAGATGTCCCTTGGCGCCTTCTCCACATGGTTGAATACTCTGGATCTCAACCTATGCTTCACTGGAGAATCTAGTGATGTACATTTTTCTTTTTTGGATCTCCTTCTGTATCCTAAATATGGCAGAATGAATACTGAACTCTTCCAGAAACCTATGGCACGCAATACTGTACTCAGCTATTCAAGCTTCCACCCACGGGCACTGTAGAATAATCTCCCCGTGGGCCAGTTCTTGAGGAGAAATTGTACAGAAGTAGAAAAATACAAACAAATTGCCATGAATTTAAGCAGGTAACTACAGACACAACATTACCCTTTTCATCTAGTATGTGGAGCTGCAAAGAGAGCACAAAATAATAATAGAAATGCTCTGTTGGAGACACACCACAAAGAGAAAATAAACAGAAAAGTGTGTGACCACATTTAGCCATCTCACAGATACCATCAAAAAAGCAGTAAACAGGAACTGGCATATCTTAAACAAAGGAGATCTGTCTCTTGACAAACCGTTATTCATTCTCAAACAGAGTAGTAACTTAAAGGACATGCTAGTCCACACACAACCAAGATGTAGACTGCACGCAACACAACAGTCGCTGTGAAGAGGACCCCCTGTGGTAGGCCATTTCCCATGTGGGTCATGCTCGGTGTGTCCCTTCATACAACATACTAAACAGCTAGAACTGGGCCTGCAGACACCATGGCATTTGAACAACCATACTAATTGTAATTCATGAGGTGTCATCTACCTAATACAATGCCCTTATTCTAGAGCTTTCCAAACTGTGTGTCCCGACACAGTACTGTGTCGCCTGCAAATGGTGGGTGTGCCGCAGGATGACACCGGTATTAACGGGCACTTAGCACATAACTACTGCTAATTAAGAGGCATTTCTTTGAAAGCTTTGTTCTCACTATGCCTCATCTATTGCATAACGTCTCCCAGTAAATGGTCTTTTAATACCTGCGAAGTACTCGGGTGCGGCTGTGTGTGCCCGGGAAGCTGGGGTGAGGTGACAGAGGGTGACAGACAGAGGGTGATAGAGGGAGGAAGACAGAGGGCATGAGGCAGAGAGAGGGAGACAGAGGGAGGGAGACATAGAGAAAGGGAGACAGAGAGAGACAGAGAGAGAGGGAGACAGAGAGAGAGGGAGACAGAGAGAGAAGGAGAGAGAGAGAGAAGGAGAGGGAGGAAGAGAGGGAGGGAGACAGAGGGACGCAGACCAAGGAAGACAGAGAGGGAGACATAGGGGGACAGACAGAAGGAGACAGACAGAGGGAGGAGGGTGACAGAGGGAGACAGAGGGAGGGAGAGAGATAGAGGGAGACAGACAGAGGGAGGTAGAAACAGAGAGAGGGAGTCAGAGAGAGGGAGACAGAGGGAGGGAGTCTGGGGTAGACAGACGGAGGGAGACAGAGGGAGGGAAGCAGAGGGCGACAGACAGAGGGAGGTAGACAGAGGGCGACAGACAGAAGGAGGGAGACAGAGGGCGACAGACAGAGGGAAGGAGACAGAGGGCGACAGACAGAGGGAGGGAGACAGACAGAGGGAGGGAGACAGACAGAGGGAGGGAGACTGAGGGAGGGAGACAGACAGAGGGAGGAGGGCGACAGAGGGATGGAGAGGGAGGGTGGGAGGGAGGGAGGGAGATAGAGGGAGGGGGAGACAGATAGAGGGAGGGAGACAGATAGAGGGAGACCGTTTGAGAAAGAGGGAGACAGACCGAGTGAGTCAGACAGAGGGAGACCGAGAGGGCGACAGACAGAGGGAGGTAGACAGACAGATGAAGACAGAAGGAGGGAGACAGAGGGAGAGAGAGGAAGGGAGACAGAGGGGGAGAGAGAGAGGGAGGGAGGGAGACAGTTAGAGAGAGAGGGAGGCAGACGGAGTGAGTGAGACAGAAGGAGACAGAGAGAGGGAGAGAGAGAGAGAGACAGAGGAAGACATAGAGAGAGAGAGGGAGGGAGGGAAACAGAGAGAGAAAGATGTGTGTATGCCGGGTCTGGTGGCTCAGTGGACAAAGGCATCCGCTGCAGGAGCCTGTGTTCAACTTCATGGTCTCAAATTGGCTTGAAAATGCACCATTTGCCAACTTTTATTTCAATTTGTTCTTCCGGGGGAGAACCCCCCCGAACCCTCCTTAAGTGGTTCGGGATCGCTTGCTCGCTACACTGCCTTACTGTGTTCCAAAATGATGCATCTCAAAAATGTGTGTCACCAGCATGAAAAGTTTGGAAAGCTGTGCCTTATTCTCTTAAGTATATTGGTATGACTACACGTAGAGTCAAGAATAGGGTTGTAGAAAATCGCAGTTCTATTAGATGTAAGAGATCCAATACATAACTAACTAGACATTTCTTTGAAACACAGAAGATGATCTGTCCTAGGTGGTTATTGACAAACCTAAATATGATACACTATTGGGTCCCCCTCTTCCGGAGGGAACAACGTTGGGTGTTTTGTACAAAGAGTCACGCAATAGGACTTAACGACAACATCCTTGGTGTTCATTATGATGAACTTGATGGACACCTACATAGCTGATTTATCCCAATGCAGTGGCTCATCTTCTGTACCACGTTATGATGATTGATGTATCCTCGTTTCATACGAGAGGTGAACGTATCCCATTAGGGTACTGCTTCTTATCAATCCTCTTATTTCTAGGCAGGAACATATTCAGTCACTGGCTAATGTGATAAGCTCTAGATTCATTATGTTAGATCCATCAATTTTGTTTGATACCATTGCTTAACATAGAACACATCCCGACACGAAAGCATCTAAGACCTTTTTACTATGCACACTTAGGGCTCAATGTGGGTCATACACATTTTATTTAAATTGGGTTGTATGCGGGAATGATTTTGGGGACATTTTTTGAGTGCTCTCCATGTTAATTTCGATATTTGACAAGCACAGCACCGATAGAGATGAGTTCCATAGAAAGGAACTAAATTTTCCAGCATTCTCATGCTAGAAGCGGAAATAGAACATGCGGTAGTTTACGCCGGGCTGCGCTAAGGGAGAACCCCGGCAACCTGTTCTCCCCTTCAAGCCCTTCATTCATGCGATGGGTGATATGATGCAGGTAAAACGCCTGCCAGGGCCCGTCCCTAATATTGATAATCTTGATTTAACTTTGACGTGTCGGCCACATGGTAGCTGATTGTCTGTTTAGCACACCTGTAATTTGTGGTGGCGCGCTTCTGATCTCTCTAGTGCGCACTCCACTAAGGTACTTTGAGATTATGTATGCTTCTCTTCCTGATAGGATAATATGCATAAGATACATGTGTACGCTGCGAAATATGGAATTTACAGTTCACAGCGAAGCCATGATTTTACGCCTAACATGAGTCTGGACAGCATGTCATGTCATTGATATAAATACGGTTTACATAATAATGGGCACAACAGTAGAGTATCAATGCAAACAATCCCTACATTTCAATCACCCTGATATAGGAGCTAGAAACCCTATTGAATTGCTCACATCTTTAAGAATTTAGCATATGAATACAGATTAAGAGGTAGAGATGACAAGAGAAGAGTGGCGACATTTGACAATTGGTTTTGTGATTTTATACATCTTTAGAGTCCTGATACCTGCTATGAAGAGACTTATGAATGTGGAGTATGACTAATAGTCTTGAATTGGTGAGGCTATAAACAACAATATATTATTTATTTACACCGTTTTTGCAGTCTTGGTAAGGGACACTGGTGATTTGAAAACATTTTGGGAATTAGTATGATGCATACTGTGTTTTGACTTGTGTTTTCTATATCCTTACAGCATCATGTGGACCTGACTAGAAGCTGGTACAAATGACAATCTCCATACCAGTAAAAGTATGCTGGCACATGCATCAAGCATAAATATTCTCGCAAAAATTGCGAATCGGTAAAATAGACCGTTAGCGACCGCAACACAACACTTTCCAATGCAGGAACCAAAATACTGAAAATGCAAGAAAATCGCAAAAATACCTCCCCGCAAAATTAGCGAGAAGCAACATTACAAACCTTAACAGCGACACATACAACAGCAACCGCGAATAGCGAATATTATGAAAATTGCCATTTAGCAAGTGCAGAATAAGGGGAATCACAATCAGGTGGTAAAGTAAAAAAAAATGAGCAAAGGTGCCACTATCAGAAACCCTTTAAAACTGACTCAGGAAACCCCTGAGACCTTTCACAATGGCAACCCTCTACGTGATGGCAAGGAGGATGAGGATCAATGCAGCAGTAGAAAAAACAAAATGGAGGAGTACCACCAGTGAGAATTCACAAGTCGCTGTATCGGTGGACGGTTTTCACAGAGTAGAGGAAAACTCTTTTTCTTAATCTGCCTACTTATAACCACCTAATGAGTTGTCTATTTTTTCAACAAACATGTCCGAAGCACCATGGCCAGGTACTCTTGTATTGATGAATAGTCATGGTTTGTTCCGGGTAGCATGACCACTTATTTTGGCTGTGCTTAAATCACAACATTGGTTTTTTATTGGGGTTTCCGGTAAGAGACACCCCAGTTCTATCTGAGAACTCTCCTTTAATATGGCTGTCTACGATGTAATTACAAATAATTTACCAGTCATTCAAGTCAGGAGCTATAATCACTGGAATACACCTGGTGGTTTTTCTTTTCCATATAAAATAATTTTGTAATGTTGTAACTCCTAGCCTGGGACTTACTCTAACTACCCTGCCCGAGATTCGATCCCTCGCTTAAGCTGTAACTGATTGAGGCTATGCGGCCACCGTCCTAGTATCCCTGCCTGGCTTCCGCGCACGTGATCGCGGCTTAACCACGCCCATCACGGAAGCGCCTACACTTTATTTTACTCGCGCCTTCACCCAGCCCAGTACTAGCGGGGCGGTGCAGGCAGTAGGTTACAACCTGAATTCCTCGGCAACAAACTGTAAGTAGAAAAGCCTTTTTCCTGCGGGCGTGTCTTTTTCAATAAGCGCCAAAACGAACGCACCCAGGATACGATTTGGATGCTCACTCTTACCCGCATTAACAGCCTCTTGTAAAAATATCACTCTTTTTCAGAATACGTTTTTCACGAGGGTAACCTCCCCTGTCCCATGAAGTCCTTGAACACTCCACTGAGAGTGAGCCTTGGTTATATATACTCTTTTGTCTGTCTTGTGTCTGTGTTGTGTTTGTCTTATTCTGTGTTGTACAGTTTTTCATCGACAATGCATGCACTATCCAATTGGATATAGTCTCGCACTAACTAGTTGGGATGCGAGCCAGTAACACGCGGTGACTATTTTATGAACTGCGTGAGAGTTGTGAATAGAGAAAATCACGATATTCCCTCTGTGTGCAAGTTGTGGGTAATCTTCACCGTCCCACATTGCGCACCTACACTTCCCTCCTCTAGAAGTATGCTGGAGTAGAGCCCAACACCGGTAACGCTAGACGTATGATGCTACCACTGAATTCACCATGTAACTGGGTGTGACAGCATGCTGACACAACGTTGAAGCACTGCACTACGTTACAGGCTTGTAAATATGCTCAATATTGTGACAAATGTCCGTATTTTCTTTTACAGGTGTTTTGATTTTTTTAGCTCACCCAGTGTGGAGCGAGCTAATACCACGGGCACATTTTCGCCATCCAGTGGTCCCATGTGGTAGGATTGGGTGCGTCTTCTAGGGGACGCAGACCGTCCACCTACTTGGTTTTGAGGTCCTGACGAAAACCTGGTTAACTATAACCGCTAAGGTTGAAACATGTAGACCTAACACATAGACCCTATTATTTACAGAGATACACGGGCTCATCGTTGCCCTATTTTATCTCGCCACGATTTTAATATTGTCCAGTTGCTTGCCAATAAAAAATCTTTATTTTACAAGTTCAAACCAGGACAATTTTTAACACACTGATTTTTTTCATTTTTCACGCACCACCACTCACAACCTGCTCCACTGCAATCAGGTGTTGAAGCACACCCTGATGACGCTAGGTCATTAGGGTGGACCCCGATGATGAAGCATGTCATCACTAGGTGATGAGTGAGGGGTTTTTAAGAAAAAGAGTTTTCCTCTACTCTGTGAAAACCGTCCACCGATACAGCGACTTGTGAATTCTCACTGGTGGTACTCCTCCATTTTGTTTTTTCTACTATTGTATCCAGGGGTACAGGAGTACTCCCTGTTCACTCTGGTGAACATAACCCTTGCTCTCTCCATTGTTTTTGTAGATCAATGCAGCAGCCCAGCGCAGAAAGGGAATGCAGGACAGGATTTTCCGAGTGCGCATAACATTGCTGGGCCAAACAGAGGATGAAATCTACGATAAGTACAGGCTGAACAGTGCAATGATCATGCACCTATTTGCAGAATTGGAACCCCTATTGCAGCACCAAACCCGTAGGACCCATGCTATTCCCGCACATGTACAGGCCCTATGTTGCCTGCACCTACTAGCGTCAGGCAGTTTCCAGGGGGTAGTAGCCGTAGCCGGAGGGGTATCACAAAGCTCACTCTCACACTTCTTCAAAAACTTTCTTTATGCCATGATGATAAGGATCCACACCCACATCACATTTTCCACAACCCCACAAGAGTTGAATAAGACAAAACTTGACTTCTACCAGGTAGCACAATTTCCTCATGTGATCGGATACATAGACTGTACGCATGTCCCTATCTGTCCCCAGCAGCTAATGAACACATCTTTAGGAACTGGAAATCCTATTGCTCAATTAATGTGCAAGTAGTGCAATGCAAAGCATATGATAATGGGCATCGTGGCACAATTTCCAGGAAGCTCAAATGACTCCTATATATTCTGGCACAGTGGCATCCACAGGAGTCTGCTCAGGGGTGAATTTGGCAAAGGACATCTACTTGGTACACGCATATACCTATGTGCTACATCAATCAAACAAATGTAGTTACATAACTGTGGCTAACCCTTTCCTTTCCACCCTGTAGGTGACAACGCATACGCCGTGCGGGAATACATCTTAACACCATATCTCAACCCAGCCACACCACAAGAGGAGAGGTACAATGCTGCACACTTCAGCACACGCAATGTGATAGAACGCACCTTTGGAATACTGAAAAGTCGTTTTCGCCTTCTTCACAAAACTGGTGAAGCGTTGCAGTACAGCCCAGAGCCCTGCTGCAGGATCATAGCTGCATATGCCATGTTGCACAATATTGCCATCAGAAGAGGCATACACATCGAGATGTCCGACAGTGAGTCTGATGGGGAAGACCAACCACCCGCACAACACTGACAAGTGCACATGGCGAACTCAGCAGAAGGGCAAAGGAGACGTGCACACATCACCCAACATTATTTCTGAGGTAGGTAATGTTGAGCCATAACAACTAAATGGTGAACGCAAAATTGTTTATTAACATGATCCCATGTCTAGCCAAAAAGATATAAGTGCAAAATATGACTGTGATTGCATTGAGGTATAAAGCCAAATGAACAGTTCCACGCACTGGATAGCACTCACTAAGTTTTAATTGACCATGGCTACCCCACCATGGCCCAAAAAAGAGGACATGCCTGGCTAGCGCCTCCTGCCACGCACCCCTAGCCTCCTTTCGCCTGCCTCTGCTACATCACCCTAATTTGTGACTGTAGATGTGGTGCTGCTTGAACTGCGCCTCCTGGCAGTGGTCACTGGCACCAACATGCTACTAAGGCTCGATGCCTCCTCACTCCCCTCCTCCCCTGTCAAGTTGATGCCACCTACAGTTCCGGCCTGGATATGTTCCACAGCAGTGGTCACTTGTCCTAGGGCCCTGGCAACATCCCCACAGAAATGTCCAAGATCAATTTGCATTGCCATGGAGCGCCGTGCCAGCAGCGCAATGGTGTTGCTGAGCTTGTTGGTGGCCCTTGTTTTAGCTGACATGCGGATCATGCTCTGGCGATGCCTTCTCCGCTTAGTGCTTTGTCCTGCAGGCAGTGCCGGGGGTGAGCTCCTGTAGCCTCGAATTTGTCTGCCTATTACCCTCAGCAACCACTGCTGTCAGCTCACGCACATTGTCTGTCATTGTGCTGATGTTCTTTTCAAGCTTTGATATCTGGTGATTAATTGCGCCCTTGTGTCTTCCATGCAGGCGCTGCACGCGTAACATCTGGGACTCTACACCTCCATACACATTTGTTGCCTGCTCTTCATGTGCAGCAATACAGGCGCGGTCGTCCTGGTTGGACCTGTGCTTGTGGTGTAGGTAGTGTTGCAACACAAGGCTGGCTGGACCCTGTAGTGGGGGGGGGAGTCAGCTCGGCTTCTATTGTCTCTGTGATGTGGAGGTGGTCACTATCTTCGGAGTCTGCCTCAGCTGCATCTGTGATGTGAAACAGTGCAATGCGATGCTAATTTTGGTTAATCCTACACTTGTTTTACATTTGGCATACTTTGCTCACATTAACATTGACTGAAAACACTGGCTGCCATGCAGTGTTTTTGTGTTTTGCTTGCCATTGTTGCTTTGGAATGCCAACTTGGCTGACATGCCTACAACTCCCATGATGCATTTGGTGTATGAGGGAAAACGTAGACTGGAGTTTGATCTGTACTCTGTGATTTGCCTGGGTGTATGTGCACGATTATACATTACGCAAAGGATTATGTTTGCATGCATCTTACCTTGTGGGGTACTTGCTGCGCCAGATGTGTTCAGCTGTGTGACTCCAACAACTGCCTCAGGCTGGGTTGTCGCCTTCACAAGGTCCTCCAGGGCTGTGTTGTTGGGTGCAGTCGATGGTCCCCCTCCTGTGGCACCTGCATCCTTCAGTGTTTTGGCAAAGCGTTCTTTGGCACGTATCCTCAGGTCGTACCACCTTTTTTTAAGTCATTGATGCTGCTGTGTGTGACACCCACAGCATTCACTTTGGTCCTGATGCGCAGCCATATCTTTCTTTTTTCTGCCTCTGGCACTTTCAGAGACAATTTACCAAAGAGCTTGTCAAGGCTTCTGCTGACCTCCTCATATTCTAGTCCTCTCTCACTGAACTTCATCTTCCTCTTCCTGGGCGTGGCACTCTTCCCTGATGCTGTTTTGTCCATCCTGTGTCAGACAAAGTTGCTGGATACAGATTTTGAAGTGTTTCAGCTCAGCTCCAGTACTCTGCCTCCTCCTCTGAACTCCTGTGAGCACTGAATGAAGCATGGACTGGATTACTTCTTGGTTGTAATGTCATCAGCCTGCTTCCAACTCGCATTTTGCGATTTTTGCTAATAGCAATTTTGCAAATAGCGACCTCGTTAACAGCGATATCGCAAAATGGATTTTTCTGGTTTTGCTCCTCGCATTTGTGTCCTCGCAAATATTTTTTGTGATTATTTGCGAATCTGTATTTATTTGTGATTAGCTTCATGCATTCCGGATAGCGATTTTTTAAAATTGCGCCTGATTTAGAGTTTGGTGGACAGGGCACTCAAATACAAATGCAAAGAGTACTCAGCCCTCCAAACCCTTGTTGGACCCACCTCGTTTAAAGACACAGAGACAAAGAGTTCGCTTTCAACAGAGACCCTGCTGGCTTCATCAGGGAAAGCTTCCTCAGGCGGCCAGATGAAGGACATTACACCGGTTGCCCTATTTAGGGTAAATCTTGTGTCTGCCACTGCTGTGTGTGAGGTACAGAAAAATAAATAATGACCGCCGACCATGGGAGAAAACTCCCATAGTGTGGGGGTCAATAGCTTTTTGTTTTTCAGAAACAAGCTCTTACTTTGGGATTACCAGACGTATACAAATAAAATAAAAAATGAAACACCAGCATTTGTAAAGCGTACAGCTACCTCCGGAGAGGTGTCCTGGCATTGGGGTCTGTCGGGAAGATTAAGCAAGCTATTACCCAGTCACATGGTGCTGGGCTAACCTGCCGCCAGCGCCTGGGATCGAACCGTTAACCCCGTGGTCCGGAATCAGGCACCCTGGCTGCTGCGCCACACCTCTTCAACGAGCACATACACTTGAGGAACTCAAGGAGGTAGAGGGGAAAAACAACAAAGGTGCATAGCAGAGAAAGACCTGGTGCAAACCTGAACGAGAGTGAGGTAAACCAGGTAACATGCAAAGTTGCCAGGCACAGACTAAATGGAGTTCCCGCCTCTTAGGCTGACACTGCAGCCCGTGGCCCAGAACAGGAGGTGAATGCAAATGGCATTCTAATGTCTGATAATTCAGATTTTCCACAGTTTGGTGGGCAGAAAATCATGAGTTTGTTAAAGACACAGAGCCTGATTTGATGCATATCTCTTTAATTGCCAACTCACAGCAGCAACAATACAACAATGTAAAGAACTTAGAATAGGAATCTTTAATTGTTCCAATGGTTACTAAGTTCCCTATGTGGCAGCCATCTTCCTTCTTTTTGATGCGAACAACTTCAATAATTCAAACGCTTAGAAAACCAATATCCAACATGCAACCTGTAGAATGTCAGTTCTTTCAAAACATTCTTCTTTTTTCTTCCAATTACTTCTTGTAGTCTCCTCCTGGAAAAAAAATCTTAAAGACATTAAAGGGTGGGAAATCAAAGGGAGAGATAATATCAGCCTCCATATCTTTAATAAAATCATGATTTTCCACCCACCAAACTGTGGAAAATCTGAATTTTATGGCAAGGCATAGAGGCCAATATTATGCATGTTTAAGGCCTTGCCATAATATTCCTAACCAAAGAATCCACAGGTTTAAAATAGAATTTCTTAAATTCTGAATCTGATGACAAATCGGCTGCAGCCAAAATCCCGGTTAGACCCCACCCACAGCAAGAGTGCTTTTGAAGTCATTACTCCTCTTGTAAAATGAGCCCCACATTTTGTTAAATCTATTCCTGCTTTCCCCATAACTTCTTTGACCCAACAAGTTAGAGTAGGGGTGGACACAACCTTATGAGGGCTCTTAAAAGAGATTATCAATTGAGCATTTGAACAGTCTCTGAGGTTCTCTGTCCTTCTTTCAAACTCACGTAAGCATCTCACTACACACAACTTTCTACATTCATCTAGGTTTGGATAAAAGCATACTCCTCCCGGCACCAACCTACGCCCCAAAATATTAAGAGCTCTGACGTCTGATACTCTTCTAAAAGATATCAGACATAAGAGAATAACCATCTTAAATGAAATTTCCTTAAGATTTAAGAATTCATTCTCTGTTCAACCTGCTAACTCTCTAAGAACAAGATCCACATCCCACAAGGACAAATATCTAGGTCCCGGAGGTGCCTTAATTCTTATACTTCTTAAAAGTATTTTCACAACATCATGCTGGCCCACAGGGGAGCTATCTATCAACTCATGTCCTGCCAAAATCGCCGACTTACCAACATTTACTGTATTATATGACCTACCCTTGAGGAAGATCTCAGTTAAAAAACTCACCACTTCTACCAAAGGTGCTGATAGGGGATCCAAACTCCTCGAAGTACACCAATGAAACCCTCTTCCCCAGGCTACAAGTATACAGCACCTCACCTGATCCCTAACAAAACTCGTCACTGCAAAGGATCCTGTCAACAACTCCAGGCAGTTGATGTGCATCTCCCTTTCCTGTTTTATCCATTTCCCACCTGTCGTAAAGGAACCACATCTTGCTCCCCAACCCAGAAGGCTGGCATCTGATTCTATGACTAAATCTGGGACTGGACCGAAAACCGTCCTTCCATTCCATGTCTCTAGATTCTCTAGCCGTCACCTTAATCCTTCCTTGGTTTCTGAGTTTGTCTGAACTCTGTCTAAATAGCTCACCTCTCTGTTTAAATAAATTGTCTTCAACCTCTGAAGTGTACGATAATGAAGGGGAGCTGGGAATACCGCTTGGACGGATGCAGAGAGGAGACCTAAGATCCTCGGTATTTGTCTCAGGGTTAGCCACTCTCTTAACAACGCCCTCCGAACCCCTCTGCGGATCTTCTTCACCTCCTCCATGGGTAACCTCAATACACAATCCAAGGTTCAAATCTGAAAACCCCAAAACACAATCTCCTGTTTTGGTTCTAAGCAAGACTTCCTCCTGTTCACAACGAATCCCAAATCCTCTATCACTCGAACCACCAGAGTTGTATGGTCGAGAGCTAGTTCCCTGCTTTGACACATAATTAGAATGTCGTCCAAGTAGACAATCAGCCTCACCCCTCTTGTACACAACCACACTGCTATTGGCCTCATTACTTTTGCAAAGCACCAGGGTGCCGAAATTAGACCGAAGGGAAGACTTTTGAATCTCCACATGGCTCCTTTCTATTGGAATTTCAAGAGGTCCCTCTGGCTCCAACAAACAGGTACCGTAAGGTACGCATCTTTTAGGTCCAGACGGGTTAACCAGTCTCCTTATATTTGGAGGTCCCTCAACATGTGTATTCCCTCCATCTTGAAAGGGTTGTATTCTACCCATTTGTTTAGTTCTTTGAGATTTATCACAGGTCTCATGCCCTTGTCTGTCTTCTCGACAATAAGCTGATTGCTTACAAGCCCTGAGAGCAATAGTTTGCCTTCTCTATTGCCCCCTCTTGAAACTCTTTGTCTACCATATTCTCCTGCTCTTTTGCAAATCTTAAAGGGGTCATCATTTTACTTGTACTGGCCTTTCCACAAAATCTATCTGATAACCACTTATGGTCTGTAGCACCCAAGGGTCAGAGGTTATTTCCTTCTACCTGTCTAAAAAATGTGTGAGCCTGCCACCTAGTTTTCCCGGAATAGACAAATGGTCGTTTGCCAACCATACCTTGTCTTTGCCATCTATCTCTTCTAAAACGTCCTCTTTGCCTCTGGGGGTAGAAGCCAAGTGAAAAGCTTCCTGAAGACTGGTAGCCTCTGGGTCTAAAACCACGCGAGATGGAACTCCGCATAATCCCAAAACCTTGGTCGGGGAATCGACCCCGGAGAATCGACCCCGCGTTCTCCGGGCCATTCCAAAACCTTCCTGAGATCCTTCTGTACCTTCTGAATTGAGTTAAGCGCTCCTGCATATCGAGCCATTTCCTTTACAAATTCTACCCCAAAAAGGAGACCATTTGCCTCCATGGCTGATTCCTTCCCTAACAACTCAGCCAGTTTGGGGTAAATTTTCATAAGCAGGCTCTTCCTGCCTTCAGAGCACAGAGAAGCATTAGCATTTTCTAATAAACAAACCGCTCTCTGTACCCATTGCCTTAGCTCTAATACATCGACCCTGCCTTCTTGTAGGTATGCTCCCTCACAAAGATCAGAAATCTTAGCCAGCAGATCAAAGACATCAAGTAGGTGAACTTGGCAACCCTTTAAACCTTTGTCGAGCCCCTGCCTTGGGTCCCTTCCCAATTTATTAGGAAAAGTCAGCACCTTAGCATCCAACTCGGGGGTGTAAGCCACCTGATTTGCTAGGAAAGGCCTTGGGCATTCTGAATGGTGACTGCTCCGAACTTCCTTAGGCATCTCCCTCCTTATCCAGTACTCTACGTACTCAGTCACATGCTTAATAGGAACCCATTGAGGGGATAGTGAATGCTGAATCATATTAGGATCAAACATAAGGTCATCCAACAGATCTTTGACCTGGTCCAAAACTTGATCCTCTCTCCTCTCTTTTTTAACTCTCTTTTTGTCACCCTCTTCATCCTCTGAGGAATCAGATTACGAAAAGCAGGAGATTATAATATCCCCACTACTTGAGGATTCATCACAGACAATAGCCCTGTGATCCCATTATGTGGCCTTTAGAGCCTTAAGCAAAACCAAAGGAGATAATGGACGGAGTGTTGAACAATGCAAGCACTGATTTGCATATGGCCATGTCTAAACTGGGATGGCAGAGTGAGCTAAAGAATGATGATGAATTAAACCCAGAGCAGTTGACTTGGGGTGAGTGCTTGCATTGTTCAACACTCCGTCCATCATCCCCAAGTCCTCAAGTATGTGGGGATATTATAATCTCCTGCTTTTCGTAATCTGATAGCGTAGCGTAGCGGCGCGTGGTAGCAGCGGTCGCTGGCCGGGGGTAGACGGGCACCGAGTCATTCACAGTGAGCCTTCTATTGTTTCCCCCGCTGTTCCCCGTATAGCGCGTCTCGCGCATGCGCATTCGGCATCCCTAGTAGGCCGATGACGCGTGTAGGGTCCGGGTGGCTCTCGGCCGCGGCGTGCGCCTAAACGCGCTGACATTGGGCTACTTTCTAGTAGGATTTCAGTCGCGTTTGGGCTGCACATCGCGGCGCGAACCCCATACAGATTTGCATAGCGTTTTCAGCATTCTTGCATGCCGGTGGCCCCTCTGCTCGTTACTGACGCCTGAAAAGGTCGTAAAATATATTGAAACATACAACAAAACAGATCAGGTCTGACGATGGTGTGTAACTGTACCAGTGACTGAGAAACAGATAGAATGCATGTGTGCATCACTGTCGTGGGTAGTTGTTGGCAACATATAGCTAGAAAGAATCCCATCAGACCACCCTTATTGGTGGAGTTTACGTCACGTGGGAGTCATTGATCATACCATCCCACAAATGGCCATATAGTGCCGTAGTGGGAATGGATGTCAGTAATCTAGCCATCGAGTTTGCCATTAAGTGGACATAATAAAGTGCAGTGCTCAAGTGATATAGTGAAATAAAATTGACTACTTCAGTTCTGACAAAGTGTGCATACAGAAACTTCGGTGCCAAAAATTAAAAACGCCTGGTGAAAAGTCTACCCTTTGGCGCTATGCAGGACGGTCGACATGTTTCAGCCTGTGGGACCTTATCCCGGCTTTCTTCAGGACCATAGATATAAAAAGCTACTGCAATTACAACCACAAGTAATGTGTTGGGTAAAAAACTGATACATATCTACCAGAAATTCAAACGTTTTAGGCGTCCACTGGTGGGAGAAGATTGTCTTCTTCCTGTCAACAAACAAAAGATGATTGTACACAGACATAGAATTACACCTACACAACCACCTGGATACAGAGACACCGTATACAGGAACACACCTGCATGAATACATTGTATCCCGCATATAAGAGAAAAAGCTTAATAGCTACATCACCTAGAGGCATTTCCTCTAAGTAATACTCACCCAGCCTTGTGTGGGTGAAGACCTCACCTCACCCGGCAAACGCTCGGGAGTAGGAGGCCCCGCTCTATGGTGTAGAAAAAGAAGAAGAAAGCACAGTAAGTGAAACTTTACGGTGCCTAAGCCAATCGCTCTACACCCTAAACCTAACTCACATGTGGTGTATACCCCTCTACCAAACCACAGTCCCCACAGCCCATCTCTAGTGACATGCTAAAAACCGCATTTGTTGCGAAATGTCTCATATTGCGAAACTTCATGCAGACCCTGGGGAGTGTCTATGAGCAATTCTTTTTATACAGGTATATGAACATATAACTACTATATCTCCAACAAATGTTAATGATAGGAGAGATTTCGAAGTAGTCCAGTGGTAATTAAGTGGGCTACCTAGAAGCACTGGCTTCTAAAATGTGGTGGTGGGATGTGGGACATATGAGTCCCCTCAAACCGCCCAACCATGCACAAAGCTGGGACCAACTACACTCCATTGAGGCTAAAATTTTAGGAGCAGCTGTGTGGTCTATAGTCACCAGAGAGACACAGCATTCAGACACTCACCTGTCCGTCGGTGCCCCGGTGTGTGAGCCAAGCGGAAGGGGAGGTGTCGATATGGAGGCCACGAGCATTTAAATAAGCTCCCAAGCGATAACGTGTACCGAGGAAAACCGCGATAGGAGGCACTGCTCCCTCGCGCATGCGCAGCCGGTAGTGGGCGCCGCGATAAATACTCGTTTATATCCCCATTTCATTGCGCACTAGAAATAATAAAAAAGTACGCCTTGGGAACCAAAGAAGATGCAACAGTAAACCCCCTAAGAGAGGGCTGCCCTACGTAGTTGTGCACTGTTGTACAATATAACTCAATACGCCCAGGAGCATGACCAGCGCGAGAGACACTGTTCACTGGAGCATGCGCCCGGCGGCCTGTAAGCACTCCTCCCAGAGTCGATGTGTGCAGCGTATATCTCCAAAGGAGGGCTGCCACTGGGCCAAAGAGTAACTGAACTTACTTAGTATTTGAAACAAGTAAAACTATAGAGTTTAGAGTGTGCTATCATCATAGAATAAACCACCATGTGTTCGGTGGAAATATGCATTGAAGTTGTATTGTGAATGCAGATGAGCGGTCAACATACTGGTTAGATTGAATTCACACACTTCTAAAGGGCCAAGACCAGAATACGTCTATGGCTGTATTTTTTAAATGTAATACATCAATGGTCTGAGAAATATGTGCGCTAGCGCCAATCACTTAATGCTGCAAAGCGACTTGCCTAGGGGGTCATCATATTCGCAAGTTAAATGACATGGGAATGAGAAGTTATTATCTTCAAATGTCATTGAGGGAGGGATGTGGAGGAAAGGAGGTAGGCAGAAAAGGGGGGACACACACTCAGTTGGGTTAGGTGAGCTAACGAGGTGCGAATAACCAGTGATTCCACCTATATTACAGACCCGCAACTAACAAGTTGCTCTAATACTGACAAAAACAAAAATGTGTGTGGAGGGTCAAGGGGCATATTTTTACCGACCTGTCTGTTACCACCCCTGTTCAGACTATGAAACATACAACAAAACAGATCAGGTCTGACGATGGTGTGTAACTGTACCAGTGACTGAGAAACAGATAGAATGCATGTGTGCATCACTGTCGTGGGTAGTTGTTGGCAACATATAGCTAGAAAGAATCCCATCAGACCACCCTTATTGGCCAATATATTGGCCAATTGTTCAGTGTGCACACGCTCATTGTATCTTGTGTGGCCTGGGTCCCTGACCCCTGTTGACTACAGCTTTGCTGAGGGGGTTGAAATATTGTGATTTAGAGTGTGCTATCAGGGCTGACCCCCCCTTGACCCTCCTTGTGACCAGACAGCGTTCAAGAGAACTGTGAGTGCTAGACTTCCCTGAAGGTCATTCAGATAAGCCACCCCTGCAATGGCAGAGTGGGGACAGTATAACGAAGAGTATGCTGAAGAGGAGGTGTATGATGGACGGCAGGAGGCTGTCCTTGAGGACAATCTAGTCATCGCTCTGGACGCATCTGTACAGTCGTCCGTTAATAGGGCTATGGAAACTACAGTCCCGCAGACAGTGCAGCAAGCCCTAGCTTCAGCCCTTCGCCCAGTCAGAAAACAATTGGAGGGCTTTGCCAAGAGGCATGGCTATAACAAACCACAAAAGAAGAAAACGGAAGCGTCCACTTCCAGTCAACCTTCAGTTGACACTGCCACATGGTCTCATGCACAGGCCCTAGCTACCCTACCAGACACGGCGGAGCATTCCTATTCTGGCTCCAAAGCCAAGTCAAAACGCAAGGTCCATGCAGATACTGACACTGACACGGACACTACCACAGGCACGGATACGGATACCTCGGAGGAGCAGCCTCCTCCGAAGAAGCCGCAGGTAGAGATTGCTCAGGTTAATACTCCTTTTACCTTCGATCCATCAGAGATCATGCACCCCAGGTCGCAGGACTGGGTGCCACCTCAGGCGGTGGCAGCATATATACACGACAACCTACGAAGGAGCTTCCCCAGGGAAGTCAGGAACCGTCTTAAGTCGGAATGCCCTCGCCAGGACATCCCGGACAAAGTAGCGGAGACTCCTGAGATAGACGCAAGCCTCTTGACCTTCCTTAGGAAATTCTCAAAGGACCCCAAACGAGGTTTGGATAGGGCATGGTCAGGCTGCCAGGACAAGATGTTGGATGCAATCGGTCCCTTGGCAAAGATTTTGGAGATGGCTCTGGCGGCCAAGGAGAGTTCCACTCCGGTGGACCCGGACGTACTGGCTGGTTGGACCCAGCGAGCCATCTGCTTGCTGGGCAACGCAAATTGTGCCATTTCATCAGAGAGAAGGAAATCGCTACTAATGAAAATGGATACTAATCTGACCGAGCTAGAGGATGCTGAGCTGGGACCCCTAGCAGCGGGTCAATTATTTGGAGACAAATTTGTCAAAGATGTCTCCAAATATGTGGGGACCTTTACGGCGCTGGACAAGGCGCAGTCAGGCATCAAGAGAGCTCTCAGCCAGAGAGTTTTTAACAGGGCCGGACGAGGCGGGGCCGCTCGTCGGGCCGTGGAGATCCACAAGGTTCCCAAAGAGGCGACTTCGGCAGGGGCAGGAACGAGTACGACTCCACCCATGGTGGAACCTTCTACCCCTCCCGCAGGAGGTTCGACAGGAGCCGTTATCAAATGAATAACAACAGGGGGACCTTCAAACACCAGCAGAACTCAGGTGAGAGTAACAGAGGTTTCTCTTCTTCCTTTGGGGGGAAGGACCCAGCATTGCCTAGCGCAGTGGCGGGAGCTTACACAAGACGCATGGGTGCTCCAAACAGTTCAGGGTTTCCACTTGGAGTTCTATTCTCGTCCCATTCAATCGGGGACTCCGGCAGATCTCCATTTTTCCCAACAAGATCTCAGTTTTATAGACGAAGAGATCTCCGAGTTGCTGCAGAAACAAGCGATTACACCGGTCCGACAAGGTCCTCGCGGTTTCTGCAGCAATATCTTTGTTATTCAGAAGAAGGGAGGCGGAAACAGATTGGTTTTGAACCTCAGGGATTTCAACCAGTTTCTAACATACAATCATTTCAAGATGGAGGGCATCCATCTTTTGACAGATCTACTGCAGGTAGGAGACTGGTTGGTCTGGCTGGACCTGAAAGATGCTTATCTTTCCGTACCAATATTTCCCCCGCATCGCAGATACCTCCAATTCCGGTGGAGAGACCGATGGTACGAATATTCGGTTCTGCCTTTCGGGCTCTCCTCGGCTCCTTGGTGCTTCACCAAGGTGATGAAACCAGTGGTGTCATACCTCAGAGAACGGGGTATACGCCTAATAATCTATCTGGACGACATCCTGATAATGGATCAGTGTCAGCAGGCACTCTTGCGACACCTCACTCTGACGACAACGTTGCTTCAAAGCCTGGGCTTTGTGATCAACACCAGGAAATCAGTCATGGTACCCACTCAAGTGATCGACTTCCTGGGATTCACGATCGACTCCATTACAGCGCAGCTAAGCCTCCCGAAGGACAAGCTGAAAGACCTGAAGAAGGAAATCAGGAGACTGTTGAACAGTCAGGCAGTTTCACTCAGGGTGATTGCCAGAGTTGTGGGAGTATTGGCGTCATTGGTGCAAGCGATATTCCCGGGCCCTCTGCATTACAGGGCTCTGCAACAGTTGAAAATCAGACACCTACAGAAGGGACTGTCGTATTCGGACAGCATACCTCTCACAGAAGAGGTGAGAACAGAACTGCAATGGTGGCTGGGTCATGTAGACGCCTGGAACGGTCGAGCTATCTTCGGATCTCTTCCAGAGATAACAATAGAGTCGGACGCCAGCCGTTGGGGCTGGGGAGCTCGTTGCGGAGACATCTCTACAGGTGGCAGATGGTCTCCGGAGGAACTTTCGCTTCACATAAATTGTCTAGAACTGCTCGCGGGGTCGTTCGCGGTGCGGACGTTGTCCCCGAGGCAGACATCTTGTTGTATCCTCCTGCGTTTGGACAATGTTTCGGCAGTGAGGTACATCAACAAGTTGGGCGGCACGAGGTCGTCAATGCTTGTACAAATAGCCAAGGACTTTTGGCATTACTGTCTAGAGAATCAGATATCGATAATTGCGGAATATCTACCGGGTCAGTCCAATCAGGTGGCGGACTGGAACTCCAGATACCTCAGGGACTACAGCGACTGGAAGCTGCTCCCGAGGGTGTTTCAATGGCTGCAGATGATTTGGGGTCCGTTCAGGACGGACCTGTTTGCATCCAGACTGACGTATCAGGTACCCAGATTCTTCAGCTGGAGACCGGATCCCGTGGCGCAAGCAACGGATGCATTTCTCCAGAATTGGTCGGAGGGGACGCAGTATGCTTTCCCACCCTTCATGCTGATCCCGAGAGCGATGTCTCAAGTGATCAAGCAACGGGCGGAAGTAGTAATGGTGACCCCATGGTGGACGTCACAATCATGGTTCCCCAAACTAATGCAGTGGAGTTGCGACCGGCCCAGACTCCTCCCGGAATCAGAGACGCTATTGCTGGGCCCTCATCAGGAACAGCATCCCTTGATAATGGAAGGCAGGCTCCAGCTGATGGCTTGGAGGCTTTCAGGGAACAGTGGCAGCTGCCAGGCGTTTCGAGCAGGACTTGTGATTTCATCAAGCAGGCCTGGACACCATCCACGCGGAAGCGATACTCCTCGGCCTGGAAGAGCTGGATGGATTGGTGCATGGAACGACATTTGGATACCGTGGGGGCAGACTTACCCCACGTGCTGAATTTCTTATCGGATAAGGCTTCCGAGGGTTTGGCTTATAGGTCAGTCAATAATTTTAGGTCAGCCATCTCAGCAGGCCATGCTCAGCTGGATGGGAAACCAATAGGCATGCACCCAGTGGTGTGCAAATTGCTGAAAGGAATTAGGGTGGCTAACCCACCGAAAGCCAAATACACCGGGCTGTGGGATGTGTCTTTGGTTTTAGAATTATTTAACAAATGGCCGGTAAACTCTCTTTTATCCAAGAAGCAGTTGTCAGCTAAGTTAGCCATGTTGCTCTGCCTCTCGGCATGCAGGAGGTCATCGGACGTGCGAGCGCTGGAGATTACAGGTAGAGTATTTACTCCAGAAGGAGTTTCTTTTTCCATTTCAGGGCGCACCAAGACATTATCTCGTCATATTTCATATAATGCTTTTCAAGAGAATGACAAGTTATGTGTTGTAAAATGTTTGAAAACTTATGAGGAATGTACAGCGGTAGATAGACCGCAGGGCTGTTCTCAGTTATTGATTGCCATACAAAAGCCTTTTAAAGCGGTGGCAGCTGCCACCATTGCCAGATGGCTACGTTATGTCATGAAAGAAGCCGGTGTGGACATCACCATTTTGGGTGCTCATTCAGTTAGAGGGGCCATGGCGTCAAAGTCATTTATGTTGGGTTCCAGTATACAAGATATCATGCGTAGTGCAGATTGGTCATCAGAATCGACCTTCAAGACGTATTATTATAAGCCGGTGGGGGATATTACCTCTGTTGTTTTTAATAAGCGTTAAACAAGCCTAATCTGAAGCCTCCGGTCCTGCAATAGAATCACAAATTTGCTAGCATTCGCGACAAGAATTTGCAATTTTATTAAGGACACGGAGGCGAGGATTATCCCACCCGGCATGTTATGTATAAATGCTTGCCCACCCAGTGGTTATGGTGGTTACGGTCTCATATCCTTTATTGCAGGGTCAGATAAGAAGGGTGACTGAACGTCGACGACTGCAAGGATAATACGCCTGAAAAGTTATTTTCTTCCACGTTGGAGGAGTTACCAAGTTATCCAAGTTGTTGTTGGAGCTGTTCGCCTAAAGAAAGAGGAAGATGGCGGCAGGCAGAGGCCTCTTATGGACTAGGGGGGCGTGCCTTGGGGCTAGTCATGATGGGATGTGTAGTTGTTTAACGTTTTATTAATGAAAAGCAAGCATTTTCATTGGCTGCTGTGAGCTTCAATTAAAGATAGAGAAGCATAATCCTCGCCTCCGTGTCCTTAATAGAATTGCAAATTCTTGTCACGAATGCTAGCAAATTTGTGATTCTGTCAATCCTCTCTTATAATTGCCACATGTTTTAAACAGGTATTCTACTTACAAAAAAATACAAAATAATATCCCTCACTTGAAAAACAAAATGTAAAGAGGGTAAAGAAAGTATTTTACGCAAGATAACCCCTAAAACCAAATCTCAAGCACACAGGCACTTACATACACATCATTATTCATCATTACATTTTGGACAAGAATGAAAAGTAGATTTATCTGTAGCAGTGAGCAGTATCAAAAAAGGAAGATGACTGCCACACAGGGAACTAAGTAACCACTGGAACACTTAACGATTCCTATTCTAAGTTCTTTACATTGTTGTGAGTTGCTGCTGTGAGTTGGCAATTAAAGAGATATGCATAATATCAGCCTCCGTGCCTTGCCATAAAATCCTGGATAGCAAACGTATTCATAGAATATGATGGTCGATATAGCCAACTCACATGAAGGCAAGCTCAATTATATGCTAATGCTTCCATACCAGATTCTCCATGTTTTCCCTGGCTGTGGGAGTCTCCTACCCCTGAAAACCTCTGTCTCTCAACTTGGGTATTTCTCCACAGTCCTCCAGGTAAATGATTGTGTGTTTTCCCATAATATTTGCAGTGTTATACAAGGAACCAGCCCTTGCTCTTCCTAACTTTCTTAGTCTGTATCATGAAGGCCCCCACTGGATCCTCCAGAAACAGGCAGGACCTTGACTATCTTTTTTGTGTGTTCTCAGGATAATAACAATTCTCCCTCTTTTGACTAAATAATTGGAGCTACAGCCAATAATGAGCTACAGAATTAGAGTCCTTGTATGCTGAGCCATCTCCTTTTGAAAAAAAGACTGGCCCTGAAAAGGAATTACAAAATGTCTTCAGCAACTTTATAGACCATATTCACTAGCTTTCAACCAAAAAACATATGTAGGAACAAGCCTTTCTGACTTTAATCTGTGTACCATTCTCAGACCCACATGTTTCATCTGGCAACTGCAGTGGAACAGCTGGTGAATGCTGTGGCACTAACAGAATTAACAGCCATGTCTGGGAATAAGTCACCCTACTGCCTGCATTCAAATAATGATTTGCATTAATTATGTAGCGTAAACCTCAGTCCTCATGTATATATTTGCAACTGCATATACACTTTAAAATGTTGAATCAAAATTCTGAGTAATGTTTTTGCAGCCTTAGATATGCTATTATCTAAGTCGGGCAAAATAGTATCAACTGACAATGTATCATCCAAGTTACATCTTAGCCATAAATTTAGACCTCATCATCTCTCTATTTTTTAACACCACACATATAATATATTTGTTCAATGTCAAATCAGAGGTTGAGGATACTTCGTATTTGTCAAAAATGTCTCCAGCCCTCAAAGGTGATGCCACCTGAGGTGCTAAACCAACAATCTCCCGGACATTGGACTAGATCTGTTCCACAATCTCATTTCCCATAAAACGAGATTGAGGAGTCTGAAGAAAGAATTCTACAACTTCTTCTGATTTTAAATTAATTACATTTAAACTTCTCAAATGTATTTCATTCACAGCTGCATCCACAGTTTATTTAACCTCCTACTGCAACTCAGCGTGTGACTGTGGTAAGTAGTCCTTTTCCTTTAATGCCCTTGAAGTAAAGGACTTTAACAATCATATTTCAATTTGCAGATCAAGTTAGAATTGTACCTTAGTATGCGTTCAAACTGCTGCAGAAATATTTTCACATAGAAAATGACATGTAGAAAAATGTGCCCATTTTATAACATGGAAGAATCCTTTTAGAATTCATTAAAAAGGCTGCAAATAATACATTAATTGTTTGTGCACAGGAGAAGAGAGTGCTTACTAAACTATATACAAAATAAATGTCAAGAATTTTTTTGTACTAGGCTTTTATTATTAAACGTGCCCCTTTAGTTAGGCCTGAAGCCTATTTCTCTCAACTCATGCTCATAGCTTAGTAGATGTTTATTGAGAAGATTTTGCCTATCACAAGCAACTTGCTTAAGAATGTGCTGACTTTAAACTGATGTTTCCTTAGCTTCATCACACCACATTAGATCACCTACCCTAATACAATGAGCTTTACTGTAACTGTTGAATAAATAGTGATTCAGAATCATTTTATGAATGCTTTAAAGAATATTATTGCTAATTGTCCCTATCATATCCATCTTGCTTTTCTATTCACAATGAACACAGAGTGCATCTTTTAGCTTAAGTAAGAAGGTTCTCATGAGAACTTTTCTCCGTGTAACAAAGTCCTGAAACAATGTTTTACACTATAAAGCGGCTTGAGTGTTTACTGTGGGAATTAGGAGAAGAAGCATCGGAAGTAGAATACCATCGGCTGAGCGGTTTCCACTGGTTGAGAGGAGCTAACATCTAAAACATTTCAATACATTATTGTGTGATTTTATATTAATTAGTGTTCCTTGCTAGTTAGGAAGAGACTCTCTCAGAATCTGATCCAAATCTCTTTCCCTTGGCTCAGTCAGAGTCCACTGAAGAGTTGTTCTCAATCTACTTTGTTACCGACAGCTACTGCTAAAGGCGACTTTATTCTATTTTATCCAAAGACCCTTTTCTGATCAATGCTACTGCAAAGATCATTCTATTATTGACGGTTTCTACAGCAGCTGTAAGAAACTTGGCAGATTTTCTAGAATGACTCTTTATGGAAAGTTCTTATATTTAGAATATTCCTCTTTTCTGGAAGACCTCTTCATGGGTTCTGTTAGACTAGGTTAGACTCTAGCTAGCTTAGTGACAATTTTTCCTTTAGCTAGCTTAGTGACAATATTTTCCTTTATGAACACTTTGTAATTCATTTATGCTGTCACTAATCAATTGTTTATTGATCTTTCTGTAAATCAACTAATCTGAATAAAGATGGCAAAAACAATACTAATCCTTTAAGTTAAGTAAAGGTGTTAAAACTTCACCAACCTCTCATCATTAACTGAGCATTAATATTCTAAAGGTTGATGATATATGCATAGTTGATGCTCTCATTTCAGCTCCATGCTCCATTCTCACACAGTGGCAAAGGTCCATTGAGCTTGTTTAAGAGCCATCAGGATTTCCCTGAGGATGAAATCTGGAAGTTGGGTGTTTAGACTTAAATGCCATTCTCGGCTAATCCTCAGGCATCCATACCCTTTTGAGCTTGGGCACAATGGAAAAGATAGAGAGCAGAAGCAGACCCTGCTTTGCTGTCCCCTTCTGCCTCATCTGACTCGTAGGAGTTTCAACACCGTCAGCAAGCCAATATTGCCCCGTAGTTAAAATAATAAGCCAGCAATTTGCGTATAATACAACTACCTTCCCTCTGTAATGTTCATGAACAAATAGTCTTGACCTCCATGCTGGAGATTTTCTGTAAACTAATCCATACTCCCTTCCTGTTTCCTCATTTGCGTGGGGTAGCACAGGACTGATTGTTCCGGAATGGCCTCTCATCTTCTCACTGACGTGGTCAATCAAACAACTACACATCCTCCAGGGGGAATTGCAACAGCTGACAAGGCACCATGCCCCAGCAATCTGGCTTTCCTGTCTTCTAATAAACACTGCCCTCGGACAGTCAACACAACAGGAAGTGTTGCTCCTAATATGAGAATATAGCAAAATAGAGGGTGGCAAACTGTTGCAGGGGTTCTGTTTAGAAACAGAACTATGCCTGGGATCACAGTACGTCAATATGTAGGGGCTGAGTAACCATACCAAATCAGCATCTATGAGCCTGAATCCTGACTAGCCGATAGTGCCTTACTTGACCTCCTAACCTTCCCAGACTAACAAGTAAGCTGGCACCCCAGAACACATTAATCTATTCCCCTCTTACTCATACATGTCCATAACCTTCAAGTGAAAGACACGGGGTAAGTTTACCATATTTATTGAAACTACCATGCTCTATTATGAAGCAACTGTGCTGCAATTAGGAAACATATGCAGCTTAGTAACGTGATTAGTATTATCAGTAGACTGTACACAATGAAAGCCCTACCATAGTGAATGATATAACTGCCTAAGCCTAAACTCACTACGTGAGCACAAGTGACATATCACAGATCTCTGGGATTAGAGCCAGGCATTTTCCATTAGCTGGTCTGCTTCTCAGATTGGACAAAGCTTGCAAGCTTATTCCAGGGTCCTTCCTCTGCAAGAAATTTGCCTCTCTATTTTATTTTTATGTAAGTGACATGTTGCAAGTAAGTCAGATTATAAAGTTCTCAGTGTGGCTGTGTGTTTTGATGCCCACTGTGAACTGGAGAAATCAAGGTGAATTAATTCATGAAGTGGTTTTGTGCAGTGTGCAAAATCAGGAATGTTCTGCCAAAATTAAGGAATCCTAACAAGGATTACAGTTTCTTTCAAGTATTTGGAGGTTGGTCTGTGCACACTTCTCCAAACAATGAGGGGCAAGACTCTTACCCTCATTTGTTCATTCATATCCTAAGAAAAGGGCACTTAGGGCCAGATGTAGGAAGCGTAATTCCGGTCGGTAACGGCCAAAAGTACCGAATTTTGGCCGTTACCGACCAGAATTAGGCCTTTCATATGTAGATGTCAGATTCAGTAATTTACCGATTCCTAAAAATACCGAATCGGTAAATTACCTAATCTGAAATGTAGGGAGCACTCAAATGAGTGCTTTTCCCATCTTAGGATTCGTTATTTACCACCAACTAGAAGTTGGTGATAAATAATGAAAACCTTAGAAAAAGCATTTTTTTGCTTTTCCTACAGTGCCATGTTGCAGACATACATGCCCTTAGGGCACGTATGTCTGCAACATGTGCACCCATACACATTTGAGGGGTGCAACAGGGTGTCAAAGTGACACCCTGCCACCCTTCAATGTTTCCCCCATTTACCGAATCGGTATTTACCAATTCGGTAATTGACATTCATTCCTATGGGCCACCAGGCCCATAGGAATGAATGGCAATTACCGATTTGGTAAATACCGATTCGGTAATTACCGAAACTTACCGATTTGGTAATTATTTAAGAAAAATTACCTACATCCCATTTGCCTGTTCTTAAATACCGAATCGGTTTGATTCGGTATTTAAGAATCGGTAATCTGGGATTACCTACATCGGGCCCTTAGTAATGTAATATGTGATTTCTTAAAGTTGAATTTATAGCCACATGCCATGAATCCTAAAACAATGCGATCCAATCTGGCCTAGTGTGGGTTTAACTCATCGTCTGTGAGGCAGATATTATCTAAATAGAATAAAGCATCTAGGTCAATATCATGTTGAATGGACACTATGAGGCTGGGCTGTTTTTAAATCCAATTGCTATACAGGTGAAGCGTAGCTGAAAAACGAATGCAGAAAACCCTGTCCAATCCCTGCTTTCAGGCGCAAGATTGTGGCTGAAAAAAAGTTGGAAATATCCCAGGAAGTTTTGCATATTTTACGGACTATATTATTTATCAAAGCAGTACTATGCTTATTTTGTGTAGCTAAAGTGTGAGTATGACTATTTAAGAGTCTGAAGTCTAAGACTATGCAATATGAATTATCTGGTTTTAAGACACAAAAAAGGGGATTATTTGTCTGTGAGACACAGGGCTCAGTTTACTCCCTGGTATTCCAATTGGGAGAGTATTTCTGTAACATGTGGTTTAGCATCGTATTTAATAGGGTACTGTGGTTGCACTTGCAGGCTGGACCATATGGGTATAACATGATAATGAGAGTTCCAGCCGACATGATTGCAGTATAAAGTCGGTACATGTGCAAGAGGGGGGAGGGGGTGGCACTTGACCTCCGCTAAAAGAATGGGGAAAAAAGTTAAATTTTCCCAAAATATTACTTTTATGGTGTCCTCAATTTGTATATCCAAGTCATATCTATCTAGAGGGGTTACACGCATCTATCTGGGGTTTCAATTGTAATAAAGGTACCAGTTGTTTTCACTGCCAGAAACTCCTGGAGATTCCAGTGCACTTCAATGACTTCTACCACACTGTTGAGGAGAGTCACTGCCCAACTACTGTTCAGGAGGAGGGTTCTCAGTGTCTGTGGCATATTTTATGTTTATAGCCACAACTTTCACAACTTTTCTTTTTTGGAAAAGGGACTTTATACTGAGGAGGTTTTTCCTCCTTCTTTATCTTCATGTCAGCCAAGCGTTGTGTTTCTCTTTTTGGTTTCATGTACTCTTCTTGTCTGCGGTCAGATCGCCCTCCTCTCTTGTACTGCTTGTCAGATGAGTCCTGCATTGAACGAAGAGAATGTGTATCAGTAGTCTGATAGCTGTCTGGAGCCTTCTACTTAATGTGATCACATAAATTGCAATGCCCCTCAGTGGGCTCCAGAGAAGAAAAACCTACACGAGGTTTACCTTTTGGTGTTTGTTTTGATTTCTCCCATGGTTTTGTAACAAACTCATGGGTCTGCTTGGCTTACTTGTCAGTACTAGGTTTGTCAAGAGGTGGTTTAGTAGGTCCGGTTCCCAAATTATTTTATGCTAACGATGTGTACACATAATAATCGGCAGGTCGTGTTCACGATCAGCTTGTGCAACCGCAGCAAGCCACTGGCTTATAGCCAAAGATGCTGCTTCGCCTTTAATGTTAGAATCATTGCTGACACCACAGGGAAATTTCCCAAAAATCTCATCCTTAAATCCAGGGCAGCAGCTGCCCCGTGTTCATTCTGTATTTACTTTAACACATCAAGCAAGACTGACATGGATGTAGTGCCATGATTGATGGTATAGACATCGGCAAAGACTGTTTAAGCACATAGTCAAAATTCTGTGCTTGTCTTATGGTCCTGTAAGTGGAAACACAGCTTCAATTTGGTTGATTTGCTGGGCAATTCAAAATGGAATTTCCTCATGATTAGTGGGAATTTTGCCCGTAGCCAAAGGAACAATTACAGGACTTACAGTAGGCACTGCAGGGAACTGGGCTTGCAACTGGCAGGCTAATCCTTGCTGGTACAGCCAACATGGTGCACAAAACACACTGAGTCAAGCATCTATATAGTGTCACTAGAGCGTTATATAAGGCTAGAGTTTGCAAAAGATTAAGATTCGCCATGTCAGCATTTAAAAAAAAAATGTTTTTATTGGTTTTCTTGCACAACAACAAACAGACAATACTGTATTAATCATATACAATACCCTTCTTGGCAACAACCCCTCTAGACAGGAGATTCACCGCCCTCTATCTTCCTATTCATGGAGTCATGTGCTAATGATCAGTCAGCCAGCCCCCAATAGTCCGTTCCCCTTGCAGCATGCAGTAGTCGGGCAGGAGTCCATACCTTTCTGTTCTGCGAGTTGCGCCCGTTCCAAGAGAATTGGGCAATATAACTTAAAATAAGTTGACCCCTCCCACCCTAAGATTCGCCGTGTCAGCATACGGCGTGTTTCCAGCTAAGGCTGGCCAGGTTGCCCCATCATTACTAAGGGGACCTGAGGGTACAGGTGTTAGTACATGTGAGAGGGCACCTAGGAATCAAGTTTGATGTTCCCAATAAGAAAAAGGTATCTCCATGAGCCCATATGCCCTGTAATGTGCTGTGCAGTAGGAGTTGTATATGTATAAAATATGTTTGTGTTAGCAACCACAGTCTGTAAGTCGATCCAAGAGTAAAAGACTTCAAAGCGATAAGCATCATCTGCTTCCACTACAAAGAATAAAGCACCACCTGCATTAGAGTGAGTCCATGACATGTTACATGTGCATGGACAGCAGGCCTGCCAATAACAGGAATGGCAATAGGTTGTTGGACTGCCATCAGAAAACAGCAACAGAACAAAGTGCAACACAAAATGGATTATCCTTTTAAACTTTCAAGCTTGAAAAAGCAACAGAATGAGGTGCTTCCTAACCACCCTGGAGGATTAGTCCCAGACACCACGGACATCTACATTCAAAGATGTAAGGGTATTATGGACATGCACAAGCACTACTCAGGAGAAACATGAATAAGTAACAGACCAGATGTTTTTGGCACCATGTTGCAGGTAATCTGTTTAGAAACAACTATGCCTGGGATCACAGAACCAAGAGACAGAAAAGTACGGAGTTCCATGGTGGGATATTAGCCACCTTTTATATACTCTAGGTAGTGAGGAGGTTGGGGAATACCTCCTGTCGGAACTAGGACCCTCACACACCCAGCAAACTAGGTGTCATGCTTCATCATATGGGTCTGCTCCTCGTCGGGCTGGCGCTGCAATGCTCAACGGGCACCCATAAAGGGGTTCTTTATCGGAGATCTTTTGTTCCTCGCCGTATAGGTGCCATGGGTGTGAGGGGCCTAGGTAAGTGTAGATGTGAGATGTGAATGTAAAACAGGTAAGGGAAGCTTTTGTAATAATATTTATTCTATAGGGTTCCCAACCTGATTAAAATGAATAGAGGGGGCGACTGTTTTGTTATAATGTGACAAAAAATGTTCTCAACCCCCAGATGGTCAACATGTTTCTTGCCTCAATAAGTCACGAAAGTGATCAGCTGGCGATTCTTCAGGACCGAGTGAATAATAAAAAAAAAACTATCTACAGTGGCTGGCAAGGTGCAATGCAACATACCACTTGCTCTCCCCGTGGGCCATTGCCCCGGAGAAAAGGCAGCCAACCTCTTTAAGGTATCTGGCTCTGCCTCATCAGTTTAGCAGCGAAGTATGAGGACACTCAATATAGTGTCTCTGCTCCTGCTCGGAGCCTCGTGGCTGACCTACCCGCTCCGCTGCAACCAGGAATGTCAGTATGAAGGGACTGAGTCACAATACCACATCAGTACCTATGGGCCCGAATCCTGACTAGCTCATAGTGCCTTACTGCCCTCCTAACCTTCCTAGAATAACAAGTAAGCTTGCACCCGGGAGCACAATACTTTAGTCCCTGCAGGGAACCGTGGTAACAGGTCATCACCTTTTGCTCTCTCACTCATACATGTCCATAACAAACAACTGAAAGACATGAGGTAAGTTTACAATATTTATTGAGACTACCATGATTAGCTGTATCATAAAGCAACTGTGCTGCAATTAGGAAACTGATGGAGCGAGGGTGAAAACAAAAATGTTTGTATACCTCTCCCAAAGTCTCTTCCCCATAACAGTGATATGTATTAATAGTGTGATTTTGAAATTAACCAACATAGAATAGAATGCACACAAACAACTACATGTGGGATACTAATTTGCTTGTGTTGCGAATGTTAACCTACTAATTAAGTGAAATCGTTATATTAATCTGGTACGCAAATGTTATAATCTAACGAAAATCTATGTGTATATGCTTTTTGTATGTCTTATTGTGGTAAAAATGATGGAGAATGGTAAGAAAACCACGCCTAATTGTCGCAAAACCGCTAGGTAATAACTAACAGGGTTACCTTAGAAAGGGGGAAGGTAAACAGAAGGGCTATACTTCGAAATCCAGCGATTAATTTTGTTTGTTTCTATAATAGTTCCCATTATGGCCAATGAGGCCTGTATTAAAATGGAAGTTTGTGAGACTCTGAAATTGTGGTGATTTACGCATGCACGACTGTGCTCGAGAGAAGTGCAAGCAGCTTGTGCCTGTACAGCGTGGGTCAAGGTTAGCATGGCCTGGAGAGTAGACCAAGTGCCAAAAATGTGTATGCCTGCATCGTGAGCATGGGAAACAGGCCTGAAGTGACAATTTAAAGGACATAAGTGAAAAAAACTGTTAAAGAACAATCAAGACCATATTTTTTGGTTATAACGATGACTTGGTGGAAATATGGACAATGAAGAGATGAGGTTATGCTCATCCACCCCTTACAAGGACCAATGAGAGTGAATGAGGACCCTAAAAGTTTCAAATCTTAGACAGATAAGTTAGGGGAAAAGGGTATAAAAGAGGACGTTTGGAAGTAAGAAAAAATGTTTGGTTTTGATTTTATTTTCGCACCACGACATGCTGTCCGACTGACAAACTTTTCCTATGGTGCAAAGACTTTGACATTTTTCTTGACTTTAACTTTTGATTGGTGCGGAGTCCGGATGGGAGGTGAACATCAAGAAAGAATAGAGAGGTGGTTTTTGGGAACTATGCTGTCCTTACTCTGATGTCTTTTGGCTTTTTAATCTTTAGTCTGTTTTTACTGTTTAGTGTTGCCACTGTTTTCCCTTTCTGTTTCCTCTCTCATTTTCGCTGTGTTGTGTTATTTTTTACGCTGAGTTGCAGGTGGAAAGCGCCGGGACACTCATCTTGAGTAGCCGTGCGCTATATAAAAGTCACATAACATAACATAACATAACATGTCCGTTTTCCGAAATCTTGGTAGTATTATTTCAACTTATTTTTCTGAACTATTATGCTAATAAATATAACTGTTTGTATTCAATTCTCTTTCTCTCTAGGTTATTAAATGTTTTCATGATTATTAAAATAAGGCAAATAAAGTAAGGTCATGCTAGGAGAACTAATCTCTAAATAAAAATTAAATAAATGGAGAATTAAGCTGGTCTTGTTGTCCATTAGTTAACTTTTACTAGCTGATCCATTAACCAAAATGGTGGGGTGTTTAAATGTTTATTAAGTATAAAACCATGGTAATATTGATAATCTGCAGATGTATATAGTGAATAGAATTTTAGAATGAAATAAGACACTCCGCTAAAATCCAGCAGCTCTCCTCTAGTCTTCACTAATCCTGGGAGCAGGGTGATTGCGTGTATAAATGACTCGCTGTGTTATGGGCCCCACTGACAAGTAATGTGTGAATAGCTCCTAGGAAAATAGTGATGGTTTGGAAGTTTGGCTGGATCAAAACATATGCAACTTAGTAACATGGTTAGCATTATCAGTAGACTATACACAAGGAAAAGCCCTACCATGGCGAATGATATATTTGCCTAAGGATAACCTCACTGCATGAGCTTTGACCTTTGACCCTGTCCTCAGGTAGGTCGCCCCCTAGACGCCACACGGTCCTCCCGTGATGCTGACCCCACTGTCGCCTGCCCCGCCGCTGCCTGGTGCCGCGTGAGCCCCCTCAGGTGATCGATGTATTACTGGTGCATTGTTGGTGTTGCTCCTTTATTTTTGTGCCCCTGTTGTGCTTTGCGCCCCCTTTGCCTTCTGTGACCCCTCGATCCCCTCTGTGCCTTCTCCCCGCCGCTGCGTCCCTGCGGCCCCGCCCCCCTGCCGTCCCCATTCGCCGCCCCACTCCCGCCTCCCAGCTGCTCCTCCCTCCCTCAGCCCCTCATAGGGAGGCCGCGTGGCGCTGTAGGGAGCGACCTTTGACCCTGTCCTCAGGTAGGTCACCCCCTAGACGCCACACGGTCCTCCCGTGACGCTGACCCCGCTGTCACCTGCCCCACCGCTGCCTGGTGCCGCGTGAGCCCCCTCAGGTGAGCGCTGCATTACTGGTGCATCGTTGGTGTTGCTCCTTTATTTTTGTGCCCCTGTTGTGCCTTGCGCCCCCTTTGCCTTCTGTGACCCCTCGTTTTCCCCCGCTTGGTCACCCGCTCTTCCCCGATCCCCTCTCTGCCTTCTCCCTGCCACAGCGTCCGTGTGTCCCCACCCCCCTGCCGTCCCCATTCGCTGCCCCACTCCCGCCTCCCAGCTGCTCCTCCCTCCCTCAGCCCCTCATAGGGAGGCCGCGCGGCACTGTAGGAAGCGACCTTTGACCCTGTCCTCAGGTAGGTCGCCCCCTAGATGCCACACGGTCCTCCCATGACGCTGACCCCGCTGTCGCCTGCCCTGCCGCTGCCTGGTGCCGCGTGAGCCCTCTCAGGTGATCGCTGCATTACTGGTGCATTGTTGGTGTTGCTCCTTTATTTTTGTGCCCCTGTTGTGCCTTGTGCCCCCTTTGCCTTCTGTGACCACTCGTTTTCCCCCGCTCTTCCCCCGATCCCCTCTGTGCCTTCTCCCCGCCGCTGCGTCCCTGCGTCCCCGCCCCCCTGCCGTCCCCATTCGCTGCCCCACTCCCGCCTCCCAGCTGCTCCTCCCTCCCTCAGCCCCTCATAGGGAGGCCGCGCGGCGCTGTAGGGAGCGACCTTTGACCCTGTCCTCAGGTAGGTCACCCCCTAGACGCCACACGGTCCTCCCGTGACGCTGACCCCGCTGTCACCTGCCCCACCGCTGCCTGGTGCCGCGTGAGCCCCCTCAGGTGAGCGCTGCATTACTGGTGCATCGTTGGTGTTGCTCCTTTATTTTTGTGCCCCTGTTGTGCCTTGCGCCCCCTTTGCCTTCTGTGACCCCTCGTTTTCCCCCGCTTGGTCACCCGCTCTTGCCCGATTCCCTCTCTGCCTTCTCCCCGCCACTGCGTCCGTGTGGCCTCACCCCCCTGCCGTCCCCATTCGCCGCTCCCAGCTGCTCCTCCCTCCCTCAACCCCTCATTTGGAGACCTCACAGCAGCCACGCCAAAGGCAAGCCCGTCAGCGCCCGTCTCGCCTGGACCGCGCCCAGCGCCAGATCCCCTGGCCCCCGCCGGAGCCAGGGTATCCGACTGAAATACGACTCCGCCGCCCTCAGTGCACTCAACACCGGACGACCGCCCGCCTGCTACCGAGCCACCCCGAAACGCACCCACGGACCCTTCACCTGTCAAGCCTGCAAATTCACCTGCCTCCGATCCTGCCCCCCGCCAGCCACGCCAAGCAACAACGACAACCACCTCAAGTGCATCCTCCTCAACACCCGCTCCGTCCACAAGCACGCCATCGAACTCTGGGACCTCCTCGACTCAACAAAACCAGACGTTGCCTTCCTTACAGAGACCTGGATGAACACGTCCTCGGCCCCAGACATCGCCAAAGCCATCCCGGACGGCTAGAAGATCACCCGGAAGGACCGCACCAACCAAACTGGAAGAGGAATCGCCATCATCTACAAGAACACCATCAACATCACGACCAACGCCAAAGACACACTCTCCACCGCCGAACACCTACACTTCCAAATACACACCGACCCCAAGACCACCCTGAGAGGAACGCTCATCTACAGACCCCCGGGCCCGCGCACACAATGCAGCGAAACCATTGCCGACCTCATCAGCCCGCACGCCCTAGCCTCACCAGAATACATCTTCCTAGAGGACCTGAACTTCCACCTAGAGAAAAACAATGACAACAACACCACCACCCTGCTCGACAACCTGGCCAACCTCGGACTCAAGCAACTGGTGGACACACCCACCCACCGAGGCGGCCACACGCTGGACCCCATCTTCTCCACCAGCAGCCATGTCTCCTTCAGCCAGTACACAGAACTACACTGGACCGACCACAGATGCATCCACTTCACCTTCAAAAAGAACACATCCCACCACCGCACACAACAAATCCCCCGCAGATGCTGGAGCAAAATCACCACAGACCAGCTCATCTCATCACTAAGCCAGAACCCGCCAGCCGACACCGCTGACACCAACAACGCAGCCCAAAACCTCGCACAATGGATCACCAACTGCGCCGACGATCTCGCTCCACTGAAGAACCCCCCAGGCAAGACCGGCAACATTAAAACATCATGGTTCACAGACGCCCTCAAAGGATGAAAGAAGTCCTGCTGGACCCTCGAAAAAACCTGGCGCCACGTTCGGACTCCAGAAAACATGACAGCCCTTAAAAACGCCACCCGCGAACACCACCAGCTGATCCACACCACCAAAAGGACATCGTTCAAAGAGCGACTAGACAAGAACACCCACAACAGCAAGGAACTCTTCAGCATCATCAAAGAGCTCTCCAACCCCAGCACCAGCAACAACGACATCACACCGTCACAAGACCTCTGCAACTCCCTCAACACGTTCTTCCACCGTAAGATCGCAGATATGCACAACAGCTTTGGACCCCAGACTCCGCCTCCAGTCACAGAACCAACGACCCCTACCACCACCCTCAGCACATGGACACCAATCAGTACTGAAGACACCACCCACGTCATGAACACCATCCACTCCGGCACCCCCTCTGACCCTTGCCCCCATCACATCTTCTACAAAGCCGACAGTATCATCGCACCCCACCTCCGCAACGTCATAAACAGCTCCTTCACATCAGCTACCTTCCCGGAGAGCTGGAAGCATGCAGAGATCAACGCCCTACCGAAGAAACCCACGGCGGATCCCAAAGACCTCAAGAACTTCTGCCCCATCTCTCTTCTTCCCTTCCCGGCCAAAGTCATCGAGAAGACCGTCAATAAACAACTGACCGCGTTCCTGAGACAAACAACTTGCTCGACCCGTCCCAGTCCGGATTTCGAGCAAAGCACAGCACCGAAACCGCTCTCATCACAGCCACCGATGACATCAGGACCATGATGGACAACGGTGAAACAACCGCCCTCATTCTCCTAGACCTCTTGGCAGCATTTGACACCGTTTGCCATCGCACCCTAATAACCCGCCTCTTCCACACTGGGGTCCAAGGAAAGGCCCTGGAATGGATCACCTCCTTTCTCTCCGACAAAACCCAGAGAGTCTGATAGAGAGCGGTAATTTCTTCTGGTAGTTTCTCAATGCAAAACCCTCATGCTACCTCTATTTTACCGCTCAAAAGGTGTTGGGCCCTTCACACCATGTATTACCATCAGGAGAAATTTAAATAAAGATGAACAGTCAAAATGCAATTATTATTGTAAGCCAATAAAGAGAGTTGTTGATTATTTTAAAGGGTTTTATTTTCTAGTCAAAAAGTTAATTTTTCTCTGACCCTTTATTCATTAGTAAAATATCAATTAGGTTACAGAATTTTGGAAAACAGGAAAAATATCAATAATACGGAACACATTACAGTCTGCATATAAGCATTACATGTAGTTATGAAAAATGTGGTGCAAAGGTCTTAAAGAGTTTCTAAGAAAAATAGTCTTGCAAAGCTAATCAGTACTTATAAAAGTTTGCAAAAATATGCTATTAAGAGAAATAAATGCATAAGACAAATAAATCTTTAGACCTAATTAATTAGTCAAAACATATTAGCATCTAATCCTATCCTGATCCACTGCACTCTCTGTCTGTCTGTGTCTAAAGAGGAAAGCAGCCCGCCCTTCACAGGCCTCAAAGGAATGTGGCGTGAAGTGCCAAGATATGACGTGGAAGCAAGAAACCTCCCCCTGACACTCCTCGGACGCAAGCCCGCCCTTCAGCAATCTCCCGGGATGTTTCTCGTACCTAACCCATAGAAGCCAGCTGAGCTGAGAAAAAGAAGAAGTGCCAGCTCCCATCCAGAGAGGACAGTATTTATACCATAATTATTGGCAGAGTACACAAAGATGTAACATTTTTCAGGAGAACCTTACGTGATTGGTCAGTCATAAAGGCATGAGGTCACACTTCCCTGACTCATTCTAAAAACCTGACTTCACTAGTCCTAACAAAAGAAGCATACATGAATAAATACATTTATAAACATTTGCAACATTTACTAGGAAAAATGTTTCAATCTAATTCATCCTTCTTCCTTCTCAGCGCAGTAGATGGATACTTTTAACTAACTGGTACATTGGCAGAATGACAAGAATGTGCAGTTCACGCTGTTCTTGTCATGAGGAAAGCTGCCACAGTCTGCGCATGCTCCCTTCTCATTAAATTGAAAGTCAAAGCCTTGATGGATTCACAGGCAGCCATGTTTTGTGTAGGCCCCAAAAATAAAACAAACACAAAGATAATATTAATTTCATGTAAATCAGTCCATTATGTGTCCCAAGTGCATTATTAATTCACACACATTATAAAAAGAGGTGTTATTAACTGAAAATGTTTATCAAAATATGCAACAAGTCAAAGTCTATTAAGACAGGAATAATACATTTAGTTTATATGGATGTGCTGGGAAGAGAGAAACACATTCTATTAAAAATCTTCAAAGGTAAAAAGGCCACTTTTTCTCTACATTGCAAAAAAACACATGTTAATTTCAGTCAGTCAGTCAGTCAAAAAAACTTTATTCGGTTAATTAAAACCATAAAAGCAGTACATAATACGAAAAATGATTATTTTTTATATAAAAAACAATTAAATCAGAAGTAAGGGTTGATTGCATTCCTACTTAAAAACAAAGGATAGGGAACATTAATAAAAAACGATTTGATAGATACAGGAAACACCTAAGGATAACAGTATATGAATTTCACCAGAGTATATATTAGCGATCAGTTTCCATGGGTTGATAGTACAGCAGTTCTTACTCTTTTCTGTCTGGCGGCAGCTACTAAAAAACAGGCTACGCCATAAGCGACTGGCACTGAGTTCAACATCTGTAAATATAGTAATGCTGGCCGTACCTGAACGAAGTTTAAAGGTTTTAAAATGGGCACAAGAATTTTTTTTCGCAGGACCAAATAGTGCTCACACAGCATAACCAGATGCAAAGTGTCCTGTGTTGAAAAACAGTCGCATGTGCAAGGAGGAGAATTTTCTGGAGTACCCCAATCTGTTAATTTAATTCAGCAAAAGCATTTTCAGTCTGAAGTGAATAGGCCTCACTTTTCATGTTTTTCATGTGCCATGTTTTTAACCTGCACCAAAATGTGCGTGGCAATTTAAATGCAGCCTGTCTGAAGCACAAAAAATAAAACAATGCATGACTGCAGATGAAATCTGCTCCATCAATCCACCCTCTTGATAATTCAAATCATAATAAAATGATTTATAATTAATCACACATATTTCATTTCACAAGTGACAGTATATATTATTATTATTATTTTTTTTTTTTTTTAATTGCAAAGCTGAGCATAAAGAATGTTACTTCTATTTCTAAGGCAAAACATAAGTTTGGTCTGTAATCAGATCATATATAGCCAAGCTCAAATGTTTTAGTGCAGAGATCTGTAAGTAGCTTCTTGGAACAGTTAGTCTTCTTTAAAATAAGTAACTAAAATAATAAAAAAGGAATTCAACAGGACAGTTTCAGCATTTCTTTACTCATTGTCATCAGCTTGTCATCAGTATGGCTCATACTTTCCATGCAAATTGGACTACTTGGGTGCTGAGAAACTCTGACAGAGCACCATCAATCCTTTGCACTTTTTCAACCAAGGCCTTTCACTCTTATTTTCACTTTGATCAGATTCAGATGTTTCACCACAACATCTCTCAGATCAAAACCGTTGCACCATCCATTATGCAGATCTTGTGTAGCAGCTGCAATCTGGTGAGAAACTGCACACTGTACATCAACCAGACCTACACAGCCATGGCTAGTGTTCTCATCAGTGTTTTCCACAAGTGCATTTGCATATGCATTTTCAAGCCACGTTAGTGTTGCTGAAACACAGTCTTTTGCAAAAGGTAACTCAGTGCTGCCATTGTGTTGCTTTATTATGCGTGACACTTCAGGCAGATAGCTGCAATCCATTCCTTGTCCAATCTGTTGTTCTGCACTCATTATCTTTGAGACCACATTATGATCTGATTTCAGAGAAACTGGCAATTTATACCTGGGCATCAGTCTTTGCAATAACACATTTGTCACTTTGCAGTTGTCATTTTTCTCAAAAACAGTTCTGATACAACCCTGTTGTGCTGCTTCAAAAACATTTTCTTGAGCCTCTTTAAACTTAACTGTGAAGATTCCATAGAATGTATATGCTAACAGAACACAATTTTGTGCAACTGAATTAGCATTTCTCTCTCCCATGACAACAGTGACTCCCAATTGAGCAGATATACTGCATGTTATGGTAAGGGCAATCAATTTCGAATTTTGGGCTGGGGTAATTACTAAAAGCCATGAAGCTTTGACAACATCATGTATAATGAGCACAGCATGTGCTGCTTTTAATGTGTCACCTTTCAAACATGGGCCATCTACAAAATGGACATTGTTGGGCTGACTCAGATGTTCATCCTTCAAGTCTGAATTTGGCTTTATGCATATTTTCATGATATTTAGACACTCATATTCATTTTCATCATAATCCAATTCATTTGCTGACATTTCTGTGAAGTTAGGGTCAAAGGTCATTGGGCAATACATCACAGACCTTTGAAAACATTCATCTTTTTGAATAAGCAATGAGAGAGCGCAGCCCTCCCTCTCACTGCAAATTAGTGTATTTTCTTTCAAATAAACTTTCATTCCTAGTGCTGGGGCGCGCCATTTTTTCTCTTTCAACTCTAGGAATGCTTTTGTGCAGTTGTTGTCCAATGGAAGCGGATCAGACACACCTGAGTGTGTCAGCCTCAGTAAAGGCTTAGCCACTAGGGAAAGGTTTAGTAACCACTCTCTACAGCAGCTAACCATTCCCAAAAATGTCCTGACTTCTTTCTGAATTTGAGGTGGATTCATCTTGGAAATTATTTCCACCTTCTCTGGTGACACCTTTCTACCTCCCTTTCCAATTTTGTGTCCCAGACATTCATCTTCTTTTTGACAGTACTCCTGACTATTCTCATGCAATGGCACTGTGACATGAACTTGGCAAAAATCAATAAAAATAAGCCATTCTTCACCACATGGAATGTGAAAAAATATATTGGCTGGATTCGGTACCACAGGACAACATGGAAAAAATATGCTTTTAATCTCCTGCACTATTCTGTTCTTTTTATTTGGTTTCTGTGAACCTGTGATCAGAAAGTTACATAAACTTCCAATCAATTCCATCAAAAATCCTTTTATTGGTAAAATTCCTGCAACTGATTGTGTTCCTGAATACATGTCATCTGGTTCAAATTTTAATAAGACATGTTCTGCACACGTTATTAACCTGGCATCCTTCTCTGTGAACTCTCTTATTTCTGTGTTTATTATTTTTTCCAAAGCAGAAGGTAATTTTTCAACTGTCTTTTCTGAAAACAATGCTACAACTGTCTCTTGTTGGGCCATTTTAAAATGTACATCCTCATCAGGAATCTGAAAAATAACATTATCTGGGGTACAGTAATCTGAGCAGCTTAATTTGGAAAATAATTGTTTTCCTGCTAGGCCTGAGTCACAGACAACAGTTTTGCAATCTTCCTCAAATGGGCCTAATTTTGGTGCAACCTTTTCTAAAACTGGGTTTGTAATTTCTTTGTTTAAAACTCCTGCAACTAAATCTAGACTTTCCATTGCCTTCACAATGGAATTGGTAAATTCAGAATTGTGAGTGTTAAAACTCTCATTTGCAAAAAGAGCAACCTGTTGGACTGGGTTCTGTTTTTGTCTCTGGAAACAATTCACATTTACTCTGGGCAACTCATTTAAATTAATTTTAGCATTTTCCATATTTTGTGGGACCATCTGTGCTTGAAAAATTTCTGCCATTGGTACCTGTTTCTGAACTGACATTTGCATTTGCTTAACTGGCATATTTTGCACCTGCATTTCTCCATGTTTTTGTGCATCATGTTTAAATTTAGTTTTCTTCTTCCAATGCTCAAATCTGTTATAAAGATGGCAAAAGGACACATTTTCCAGCAGTACAACATCCATACCTGAATTTGCACAAACCAAAACACCTTTACTTCCATCCTGTGCTCTTTTAATCTGTACCCAATCAACATCCTTTGCTGGCACTTGGCCCTTCAGGAAAATAATCACTGCTATGTTTTTCTCCATAACAACAGAAAATGATGGTGCATTCATGCAAACCATTTTCACTGTCTCCTCACCTGGCCCTTGAACAACAACTTTAGATTCAAACCACAATTTAGTCAGCATGGCAATATAAAAGAACATTTCCAAATTAATGCACAACTCTTTCAATATTTCATCAAATCCATCAACTTGTGGGTACCACAGCATAAATGTGTCTCTCAATTGTGGGATTGTGTTCAGAAATGCTGCAAGTTCACTTTTATTCTGTGGCATATGAACATGCACTTCTCCCACCATTTCTCTCAATGAGTAAGCAAAAGCTTCTCCCTCATTCTGCTTATTATTTTTCTCAATTATATCTGGTGGCTTCTTTTCCTTAGGCAGTTTCCTTTCTAGGTCTGGTTGTTTCTTTTTCTTCTCATGTTTTCGTGCCCACTTGTCTCCTAATTTCTCAAACCCATTGCATTTTAAAAAATATTTTATTTCTGCAATGTGCAATTGCATTCCTGAAGAACACATTTTCTCATTTGCTTCATCATCCATGTGTACCCTGAAACCTTTCTGAAATGGAAAACTTCCTGAAACATCATTTTCATATTTTTGAGCCAAATCTGTCAGTCCATTATGTGTAGTTAATGCACATGCAGCTGTTTCCTTACTCAGGGAAATTAATTCTTTTTCATGACACTGGTTCACATTTTCATTATTTAAACAGCAGGGACAGTTAATTTCTTCATGTTCACATGTTGAATTTAAAACACTAAGCTGTTTCTCTTTTTCAGGGCCTGTGTTAATATGTTCCCCCATGTTTTCTATATTTTTAATCACTGCTGCTTCCTCAGAGCAGGTTTGAAAAATCCCATTTTCAAATATATTTATTTTATTCTGGGCTGCAGATGTTGTAAATACCATTTTTCCCTCACCTTTTAGTGCTTGGGGTAATTTCTGTTCAATAATCTGTGTGTTCTTAGTTTCTGAAATAAACCCTGGCAAAATCACTGATTCTGCAGCTCTTTGAACCTTTTCAGTAGGGACCATATTAATTGGGACAGTCATAATTTTTCTAGGCATTATCTGTGCATCTGCAGTTTGCAATTCTTGGACTAAATCAGGCACATTTAAAGCAGTAACACCTGGAGGTATCACTGTCAGTACTGAATCAACAGGTAATGGTTCAATATAAAATGTCTGCACAGTTCTCTCAGTCTGTATTTCTCTCTGTTCAACAGAAGCAGTAGCCCCTGTAGTATTTACTGGTGCACTATTTTCAGTATTTTTCATGGGAACCACATAAAGTGGTGGACACTCAGTTAACAATGCATCCATTATTTCATCCCCTGAATCATTATTTATTTGAAGCTCTTTGTCAGCATTAATTCCCTTCTCCTGTATCTGGTGCTTTACCTTTTCATCCTCACTTGCTTTCTCTCTTGCTGCTTTTTCCCACAGGCTTAAGGCCTCAAATTGTGCAGCTTTAGATGGTGTCTTTATTTCACATAACACTTCCCTTAATTTGTCAATAATTTGCAATTCAAAAGTACCATCTTTTGGAAACCTCAAAGCACCCTCTTTTTCAGTAATCTTGCACCATTGTTGAACCCACATACATGTGTTTTGTCCCAAACTGGTAGACATAAAATGCACAGGTGTTCCTTCAGGAGCATCACCAATAAAAAACGAATTTTTCACTTTACCTCCTAACAGCTTCTTTAAACCTTCAAACAGTTTCATTTTTGCAATAGTTCAATGCAATTTCTTTTCTCCAAAGCTGTCAATCTAAATTTCAGTCAGTTTTACTCCTACCACTGACCCTCCACAAAATCTTACTGCAATATTTCTCTTAATCAATAACTCTGATAGTAACAACATAAATACATTCGCTACTCTGTCTGTTGTGCTATATAAAGGATAGATTTATATTCACTGCGAGTAACACATTCCGCTTACCCTTCACAAAGTAAGACTTTCCGTTTACTCTTCAAACACTACAGGTAAATCCCTTCCGCTTACCTTTCACTCAAGCTCAGAAGAACCTGCTACTCCTTTGGACTTATCCTTCAGGATATATCTTAGGCCAAAGTTTCACCAGCGAACCCTTTTGCTGTCAATCAAGCTCAGAAGAACCTGCTACTCCTTTGGACTTATCCTTCAGGATATATCTTAGGCCAAAGTTTCACCAGCGAACCCTTTTGCTATCAATCAAGCTCAGAAGAACCTGCTACTCCTTTGGTGTGACCCTTTCTAGGTGATATCAGACCAAAGTTTCACCAGCGAACTCTTTGCTATTAATCACTCACACAGAAAATAGTCCCTAATTTAACACTGCCAGCCCTACCTAGCTTCTCAGTGCTATTCCAACAGACGAGTAACCTCAGTGCAGTGTGGCTTCCATTTACCACCCGCTATTCCTTCCCGGGATTCCACAGGTGTGCATACCTGCGTGTTCCAGACAACATAGAACAAGACACTAACTTAACATGAAGGGTTAAAACATGTAATCAATAACCAAAAAAAGTATGTCCTCTGAAATTACCAATATAATCAATAACACCATCAATTCAAAATGAGCAAAATGTCACCAACAGTCAAAAATCCTTACTATTTTCAACACTTCAAAAAACATGCTAGCATATTAACAACATTTCACAACCCTATTGATACTCACACCTCTTCTTGCATCACCTGCCAGTACTGCTTTGCCAGTCTTCAGGTTCTGAGCATTGGAGTCAGGAATCAGGACTTGGACATTTATCTAACTTGGGCAATTATTTTATTTCCCTTTTAAGGTCAATGATCCATTAGTTGAGTAGTTGATGGTGAAATCAATAATTACTAATCACCAAACTAATCAATAATGACCATCCTCTGCTTACCAAAAACTGATAGAGAGCGGTAATTTCTTCTGGTAGTTTCTTAATGCAAAACCCTCATGCTACCTCTATTTTACCGCTCAAAAGGTGTTGGGCCCTTCACACCATGTATTACCATCAGGAGAAATTTAAATAAAGATGAACAGTCAAAATGCAATTATTATTGTAAGCCAATAAAGAGAGTTGTTGATTATTTTAAAGGGTTTTATTTTCTAGTCAAAAAGTTAATTTTTCTCTGACCCTTTATTCATTAGTAAAATATCAATTAGGTTACAGAATTTTGGAAAACAGGAAAAATATCAATAATACAGAACACATTACAGTCTGCATATAAGCATTACATGTAGTTATGAAAAATGTGGTGCAAAAGTCTTAAAGAGTTTCTAAGAAAAATAGTCTTGCAAAGCTAATCAGTACTTATAAAAGTTTGCAAAAATATGCTATTAAGAGAAATAAATGCATAAGACAAATAAATCTTTAGACCTAATTAATTAGTCAAAACATATTAGCATCTAATCCTATCCTGATCCACTGCACTCTCTGTCTGTCTGTGTCTAAAGAGGAAAGCAGCCCGCCCTTCACAGGCCTCAAAGGAATGTGGCGTGAAGTGCCAAGATATGACGTGGAAGCAAGAAACCTCCCCCTGACACTCCTCGGACGCAAGCCCGCCCTTCAGCAATCTCCCGGGACGTTTCTCGTACCTAACCCATAGAAGCCAGCTGAGCTGAGAAAAAGAAGAAGTGCCAGCTCCCATCCAGAGAGGACAGTATTTATACCATAATTATTGGCAGAGTACACAAAGATGTAACATTTTTCAGGAGAACCTTACGTGATTGGTCAGTCATAAAGGCATGAGGTCACACTTCCCTGACTCATTCTAAAAACCTGACTTCACTAGTCCTAACAAAAGAAGCATACATGAATAAATACATTTATAAACATTTGCAACATTTACTAGGAAAAATGTTTCAATCTAATTCATCCTTCTTCCTTCTCAGCGCAGTAGATGGATACTTTTAACTAACTGGTACATTGGCAGAATGACAAGAATGTGCAGTTCACGCTGTTCTTGTCATGAGGAAAGCTGCCACAGTCTGCGCATGCTCCCTTCTCATTAAATTGAAAGTCAAAGCCTTGATGGATTCACAGGCAGCCATGTTTTGTGTAGGCCCCAAAAATAAAACAAACACAAAGATAATATTAATTTCATGTAAATCAGTCCATTATGTGTCCCAAGTGCATTATTAATTCACACACATTATAAAAAGAGGTGTTATTAACTGAAAATGTTTATCAAAATATGCAACAAGTCAAAGTCTATTAAGACAGGAATAATACATTTAGTTTATATGGATGTGCTGGGAAGAGAGAAACACATTCTATTAAAAATCTTCAAAGGTAAAAAGGCCACTTTTTCTCTACATTGCAAAAAAACACATGTTAATTTAATTCAGCAAAAGCATTTTCAGTCTGAAGTGAATAGGCCTCACTTTTCATGTTTTTCATGTGCCATGTTTTTAACCTGCACCAAAATGTGCGTGGCAATTTAAATGCAGCCTGTCTGAAGCACAAAAAATAAAACAATGCATGACTGCAGATGAAATCTGCTCCATCAAGTCCGCCTCCCTCCCTTCCGCTCAACGGCCACCGAGATCATCTGCGGCGTACCCCAGGGCTCCTCGCTCAACCCAACGCTCTTCAATATCTACATGAACCTCCTCGCACGTAAACACAACATCAACATCATCTCCTACACCGACGACACCCAACTGATACTCTCCCTCACCAAGGACCCAGCCACCGCCAAAACCAACCTCCAGGAAGGAATGAAAGACGTCACAGAATGGATGAAGCTCAGTCACCTGAAGCTGAACTCAGACAAGACAGAGGTCCTCATCCTCGGACAATCCCCCTCCGCCTGGGATGACTCCTGGTGGCCCACAGCGCTGGGCTCCGCGCCTACTCCCACGGACCACGCGCGTAACCTGGGATTCATCCTGGACTCCTCCCTCTCGATGACCAGGCAAGTCAATGCCGTCTCTTCATCCTGTTTCAACACCCTGCGCATGCTCCGAAAGATCTTCAGGTGGATCCCCACCGAAACCAGAAGGACCGTCACCCAGGCCCTCGTCACCAGCCGACTGGACTACGGAAACGCCCTTTACGCAGGAACCACAGCCAAACTCCAGAAACGACTTCAGCGAATACAAAACGCCTCCGCCCGACTCATCCTCGACATCCCCTGCCACAGCCACATATCCACCCACCTAAGAAACCTGAACTGGCTCCCCGTCAACAAGAGGATCATGTTCAGGCTCCTGACCCACGCACACAAAGTGCTCCACGTCAAAGGACCCAAATACCTCAACAACCGCCTCTCGTTCTACACCCCCACCAGCCAGCTCCGCTCAGCCAGCCTCGCCCTCGCCACCGTGCCGCGGACCCACAGAACCACCGCCGGAGGAAGGTCGTTCTCCTACCTGGCCGCAAAGACATGGAACTCACTCCCCGCACACCTTCGACTGACCCAGGACCATCTCACCTTCAGGAAGCGCCTCAAGACCTGGCTATTCGAGCAATGACAGCACCCCTCCCTCCCTTTAGCGCCTTGAGACCCTCATGGGTGAGGAGCGCGCTCTACATATGTATTGATTGATTGATTGATTGCGTGAGCACAAATTATATATCACAGATCTCTGGGATTAGAGCTGGGCCCCATACCTGCCATTTGCCGTTAGCTGGTCTGCATCTCAGATTGCACAATGCTTGCAAGCTCATTCTAGGGTCCTTCCTCTTTGAGAAATGCACCTGTCTACTTTCAAAACAGCAAGTCTCTGCTTATAAGACAAGATCTGCCATTCTAGAAAACAGCAGCAGGGTCTCTTTGTTATGTCTATGTGTTAGGTGCGTTATTGACTGACCACAGAGAAAAACATGGCACAGTGTTGTTCAACCTTGTATGAAATGTTCAGTCTGAATCCCAGCAGTAAAGCTCAATAAAAAAAATCAAGTGCCGCCTATTTCTACAATAATAATGTGGGACACAAATAAATATGTGACGTAATGTGTGCAAAGCAAAATCGGCCGCCAAACGACAGTTAGGCTAACGTAAGAGAGAACTACAGTAGGCCCTAAAGGGAACTTACGACAAAACCAAAGAGGGCTTGAAATTAATTACTTAAACTCAAGGTAGCAATTCTGGAAGAAGCCAGGGGATTCAATGTCTCAGGGAGGCTACTTGCTTCACATATTTATGTATTAAAGGAGGGTAAAAAGACGAGAAGGTAGTTTTAATAATGAAAGAGCCAATTTGAACGTCTCATATTTAAGAAAACTTTCCATTTTAACAGCAAATAAAGGACAGACAAATCCCTTAGGATCTACTTTCGTCCTCTGTAAAATACAGGTAAAACAATCTGCTATCATTCCATGACTTTCTGGCAGTCATACAGGAAAATCTCTTGAATTAGATATTTCTTTTAGGATAAAAAGGGATTCTGATTGTAAACTCTGAGGAAAAGACCTATATGTGCATTGGACAAGCAACTTCCTACGCAAAGTCTACCCGAGTCACCTTAAGGTTGTAAAACATTTATGTTAACCTGGAGAGAACACAGATTGCCCTCCTGTGGAAATTAAAAGAGCGAAAGGGAGATATTCTCAAACAATATTTTCAGAAATTCTAGTACTGGCTATTTGGTGTATAAGATGCAAAAGGTTACGAGTGTCCAAAAGCCCCCAATTGCTTTTAAAAGTACATTAATGGATTTATATATGGTATTATCAGGTCTAGCTTCTCACAAATCGGGAACGCACTGCCACCAGTTTTCATAAAAATATAAGTTAATGTGCGGTGCTAATTTGCCACAGACACATCTCCTTTATGTACTGTGGTAAGGCAGCACAGAGGCACATTTGTAGCATACTATACAATGTGCCAGCAGACCTTACCCGTAAGGGTAGGAAAGAAAGGCTATACATGTATTAAGGGTTGTCATAAACACAAGGACAGAAGTTCCTTGAAAAAGTTCATAAGCACAAATACTTAGCTAAGGTCAGTAGAGGTAGAAGAAAGCAAAAACACATGGGTTGGTTTCAGCAGTTGCCAGATGGACCTCCTACAATATATGACCACAAGATTGTGTTTGACACCAACTGTTGTTACGTGTGAAAGCCTCCGAGAAATGTACAAGAAAGCACTTGATGAGCAATTGTGGGGGAGGGTTTGCAAAGCACAAAATATTTAACTGAATCAAGTCAACGTCGCCCCAAGAACGTTATGTTGTTTGCTGCCACGCTTTGCTATGAGTGCTTAGGACATTTCTAAACTGAATAATATGCAGAGGTAAGCTGAATATTATGTCAGTTACTCTTGCATTAAGAGTCACTACAGTTTGAAACCATATTTGCTTTTTCTATTAAGCAAATACATTCTCAAAGGTTAGTTTAGTGCGTAAGGTGTAGCTCTTAAAAAACCTACCGCCAACAGTCACGGTAAAAGGTTTTACCATCACATTTGCTTACTTTAATTAAAATGAATTGCTTTTCAATTGTAGTATGGACTGCCTGGTGACAATAACAACACAATGTTCTCTATGTTGCTCAGGAAAACCCAATACTGATAGCTCCAGGATGAATTAGTCAGCATGAAATGCAGGGTCTAAAACTGTTAACTTTACCATTTACAACCCTATAAACAATTTTGGCTTCATAAATTAAATTTGCAATTCTTAAATGTATTTCATTCACAGTTTCCAAAATGTCTAACAAACTACCCATACAACTTCACAGAAAGAGAACCCCATGCAAACATATATGAGTTACTTGTACACTAACATAAATGCAGCCAATGTATCCACTGTAGTGAAGTAATTATTATTCGAACAACTATTATGGTCGTGCAACCACCAAAAATAATCTGCAGAGAATGTGAAAGCACACAGTCATCCACATGATAAAGTTGAAAAGGCAACATTTTTAAAATATGCCAAGGCTTGAAAGAAGCAAGCACTAGTTCATTAACACCATAGGAACAATTCTAAAAGCCTATGGGCCTGATCTAGAGTTTGCAGGAAGTGAACCCTCTGTACAGATGGCTGTTAACTGGCTACCATACTTAGAGTTTTGGCTTACTAACCGCCATCTACTATGGGGGAGGAAAAACCATTGGCTGTCCTTTTGTCCTCTATCATAGGTTCCTTGATCGCCAGACAACCCTCCATCAACGCTGGAATGACAGACATTCGTCCACCATATTTAGAATTGTCCACCATCACAGTAGATGTATGGACCAGTAGCGGCCTGTGCCCAGCCAAAGTGTTGGAGTGGGCCGGAAGAGGGAGCTGTGGGGGGGTTCGCTGTACAAAATAATAGTGATGAAAAAAAATAGCGTTACCTGTTCGCCATTGCATCGCTCTCTTCTGGGCACAGGTTCCAAGAATGCACTGCATCCATTCATGACACTGCATGTAAGCAGCGCTGGGACTTTAAGCAGACTGGGAGCCTGTGCTTGCTTTCTCCAGCACCAGCAACTCAGCAGGGGCTGGAGAAAGCTTCACTATGTATGAGGGTTTGGTTGGCTTGAAACGGCTGACCAAACCCAAGAAGATGAGTTGGCCTAATGGCTAGGGCGGTCGACCTCGAATCTCGGGAACTAGGTTCGAGTCTCAGCAATGAGCTGAACATCCTGTGATTCTGGGCAAATCACTTAATCTCCCTGTGCCTAACAAAAATTATGAATGTGTCCTCATGTAATGCAACTAGTGTTAAGTAAAGCGCTCTGATACCCTGTTCGGGTCAAGTTTGCGCTATACTCCCCCACCACAGGGTCACCCCTCTGCACTCGCCTCCAAGACTCGGCTTATTGACAATATTGACATATTGCAGCAGATACCAAAATGTTCATATATAACACATTCTTCCTTCTAGTTAGTTAAATTAAATTACTTTGAGTATTGAATCCTATGTCTAGGATTGACTCAATTTTTGATTGTGTGGAGTTGGGTATTTATACATTGATGACTAGTATATTTCCATCATTGATTCATCTCTGATTTCTGTTATCAATGTTTGTGAGAATTGTTTGCTATTGACCCCTGCTTTTTGCATTTTGAATATAAATCAAATATTTTTGATACGCCCGGTTACTGTAATTTATTTACTGAATTAATCATGTAAGTTTCAATTTAATTATTTTGTGGTGTCATATGTTGTCACTTTATAGAAGATATAGTGAATTTAATTTGAGAAAAACATCTTAAGAATGAATCCCTTCTAGGCAGCATAACCTGTGTATCTTTATCACCCACGCCCACAAGGGTATATTGGTTTGCCCAAAGTCATTGATATAACATTCTAAAGTAGCATTTTCAGAACTGTGACTTAAAATCCAATTTTACTATTAAAGCGGGTCTAAGATTACAATTCTTTAGACACCTAATTCAACATTCCCTCTTGCTCACATTGAAAGTTATAACTTATTAAATAGAATAAGGAAACCCAATATTATCCTATTGGAAAGTTACAATAGTGAAAAACGTATTTGAGATGTCCAACTGTTTCATACACTGCACCCAGCCCTCTGGGTTGTTTAGAGCCTACGCTAGGGCTGACTTATATTTGTTAAAAAAGAAGGTAAGGGCCTGGCAACATGTTTATTTTGCTGGGTCGAAATGGCAGTTTAAAACTGCACCTACAGACTGCAATGCAGGTCTTAGACATGTTTAAAAGGCTTCTTAAGTGGGTGCCGCGCTCACTGCTGTAGGCCAATCAGTAGCATTTAATTTACAGGACCTGGGTAAATGTAGTACCACGTTGCTCGAGACTTACAAGTCAATTAAATGTTTCAGTTGGATGAAAGCCAATTTTACCATGTTTGATGGTGAGAGCACAAACATTTTAGCACTGGTTAGCCGTGGAAATGTTTGCAGACTCCTGAGGTCAACATAAATGGAGATCTGCAAGAAATGGAGTAGTAAGGCAAAGGGCTGGGGGAAGACCACCCTAAGGCTGACAGGTCTTGGGCCCAGATGTATCAAGCAATTTTTTTGTCGCAAACAGTGTGAATTGCTAAAATTTCCTATTTGCGACAAGAAAATAGAAATTCATGATGTATGTAATTTTTCGCTTGGCAAATCAAGAATTCGCACTTTTTGCGATTTCTTATTTGCGATTTTTACAAATATGCGAATTATTTTTGCGATTCTGTGATTTGCATGTTTCCTAGTTTGCGTTTATCGCAAATAAGAATTCGCAACTTAAGAATTCGAAAAAAGATGTATTAAAAAATCGCAAATTGCGAATTCTTGAAATTCGCAAAATAAGAAATCGCTAATAACACTAACATCAAGCAGGTGGTAATCAATTGGAAAGTATTAAAGAAAGTTCCAACTGCATTTTTTCAAAGCACAATAGCTGGACTTTACCTCATAGCTAAGAGGCTGTGCATTCAAGCTCTTGCACACAGGAGACAGAGGCAGGAGAGGATTTTCAGACTGAGGATAACTTTGTTTCAGCAAACTGAAGAAGACATTTTTGAAAAATATAGACTGCATCCACACACCATTTTGGACCTAATTGATGAATTAAAGATTTTTTTTAGCATAAAACGGACAGAACCCATTCAATACCTACACATGTACAGGTACTGTGCTCCCTGCATCTTCTGGCTTCTGGATCATTTCAAAGGGTCATTGCAGAGGTTGGTGGTGTGTCTCAGAGTGCTCTTTCACATTTCTTCAGAGTATTTCTTGATGCAATGATGAGTAGGCTGAACCATCATATTTACCTCTCTTGCAATCCACAAGATATCCAAATTTCAAAATTGGATTTTTATCAAATTGCACATTTTCCACATGTGATTGGATGTATAGATGGAACACATATTGCCATCACTCCTCCTGCTGATACAGAATATGTTTATAGAAATAGGAAATGCTACCATTCTCTGAATATTCAAATGGTGTGTAATGCCAAATACATAATCACTGATATAGTGGCAAAGTACCCTGGAAGCACTCATGACTCTTACATCTTCAGGCACAGTGGATTGCATGGACGTTTGAGTGCTGGGCAATTTAGTGATTCTTTTTTACTTGGTAAGTGCATATTTCATTTACAAATTCCTCATTCTCTAAGGTCACCACTAATATTCCTAAAAGTAACCCCTCTTTCATATTTGTATGCAGGTGATAGTGCATATGCTGTACGTGATTTCATTTTGATACCTTACCTAAATCCTACAAATGTACATGAAAGGAGATATAATAAGGCACACCGTTCTACACGTGGAGTCATAGAAAGGACGTTTGGAATTTTAAAAAGGAGGTTTCGTAGGATTCATAAAAGTGGAGGTTCTTTACAGTACAAGCCATCATTGTGCTGCAAAATGATAACAAGCTGTGCAATGTTACATAACATGGCCATGAGAAAAGGGACACAATGTGAAGTAAGTGACCCTGAATCTTCAGACAATGATGATTTACCTGCACCAAGAAGAGGTGCTGCAAGAGTAGGCGCTGCAGCAGGACGTGCAAGACGTGCAGAAATCACACACAATTACTTTTAGGTATGAATGAAAAGCATGACAAGTGTTTTTTAATTTCCCATGTTTTACTTTATGTAATGAAACACTGAAAAGACATTGTAATTTGCATAAAAGAACCTGTTACTGCACAGGACCTTACAAGTATATAACTGTTAGAGAAAACATTGAAATTTAGTTTTCAGAAGCATGTTCTAAAGTTTAACAATTTACTTTCGGCGCTGTCTAATGCTGGAGCGCTTCCCTGCCTCACTGCTCCTACCAGCTGTATTTGGGGTGGCATATCTCCCACTCCTGCGTTCACTGATGTCAGGGGTTGGAGTAGGGTTGCTGCTGCTCCTACAAGTAGTGTCCTCCGTTTCCAAAGGTTCAAAAAATGCACGTGCCCCAGAGTTAGAGGTCTGCATCAAATCAACAGCTGTTGTTAATTTATCAAGAGCTTTTGCAACGTTCCGGGTGCATTCACTAACCATGCGCTGCATGGAAATACTGCGCCTACTGAACTGTGCAGTGACACTACAAAGTCTATTTATTGCAGTGCAGTACCTAAGCATTCTGGTGTTTTGTCTACGTGCTGCCCTGACCCTGTTTTCCTCTGACTTCTCCATTACCAAACACAGTCTATCCACAGAGCCTGCTATTTGCCTCAACCCATCCCCATGCCAGAAATGCTTTTGTTTTGTTGGACGAGATGATTATTAATAGACCTCAATGCTTTATGTTGTTTCTGCTGCACTACCAACATGTTTTGCTCTAAACCTTCAAAAACAGTAGGATTGTCTGATACAACACCCCTGTTGGGTCTGGCACAATCTAAGGTATAGGCTCTTCTTCCTGCACCATTTCTTTGCTCAACATGTTCAGCATTATTCAATGTCTCATTGGCACTTTCTGTCGCCCCTTCAGGTTCCTCATCATCATCAGCAAATGGTGGCAAAGGGCCCACAGGTCTTCTTTCGGACCTGATGATTGGATTTAAATCCACTTTCTCATTTGAATTATCTTCACCCGGTGTAAAGTCATGTGCATGTGAAGAGTGTCCTTGAAATTCCTCACTTTGATGTTCAACGTGTGCTGTGAATGTAGAAATAAAAATATCAGATTGTTGTGTGCATATCTGTACATTTACAATAAATGCTGCATGATTTTTGAGCAAAACTGCCCTCCTTTTTTGGTGTATATTATAGTCACAATTTTAAAAAAATGAAAAAATCTATAAATTTTTGGGTAAAACTAGAAAGGCTAATGTTGTAGAGGATGATTTCAAAAAGAAAAGTGTCAAAAATCCTCACTACATTGAATAAAGTAAGTAAACCCTTTCCCAACATACAATACATGGATGACCCTGAAAAGAGCAAACAAACATGCATCCTTCTTACCTTTTTCCCCATGTCTAGGCTCCGAACTGTCAATGTCTGTGACTCCAATGACACTCTCATGCAAGAGTGTTGCCTCAACCAGCTCTTCATGTGGAGTAGGCTGATCCACAGTTGAAGATCCCCCACCAGTCTTACTTGCTTCTTTGATTCTCTCAGCAAGCTTTTCTTTAGACCTCAGGCGCATATCATACCATCGCTTCTTCAGTTCTTCGATGGATCTTGGGGTCACTCCTACAGAATTGATTTTTTCTTGTATTTCCATCCAAACTTTTCTCTTTCTGGCTTCTGGAACTTTCAAGGCTTGCTTACCAAACAGCAATTCATGGTTGCAAGCCATTTCTTCTATCAGTGTTTCAACCTCCTTCTCTGAAAATGTTTGCTTCCTCTTCCTTTTTTCACAAGATGCGCCTTTTTGTGAATTCTCAGGCTCCATGGTGCAGGGAAACAGGTCTGCTAAGCTGCCTAACAAGCTTCCAACTGCCACTGGGTGTGGCTCAGGCAAGCAGGTGCTGTTAATCAAGTGCACTCCCTGACTATGACTCAAACATTTTCTTCTAGCATTGGCAGATTCACGCTTTTTTGCGATTTCTTATTTTGCGAAATTCGCAAAATAAGAAATCGCAGAAAATTCTGCGATATTTAAGAAATCGCAGAATTTTCGCAAAAAGCTAGACACATCGCATTTTGCGATTTCTAAGTAGCGACTCGCAAAAAATCGCTATTAAGAAATCGCAAATACAAATGTTGATACATCTACCCCTAACTTTTAACATATGACTACACACAACTACTGCACTACATTGGAAGTTAAGGAGTTCCTAATCCATGCTGTAAATGTTTCTGTGCACCAAAAACGGACTCAAAGCTGCTGTACACTGAAATTGCATTAGCAGGTCTAGTGGCCACAACATCAGAGATGGGATGATGCATCAGTATCTGATGTTGCCTGTAGAACATGACAATGGGTTCAAGCTAAACGTTTGCAGATATCTCATAGCCTGATTGAGATGTCTGATATAATACAACAAGCTGAGAAATGTGTACGCTCTCACCTCTGTCAATATCCAATCCCAGGTAAAGGAAACAAACCATATGCACTTTTTTCAACTTCTAAACAACAGAGAAAGCATGAAAAAACTAAGAATTATGAAAACCTTAAGCAGAATCCATAGATTCGCATCATTCTGCTTCCCGAATTGGTTAGCTCTTTAGCAACACCACTGGAATAAACTGTTATGAAAATGGGACAATAAAGACACGTTTTACCCTGGCTGATGAAAAGGAACAAATACAAAGTCAGGAATACCACTATGTGATGTACCTTGACAACTTGAAGAACTCCAGTAAAAATCCAATGAAAGTGAATACACAATTCTAATCCAAGAACTAGAAAACATTTGTACAGGTAAAACGAAGTACACATTAGATGTAGATTAAGATGCCAAACCTTTTTATGGATATCTCATTTAAGTGCTTGAGGAAGAAGGAAAACCAAATGATATCCTATTGGATGTCAGATATGCATTAAGACATATGTACAACAAATGTGGACACCATTATCTTAGATATTGGCACTGAAAGATTTGTGTCTTTGAATGGCCCCAAAATGAAGTCAGTCGAATATGAAGAAATTACTTATAACGCAACACATTAAAACAATATAAGTATGTGCCACAGAGATGCAAGTTCTAATCTGTGAACATTAGGGAAAAAAGTCATTATTGTGATGCTACTACAGGTACAAAGTTGATGGCAATAACCCACGCTGAAATACTAAATTCCAAACATGGCCATGTCTATTTAGATTTGAAAACATTAACAATAGCAGTCTTTCAATAAAGTAATAAAATACACAGCTCTGTGTGACGAAAACTGGATGCAGGATGGACACATTACAATGATACGGTTCTTGCCTTGGGAAATAGATTGCCCAGAAGTTGATAAATGCAAATGTTTATTCAAAGAATTTGCAACCGAGCAATAGTGGTGATCAAAGTATTGAGCCACTGAAATTGCACCTGACTAAAGTAAAGACATGTTGTTATATGACTTAAATGCATAGTATAAAAAAAAGGTAAGAGGTTAAAAAGTATATCAGAAATGGAAAGTTCCAAAATAATTTACACAAAATAGGTAGATGCTGGTGATGAGTAAATATTATCAGAATATTAGGGGAGTTTTGTATGCTAAGGATTTCCTTTTGTCACATGGTTCCATGGGTTAAAAATACATGCTTTAAAAAGCATTGTGTTAAAAACTGTTCATTTCCGTGGGATTTTGATTCAGTTTGCTTAGAGAACACAAACCAAGAAGAAAGGTATTGCGTGTGCCAAAACACATTCAAAAGGACTCATATCTCTCCATGCACTCCACAATTATTCAATACATCCATAAAGTTCAAACACATTCATACATTCATCATTCGTCAACAGCATATGGTACAACAGTTACCAGATCTTCGATGGTGAGTTAGGTCCCGAAGGAATCACCCCAAGACACTCGGGAGACTCAAAGAATAAATTTCAGGACCGACTTTAAGCGCCAGCGCGCGTTTCGGTGCTCGGCCAGTTTAGGGCCACACCTTATTTATATTTATTTATTTTATTTTTTGCATTTGTAATGCGCGCAGATACCCACAAAGGGTTTCCCGGCGCCATGGCTAAGAGAACAACACACAGAAAGCAACTGATGACAACAGATCGACAGCTATTTATTTAAACAGTTATTTATTAAACAGCCAGGTTTTAACTTGTTTCTTAAAACTGACAAAGCTCTCCTCTTTGCGCAAGGCTAAAGGAAGGGAGTTCCAAAGAACTGGTCCCAGGTGGGAAAAAGATTTACCTCCCATTCGGGCCAGTTTGAATCTGGGAACCGTGAAGGTTGCTCCGTTTGAAGAGCGAAGATTCCGTACAGGTACGTGGGGCCTAACCAATTTCTGCAGATACCGTGGTGCGGTTCCCGCTCTGATCTTGAACATGTAGGTCAAGGCCTTAAACCGGACCCGGTTCTCAACTTTCAACCAGTGCAGGTCTCTAAGGTGCTTCGAGATCCTTGCTGTCCTAGGAATCTTACACAACAGCCTGGCTGCGGAGTTCTGGACCAGTTGTAACCGCCTGGTTACAGCTAAATTGGAGCCCAGATAAAGAATGTTACCGTAGTCAAGCCTAGATGTTATTAGCGCATTGACTACGGTCTTCTGGGTATCCACAGGCAGCATCCAGATAATCTTCCGCAGCCATTTAATGATCGTGAAACAAATACCAGCCACTTTATTAGCCTGTTGTTTCATCGATAAAGAATCGTCGATACACACCCCTAGGTTTCTAACCTGGGTAGCTGGACTGGGGAAAGCGCCCAAGGATGGCGGCCAGTGCCTCTCCTGCCACAGATCACGATTTTTTCCCAGGAGAAGAATCTCCGTCTTCTCCCCGTTGAGCTTCAGCTGGTTTGCTGACATCCAGCTGAAGACCTCCTGAAGACCAAGCTTCAGGGTTGAAGGGGATGAAGACTCTGAGTTGGTAAGGGAAAAAATAATCTGTGAATCGTCCGCGTAGGTCATAAGTTCAAGACCTACCCGCTCTGCTAAATCAGCGAGGGGGCGGAGATAGAGGTTGAAAAATAATGGACTTAAAATTGAGCCCTGGGGCACGCCATGAGGTGACGGAAAAATATCCGACTGGGCGTGAGAGGACGAGATCTGAAACGTCCGGTTGCTCAGATAAGATCTAATCCAGTCCAATGCGGTCCCTCCGACACCATCCCCACTCAGCCTGGCAAGCAGTCTGTTGTGCGAGATGGTGTCGAAAGCCGCGCTCAAATCGAGCAGGACGAGAGCAACCGTTTGTCCGTCGTCCAAAAGTCCCCTGATCTTCTCCGTGACTCCCAGGAGGGCAGATTCGGTGGAATGGCCTGCCCTGAAGCCCGACTGGGAAAAATGGAGCAAGTTGTTGTTCTCCGTGTACGATGAAAGCACGCCATGGATATGCTTCTCCAGAATTTTTGAGAAAGCAGGCAGCAGAGATATTGGGCGATAGTTTGCAAGAACCTCTGGATCAGCAGATGGCTTCTTCAACAGAGGGCTGACCATAGCGTGCTTCCACGGTGCCGGGACAGTTGCCAGACGGATGGAAGCATTAAGTGTCTCGGCAATAGTTCCTAAAGCACCGTCATCCAGTTGGCATAGAATGTTAATAGGGAGGGGATCACGCGGAGAGCCTGATTTGATGGAGGTCGCCAAGGATTTTAAGGTGCCCACGGAAATATAAGGCCAGGAATCCAGCCGATTTCCTAATGGGCTTTCTGAAGGAAGAGCTTCCCTATCCTCCCTCACCGGGGAATTAATGTTTGCAAGAATAGTGTCGATCTTTCCCACAAAGTACGTAGCAAGATCTTGGCATTTTTGAGGGGTCAAGGGGCGCGCGACCGCCGCAGAGTTTGCTCCGGCTAAGTCTTTCACTGTGTTAAAAAGGGTCCGTGCTTTATTGGCAGCCATATTAATGGTCTCCGTTACGTAAAATGCCTTAGCTCTGGAACAGGCCGTGTGATAAAGGTTTCTGGCCTTACGGTATAGTTCCTTAGATTGAGGATCATAGTGCTTGCGCCACTTCCTCTCAAGTCCCTTACACTTAGTTTTTTCCAGCTTCAGTTCTTCCGTATACCAGGGAGCCGGGGGCCGATGGACATTCCCTCTACACCTGGTAACGGGTAGACAAATATCCACTGCACTCTCTAGCCAGGCGTGGGCTTCCAGCGCATTGATCTCCATATCCTCACCTAAAACTGGGGGGGATACCTGTAGAGCATTCTGCAGTTCGGTCCGATCTATCTTTTTCCAGTTTCTCATGGAAATTGGGGGCCGGGCAGAACCTAGCTTCTCAGGTTGTATAAGCGTAATACTAAAGAGCGTTAGGAAATGGTCCGACCAACAAATAGGGTCGGTTTTTAACCATTTCAGCTCCTGTATATTGGAGATAATGGGATCCAACAGGTGCCCAGCTTTATGCGTGGGGTCCTCATTTCTCAGGGACATATTCAAAGTATTAAAATCTTCCAAAAGGTTGGAAGCGATGCAGTTGGATTTATCCTCAAAGTGGAGGTTTAAGTCTCCCAATATAGTCAAATTTTGGGCATTTAGGAAGTAAGGGGAAATAAGATTAACCAAATTTGCAGCCCATACACTGCCATTACCCGGGGGGCGGTAAATTAAAAAGCCGGAAAACATGAAATTAGGGTTCAGTGATATTTTAATAAATGCGGCTTCGCATCCAGAGATATTAACCGTCTCAAAATCTCAATTAAAATCCCTGTCAAAAATCACCGCAATACCCCCGCCGACCTGTTTTTCTCTGTCTACTCTAACAATAGCGTAGTTAGAGGGCAGAGCGGCGGCTACATCGGGACCTGAGCCGTCGTGCAACCAGGTCTCTGTTAAAAATATCGCACAAGGTTTTTTCTCCATTAGGAGGTGATGGATATCAGCTTTGTGTTGGGGCAGTGATCTACAATTCACAGTATAAAAAGTGAAAGTGCGAGAGTTTACAACAGAGGTTAGAGTAGGTGGCCTAAGCTTGTATGGAACCTCTGAATAGGGTTGGATGTTGGTTAGTGCAAAAGCACAATGAGGGCACGCATGTGTACCTTTTAAGGAAGGCTTTAGAATGGAACAGTTATTAGTAATGTTAGGGCGCAACGCCCGTATTTGGTCCACTGTAATCCTACCTGTCCCAACATTTCGTGCCCCGTGACCCGTCCTGGCACGGACGGGCACAGACGGGCTGGTCTTGGGCTCGTCTTCGGCGCAGTCCGAGGCGCCTACCCTGCGCGCCATCGCTGCGCGCTGGGGCCGACGAGTAGCTAAATACCCTTCAGGAAGCGGAGGTCTAGAGCGCTAACCGCTCGAGGCTCCGTTAGGTGCCGCCCCTGTCCCGCCCTTCACAACCGCGATTGGCTGGGGTGCCGGTTGTTTCAAAACGGAGCGAGAACAGCCCTCAAAAGAAGATGCAAGTCCCTGGTGAGTGCAAGTAAGTGCTCAAATTGACTGCGCTGCGGCGATGGATAGACGACTCCTGGAGAACTCCTTTCCCTCAGAGGTCTATGGACACTGTACGTCGTGCACGTGTGCCCCTCTGAATATACGAGCATTGAGCAATCCAGATCCGGATCTATTCAAACTGAACCTCACTTGTGGACGTGAAGACCTCCATCATTCTATGCTCCATCCCGGACTCTTCGACATCTTTTTGACTTCAGGATATGGTTTACTAGACTCCTCCTCTAGTTTATTTCTATCTTTTTTTCGTGGTCGCCGGTCTCGCCTGAGCGAGCGGACCTGGATGTGCCGTCATATTTTGTCCTACACTACAGATTCACGCTTTTGAGAATCGCTCTGGATTGTATACCTCGATCTGGTACTTTGCACCTGAGATTATTTGCGGTTGTGCACCTGTTTGTCCTTTCTGCTGTGTGCCCTGATGAAGGTGTGGCCCTAAAACTGGCCGAGCACCGAAACGCGCGTTGGCGCTTAAAGTCAGTCCTGAAATTTATTCTTTGAGTCTCCCAGGTGTCTTGGGGTGATTCCTTTGGGACCTAACTCGGTATACACCCGTTACAACGGATCTTTTACTCCGCACTACCATTACAACGCGACCATTACTCCGCATACCATTACAACGCATTGCGCTGGGGGGCGCTCTAGGATAGGGAATAAGTATAATTTACTATCCAACACCTTCCCTAGGGTCCACGGGGACTGGAGTTAGAATAGTAAATTATACTTACCACTATCCAGCGCCCCAAGGCGCTATGCGTTGTAACGGTATGCGGAGTAAAAGTCGCGTTGTAATGGTCTGCGGAGTAAAAGTATGCGTTATAACGTCATACATCCCCTAACTCACCATCGAAGATCTGGCAACTGTTGTACGATATGCTTTTGACGAATGATTATTGTATGAATGTATTTGAACTTTATGGATGTATTGAATAATTGTGGAGTGCATGGAGAGATATGAGTCCTTTTGAATGTGTTTTGGGATGAATGGGTGTTTAAATTGAATGTAATAACTGCCTATGGACTACCATGGTTATGTTTTGATATCTATGTTATCATTTTTCTTTGTTACAAAAGAACATATATTTATATACAAAAGAAATGAAATAAAAAAATGAACTTTGTCTTATAATGAGTTGGTTCTGGACAGTCTGATTTGCTTCTAGTCTTGGTGAGTTTTGCACTGCTATTTTGTAATATAGGACCCTAATTGGGCCACTAGTATTAGCTAAGGGCACTCTTCTTGTTTCTCTTTATAATTCTTCATTCCCCTGCTAGTTTGCCCTATATTAGTTTTGTTCAGGGGGCCCCTCGTTGTTTATTGGCTGAAGTTCTGAACAGCCTGTTGAGGCCCCAGGTTTGGACGTAGTGAGGGTCTGTGGCCACTGAGTTTCGGTGACCTTACTCCAACTGCAGTGGGAAGATATCTGGTGCCTGGTGCTTGGCTCCAGTGATGGTGAAGTGCATGATGGCGTGATCAGTCCAGGTGAGTTCTGTGGTGTGTCAGAATTTAATTCTGTCGCTGGAGGTAAAAATGGGGTTGCGTGTGTGTCTGGCTTGGTGCGTGGGTTCAGTCACCAGTTGGGTGAGGCTCATGTTGTCCAGGTTCTCTAGGAGGGCGATGGAGTAGGTGTAGTTGGGGTCATCGATGTGGAATTTGAGGTCGCCGAGTAGGATATAGTGGTGGGTGTCAATTGCTGGGGGGGGTGATGAGGTTGTCGATGGCGTCGCAAAAGTTTGCTCAGGATACCGGGATTCTGTGTGCCAGGGTGCCTTTTATTGTAATCTTCCTGTCAGTTTCTAGTAGTAAGTTGAGATGTTCCATGAAATGCGTGGGGTTGCCGATGATGGTGCATCTGATAGTTTCCTTGAAGATGATGCTGATGTCTCCGGTTTGTTTGTTGGCGAGATCTCGGTGTATCATCTTGTACCTTTGGGAGTGGCGATGATGATGTTGGGGTTCAAGGAGGGGTTTAGCCACATTTCGGTGATGAAGGCAATGTCCGAGGAGTGGGTGATGATGGTGTCCCAGATTTCTATGGCATATTTGCAGAGTGAGTTGACATTGAGCAGGATACAGTGAAGTAGTTGCGGGGTGTTCTTGGTCTTTTGGGCAGGAGTGGTGCTGGATATTTTGTAGGCTGTGTCACAGGAGAAGTGGCAAAGTCAGCAGGTGAAGAGTCCTTTGGAGAATCGTGGGGAGGAGGAGACACAGCTGTTGTTCCAGCATCGGGGGCTAGGGGCAGGAGTTCCTTGGTGGTGTACCTTTTGGTGGCAGGAGGTCCAATGGTCCTGGCGCTGGGTGTTGTCCAACCGGCAGAGTGTTGGCTGCACGCCCGTTGCATGTGTCTGCTGCATGGCCATGAGGCGGCCTCGATTGATGGTCCTGATAGGTGGCCCAGGTGGACCCGGGTGCTGGGAAGGGACCTAGAGTGGGAAGGGCAGGGGCAGCAGAAAGTACAGGCACTGCGGCAGCAGGCAGCACAGGGGCAGCAGGCAGCGCAGGGGCAGAAAGCAGCGCTGGGGCAGGAGGCACGTTACCTTAACCTGTTTGTCAGGGGAAAGAGGGGTGGCCCAGCCTCCTCCAGGTTTGGATGGGTGCGGATGGGCCCGTACTTGGCCTGGGTGCCGCCCGCATTTATCCCGCGTGCCGGGCGGCGACCTGGGGTTTTAAGGTGCCTAGGTGGGAGAAGCAAGGGAAAGAAGCTCCAAATTCGTCCCAGCAGCAGTGGCTTCTGGGAAGTGTAGGCAGGTGGGAGGGACCGGAGAAGTCCCGCAATGCAGGAGGCGATGTGGGTATTTATGGTGCCTCAGCAGGAGAAAGGGGGAAAGAAGCTCCAATCACGTCCCAGCGGTGGAAGCTGCTGGGAAGTGTAGGCAGACGGGAGTGATATGGAGGAGATATGATACATAGGATTCAGTAATCCCTGAATAAATGGGCGTCTATAGTTTCTTTATAATCAGTGACTTGTGATGCACCCAGTCACCGATCTTAAAGACAAGACGTCAGAACTCAACTGTAATAATGTATTACAGTCGAGTTCAGACATTAGAATGCCTGCTGCCAGAGCCAGCAACTGAGGCAAAAGGCAGGTCAGGTCACAGAGTAGTTGTTTAAAGCAACACAAATAAAATATTGCTATTTTTTCTTCTGCTCTATTTTTCTAGCTTACAAGGATATGCAGAAAGAACAGGCATACTTTTTGCACTCCATAGATAATTATAGAAACGATTTAATCTTTTAGCATGGTTATACACATTCAGAGCTACTGCAGCTTTTTTAAGGGAAAAAAAGGTCTTGTATTTAAGTGTTTGTGATTTGTTTTGCAACAAATATCTAACAGGCTTTTGATGTGGTTAATATGGCTCTAGAGGTTCTATTACTATTATTCATGTTTGAAAATATTCGCTATCTTTCATATGAAAGAACTAGGGACCAAGCAAGATTTTAAGTGATTTGTGATAAGGATATTGCAAGTCACCTCAGAGTGCCATAACTTTATAAAGGAACTCAGGTTATGGAATTCCTCGTGACTTGCAATACACTTATAATCTACAGCATAGGGTACTTTATCCCTGATGTATTGGGAACAAGAAGGAGATAATATAATTCATGTAATTCCCGCAAAACTGTAAGATCCTGTGCTGACAGGTAAAGAGAGCAAACTTACATCTCCCAAAGGCAGCCTGCAGGAGCCAAAGAAGAGGATGAGCAATCTAGAGAGGTGAACAAATAATTACTACTTTTCAGCCTTACACTAAATGCACGCCAAGACAATAATTCAGTGAAGCATACCATACATCACAGTCTAATACTACAGGTGCAGAGGTCACCATCAGTTCCTAGTCTACCACCTGCTGGAGGAGCCTACAGCTCCAGAACTGGATATTTCTCAATGAGCATAGTTCTTAATGGGTTAATTCAAGGATATATAATTCATGGATTTAATGCATTCTGACCCACCTACAGCAACAAAATCACAACATAGATTTGAATATAGTGATAACTATTGGAGATATAGAACACCTTTTCTTACTCCACTGACTCATCTGTTCAAATATTTGATTAGTTAGAAAAAATGACTGATTTGAACACTAAGCTTAAAAATACAAAACTGATAATTTTGTTGAAAGATTGAAAAAACATACAATCAAAAGCATTAAGTATCAAATTCATTTTTTAAAGAATTTGACCACAATATACAGTTTAACAAATGGCAAAAAATAGAAATGCAACAAATTTCTAACACTGGAATTCTTCTGAATAAAAAAGTATATCATGATGACATTGAAGATGTCTTTTAAGATGTCAGTGATGTTATCAGTGTCATTTGAGATGTCATCATTGACGTCATTAATGAATGCATATATGATATCATCAGTGATGTCATGTGTGAGGTCGTGCAGTGCAATGTGAGGGTGCGAGTTACAGTCAAGACTGCATACCATAAACAGTGGATCTCAGTGGTATTGTTATGTGTATTTGTATAGCGCACAACTGACCCGAGAGAGTATCCTGGCACTGGAGCTGTATGGGTTGATCCAGGACTAGGTGAAGAGCAAGAATTCAAGAATTGAGGAGGTACCTCTGATGTGCAGGGGCATGGCATCCCAGCTTTAGAAGCAAGGGAAGAGAAGGCATGACTGCGGGATCTGGTTCGGCGTAATCGGGAGCGCGAAAGTGGAAATGGGTCTTGCGTATGCAGGGTTATGTGTGAGTAGGAGTCTGACTGAGTGGAGGTGTCTGGTAGGTTTGTGGAAGATTATACAGTTATTGAGATAAATTAGGTTAACGTTGTCCAAGGTTTTGCAAATGCACAGGAGGAGTTTGAAGAAGGTTCAGTTTTTAATTGAGAGCCAGTGGAGTTCTCTGGGGTGTCTGGTATTATGAGTGTGATGTAGGAGGTTTAGGGTGAGTCTGGTTGCTGAGGTTCATAGGCTGTGGATTCTTCTGGTCAGTTGAGCATTGATTCCGGTGTAGAGTGCAATGGCATAGTCCATGATTGTTAGGGGGACAGATCTACAAGGTTTGGGGGTAGCCATTTTAAGGTCTTCTTGAGCATCTGAATGTTGTTTCAGTGTTAGCAACAACCTCTTCTACTTATTTTTTATATTACCACTTCTCTCGCAAAAAAGCAAAATGATCCAGTGTCTTAATTACCAGGGACCTGCAGAGGCTCGATATAGTGCCCCTGTCTAAGGGGCTTAGAGTAATTTTGGATTTCAATGGATTATATTACTGTGGGTTAATGAGGTCCGACTAATAAACTATCATGGCAAGGTGCAATTGCAGATATTGATGGAGTTGGCTTTTATAGAGTTCAAAATTATGTAAGGATCTCGTGGAAGGATTTCCACTGTGAGCCATGCCACATGTCACCCAGCATGGATACCAGTAAGATTACATTGGTCAAATCCCTTCATACGGGCACCACCGTCCCTGCCACCGGGTGGGTCTCCTGCATGGGTTTCCTGTCCCATTGAATCTATCGGAGGGCCGACCGCCAACATAAGAGAGGCACAATTGTGACCTCATGGAACGAGTTTGGAGGGAATCTCCATATAATAGGCCCACAATATGTTGCCATCCGGTCAGGAACACCTCCAAGTGAAATGCTGGGTTTTCATGACATGAAAAAAACCTTCTAAGATAGCATTCAGAAAGCTATCTTAGAAGGTTTTTTTCCCCAAGAAAGGTTTGCATTCTCACCAATAAGATCTTAAACCAAGTCTACAGGATAAGGAGAGGGACATTTTGCAGTACATTTGAAATGATGCCACACAGCCAAGCTCATTGAGGGCCAAACCTACCCATTTATTCAGATTGTTTAGAATCTGGGTCAGTAAAGGGTGAGCTAATTCTTCCAGTCAGACCTGGCTCCAGGGCAATGTAGATCCCCAGTTACTGGGAACTGAGGCCCTGATTCACAAAGGAAAACTTACACATGTGTGCAAGTTTACTCTTTTTCAGTATTCACAAAATTGTGTTTTAATAGTACCTTACGAGTGTGGAAACTCTGTAGTTGGGGCAGAGAACTCTGCACTACAAAGATAGGCTAGTTTTGTGAATATTGTGAAATTGTGTAAGTTTACCTTTGTGAATCAGGCCCCCAGTCTGCGCATTGGACTGCCAAACAAATGACGAGGAAATGGTTCCATTCACTCTCACCTGCGCTTGGGCCTTAGAGTAGAGTATTCTGATTAAAGAAAGGAACCGAGATCTGAACCCTTTCCGAGGGAAGACCTGGAATATAAGCGACCAGAAAAGGGAATCAAACACTTTTTCAAAATCTAAAAGCATAATCACTGAGGGGTCTTTGAGTTTGAGATGTTGTGCTAGGACAATGTGTACCCTACGAATACAGTGACGGGTGCTATGGTGGTGCATGAAGCTACATCAAGAACAAATGGAAAAGGAGGGCAGTCACCAGGCAGAGGCAATTAAATGTTAGTGTATATTTTAATCTCTGCATTTGTCAGAGAGATGGGGTGATAAGATGAACAATACGCTAGGGACCACCCCATTTTGTGAAGGACTACAATAGTGGCAAAGCACAGCTATACTGGGAAATGAATGGCATCTAAGGCTTCTTGGTAAAGGTTTAGGAGGTGTGGGGAGATTGTGGTTTTAAACTTGGACTAGTATTCAGCCAGGATGCTATCTGCGTCTTGCCCAAATGTGTAGGAAATGTCTATCTTTAGCACTGAGGACAGCTAAGGGAAGCTCAGCGACAAGACCGTGAAGTGTATTAAAGCTGGGCTCACTGGCGCCAAGCATAAAGACATCTATATTGGGAAGAAAAGGCGGATGTGATCTCAGAAGTGGTACGGAGATTCACTTAAATGGGCCTAGAATCTCAGGGATCAATCTAGGCATCATATTGAGTGGCCAACTATTAGAGCAGCTTCCTAGATTTCTCACCACATTCATAGACATGTCTCGTGGAGGTAACACAGCATTTTTTTGACTCCTCAAAACAAAGTTGGCGCAACAAGACCCTATTTGCCTACAGCTTACCATGAGTGTACTCATCTCCTGCTCATCTATACTTGCGTTCAAGAAGCAATAGGTTTGATTCCAAGCTAGATATTTGCTGGAGTCTAGCTTTATTCTGACCACTAAGAAAGCCTCTGGCCTTCCCCCATAAAACTTCCCTCCCAGCCTCCCACAAGGCTCCTGGGTTATCCACTGATACAAAATTAAGCTCAAAGTATGATGTCAGCTCCTGGAGCGAGTGTTGGGAGCACTGCGGGTCGATCAGGCACCAAAGCACCAGGCATTCAATCGCCACATGGCCCTATTGTCCCCCGCACCCCCCACTCCCACCAGAGGTCTCTGTATGCATTGCGACTGGGAAGTGACCTTGGGGGTGGATAACGTCCATCACAGTGCCCAGTATGGCCATGGCCAGCAGAAGGAGATGATCAAACCTAGACATGAAACCATGCCCTGAAGAGATATGGGTATAGTCATTTTCCTGGGGATGTTATATTCTCCAAATGTCATGGAGACCTAGGGAATTTGTCCAGGCCCCTCACAGGAAGGTTCCCAGATTTGTCACAGCTTGGACCTCAGTGGAGTCTATGCACTGATTAATCACTGCATTGAAGTCCCAGCCTATAATGGTTCAGCCAAGAGTAGGTTAAGGACTATGGCTTTCAGGTCTTTGAAGTAGGTTTTGCCAAGTGTGGAGGAATGTAGTTACTGTGGATGCTATACTGAATGCATTCTAGAAGAACCCCTTCCACCATCACATGCCACCCAAGACATCTGTGGTGGTTTGGGTAAAAGATAGAGGGAAGGTTTTCCAGAGAAGGATGGCAGCAGTACCATGCAAGCCTTTAGTGTGTCCATCATCGAAAACTCTGTCATAACCAAACCTGGGCAAGACTGGGCATCTTGTGCCAAAGAGATGCATCACCTTGAGAAGCAACACTGCTAACCAGTGGTGCTTATGAAATAAAAAAGCATACCCCTATTTGATACGGTCATTAAGGTCGTTGACATTCCATGTCATCTCCATAAAGCCAGCCATTGGCAGTGTGATATGAGTACGTTGCATACAATGCAGGGGATGCATTGCCCATCTCCAGGCCATGCCAGTGTCCTGGCAGTCCATGAGTGTGTAGAGTTTAAAGCATGTGTCCTGCCAAGACAAGGTACTGTATGCTGCAAGTAAACAAAGTAGTTGAACAAAGTAAGAACTGACAAACCCCAAATCCCCCAACTGCCCCCTCACACTTCCACCCCAGAAGCATCTGTCGCATGAACCAACTCTATGAACAGAGATAAAAACCAAATGGAACAGGGTCCGCAAATGCCCAAAATCGCTTATCACTGATGGATACTGAGCTGCTGTCTAGAATGGTTAAGTCAAAGAAACGTTTGTGTAGGGAACATAGATCAGTTTGAGCCTTGGTCAATGAATGTTTATCCTTTATCCAGGCTAGAGAGCATCTCCAAGTGAGCATAACAGGAGGCAGCCAAGTCCCACAGGGAGTTCCACCTCTCCTGGAGCATTGCTGTGTACGCATTTGCCTCCAGCTATATCTCCTTTTCTTCAAGGCAGATGAGAAGTGCTGACCACACAGGTAGCAAGCAGGGAGGGGCAACAAAGTTCCCTTTCCTCCACCACCAACTCCCAGGCCCCCTCTGGTGTTTAGGTGTTGTGGAGGACCTTCAGCTTCACTGGGAACATAAGCATTTAGGTGAGGTTCATGGCTCTCAGGTTTTGCTTAATGGTGTCAAAGACCTTCTTCTGCTTCTGTCAGGCATAGTTCAGAAATACAAAGGTGCAGGAAGACTGGAAAGGAAGGGGCCCTCATTCCTATGTCCCATAAGATTCACATCTCTCAGACCTTGTAGTTGAGGATCTTGCCAATAAGGGCTCTACTCTAGGTGGGCCTCCAGGGGGGCTGTTGTGTTCGAGCCCTGTACGCCGTCTTCAAGAAAAATCAGGAAAAGAGTTGATCTGCAGGGTTCCAGGACATGATGCCATGATTTCAGTGCCCAAGTGTGGAGTAATAGTAGTGACTCTGACCGCCAGAGGGAGCAACCAGAGAGGACAAGGATCATAGCCTGGTTGATGCCGACATTGATAGGGGAGGCCACCGTGATGACCCGTGCAACCCGAGCCAAACTGAGGTTCGGCACCAGAAGCCATTGAATCCCGCCAGCTGTGGGAAAGAGCAAATGGAACTGACAATTGCACCAGAGGAGTGCAAAGGACACTTAGCTGCTGCCCCTGTCGAGCCGCATGGGTTACTCACTGAAGGCAGCCACTGCGAGTGAGATGTGCCAGATTGTGCTTTGGCACTGGAACACTTTTGACTTTCCTAAAAGAGTCAGAGAAGGAATCCTGAACTCAGACTACTAGTGGCACCTAACCTGAATGTCGCCTGTAGTGAATGGGGAATAACCACTACTGCTAGTGAGAGGGAAGTGGGACTCAGGAGCCTGCCTTCTCAACACTAGAGCCTTAACCTCAGTAGCAGTGAGTATTGTCTGTGTATGCCGAATTTCACTTTGTGTTTATATATAAACACTACTTTTGTCATAAAAGAAATTAATTGACTGGAAAACCATGTATTGCTACTATTGAACTTATTTAAGTTGTGAGACTGTGTTCACTCATCTGTAACTACTTCTTGCCCTCAACAAACCTTATATGACTTGACCCGCAGTACTACAGAGATTCAAGTGCTGAAGGGGGACTTGACCCAGTGGCTCAAGATCCATTGTAAATAGGATGCTGGGACATCAGGTGTAAAATGCCTCAACTCCCAGGGTTGGGCCCAGTAGCTCCTGCTTTCCTGTGGCCAATACAGTGCAGCCAATATCCTTTCTCAGTTTAAGGTGTGAAATCAGGCAACTTGGCAGCTGCTGCACTAGGACCCATTGTGTCAAAATCGGGGAGTACTTGGATTCCTTCCCTCAGTCTGGGAGTACCAGGCGTAAGCCTTGTCAGGAAACGTTATGCACAGGAGACAGGCAGCTTCTGGAAACTTTCAAGAATATTCAAAATTAAAGGAAGGAAAATGGATAAATGGATAGGTGGATTGATGGAAGTAGACGAAGGGCAAAAAATAACAAAGAGAAAGGAAGCCAAACAAGTAATGAACTAATGAGCTAGTCAAACCTACAACTGTCCAAAGTAGCAAAGATTTTCCCCTAAATCTTGCTACCCGATTGTTCGTCAAATACGCTCTGACCTGGAAACCCCACTGCCTACTGCTCTGCAACCTCCACTGGCAGGTTCATCTCATCTTGTTCACATGGGAACCATCCATCTGTGCCTAGATTTCAAAAGCATGCAAACAATTTGTGTCTTCACATCCAGTGGTGTGTTCTTTAGTATGCTTCACTTTATCCCTAATGTGAGTGTTACAGCTGATCCTTTGAAGAGCGGCTCACAGTTGGGGCATCACAAGGTTTCCCAAAAAGGCCCAACTCAGAGACCAAATGAACGTTGGGCCAGGCACCCACAGAAGAATAAAAGCCATATCACAATGTTTACCTAAGACTAAAAGAACGTGACTGCAGAGAGAAAGGTAGCTGCTTGCCAGTGTACGATGTCTTAGACAGCGAATTACCAAAGGCGCAAGGGGAACCTGAGTGTTTAAGTGTCATGGTTACCCCTATGCAGGTCTAATGTTCAGGGTAATGACCCTGAGTTTGGGCTGCTAGGGCCTGGTGGAAAGCAGGCTGTAGGAGGTAAGACACAGTTATAAGACCAGCAGGCCAATTGTTACCTACTCCTACAGGAGAGGTCCCTGAGACAGACACTAGAGCAGCAACTTCAGCCCTGGAGATGCTGACTGTAATATCAGAGAATCAGATGACAGGAGACCTGGAACAGGCAAACCCCTGCTTGGCAGGGATAGAATCTGACAGCTTTAAGTATTTGAAATGTGGGCCAAGTCTAGAAGTCCTGAACTACCAGGCAAGTGTGAATCCCTGGGTAAAAAACTTTGAGCTGAGCTTCCCCTCTTAGGGTGTGACCCCTGAAATGGCAGCGGTGTGGGAGGAAGAAGGGTACCTGCAGATTGAGGTTGTAGACCCCACTCTGTAGAAGTCTGAGGATCCCATTGCCAGTGACTTATGGACAGAAGAGCGTTCCCAGAGTGAGGGGTGTCAGGAGTTGCCTCCAAGATCCCCAGGGGCCCACCGTTAGCTAGGTAACACTGTGGCATGGGCACTAGATAATGAACCCTCAGAGGATAAGCACAAAAGTTTACCAGTGGTGATCACTTTAGGGGAGGATGTTCAGACAGACTGTCAGTTCTCCTGTCAATGGAGCTTAGTGTTGGGGTACACGGACTCAGTAACAGGCTGGAGTGTGGGCCACTTGGGCACAATGACCCAAGGTGAGCCAGAGAGTGGTGTTACCTTCTAACCAAGGGAGCAAGGGTTCGATGAGAGGCTCTTCCCTACAGGAACACTGTGTGGGCCCAGTAGTGAAAAGAGAGGAAGGAGCCTTAGGCCATGTGCATAATGCTAGCCAGAAAGACTCCACTCTGGGTATCTGACAGATACTGGACTGTGTCCAGATAGGCCCAAGGGACTAGTTTGCAAATGCTTGCCACTCTACCAAGTGGGAGTGTGGCCTATCCCAGACACTGAATTTATACATTTGTGGTCAATGACATGGTTTATCCAACGGACAGCTTGTCAATGTTCGCTGTGCAGGTGCAAAGGCACTATGGGTTTGCTTCTTGTTGATCCTGCTGTCATGGCCATGCCTTGTTTGAGTGGGGAAAGCGGTGGTCATAGTGGTACTTATATCTGTGTGGGAGGCACCTATGAGTAGGTGAGGTTTTATCTCCTCACAGGTGGGTTCCGCTGGTATGGAATGGAGTTCACCAGGGACAGGGTAATGATGGAAGTAGAGCATAAGAGACGGTGCTGGTATATCCAGGAAGCCATAACACAGACATGGCTCACTGCTAATTCAGTGAATTGGCCTTCCTCAATCTCCTGCATAGGGATGCCTATCAAGGGACTGATTAGTTATTGTCTATGTCAAATCTAGAAGTGAGTGTGTGCAAGGAATTCACACTTTCATCTTTGTAATTTTTTTATGGCACTTGATAACTGGTACAAAGTAGACTTTGAACATAGCAAAACAGCCAAACAGTCCCTAGTGCGTATGCTCTGACCCCCTAAACGTGGAAAAACATGGGCTAAACCCAATTAGTTTGTTTTACTTTTAGTTAAGGCTAGAACACAGTGGTGCTTAGATAGTTCATTATTTAAAACAGACTGGCAAGTGAGCTGCAATGTAGTTTTACGCTAACAACTTGAGTCACTGTGAAACAATTACTTTATCAAAAGAAATGAAAGGGACCCCTTTGACCAACCAGGGGATTAGGGTACTACTAATAGGTAGAAAGAAGAAATCCCTTGGTGGAAAAGTGAGTTTAGGAAATGGGTTTTTGTTTCTATTCCCAACAAAAAATCGAGCCCATGTGTTTGAACATATACACAACTAAAATGAAGCCATAACAAATGTTATATTTCGTATACAAAGATTGCTAGAATTTTATGAAAAACACAAGATAACAGATTTAAAAATAGACAAGAGCCTGTCTATACCATAAAACAAATTAATATAACATGTATTACACATACATTTGATAAAAAACCTATTTCATTTGTGGACAACACTATTACAGGATAGTAATACAGGGTTGCTCTTACTATAGAGAAAAACAATGTGACCTAGACTCTAGATTCCAACACACAATTTACAGAGAGACAAAGACAGACAGTATATTTTGTAATTCAAAAGCACATCGGTTTTCACAATTTTTTTCAGCTCATCCTAGATCCCTTTTAATCTTTTTGTCTTTGTAGGAGAACCTGTTCACACGGATTATGTTAAAAAGCAGCCTCAACACGTTTTGATGGTTCGATTCAATATTCCATCTTTATCAAGACCCAAAATATGTCTCTCCAATTAATGGCACTGGTTGGTTGCCATTAAATTTCACTCCTTATTTCATACCATTGGGTTCTCAGAATTTATTCCCGCTTCTATTTGATTCAGCCGCAGTGGGGATTTGTTATTATTCAGAAAACATCCTACACTTATTATTACGGTCATTAACTGGAACTATATCAAAACACAGATCTTTTCCGGTTGTAATTCTCCTTCTTTATACTCTCGGTGATTAATCCCTCTTCCAGACCCAAACTGTTGCAATTATCCTCATGTAAGGCATTGTTTGTTCCTCCTGCGTAGTGAGTGGTGCTCCTCATGTTCTCCAAGGACGTGCATGGAGAACGTGAGGAGCAGGAAAGCATTCAGGGAGGTGACAATATTCCTGAAATAAAAGGGGATGGCATATTCATGGGGTCACCCCTTCTGCTTGATCTTCAAGTGGAATGACAAACTGCTCCAACTTTAATCCCTCCAAGAAACATGTGCGCTCATTGGCCTAGAGCAACAGAACCCGGACGAATCGCCCAATCATACACAATGTTCTTCAGGGGGAGAATGGCAGAGGGTGGGCCGCAGACGCTTGCCCAAGATGGATCTACGTCCGGATCCTACCACCATGATACAAGAAAGAACGGCAGCCCTGGAAGCGGTGCCAAGGGATACCACATCACCAGAAAGACTTTGACTTGCATAAGGGGACACAACAGCACTGGCTGGGGGAGAGCCTGGGGGGTGGCCCGGGTTCACTTGGGCCACACGTTCACCCCGTTTTCCTTCATATCCAAATGCCTGCATCCTTGGAAGATGGGCATTGGACTATGGTAAAACTCTGGGACTGTTCAGTTGGGGTTAGGGAGGGATCGGGGGAGACCTGTAAGGTTGTGACAGAGGGGTGGACACAGGGGAGGGGGGAGAGGTGTGAGAGTAAGAAACACACTTGGAACAGAACTCGAAAACGGGGTCAGCGTTGCCCTGGAAAGCTTGAGGGGCCATAGTTTGGGGTTGGGGAGGGGGTAGGAAAGGGGAGCCGGTGTACTAATGGGGAAAAGGCAAGAAACACACCTCCTTTCCAAAGACTAGCATAGAATGAGGTCCCGCGCCTTTCTCCAACAGTTTTATTCCTCTACAACAGACAAGAAGGCAGGCGTAGCTATACTGATTGCTAGACACTTCCAGGGCAAAGTGGGAAATAAAGTGGCAGGGATCGAGGGCCGGTTACTGGCATACAAGATATGGGTGAGTGGGACCTCCATGGTAGTGGATCCCTCTATGCCCCTAACTCAGGACAAGAGAACTTCCTTAAAGGAGCCATGCCAGAGATCCTTAGTCCCCAAATAGGAAGATATTAGTGGGAGGTGATTTCAATTTGGTCATGGATCCAGAGAAAGACAGATCCGGTCAACGCCACAGCCAAATGGGTGCCCTATCGAAAGATGGGAGGGAATGGTTGAGACACAGGGGTTTGATAGACATGTGGCGGGAGGCACAACCCCAGAGCACATAATTCTTCTTTTACTCCCACGCCCATCACACATACGCCAGATTGGACCATTTTATAGGGTCATCCGAGTTAAACGCCTTAGTAACCACGGTGGAAATTACCCCAGTTGCACTCTCGGACCATGACTCAGTGACAGTGACACTCGACATACCCCCGACTCATAGACCAAAGGGGAGGTGGCGGTTACGAAAGAACTTTCTTCATCACAAAGGGGTATCCCAACAGATACACAAATGCATTACTGACTATCTCGCGAGCCACGACAGTCCAGACATACCCTTGGCGGCGATATGGGGGGCCCTAAAGGCGGTAGTGAGGGGTGAACTGATAGCTATCTCCGCGGCGGAAGCTTGTGAACTGAAAGAAAAGAGAAAACTGCTCACGGCAAACCTGGCGGAACTAGAGAGGGTACACAGTCGGACGTGTGCCCCTAGAGTTTGGTGCCAATTGAAAGCAGCCAGAGTGCAACTCACAAGCCTAGACCTTGATAGAGCTGAATATGCGGCCTTGAGGCTTAAACACTCATATTATATAGGGGATGATAAAACAGGACATCTCCTAGCGAGAAAACTTAGAGCCCACACCCAACATTCTAAAATGACGGCCCTTCATAACGCCAAGGTAGAGAAGGTGGAACAGGACCATCAGATAGCCAATGCCCTCTGGGATTTTTACGCCTCTTTATACAGTAAAGAATCACAATTAAGTGGGGACGGAGGGGCATACCTTCAACAGGCCGCGACAACTGCACTTAACGCAGCAGGGGGCAGAAGCACTAGATGCACCTATTAGGATTGAATAAGTGATAGGTGCAATCTCCCGTCTAAAGCCACTGAAGTCACCAGGGCCGGATGGCTTTTCAGCTGGATTTTATAAAACATTCTGCCCACTTCTAGCCCGGCTCTTGAATCGCCTTTTTTAACTCCTTCTAGGGCCCTGGATCTATCCCCCCAGACATGCTCGCGGCTGATATAATCGTCCTTCTCAAACCTGGGAAAGACGTAAGCCAATGTGCCTCCTACCGACCTATTTCCCTACTCAATTTGGACTTTAAGTTATTCACAGGGGTTCTAGCGGCCAGACTCGTTCCACAAATGCCAGGTATCATCGAACCAGACCAATCTGGCTTTATACCCAATAGACAGAGCAGCAACAACACCAAGCGTATCATGCACTTAATAGACAAAGCCCATCGTACCAGGATGGATGCCCTGCTGCTATCGATAGACGCCGAAAAGGCTTTTGACAGAGTAGACTGGGACTTCCTGGACAAAACAATGGCACATTTTGGCATCAGTGACCGGTTCAGGCTCTGGTTAGGGAGTTGCTACGATAATCCTAAAGCTACGATACGGGTCAATGGGATGATCTCACAGCCCTTCGACATCCAACAGGGTACTGGGCAGGGATGCCCAATGTCCCCCCTCCTTTTTGCACTCTACGTGGAGCCCCTAGCACAAAGGATACGAGATAACCCCGATATCCTTGGCATTCCCTTCAGAGGAGAAGAGCACACAATCAGTCTATATGCGGATGACATTTTCGCGACCCTGGAGACGCCCAAGCGCTCGGTGACTGCTTTCCTCCGGGAACTGACAGCCTTTGGCAGCGTTTCCGGCTTTAAAATAAATATGGGGAAATCAATGATCCTACCTCTAGGCCTCAATGAGAACTTACAAGGAAGTGCACACAAGGAGTTCGGAGAGCTCCAACCTCAAGCCACAATCCCATATCTGGGGATAGTCTTGGCCCCCTCTGTTGGGCAAATAGTTGCAAAAATCTATGCGAACCACCTCTCACACATACAGGGGGATCTTCGTTGGTGGCAGAAGCAGCCTATGTCACTCCTTGACTGAGTCGCCGCTGCTAAAATGTCCATATTGCCCAAAGTGCTATACATCTTCCAGACCATTCCTACTAGGCCTCCCACGGGAACCATTCATAAGCTGCAAGCGGTGATAAAACACTTCATCTGTGCGGGGAAGCGGCCTCAACTGCGCAGAGATTTAGTCTCCCATCCCCCTGATGAAGGTGGATTAGGGGTTTCAAACTTTTTGGAATACTTTCGAGCAACACAACTCTGATATTTGGTAGAATGGAGCAGGTCTGACTCTGAAAAGAGGTGGCTGTTTCAAGATAGGGCTTGGTGCAGCTATCCTTATGGAAAGTGCCCTGTCTAAAGCGCTCTGATAGACCTCAGAACCTCGAAGGCTCCCCAATTACACGCACAGTGTTGCGGGTGTGGGAAACTGTAGCGATTAAACGTGGATTCACTTCCTTCCCCTCACCACTAACACCCTTATTTGGCAATGCAGACTTTCCCCCAGGGTTAGAAGAGCGAGCGTTCCCGCAATGGCGGGCTTCAGATTTCAAGTCCACAGGACATCTATTTGACTTAGAAGGCTTCCTCAAGTTCCCAGACTTGCCACAAGTATACGATATTAAAGAAACTAAATGATTCCAATACTTCCACATACGTTATTGGCTCCTGCACCCAGATGTGCGCCCGATGGTCGGTAGAAAACTAACGACCTATGAGATATGGCTTTTAACCAAAAACTTGGACCAAAAGCTGATCTCTGATCTTTATCAGATGCTACGCCACCCAACCGCTCCAGGGCCTTCTGCCGGGCAGAGGTGATGGGCACGGGAACCTGGGAGAGATCTTTTGGAAAAGGAATGGCGTGATATTTACTTCAGGGCGAACCATATGGCCAGAAATACAACAAGTAGAGAAGCAGCGGTCAGGGTGGCAACCTACTGGTACATGACGCCTGCCGGACTTAATAGAGGAAACCCTGACCGCAGCCCAACTGACTCACTTCTATGGGACTGTAAGGAATTGACTGGATACTGGACTGATGTCTTAGACGACATTGACAAACAATTCGAGACGGAAATACCTTGCTTCCCTGCCTACACTTTGCTAGAACTTCCCAACTTGCTTACATACCCAATGAAGTTAGTTAGGGGAAAATAAATGGGCCTGGCAATGGGAGCAGTCGTCCAACACATTCTCTCATCATTGGGCACCAAACTCGACCAACACACACGGAATGGTTACATAAGTTATGGTACATCATCGGAAAGGAGAGAATCCAAGCCAACCTCACGCACTTAACAGACTCATTCCACACTATATGGCATCCTCTACTATCCCTGCTAGCGTTGGAATTCAACAAAATAACATGCCCAAAATACCTTCACCTTCTGCGACTCACTGACACTCAATCAGCGGGGCGTTCTCCTGAGGTATGGCATGAATTAGACCCTCTAAGCAACAACATAACAAATTTTAGACATGGTTCAGGGAGGGTGGAGTGTGGGTATGGAGAAGGGGTTGTTGGGAGTTTTTATTTTATTAGGCCTTTCAAGTTGCCTAGCTAGATCAGGCCTTTACCCTACAATGCCAGTTCTGGCAGCTGATTTCATGACAGAAAGGCACAATGGTCTTCAACGAAATGGGGTGGTTGGGCCAGATCGGGAGAGGGGAGACCATGTGGACGAAATGTGGATCATATGCTACATGTAATGTACCTTTTCAATTCCCTGAAATCAATAAAACAAAGTTAAACCAAAAAAAAACCACAAGCATCACATACTCAGGGCTAGGCCAGAAACCTTAATCTCGGACGTCTACGTTTGCACAAACAAAGGCATTAGTACCAACAACCTTATTTTCTACACCAGGAAAAGAGCATGCTGGCGAAAAGTCCTCTACACGACGCAACAAATATCAGGTGCCAGAAAAACACCTCATGGTCTCAAACTTACTACAGTGCCTTCGTCCATGCTCAACGCAAATGCCACCATCACCTTCTATAACAATGGAATCATTTTAATCCAAGCCTCCAATGTCAATCTAATTAAGATAGCCACTATCTTCTCCTTACTCAAAAACGTGGTTTTGGCGAAACCCAATGATACCCACTCTCACCCGTCCATCGTTCAGGTCTCCCTTAGTCCACCCCCCACCACTCAGGGTAGGCCTTCACTCTCATTAAATCACTCTTCACCTTTAGATGATCACAGAGTGGTGACATTTCCCAATCCTCTAGGCCCCGACTCTGAATGCGAGAGACACCCTGGGCTCACCTGTCACACAGCCAGCCAATCCGATTATATATGTTCCTCACTCTGAGAGATCCCCTTTTGACCCTGTACTGCATTTGCCATTTTACACGTGCTAAATCACATATTGACCTCGATTCCATGCAATGCTCTGATCTTCCATTTTGTTGCATCGCACTTCCATTTTGTGCTGCCGTGACCTGGAGTTACATTTCAGCAGGAACATAAACATGTTTTTCACGTAAACCAGTACAAGCAGGTGCGAGGCATCTCGTGAGGATGCCTCGTGAGGTTATGTTGTACCCTCAGAGTGTTTTCATGCATTCCATACTTATCTCTAGGACAGAGGGAGGATGGCCGTGCAAGTCTCCAAGGCCGGAGAGTGGGAAAGGAATGTCTTTTGCCTCGGCACTGCCCAGATAGAATCTGGCCAGGTCTGTCTGGGTGGGTCTGATGCAGAGATGAGGCCAGCACTTGCAAATAGATGGGTGAGAGCGCCTGCTAGAGGCTTCTTGAACATATTGATTTAAACTATAAAAAGCGGTGTCTGTGGGGTGGAGCTCAGGAACTCAGTCTTGGAGTGGACGCACTCGCGGGACAACTTTGGTGCCCGAAGAGATTACTCCCTGAGCTGCCGGTCTACGGGTTCCTGACTTGGTGTTCAGTGTTTGGCCCAGGGATGTTGAAGTCTCCGGTGCTGCAAATGAATCTGGTGAGGTGCTTTGTACATTAACTGTTTATATACCTGTATTCATATTTATGTATATAGCGTGCTGTATTAATTGTTTATTGCCTTTCACTCGGTGCCTAAGAATTTATTAGCTTCAGTGACTTATTGCCTTTGCCTACAATATTAATAAAGCTCATTTTTACCTCCAGTGGAGTGTTGGAGTTTCTATGTGAGTAAGTGGTGTGCGTAAGTTCAGATTACGCAAGTGGGCAAAGCAATACATTTTGGCATAGTCGGTGGCAGGATACGTAAATTACGCGGGGAGGAACATGTTTATAAAGACGAAAGGTGGTCCGGGTTCTTTGGCACCGAGTGAAATCCCTTTAGCCCCCATGCAAATTCCCGGATGGGAGGCGACGCCGTACTCCGCGCTGGCGCGTGAGTATGCTAAAAGCTCAGGATTAAGTGAGAGCTGGTTTGACTGTTTGGGCGAAGCAACACCAGAAGATGTTTTAAATTGTTTACAGAAGGTTCCTGTGGAGAAAGGAAAGGAATTATGTACAGTGAGTCGCAGAGGTTGGGCTCTCTTACATGCCTACCGTCAAGTTTTTGACAAATGTTTATCTCTGCAGCGGGAACAGTTGGGCTTAGAAAAACAACTTGTTGAAGCTAAGAATATTTCTACGATGCTATCCTGTCAGAATAAGTTATTACAAGATAAGTTAGAAACATATCAGACGATAGCAGAGCGGGCTGCTGTCCGTGTTGCTGAATACAGATATAGGAAGAGGAGAGGCCGAGTTAGTAAACGGAAGGTTCATTTAGCGATTGCCAAAGCAGGCTTAGATTTCGACCCTTCCAATTGGGACTCCAACATCTGGGAATCGTCAGAATTCTCCTCAGAAGGAGAGCTGCCCTTGCAAGAGGGGGGGAGAGACAAGCAAGGAAAAAATGCTAAGAGAGTGGAAGCACAGCCCATTCTAAGACGGAAACTTCAAACTGCTCCAGGGAACCCGGATAGAGTTATGTTGAATAGTTTGGAGGATTTTACACAGCAAGAAATAAGTGATCTCTTAGCGAGGTTTAGACAGAAGCCTGGTGAGACGCTATTAGCGTGGATGGTGCGCCTTTATGATCATGGCGCTTCTGGGGTCATGTTAGATGAGGGAGATGCTGCCAAATTTTGTACTCTCAGTACTGATCCCACTGTGCAGGGATATTTTCGGACCTTCCATGGTGATGACCAAACTACCCTGTTACAGCTAGCTGCGCGGGGGTGTGGTCACAAGTACCCCACAGATTCTGACTGGCCTGGGAATGAAAAACCATGGTTTACCCTAAGAGATGCTTCGCAGAGAATTAAGGAGGAAGGGATGAAGCTGGCTGTTCTTGTAGGTGAGGCGCATAATTTAATGGGTCAGTTAATGACTGTGTCAATGCGAAACAAAATCATTCGTTTGGCGCCCACTGCATACAAAGCTGTGGTAATGACTTTGTTAATTAATCAAACTGGCAATACCTTAGGAGAAGTAGTTGAGGCAGTCCGTGAACTGGGAGAGCTTGGGGAATGGGCCAAGCCAGACAGGGCTTCACGCTCAGAATCCCGTACTGATAACAACAGAGTGACCAGACGTCATATGTTCTTGGCGCTGATAAAGGATGGGGTGTCAAGGAGTGAGATTGATGGTATTGAGACCAAAAGCATGTGGGAGATGTACCGTAAGCGAGGACTGGATAAGAAGGATGGGAGTAGGCATGTAAACAGAAAAAATAACAAGAAAGTGAGTCGCAGGGATGCAGAGCCTGAGGAGAAGCCTGAAAAAGCGGGTCAGGAGAGAGAGAGAGAGAGAGGGAATCTCATGTGAGAGTGACAAAAGAGAAAGGTTGGGACCGAGATTGCACAGATTCAGATGGGGACCGGGAAGAGGAGGAGTTGTTCCCTGAGGGTTACCCAACATTGTATTCAGATCTGCGCCGGGACCTGCGCCGGGCAGATGCAGAGCTGCGCAGGCGAAAATTAGATTAGGAAATTGGCCAAGCTGCGGTGCAGGGATGGGCTCGCAAAGATAATAGACCACATGTGAGGGTTGAAATCTATTGGAAAAATAGAAATGTTCAGGAGGTGCGGGCTTTGGTAGACACGGGAGCGGAGGCCACATTGATACATGGCAATCCACGAAAATGTAAAGGACAATTTTTTACTATCACAGGCTTGGGAGGACAGGAAACACCAGCAGTGCAAACGGTAATTCAGATGAAAATAGGCAGACTTCCCAAGAGAGCATATACTGTTTTGATTGTGCCTATTCCTGAGTACATTATTGGTATTGACATTCTGAAAGGCATGACCCTATAGTTAGATGATGGATGCTATCAGTTTGGATCAAAGCAGTACTTCTGGGTAGCTGCTGTGAGGGTGGGGCGCTTGAAAATTCCCCCAGTGAAGGTGCCCCAAGCAACAAAAGTGGTTCATATAAAGCAGTACAGGATTCCAGGGGGACATGATGAGATTACCGCAACCATTCGGGACTTGGTAGAGGCGGGGGTGGTGAGACCGATTACCACGGCGTGAAATAACCCCGTGTGGCCCTTGCGCAAACCTGATGGAAGCTGGCGCATGAAAGTTGATTACCGCGAGCTTAATAAGCATACGCCCCCTTTGACAGCCGCGGTCCCAGACACCATCACTTTGATTGAGAAAATTCAGAAACACAATGGGACATGGTATGCGGCACTTGATATTGCCAATGCTTTTTTCACAATTCCAATTGCCCCTGAGTGCCAGGAACAATTTGCGTTCTCATGGAATGGTAGGCAGCTCTCGTGTCAATGTCTTCCTATGGGGTATTTACATAGTCCCACGATCTGTCACCGGCTGGTGGCAGAGCATTTGGATGAGGTGTCAATCATTTCTGGAGTACAACTTTGTCATTACATTGATGATGTGTTGATTCAAGGAGAGACCCAAGAACAGGTGCAGGCTCAACTAGACAGAGTGGTAGAGCACTTGCAAAGCAAAGGGTGGGTGATTAACCCCGAGAAGGTGCAGGGACCCTCTCAGAGTGTGAAGTTTTTGGGCATTCAGTGGCATCAGGGACACAGAGAAGTGCTGCCACAAGTGAGGCAAAAGATCAAAGAGTTTGCAGTGCCAAAAAACAGGAAGGAAGTGCAGCGCTTCATTGGATTGTTTGGTTTTTGGAGACAGCACATTCCCCATTTGAGTCAGATTTTGGCCCCTCTGTACAAGGTAACGCGGAAGAAGCATGAGTTTGAGTGGGGGGAGGCACAGCAACAGGCGTTTGAGTCAGCAAAGGAGGCTATACAGCGTGCCTTGGACTTATGGCCCATACGAGAGGGAAGTATTGATTTAAATGTAACTGTCCAGGATCAGTATGCAACCTGGAGCCTGTGGCAAAAGCAGGGGAGACAGAAAGTGCCCCTAGTGTTTTGGACAAAGAAATTACCTGATGCTGGAGAGCGGTACACTCCTTTTGAGAAGCAGTTGTTGGCATGTTATAGGGCTCTGGTGGATACAGAGCAGTTGACCTTAGGGCACAAGGTGTTTTTGAGACCTGAGATACCTATCATGCAATGGGTGATGAGCTCACCCAAGACACACAGGATTGGGCATGCACAGGAGGCGAGCGTCATAAAGTGGAAGTGGTACATACAAGACAGAGCACGAGTTGGTCCGAAGGGTACCGCCGTGCTGCATGAGCAAGGGGCACAGACTCCTGTAGCAGATGCAGAAATGTTGCAAGATGTACCTAAAGTGCGAGAGTCCCCGGTGAAATGGGGTGGGCCTTTTTCAGAGTTGTCCGCGGAGGACAAAAAGCATGTGTGGTTTACAGATGGCTCAGCCAGATATGTGGGGACCAAGAGACATTGGAAGGCAGTGTCATATAATCCGGTGACCAAAAAGTTGTTGTCAACTACTGGAGAGGGAAGAAGTAGTCAGTTTGCCGAATTGTATGCTGTTTACCAGGCATTAAAGCAAGAGCTTCCTGGTACAGGTCACATTTACACTGATTCATGGTCTACTGCCAATGGGTTAGCCACTTGGCTTCCCACATGGCATGCTCACAATTGGATGATTCACAATAGAGAGGTTTGGGGAAAGGAGTTGTGGCAGGAAATTTGGGAATTGTTGTCCCAGACTACAGTTACAGTTTATCATGTCAATGCTCATTGCCCGACTGACTCACTAGAGCGTTGGTGCAATTCCTTTGCAGACCAAGAAGCGAAGATTCATGAAGCTGAGGTGGAGACGCAGGATTCTGACTTGGTGGGCATGGCTAAATGGGCGCACCAGAAAAGTGGACATTTGGGCGAGCGAGCCACTAGCAGGTGGGCTGAAAGTAGAGGGATGTATATTCCCCTTGATTTGATTAAGACTGCAATCATTCACTGTTCTGTTTGTCAGCATACTCAGCACAGGCCAGTTCCACAGGTAGTGAGAGGCCAGCTAGGCAGAGGGAAGTTACCAGGGCAGATATGGCAAATTGATTTCATTGGGCCAATGCCAATGAGTCGAGGATGTCAGTCTGCATGCACAGTGGTGGATATCTATTCTGGCTATCTCATCGCCTTTCCATGCAAGAGAGCAACCCAGTCTAACACTCTGAAAATGTTGAATTTGTTGATCTTGTATTACGGAATTCCATTGCAGGTCCAAAGTGACAATGGGTCACACTTTAAAGGAAAGATGGTGCAAGATTTTTGTGTGCAGCATAACATTGAATGGATCTATCACATACCTTATTACCCACAGGCAGCAGGTTTGATTGAGAGAATGAATGGTTTGCTGAAAGAACAGTTGAAAAAGTTGTCTGATGGGTCATTGAAAGGGTGGAGGGATCACTTGTCTGATGCATTGCAGATTTTAAACAACCGACCTCTTGCTGATGCAGAGACTCCTTTGATGCGCATGTTGACCCCAGCTTTGCAGATTAAGCCCCATGTGGCCACAAACACGATTCTGTATTGGGAGACAGCTCCCGGAGCTTTGGTTCCATATCGTGCCACACCAGAAGCCGCCGGTCTTGATTTACATGCTTTGAAACTCTATCGATTGCAACCACGAGACATTACTTTGATTGAGACAGGAATTGGAGTTCAAATTCCCCCAGAGCATTTCGGGCTAATCGCCCCTCGATCTGGGCTTGCCCTTAAAGGCATCCAGGTTTTGGGAGGGGTGGTCGATGCCGATTACCAGGGGGAGATCAAAGTTATCCTATTGAACAGTGGAAACAATGATCTGATGGTGCAACCCGGTGATCGTGTTGCCCAAATGGTCATCATGCCGGTTTATGGAGGAAATGTCATGAAGGGGACGGCCCCAGCCCTTCTAACTGTGCGAGGAAAGGGCGGGTTCGGATCTACTGACAAGAACCCAGGGGCAAAATTGTGGGTGGAGTCCCCAAACAAACCTCCTGAACCTGCAGAATTGATCACTAAGGGCAAGGATAACATCCTAGTCATCATGAAACCTGGACAGGAAAAGTGGGAAAATGTACCTGCTGACAAATGTTATTTGCGAGAGTGATTATACCAGTTTGTTTTCTGTTTCTAGATCACTGTATGGCTTGCCGCTGCGATGCTTGCGCTGTGTGGTCGGTGTTTGGGGGTGTCCGGAGGGGTCCGGGAGGGCCCGGGGATGCCGAAGGGGATCAACCGCCCGAGTCGGATGACAGCATTGTTGCAGCAACCAGATAACATCTGGACCTACTTGGCCGGGAATGTGCTGAACACATCCCACTTCTGTATGAGAAATCTTCAGAGTACAGCTGATATGATATCAACGTGTCTTGTTGCCGTACCTACCCCTGCACAGGTGCTTCTGCACATTTTCAACCAAACTAACTTTGATGGCGTAGTGGAGGAAAGTGATGTTCAAACACATCTGAGTCTTTATGAGTACTGTCGCTTTTGCCCGGAGGTTACAAATAGCCTCTGGAGGAACATGACAAGTATTGGTACCTACAATATCTCTACTGGAGACGTTTGCTATCAATTAACTTGTGACCCTACCAAGATTGGCAAGTGTGGCCAATTAAAACTAGAGAAAAGCAAACAATTGACCCCTGATCAACAAACATTATGTCAGACACGAGATGACAGCTTTTGTAGTAATGTTACCAATTATATGGTTTGTAATCACACCGTATTAGCCGCTAGCCATGTTAACCATGTGAAATTACCTAAAGGATGGTTGTTCTCGTGTGGTAATATTTCATACACTTATATACCAGCTAACATAACTGGAGGACCTTGTGCCTTATCACGATTAAGTCTTATGCTTTTTCCCATGCATTCTGTTACACGTATTCTTCTAGAGCCGCTATTCAATTACCTGAGGATTGTGACTCTGATATTGATTTGCTTTCCAGAACAGAATATACTAGTTTGGCTCTGTCCATTGTAGGAGTGCCAGGACTGTCTGTTTATAATGCCAGAACAATTGCTAAGCTTGCCTGTTTATTTGTGAAGAATCTCAATCACACTTCTGCCGCTTTAGCTGAATTATTATTAGATGTTCAAGGAACAAGAAAAGCTGTTTTGCAAAATAGGGCAGCTGTAGACTATTTGCTGCTAAAACATAACCACGGTTGCGAGGACTTTGATGGGCTCTGTTGTTTCAATTTATCTGATCATTCTACATCTATCCATGCACATATTAATGCTTTAAAAGATTTAGTGAAAGGGGTTACCCAAGACGTTGACCAAGGATGGTGGGATTGGTTGTTTGGGTGGCTGCCTAATTTTGGACAGCTTCGGTATATCTTGGGTGTTATTATAGTAATTATTTGTGTTTTTATCTCATTATGTTGTTGCATTCAATGCATTCCTAATCTTTTCTCCCTTTTTAGGCCCAGATCCATGGTGTTTAGGCCAATGGGGTATGATAGATGAATCGAAGGTCAAGGGGTGGAATGTACTGCATTTGCCATTTTACACGTGCTAAATCACATGTTGACCTCGATTCCATGCAATGCTCTGATCTTCCATTTTGTTGCATCGCACTTCCATTTTGTGCTGCCGTGACCTGGAGTTACATTTCAGCAGGAACATAAACATGTTTTTCACGTAAACCAGTACAAGCAGGTGCGAGGCATCGTGAGGATGCCTCGTGAGGTTATGTTTTGCCTTCAGAGTGTTTTCATGCATTCCATACTTATCTCTAGGACAGAGGGAGGATGGCCGTGCAAGTCTCCAAGGCCGCAGAGTGGGAAAGGAATGTCTTTTGCCTCGGCACTGCCCAGATAGAATCTGGCCAAGTCTGTCTGGGTGGGTCTGATGCAGAGATGAGGCCAGCACTTGCAAATAGATGGGCGAGAGCGCCTGCTAGAGGCTTCTCGAACATATTGATTTAAACAATAAAAAGCGGTGTCTGTGGGGTGGAGCTCAGGAACTCAGTCTTGGAGTGGATGCACTCGCGGGACAACTTTGGTGCCCGACGAGATTACTCCCTGAGCTGCCGGTCTACGGGTTCCCGACTTGGTGTTCAGTGTTTGGCCCAGGGATGTTGAAGTCTCCGGTGCTGCAAATGAATCTGGTGAGGTGCTTTGTACATTAACTGTTTATATACCTGTATTCATATTTATGTATATAGTGTGGTGTATTCATTGTTTATTGCCTTTCACTCTGTGCCTAAGAATTTATGAGCTTCAGTGACTTATTGCCTTTGCCTACAATATTAATAAAGCTCATTTTTACCTCCAGTGGAGTGTTGGAGTTTCTATGTGAGTAAGTGGTGTGTGTAAGTTCAGATTACGCAAGTGGGCAAAGCAATACAGACCCACTATCATTGCCTTCAACGACTGAGCCTTCCTCCCTCATCCCTCTCCCCATGCCTCTCTCTAGGTTGGTGAGAGGGCAACTTCCCCCTATCGACAATGATTGTTGAAACCTACTCTTTACTGTCCGGACCGTACCTGACCCTCAGCTCAACGGTCATGTCACCCTCGCTAATGCTCCAACCTTGATATCTAAAGGTCAAGGAACTCCGATAGTCTCACTTGTTCAACTCCCTCCACAGGAGCCACTCTCCCTCACCTTGGAGCCCAAGGGCTCACACCGAGGCCCACTTTCTCCGATCGCCTTCCCAACACAGCCTTGACTCCTTTCTTACTTGGTTATGCGTCTGGACGATATATCCCTTCAGCTGCACCTCCTCAATACTGAACTACATGACCTAAAAGCTCTCTCAAATGATCCTTTCCCTGTGATCAACTCCCTCCTCACCTCTGGAAACCTGCCCAGAGCCTCCCCCAGTGTGAGTGATTGCTTGGGCCAGTTTTTAGCCCCCCGTCTTGCACATCATTCCCTTAGCTAACGCACCCAATGATCTCAATGACCTGCACAACTCGTACTCCACTAGGTCCAATTCTATCTTGATCCCACCGAGCAAAATACAAACCATCTATTCCAACCCGTACAGAGAACCTCCTCACAATCCTTGAGTCATCAATAAAGACAACCTCAAGAGAGTGAACGTCATGCAGTCTTCTTCCCAAACTAATCCACCACAACTTAAATGTGTACTACTCAATTGCAGGTCAGCCAATAAACAGGCCTCTGACATGTTCAACCTCATCCGACACAATGATTTAGACATTATCATCCTAACTGAAACTTGGCTAAATCCCGCCTCCACCCCTTTCCTAGACCTACTAGTACCTCCCACTCAAAACATAATTAGGCTAGACAGAGCCCTGAAGCTGGGGGTTGGCATATCGTGTATTTGTAGGAACACACTCTCGATTTCTCACGTAGAGTCCTCTTCGCCCTCCTCCTATAAATACCTTTGTCTTACCATCTCCAGTATTAACCTGCCGGTTTGCAAACTTCACACTTTTTACCACCCCCGGGAGACAATCTCCCCTTCATCGAGCAATTAATGGAAGTCATATCTGGAAATATCGACTCAGCCGTGTCCCAAATCTTCCTTGGTGATTTCGACCTTCCCTGGTCTAACCCTAATGACCAAGCAGTAACTTGATTAAATCATTTTTGAATGATCAAGAACTGAGTCAGCACTGTGACCAACCAACTCACAATAAAGGAGAAATTCTAGACCTCATTATCTTGAAAGAACAGACCATCACATTAGATACCATTACCCCTTGTGACTGGTCCGATCACCACTGCATCCAGTTTTAAATAAACAGGGAGGTGTCGTTGAGGAAGGCTCAACCAACAAAATCAAAGGTCTGGAAAAGGGACCTCTGATAAATAAACTCAGTTGATCTGGCAGCCCAGTGTAAACTCTCCTCCAAAGCAGACATGTTCGATGTTCAGGCACTCACTGACTCCTACAACTCGACCATCTCCAACATCTTGGGTGACATCGCACCGGTCCGACTAAAAAAAATGCCTCAACAAAAATATCCAAACCGCGGTACAACGACAATTTAAACACGGAACGCCGCAACCTTAGGGCAGCTGAACATTCTTGGAGATCCAATCCCTCCATGAAACAACTAAAACGCCTCAGAGATGTTAGACGCTTTTACAGCAAATAAACCAAGAGGGCTAAGGCTGACTACTTCAGACACCAACTTGACCAAGCTACAAACCGGCCCAATAAACTCTTTGAGTTGGTCAAACAGCAATCAACGGTAGGCCCAAACAACTCTGACTGTGGAGGCAGCTCACCTTCCTATGATGATCTGGCTGCATTCTTAATCGAGAAATCAAGGCTCATCACCATTGAACTCGCTAATAAGAAGGCGCTCCTGCCATCCCCCGGGTCTGCACCACCCCGTGAGCTCTCTGAAAAGTGCAAACCTATCAGCCTGATTGCCAAGAATATTGCGGCATGGGGCACCTTTACCCCATTCAGTAAAAAAGACATCCACAAGATTCTTCAGAACATCAATTCTTCTATCCACTTCAGTTACCCGCTGCCACGGCCATCTTCAAAGAAATCAAGAATGTACTCATCCCCACCTGGGCAAGGATAGTAAACGCTTCTCTAGCACAAGGCACAATCCCAGACTGCCTAAAAGCAGAGCAGGTGTCATCTATACTAAATAAAACCTACTGCAGATAAATCTAACCTCAATAATTTCCGCCCAAACTCCAACATCCTCACATTAGCCAAATTACTTGAAAAATGTATACAATCCCAACTCTGTGCTCACATAGACAATTTCCAACTCCTAGACCAGTATCAATCCGGTTTCCGGAAGGGGCACAGTACCGAATCGGCTCTCAAGCACGTGATGGATGACATCTTAAAAATGCTTGGCGAAAATGACTCCTGCCTCCTTATCCTCCTTGACCTTTCTTCTGCTTTCAACACTGTTAATCAGGACAGCCTTCTATCCATTCTGAAGAACAGGATGGGTTTCTCTGGTCTGGTGTTACAATGGTTCTCGTCCTTCCTTCACAACAGATCACAAAGAATCAAGGCAAACCACTCCCTCTCCCAGCCCTCTCATGTACTCATGGGTGTCCCCCAAGTGTCCGCCCTAACTCCTATCCTCTTCAACCTTTTCTTGGAATCACTAGCTAATTCTCTAAATTCCACGAACATTCTCTTCCATATGTACGCGGACTACACAAACTTTATCTGAATAACTCATCCCCGAACAACATCATTTCACTCAACACTACCATAAATACAATGCAAAATTGGTGAACGGAGAACCATCTACTTCTGAACACCTCCAAAACTGAATTCCTCTTCATCTCTCCTCCGAACCACATCCCTAAGCTAGACCCTTGGTTGAATCACCTTACTGCCTTCAATTGCACCCCTTTCATCATTGATTCAGCCAAATCTCTACGAATCACCCTGGACAAACATCTGAACATGAAAAATCATATTAGCAATGTGTGTAAGGGAGCTAACCTCTTGATGAGGACACTCAGAAACATCAAGCCATTCCTTTCACAAAAGGACTTTAAGCAGGTGGTACAAGCTCAGGACCTGCCCGAGGCTGGACTATGGCAGTGCGACGCTCTGTGGCCTTCCCAAATACACCCTGACCCCCTTAAATGCCTCACTGAATGCGTCAGCCAGACTGGTCACAGGTACCAAATGAAGTGAGCACATATCCCCAATCCTAAAATCTCTTAAATGGTTGTTTTATGAAGCCCGAATTAAGTTAAAGATCGCTGTTCTACCGCACAAAGCCCTGCATTTTAAAACTCCCAGGTACCTAGCCCAAAAGCTTGAACTATCCTGCGGTGGAAGAGAATCAAGAAGCACCATCACGCTCCTCTTGAAACCACCCATCCTTAGGAAAAAGAGAACCGGTCTCTGAGCCTTCTCCGGCGCGGCCCCAAGGATTTGGAACTCTCTCCCACCGGAAGTATGCAGAATCTCTTCAACAACTGCTTTCAAACTGGAAGCCAAAAGATTCCTAATGAACACATTTTTATCTTAGTTTGTGCTTGGATCACATGCTCAAAATCTCTGTTCCTACAACCATTGTACCCTCATGTGATGCTGCACCTCTTTACCGCTTCTACGTCCTCCTTCGCAGCCCTTCATAGTCTTGATTTTCTTATTACTCTCTGTGAATCACTTGTTCTGGGAAACAGGCGAGTAATCCTGTTGTAAATTCCTACTTGATGTTGATATCGGATGTATGCTCCTTTCCACATTGTTTACCTCCTTTCTTAGTACGCTACTTACTCCTTTATTGCACTATTCTCCTTATTCTTTCGTTCTGGGATTAAGGCGTTTATTTGTCTGGGATTTAGGCGAGAATTCCTGTTGTGTATTCTTACTGTTGTCAATATTGAATTTATGTCCTTCCCTCCTTCCTGTGTAAAGCGCTCTGATATCCTTCTGGGTCTTGTTTGCGATATATAAAACTTTATAAATAAAAAATAAAATAAATCCCAGTGAGAGGGCAGTGGTCTTGCTCAAAAAAGGAGGGGTGCACTTTAGTTGTCCCTTCTGACCACAGAGTCATACTTTCATATCTTAAGCCATTAAGATGGAGCCCTTCTGTGTGCTTATGCAATGGCCCTCTTTATTAACACCATAAATAAAAAAGATACAGAGACATTCAAGGACTTGGCACAATGGAACACAGGCCAGGGCTGAACACTCTCTAGAGCCATGCAGGTGACATACCTGTTCCAACATCACATAGCTGACCTCCTGGAGACCTTGTTAGCAAGATTTGTCCTAGTCCAAAGTTAAAACTCAACAGCTGGAAGAGGTGGCAAAATAATCTATGTGAAGCCTTTAGTGGCTACTTTTCGAAGTTTGTCTCTTGTGGTTCTTTTGGTACCAAAACTCGAGACTTCAGCAGGACCCTAAAAAACAGGTTTTTGACATAGAGAGGACTTCATCAGCTACAGCGACCTGCCTTGCCCCACAGGAAGAGTTAGACTTCCATTAAAAAGACTATGGCCCTCATTAGGATAGCTTAGGACTCTTCCGCCGGCCCGGAGGATGCGGAAAAACTGCTGCGGAGCCTTCACAGACCCCCCGCCAGATTAGGATGGCTGGGGGGTCAGGAAGACCGTCCGCAGCTTTTCCGCCGCGGTCGCTTTCCGACCGCGGCGGAAAAGCTCTAACATGTCTGGCGGTGTCTATGAGAGTGGAGAAGTGTGGCTCAGTGGTTAGAGGCGGCAGACCCGGAATCTGAGATCGACCGTGGACCAGGGTTCGATTCCCCGCCTCGGCGGGTCTCGGGCTCATAAATTCCACGGTCTCGACAATTCTCGCTCCGGTGCCTACTCGACTCACGGGGTCACACTCTGCGACTCTGGGCAATAGCTTGCTTAATCTCCACATCGGCCCCTCGCGGCGGGATGCCTGGCTTTCACCTTGTGGATACCCTGCCGGGGTTTCTCACAGGGGAATACCAGGACGGGTTCCCTAAGCAAGCGCGGAGATGCACTAGGGTAAGTCCTGCGCTATATACGTTTCATACATTTACATTTACATGTCAGCATTTCTATGCCTTTCCACGGCGGCATTTCCGCCGTGAAAAGGCATACGGACTTTTGTTTGGGGGCCCGTTGCGGGCCCCCAGGGGTGAAGGGGGGGTGCGGGGTGCACATGGGGGGTACCTATGGTACCCCCCTGCATTTGCGTGCACGAAGCGGCAGGCACCTCAAGGTGCCTGCCGCTTTGTGCATGCAAATGCACTGCTTTCATTTTTAACCTTGCGGCGGGTGCTGCTTGAAGCAGCACCTGCCGCAATGTTAAAAATACAGGATGTGACCGCCAGGGTGGCGGTCACATCCTAATTGCACAGGAGGGACCGCCGCTGCCCCTGCGGACGGTCCCTCCTACTCTGCGTCCGTCCGCCATCCTAATCGACCCCTATGTCAGAAGGTAAAACATGTCAGTGGTGCAACTCACTCAACTGCTTTTGGCCTGAAAGCCTGCACAGGTCCTAGTCAACTGTAAACATAAATGCTTTGCAGGTTCTTGGTGTGAATCAACTTAACATTTTAAAATCTATTTCTCTCGCTCCTTTATTCTAACTATCTTCTTTGCTTTAAATTGGTTTGGAAATTGTATTGGGTTGTTTCTGGACTTTAATTATGATTTGTTGCTGCTTACATACTTAACACATTCTCATGGGCGAATGTTTAGTTACATTTCTAACTGTTTAGTGGGATCCTTCCCTCAAATAAATAATGCAGAATTTCACAGGTCTACAGGGAATGAAATTGTGATCCACTGCTAAGAGTGGTGAGCAGTAGAGCAGTGCAGAGAAACTCATTTGCCATGCCCAATGAGTGACGGTAATGTCCCCCAAATCTCACGTGCACAGTGTTTTTCTGTGAAGCAGCAGTGAGGGCGGGTAGACACCAGCAAAGGCAGCAATTATGCCCTCGGTCAGCATAAGTTATGGGCTAGTCTTGATTCATGACGTGTGCCGAGGCTCGCCATCTTGTAAAGAGTCTGCCAGAGAGAGTAGGAGGTAGGCAGGGTGAAACATGGAACAAGGCAGCCATTGCTTCCTGCGCTCGCCTCTGCATTCATTGCTGTCATCCTTCTTTGGCCTCTCTCATCATGGCTTCCCTCCTCTGGCCTCTCCTGTGAGCCCATGGACTGCTCCGTGTTCATGCTCTGTCTCAGTAGGATTCTAGATGTATGTGGCTGTAACTACCACTTGGGCACTCTCACCGGGACCCCCGGCTTCCTACTTATGCCACCTGCTGCCACTGCCTGCATCACAGGATGATATGGACAAGGTAGGAAGATCTGGAGAAACAGGGGAGTAAGTGAGGAGGGTCAGTGTGTGTGTGTGTGTGTGTGTGTGAACAAGCATCTTCTTTGTGTGTGCTTCTACCTGCCTATGTGTATGTGCCTGTGTTGACAACAGTGTATGGCTGGGATGAGTGAGCTGGCAGGCGTGGCCTATGGAGTGCGCCTTAACCACTTTCACCGTGCACCAGAAGCACGGTGTAAGTAATAAGGGTAAAAGTCTCACAGGGAGGGACGGGGATTAATAGGTCCAGCATACAGGCCCCAAGGATATGCTAAAGACAAGGAGTCTGCTGTTCTTAGGGAGGTAGTGGGAAGAAGGAGATGCCAGGCCACGTCAGTGATGGCGGTTACCAGAAGGTGCTAGACCGGCCAAGAAAGTGAGAGTTCGTTCCGAGATAGCTCCAATAAGGAGCAAGGACCCTCACACACCCCGAGGGGTATCATGCTTCATCGTAGGGCAGCTCCTCTTTGGGCCGGCACGCCAATGCCCATCGGGCCCTGCAGTCTTCTGTCTTCTCGGTTTTGCCGTTGTGAAGCTTGATGGTGTTATGTAAGGGTGCCTATGTGTAGTGCGTAGAGGTGGGATTGTGTGGGTGTGATTTAAATATGGCTCCTGGATTCTCCAAAAACAGTTTATTTGAAGAGTACCTGGGCCAAGAGTAAAAATAGACAACAAAGTTGTGAAATGAAAGGGGAGAATTAAACCTGTGTCAGTTCTAGTGGTTGGTGCAGGGGGTCAAAATGCTTCATGCCTATAATAAGTCCGTTTGCATCTCAGCAATACTTCAGAACCTATAATCCTCATCTACTCAGAGGGGGCGGCAAGTGGTGTTTGGACAAAGGGATCTAAGAGTCACGTCCCCTCAAGTCAGGATTCCGTAGTAGTCTTAATATGTGAAAAACAGCTAATAAATGAGGTACAATTATACCTTCCCAAAAGCAGTGCACTGGAGAAATGGGATAGTGGTGCGCCAACAGAGACAAGCCGGTATGCTGCCGAAGTGCAAGGAGGACCAATTTTACTCCACGAGGTTCTTAGTATGGAACCTACCCATGGCCAGCTGTTCCTGGACTGAAATTGGTCCTCCTCGAGCTTGGAGGAGACAATAGATTCATTCTTGTGAATTCCCAACCACAAAAGGCTGTCGCACTTAATTCTTTTGTCCTGAAGAAGACCCTACTTGATGTATCTATAAACACATATATTTACAGGGACAAAACGTCAACGTCGACGTACAACCATCTCATGTCCTGGCTCACTATAGCAATTCATTTAAGAAATAGGACTTGCTAAAGTGAAAGACCTGAAAAGGACGGAGAATTTATATTGTCTTGTTTATTGTTTTGATTTGAAAGGTCACCCATTTGCACTATATGTCACCACAGTCGGCCATTAAATTGTCTGTGTTTTCTTTGTCAGACTGCTCCCATTGGTGTTATTTTTTTGGTATAAAATTGTTTACACAATTGGCGAGAGGTACTTACCCAATGGAACCACTTGTAGCTTTATAACTATTAACCCAGGTTTGGAGGGATATAGGGTGACCCCATTGATCTTAATGGTAGAGGATATGTCCAAGCATTTCTCAAAAGCCTCCCTATTAGCAATAGCCAGTTTGTCAAGGAAGTTACCCAAGTTCGCCAAGGCCCAATGAAGAGAGGTGCCGTTTCAGGTAATAAGTGCTGAGTTATCAATGATGTGTTCAACAATGGTATTTACACGTCTGTGCTCTAGTCTAACTTTAATACTCTGGGGGAAATGATCACTAATGCAAATAGAATAAGTCGTAAAATCATCTAGGACATGGTCGCAAATGACTGAACATTAAATGTAGTTGATAACAGAACTATGTCCTCCTCCAAAGAAGGGAAGAGGAGGGGGACACAGTTTGTTAGAAAAGCCCAAATTAAAATTTGACATTAAATCATTCAATGTCAATCCATAATCACTATGTAAAAAATGTGACTGATCGTTATTATTCAAGTTTGCCATTCCACAGACCGTTCCAGCTGGAAAAGACCATGAATTACACGGCCCTACAAAAAATAGATTTTCTTCCCTTCACAGGGACAAATATTAACCAGTTCCTGCTCCACCTGAGAAAATACCCTAATGATTTCCATATGGGGAGCATTGGTATAGTCATTCACAATAATAAGATTTAAATTAGACGACAGAACACAGACAATAATCAGATAATATGGTGAAGATGATTTGGATCTGCGCAGTGAACAAGGCAGCAAATTTGAGACATGAATAGACAACCACTGCTTGGGTCTGTCGGCGTGGAAAGGCATTGCAGGCTGATGGAAGGTCTTGTAACCGTTAATATCTATGGGTTCCAATGCCCAAGTCTCCTGAAAACAGAGAAAGCAGAACTTTGTGACAAAGTCCGTCAAGAGAGAGAGAGAAACCTTGGAACTGATGGAGCGTAAGTGTTTAATAACGGTTGCCTCTTTCAATTCTCACCATTTAAGATATTTACAACACTTATTTTTGATGAAAACATGTTAACTGGCTAAGTCGAAAAGTGTGAGATCTCATACTGCATCGTGAAAGCATGCAGTGTTTGAAATTGTAAATAAGAAAATATAAACAAAGAGAGAAACAATGATAAGTACACATCTATGTATTTACATGACATGAAAGTAAACAAAATATAGCTAACAAAGAGAGTGATGTGACGATAATATTCCAATATGCATCAAAAGGTGAAATACATGTTTGCATAATGAAGCATCTGAAATGCTAAATGCTTATTCAGTAATAATCAAGATTATGCACATTTGCAGCTTTCTGTAACATTTATGTGGTAAACGTGTATTTCAGAGTGACAAGCTAAAATTATGTTTTGAAAATGATAACATGCAAAACATGTTTTCAAAGATTTTTAGTAGTACCTAATATTAACGTGTGGCATCTAAAGAAAAATAATAATTGAAGTAATCAAGAGGTGTTGAAATGCATTAATTAATGTGTGTTTTATATTAATAATAACACAACAGTGATTCAGTTAAAATTTCATGTCGGCCTCAAATGCGTTTGTTTCTAAAATCATATGAAGTAGTCACTTTAGCCACTGTGAGAACTTTTCATGAAGTTTCCTTTTTGTACTGGTTAACAATGGATTCACTTCTAGTTAGGCAACACTGGTGACAGAAATGTAGCAATATTATTGCAAACCCAGGAAAAGCACTTGGGAACGGACAGAGTGTGAGCAAAGAGAAGTACCACATACTTACGTGGAAGGGACAGAAATGTAATACAAATTGAACTTATTAAAACTAATGGATCTGCAAAAGGATTACTTAATTTTCCATATTTCTTGGAGATGTATTGATCACCCCATGAGCAGCCCACTGAGAGTGACACATGAAAACCCTTTGGACTGATGAAAAGGATACTTTGTGGGTGTAAACTGTGAACTTTTGGAAGTATAATTGCCCCATTGGAGGAGGAGTGGGGGCTGGCTGCCATTTTCATTTTCCCTGCTTGGCATGCTGTCGGACTGACTCTTGCTTTCCCTTAATGCCAAACCTTTAACTGAACTTTCTTTAACTGGGATTCTGATACCTGCACTTTGCCGGCTGGTAGTTGAGCAGGAACTAAACTTTCAGCTGAAGGGTTAGCTGGCTCCTTCTGTGGCCTGCAGTCCTACTGTTCTGACTAAGCCAGATCTATTAAGAAGACGGACTAAATATCTCAGCCTTGCTTTGGTTTGTATGAATCCATAATCTGAATCACAAATTGTCTTTTGTTTCTCTCTCACTCTCTCCTCATTTTCTGTAATGTATTGTGAGGCTACTCGTAATAATGACTTATTCTTAAATCTGATTCTAAATGCAATTTCTCTATCTGTCCATTCAAAAGAGGCTTTAGAGAAATGCTTTACATGAGCTATCTTTTAAATTTTTTTCTCATTCTTTTCGTCATTTTTCATGTCTCAAGTTTCATGTTTCAGTGCCTAAGAAAGGTAATGAAATAGGCATGTGTTTGGTAGTTCTTTATTCCTAGGTCCTCATAAGGAATTGCTTCATGTTCTTCAAGTATTCTACTCCCTGTTAGCTCACCAAAAAGATGAATTGGAGAACCATAACCTATGGTAATGAGTGTATCGATCGATGTTTATTTATATGGGTCCAGTGTTTGAAATTGTGTGGTTGTGATAAAAAAAAATCATATGAGTTTTCGGCTGCAACAGTTTTCTGGTAGCCTGTCGGATGGTCAGTTTTGACTAATTAAACTAGGATACGAGGAGATGTGGTTATAAAGGGGTTTCCAGTAGCTTAGAGGAGTAGTAAATGTTCTGACTGATGGTGACATTTTTGACTTGACGAAGACTAAAGTGGATTGTGATCACAGAAGTACTATGTCATATTGTAAAAATGGTATGTCTATTTTGTATTGAAATTGAGCACGGGTCCATCCAGACCTAAGATCCTGGGTTATGCACCTACGGGTGGGTCTTAGTGTGGCATACTTTAAGTGTATTTGTCTGTTGTTTTGTGAGTACTGTGCAAGAGATGTTGTTGCCAGTACTGAGGAAGGAAACTTTTGAAAGTGTAACGAGTTGAAATTGTTGAGGTTTCTTCGTGAAACGCACCACAAGAGATCTTAAAGATTTTTACTTAAAGGGATTGAGATTGAGCTGGTCGAGATTTCACTAGAAACAAATTAAATATTTTTCTGAATGAGCGAGTATCTATAATTCTTTTAGTGGAGCAGACAACGTTGTTTTATGTTTGTATTGTTTTGCATGAAATCAAATTAAAATACGGAAGAAAAGACGATGAAACAGTTTGTGAATGGAGGGTCAGTTGCCGTGAGGAGTTAGACATCATACTAGTGCCCCACCGGTATTGGTAGTTGGTGTAGAGGCGCGCTGGGATTGGTAGTTGAAAATGATCAGGAAGAAATCATTAAATTCTTTAAGCTGTTAAAAGCTTTAATATGCAAGGATGAACCTATTCCTACTAGGGAAGAAGCTCCTGTAGCTCCGGAGGGTACACCTGCTTTGCAGATGTCTCTCGAAGGGGGATATCACACTTGTACCTGGTTGGAGAATTGGGTAAAATATACTGAAAAAGATGGTCTCTTAGCCTTTCCACAATATGGGACATTTTTTGTGCAGATTTTTGAAAGTTTGAGGAGACATATAAATGATATGTAACCTGGTCCTATACCAATGCAATTTGAAGCTCTTGAAGAGTGGGAGCATGAAGCCCTTCGAAGTGAGAAAGAAAAATATGAGGGGAGATATAAGAATACGCTAAATCGATATACAGAGGCAAAATGGGATTCCCAGAAAAAGGTATGGAGAGAAGATGTTGCTTTGGGTGCACAAATGTATCCTGTAATGGTAGCTGAGAGTAAGGAAGGAGAGAAGTGTACGGAGAAAAAGAAACATACTGAAGAACCAAATCTCAAGTTCTCAAGTTAACGAAATGAAATGAAATGAAAAATTGCATTTGTATAGCGCATAACTGCCCTGAGGCCTCGCAGCGCTTAACAGAACAGAATTTGGATGACATAGATGACGAATTACTGAATGAGTTATTCCTCAATAGATCTCCACCCTATCATGAAGAACAGAATAGTTCGGGGACAAATATGTTTGTGGCTATAACACCAGAAACCCCACCTGCAAATTTAGATCTAGCCTGTAAACATATTATCTTGTCTGGAGATCAGACTCCAGAGAAAGCAGGATTTTCACATGTGGTCATGACAAGTGGTCCTGATGGATTATCTGTTCCCGTAACTATAGGTCCATTTGTTCTCCTATATCAGACAGGATGAGGAGTCTCACAAGTCCATGCAATAACGGTTCCAACTGGAACAATGGGAGAAACCCATTCCTCCCAGGAGATGAGCAAGAAGGTGAGAAATCAGAAAGCATCATCCTCAAATGAAAGAATTGTAACATGTGAGAGTGATGTGGGCATGAGTGATAGAATGAATTCCACTATAGAAGGGGGAAAGGAACCATTAATAAGCATTGCAGGGACGAGTCTTGAAACACCAAGTAGAGGTCAGCAAGTAATTACTGCAAAAGGTTTGCAAATGGGAAATCAGAAAACAAATCCTCCGGTGTGAAAAGATCAGAAGAATTTAGTGGAGAGTTTCAGAGATCAGAGATAAATACATCGATAGGGCCATCACCGGAAGAACTTAATGATTGGATTAGGAATATAGCTTATACTGACAGTTCACAGGGAAATATGGTTTGAGACATGAGTATAGATTTAGGCAAACTAAAGGTGGAACTGGAAGAAATGATATTGGGAACGATTAGTCCAGAGAGACTAGCGAAATATCGTGATGAGGAATTCTTATTCATGTGCAAAGACATAACACGAAAGGCAACAAATACTCATGAGAAATTTGCTGAGGTAGCACAGATATATGGAGTGGACATATATAAGTCCAAAGCATTGCAGAAAACATATCAATTGGATTTTAGTGATAAAGATTTGGAGAGTTTGAACCTTTCTGGAAAAAGACTGCAAATTAAAGAGTTATTAACCACATTTAAACAATGAGGCGAAGTAGAAAGATGGGAAGGCGATGGGCTAAAAAGAAAAAAGATGCGATGACGGTTCTGCTCTTATATCTGATGATGGAGAAAGAGAAGGGTGAGGCAGATGCAACAGCATATCCCATGAGAGAGGTACCAGGAGCAGGTTATGTTCATGTCTCCTGGAATAGACAGGATATTTTGTCTTTTACAAATGATTTTCCAAAATTGAAAGAGAAGCCTGTTGAGGGGTAAAAACAAGTGAAAAGAGTTGTGAAGGTTTCAAAGGGTTTGTTAAAAGATTTGGATACCTTGTTTGACATTGTGGCTCCAACAGATTTATGGATGGAATATAAAAAATTGCTGCCGATTAGCCAGAGGCAGGGCCTGCAAGAGATTCGAAAGAGGGTGCACCGTCAGTGGAAGTGATGAGGAAGTATAATCAGGTTATTACTTATCTGAAAGGAAAGAATTTGCCGAAAGAGACAAACACTGTAAAAATAGACAGGGCTACCCAGGAGTTAAAGGAGACAGTGCATGCATATTATGAGAGATTTTTGCAAGCATTTAAGCAATACAGTGGTATTGAGAATGTGTCAGAAAATGACATGGGACATTTTGTGTATCGGTTTGTGTACGGTTTGAGGCCAGAAATAAGTGCTTTGATACAACAAAATTGTATTTGTTGGCAGAGTAAGCCCATAGATGAAATACTTTGTTATGCAAAATTTTGCAGAGACGACATTGATTTGCGTCACAAGAAATAGAAGGAGAAATTGATGTTGGCACAGATGAAAGCACCTAGGAAACGTTATGGGGGATTTGATTCTGATTTTTCAGGTATCATACAGGGAAATGGTCAGCCTAATACCGGAATGAGAAGTGTGATGGTAAACCCTATGCAGAATTTGATGCCTCTAGGAAGAGGGTCACATATAGAGATGTTGAAAAAGGCATATCCGTGTTACAGTTGCGGCAAGTACAGGCATTGTAAGAGCCAGTGTAAGTCTAGTTTGGCTTTTCAGATGAGTGGACAGACACCGGAGAGGGTTGCAAATGGAACAGTATTGCCACCGGTGACTAACAATACATTGGATCAGCCACTACTGAGATTGAGGGTTCAGAATCAAAATATATATTGTTTGATGCCACAGGGTCATGGGGGTAGGCCGTTAAATCAAGGAGGCTACTTTATATTAAAACTTTATCTGCACTTTCTAATTTTAGTAGGAGACTTGGCAGACGTCCTGCTGTGGAATACCTAGAAATCTACAAGGCTAAATGTGTTAGCGTAGCTACATATGGAACGGGCATATGGGGATATGCGGAAGTAGGTTCAATCCAGGCAGCAGAAAATATGATTTTAAAATCTTTGTTGATGGTCCCCAAAAGTACCTCCTCTTTTGTGTGCCATACTGAATTAGGACTGACCTACATAGAAGATACTATAAAGATTCAACCAGTCCTTTTATGGCACAGGATATGGATTACTGAGGAGACACATTTTAATAGGGGGATATTAGTTGATAGCAAGGCCTTGGAAGGGGTAAAAAGGATTGGGTGGTTATCCTATGTAAAACACTTCTTGTACAATGTAGGACTGCCTGAATTTTATGATAATCCATCTACTATGGCTGAAATGAGTAGAACATCTCTTAAGACTATTTGTCTGAATTACTTCGCAGAATGAAGACAGTGTGCCGAACTAAATAAAATCTCGGTTCAGGCACACAATCTTACATTAACAACATTTTGCCTTCAGCCATATTTACGACTCCCAATGAAAGACTATGATTGATTCCTGCTAACGCGATTTCGCCTGGGTTCCCTTCATAGATTATTAAGTTTCCCGGTAGCTAACGATTGGACAAAATATCTATGTAAATGTCCTTGTGATGATATCTCGGAGCAATCCACTATACATGTTCTGTTTTTTTGTAAATTTTATATACTTCAGAGGAAAAAATGGATTGTCCCTCTTTTATAAGAATTCAGATTTTCCACAGTTCAGTGGGTTGAAAATCATGATTTTATTAAAGACACGGAGGCTGATATTATGCATATTTCTTTAATTGCCAACTCACAGCAGCAACAGCAAATTAAAAAGGTAACATTCTAAAGTCAACAAGGTTCTGTGAAGGGCAGCCATATTCCTTCTTCGAGCTGCGAACAGTCCATAGAATTAATCCATGAAGAATTGAGTAAAACTAAGAAACTTGAAATCCAACCAGAGTAGAATCCATAGCAGATTACTTATTATTATCAGCACCTGAAAAAGTTAAACAGAAGTTATCAAGGGTGGGAAAAAAAAGACAGGGAGGGATAATATCAGCCTCCGTGTCTTTAATAAAATCATGATTTTCAACCCACTGACCTGTGGAAAATCTGAATTTTATGGCAAGGCACGGAGGCCAATATTATGCATGTTTAAAGCCTTGCCATAATATTCAAAACTGGGTAGTCCAGAAGTTTGAAATAGAATTTCTTAAAAACAGAATCAGAAGACCAATCAGCTGATGACAAGATGGCTGATAAACAACCACCTAAAAAGAAGGCCTTTGAAGCCATTGCCCCTCTAGCAGAATGCGCCTCAAACTTGGATAAATCAATCCCCGCCCTAGACATTACCTCTCTAACCCAGGGAGCTAGAGTAGGAGGGGAAACAGCTTTATGAGGGTGTCGAAAGGAAATAATTAATTGTGATTAGGAATTTGCTCTCAGACATTCTGTTCTCTTTTCATATTCACGTATACATCTTACAACACAAAGTTTTCTACAATCATCAAAATTGGGATAGAAAATAGTCCTAGACATAGTTTTAGTTCTTTTTGATATGGTGAAACAAATACCCTCTGGAACAAACCTGCGAGCAGAGATTTCTAGAGCTCTCACATCAGAAGTTCTCCGAAATGAAAATAAACATAACAACATCACTAATTTTAAAGATAAATCCCTGAGAGACAAAAATTCATTTTCGCTCCAGGACATGAGTTCTTTTAAAACGAAATCCACGTCCCAAAGTGAAGAGTATTTAGCTCCAGGAGGAGCTTTAATTCTTACACTTCTTAAAAGCCTTCTTACGACATCATGTTGTCCAACAGGGAGACTATCGACTAAATCGTGTCCCGAAGAGATAGCTGATCTAGCGATATTAACGGTACTATATGCTTTTCCCTCGAGGAAAATTTCTGAGAGATAGTTTACAACCTCAATTAAAGGGGCTGAAAAGGGATCCAGATCCCTTGAAGTACACCAACAGTACCATTTCTTCCAAGCCAACCTGTATGCCTTTGAGGTTCCAGGTGCCCAAGAGTCCTTGATAAGATTCGAAGCCTCCGAAGATAAGCCTGACATTTGAGAGGCTCTCCCGAAATCAAACAGGCCATTAGTCTGAGATGACCTTGAAGGACTAAATCGTGAAGGTCTTCCGAGGCGTTGATTAATAAATCTGGTATGTCCGGAAGAAGTACTGGGTCGGCGATCAGCATCTCTAAAAGATCTGGGTACCAAACTTGAGAGGGCCAGAAGGGAATAATTAGGACAATTTGCGGCTTGTCCATTTTGACTTTGAGCAGGACTCTCTGAATAAGAGCAAAGGGGGGAAACGCATAGCAAGGAGAGTCTATCCATGGTTGCATTAGAGCATCCACTGCCTCCGCCATTGGATCTGGTCTCCAACTGAAGAATCTCCGAATCTGAGCATTGGTGCGATTCGCAAAGAGATCTATGAGAAGGGGACCCCAAATCTTGTCCAATAAAGAAAAGATTTGATTGTTGAGTTTCCAATTGCTGAAGTCTTTCAGTTGACGTGAATTCCAGTCGGCATGGAGTTGTTCACTCCAGGCAAATATTGAGCTAGAACCATGATATTTTGGTTCAGGCAAAAGTGCCAGAATTCTTTCGCCAGATCTGCAAGGGCCTTCGAGCGAGGGCCTCCTAGTTTGTTCACATATCTGACCGCAGAGATGTTGTCCATCTTTAGGAGAATGCAACACTTTACTTGATCTTTTGTGAAGCTCTTCACTGCAAAAGATCCTGCCAACAATTCCAGGTAATTCATGTGCATTTCCTTCTCTTGAGCTGTCCATGTTCCTCCTGTAGTCAAGGAACCACATCTTGCGCCCCAACCCTGAAGACTCGCGTCCGACTCTATAATCATATCTGGGTTTTGACCTAATATTGCACGGCCATTCCATGCTTCGAGGTTCTCTAACCACCAGGCTAGTTCCTCCCTGGATTCGGAATCTAGAATTACTTTCTGAGAATAAGTTACGCCTCTGTTCAAATACAAGGTTCTCAACCTTTGCATCGCTCGGTAGTGAAGAGGTGCCGGGAATATCGCTTGGATTGAGGCTGTAAGAAGGCCTATAACCCTTGCCACTTGTCTCAGGATGGTTGAGTCCCTGGAAAGTAATTTCCTGACCTCCCTGCGAATCCTTCTCACTTTCTCCATAGGTAATATCATGACACAATCCGAGGTCGAGATCTGAAAACCCAGAAAAATAGTCTCTTGGCTGGGGATCAGGCAGGACTTCTTTCTGTTCACTATAAAACCCAGTTCCTCTATTATTCTCACCGCTACGAAGGTATGTTCTTGAGCTTGAGTCTTGGAGTCCGACATAATAAGAATGTCGTCCAGGTAGATGATTAGTCTTATTCCCCTTGAAAGCAACCAAGCTGCGATTGGGCGCATTACTTTGGTAAAGCATCAAGGGGCAGATGTCAGACGGAAGGGAAGGCTCTTGAACCTCCACATGGTGTCTTTCCAAATAAACCTTAAAAGATCTCTTTGATCTCGACAAACGGGAATAGTTAGGTAGGCGTCTTTTAGGTCTAGGCGAGTTAGCCAATCTCCCTTCCTCAGAGTATCTCTCAACATGTGGATACCCTCCATCTTGAAATGGTTGTATACCACCCATTCATTTACTTCTTTTAGGTTGATAACGGGTCTCATAGTCTTGTCTTTTTTCTCGACTAAGAAGAGGTTGCTTATGAACCCCCTGTGAGAAGGGTCTGCCTTTTCTATCGCACCTTTCTTTAATAACTCTTCTACTTCCTGAGAAACTAGATGTTCCTGATCTATTGCAAATCTTAGAAGGGGAGGTTCCTTTAGTTGAATTGGGGGAGCAACCAGGTCTATTACATAACCAGAAACTGTCTGAAGAACCAATGGGTCTGTCGTGATACGTTTCCAATTGTCTATAAACAAGGCCAGTCTGCCACCCACCTTTGGAATGGTAGAAGAAGGGTCGTTTGCCAAACATACCTTGATATCTACCTCTTCTTTCTCCTCTGTATCTGCCTCCTCTTCCCCCTCTTTGTCTTTGTGGAAATAAGTTAGGAGAGTAGGTGGACGATTGGAAGGATGATGATTTAAATCCCCCTCTGGAAAAGGAGCCTCTTGAGATACCAAAGCCACGGCCGGGGAAACGGCCCCGCATCCTCCCGGCCGAGCGAAAAACACGTGTAATGTCTTTTTGTACTTTTTGAATCGAATTGAAGGCTCCTGCATATTTGGCCATTTCCTTAACGAAGTCTTCACCGAAAAGCATTCCGTCGGCCCTTTCGCCAGATTCTTTTGAAGCTAATTCGGCTAATTTAGGGTCAATTTTCATCAGGAGGTTCTTTCTTCTTTTGATACAAAGGGAGGCATTAGCATTGCCTAAAAGGCAGATAGCCCTTTGTATCCATTGGCGAAGATCTATTGGGTCAATAATGCCATTTTGTAGGTAGGCCTCTTCACAAACGTCGAAGATTTTGGTCAAAGGTCCAAAAACGTCTAAGAGACGATCTTGACAGCCTTTCAGGCCTTTCTCGAGACCTCGTCTTGGGTCTCTACCTATTTTGTTGAGGAATGTAAGCATTTTAGAGTCGAGCTCAGGAGTAAGAGCAACTTTATTAGTTAAAGAGCGTCTGGGGCACTCCGATCTCAGTTTTGTTCTTACTTCTCTAGGTATTTCCCTTCTTATCCAGAACTGGACGTAATCGGCAACATGTTTGATTGGTTCCCATTGAGGGGAGAGGGGGTGCTGAACTGAATTAGGATCAAACATTTGTTCCCCTAAGGCAGTGGTTCCCAAACTTTTTTGACCCGTGGCTCCCTTGACCTAATTGGCAGTTGGTCGTGGCTCCCCACCATTTTTTTACCGGTGAGCAGGTGGGGTGGGATGTAAGCCCGACCTCGGGAGTACTTCCTGTTGTCTTCCTTAAATAATTGGGATGCAATTCCAGTGAGATCCACAGTAGCAAGTGGTACTGGCCCACTTTGCCTCTGACCACCCCAAGCTCTGTGTGCAGTTCAAAGTGTGGACTGAGGCCTCTGCTAGAGGAGGCCTGAAAGCTAAAGGGAGTCTGACTCAGTGGGTTGATGCAGAAGTGGATATGCTGAACATAGGAGTTTTCTGGCCTTAGCTGGAAAGGCAAACATGCTCAAGAAACAACCACTCCCCGTGACTTTGTGGGCACATGCAATGACCGGTGCTTGTGCCAAACTCTGTATGGAGTCATAAAGTTAATCGATGTCTCTACCCTTCTTATCTTAATTAACCTTTTAATGTCCGGTTCTTTTCCGTGCCTTTATTCGTACATTTCTTAAGTGTTGACCCCAGCAAAAAAAAAATGAAGACATTTGAAGATGGGAAAATCCCAGGTAGCTTATCAAGGTGTTGACATCTGGGCATTTCACAACCCTTGGGGATACCTAAATACACCTCCGACTACAGAACCGGGTTCGAGTCTCGGCTGGGAAGTTTAACATCCTGTGATTCTGGACAAATCACTTAATCTCCCCGTGCCCAAAATAATCTGTCTATATGAAACGCAACTGGCGCTCCGTAAATCGCGCTGATACCTTCGGTCAAGTTCGAGCTATATAAAACTCCGAGACAAAAAACCCCACCCTTTTAGGACCCTTCATCTGATTGGGCCTGGCGGGACACCTGTTAATTTTGAAACATTTTCAGAATACGTATGAGTTCAGTGAGTGTAGCACCGCCGCTCTGAATATCATTCCAGCAACATGTAGAAAAAAATATATATAAAAATACGGAGTGCTCAACCCTTTTATGACATCTGGAAAGATCTTTAACAGACATGCCTTATCTTAAATGCAAATCCTTGCAGGCTCCCACTATTCTGATGAACACTGTGTGCACATACATTTTCCAATTTTAACACCCCAGAAACATTTCCTCTCGCATTTTTAATGAATAAAAGATGCATTCTTCGCAATAACCTACTTTGAACTTATGCAGCAGCAGACTTTCAATTTTACCGAAGGGCCGTCATTTGTAGCGCTTTCGTGAATTCTGCACAGAGGTGCGCTTGCACTTCATTCACGTGTGCAATGCTGCCACGGGCCCCCAGTGCAGCACAGCCGCCGCTGCCCCCAAAATAGTGCCGCCTGAGGCGGACCGCCCCCACCGCACCCCCCTAGCTACGCCGGTATTCCTCTCGCCAGCATTATGTTAATGTAAAAACGGAGCACTTTAGAAATCAGAGATAAAACATAAGCCAAGTCAAGGCTTTCTCTCAGCGAGAGGAAGGCCTTGACTTGGCTTATGTTTTATGTCTGATTTAACGTGCTCCGTTTTTACACTAAACATAATGCTGGTGATGTGTTTGGCTGCAGAAAAAAGAAGCTTCAGGTTTCCACATTGTGGTCGCGGCGCCCCTGGCTCCTGATTACGGCGCACCGGGGTGCAGCGGCGCACAGTTTGGGAACCACAGCCCTAAGGGGTCAAAAAGGCAATCCGCATTTTCTTTTTTGGCCTTTTTAGCATCTATTTCATCTTCCTCCTCGGAGGTCTGAAAATCAGAGGAACATGAGACCAGTATGTCTCCACTACTGGAGGATTCATCGCAAATAATAATTTTGCGTTCCCCTTTCATGGCCTTCATAGCCTTATCTGTAATCTCCGTATGAGAGGATCTTTCCTTGCCTTTCAGCATAAGGGCCTTTTACTTTGAGATACATCCTCAGTATGCCTCCTCTTTTTACTGGCCTTTACACCACTACCGGAGGGTATGGAACCAGATCTGTCTACCTCCAAAGAGAGACTTGAGCAGTTGTATCTTTGTCCCTTGACAGCCTCTGCTCCATTCTTCCAATGCAGTCATCGAGCTTTTTACCCAATTGTGTGGCCAGAGTTGACACTGCTTTGTCAACTGAATCTTTGATTCTCAAATCAACAGAGTCTCCACTCAAATCTGTTTGATCCATAATGAATGTAAGAGGGCTCAATGTAGAGCTGCTCTAAGTTAAGCATGAGCGTAAAATCCGTTCCGCTCGCGGATTTTGCGGATTTTCGGCAAATTCGCAATCCGCGAACTCTCGCGAACTTGCCGAAAATCCGTAAATCCGTGCGAAGCGGATTTTTTGCTTGGTCGCACTTGCCAACTAGAATACTATACAATTTCGCGGGAGTAAACACTTGCGAACACGTAGATGCGGCGGGCAGCGACAAGCTCGCAATTGCGAGATTGCAAAATTTGCAATTTCGCACAAGAAATCCACCAGCAGGTTGACATTTGCCTGCACTTTTTTTTTGCAAGGAGTCCATTTTTGGGGGGGGGGTGGGATGAAGGAAGTGCCCCACAGTCTCCAACTTCCAGATCCTGTCCAGCAGGCTCCTCCCAGTGCTTTCTTCATGTGCTGGTCACTTTGATTTGGATCTTGACCTGGAAGGATTACTTTTTGTGGATGCTGCTGGATATTTGGAATTTTACAAAACTAAAAGCATTCAGCAGGTGCAAAAGTTCAATCTTATCATTAGTAACCATTCCCTGTAGTGCTTCCTGAGGGGGCCCTTCAGAGTTCAGTTGCCTACTTGCAACTATTCTATGACCCTGCTCTGACCCTCACAGCAGGCTCAGAGAATAGCTACAAGTATACAACAAAGGTCCTGTTAAAAAATTACACTGCAACAGAAAGCAATTACAGACAAAACTGAAAGCACTCAACAGGTGCAAAAGTTCAATGTTATCATTAGTAACCATTCCCTGTAGTGCTTCCTGAGGGGCCCCTTCAACAGAAAGCAATTACAGATAAGGAAGCAGGTTCCAGCCTGGAAGTTCAAATTCAGTGACACATTAATCAGCCCCTAATTCATTCATGTCAGTTGAGACAGGGCAGGTGTGCTTTTCCCCCCATAAACACAGTGATGAACTAGAGGGTGGCATGGGTGAGACCAGTGGGTGGCATGGGTGAGCCAGAGGGTGGCAGTGTTGAAACAGAGGGTGGCAGTGGTGAAACAGAGGGTGCTGTGATGAACCAGACGTAGAAACAACATGGTCGCGACCGTTGCTACCCGACAAGTAAGTTCGCGTTTGCGAACTGGTAAAAAACCTTTGCGAAATGGCAGAAACACTTGCGAACACAAAAAAAAAGGAATCCGCAAAATTCGCGAGAGTTCGCGGATTTTGCGGATTGCGAATCCATAAATACGCAATTTCGCGGATTGCCAATTCGCAAAATCCGCCCATGCTTAAAAGTGCCCTTAATATAAATATAGAGAACAAGGTCATATTTAAGTATAATATAATTATTATCAGACCCTTTAAAAAATTCAAATCAGGAAGTTAAACTGGTGAAAAGGGGTTAAATCGGATCAGTTTGTGAGGAGCACGAAGGTTTCGTCGATTGACGTTGAAGCCCCGAGGGAAAACCGTCAAACCGGCTCTTTTGCATGTCCAAAAGATGGCCGATAGTTTCCCATGAGTTTGATAGGCAGGATCCCTATCAAAGATGGCGGCCGCGTCAGGTGACCGGGGACGGGAAGCTGAGAGGGTTAAAATGTGTCCAAATGCAGTCCGAAGACCGTGCGTGTGGAAGAGAAAGGCAGAGGGGGGCCTCCAGTTAAAAGAAGGAGCGGAGTCGGGTGAGGGCGAGTGACGAAACGGAGAGTCTCTCTCTCCGTGTCACACATCTCAGATGCGGCGGCGAAGGGGATTCCTGGTCTTGGCGGTAAGCACGGGGAGGGGGAGAGGTCTCCGATAACGCGGAAGCTCAGGAATATTAGGTCTGGGAAACCTTAGCCATATCTGAACATGGTTAGAGCGAACGAAGGGGGGGGGGAACAGCGACAACTCGCGATTCCGTAAGCGGGAGAAGGGAACAAGGGGGAGAGAGGTTTATCAAAATTCGTTTCTGATGGGAAAAAAGGAGCGTGAAGAGAGGGAGGATGGATTGGGCTAATCGTAGAGTAAAGCGCACATTTGTGTAACGTCTTACATTCAAATCAAAACATATGGAGGAGTAAGAAAAGACGGAAAATACAAGGGAAAACATCCTCAAGATCAGCAAGTACAATTACAGAATGCAAGTACAATTACAGAATTACAATTACCGTAAAATCAGGTTCACAGGCCCCAAAACATGACCAAAATCAGGCAAAACACGGTAACCAATAGGCACACAGAGAAACATGACTTATCTTGGCTGTGAGCAGCAACAAAGAAGGAATATGGCTGCCCTTCACAGAACCTTGTTGACTTTAGAATGTTACCTTTTAAATTTGCTGTTGCTGCTGTGAGTTGGCAATTAAAGAAATATGCATAATATTGGCCTCCGTGCCTTGCCATAAAATCAGGATTGAGGCTTTGTCGTGCTGCATTTGTGCCACTTCAGCAATTGGAGACAACTTTGTGTTATTCTCAATTATGGTCTTTTTAAAAAATGTTTTTAGAATAAGAAAAAATTATAATGTGATTCTGGTGTATGATGTGCCTTTTTCTATTTTTGTATTTGTGTTTTTAAATAGAGATATTTAATTTTTAATGTATGATTATTTTTATGTGCTTTTATGGTTATATTTTTCTGTAGCCGAATAAAGTATTATTGATTGATTGATTGACTAACGATACATTGGATCAGCCACTACTGAGATTGAGGGCTCAGAATTAAAATATGACAACAACAAAAAATGTGCGGGTCTAACAAGGAAAAAATGTTTAGACCAACATTCCAGAGTGTGTGAAACAGGAGATAGTAAAAAATGGAAAAAATCTCATTTAAGAGGACGGACTCCCATCTCCCACCGAAGTGGCATGCTTCATCATTTGGGGATCTCCTCTCGGCTGCACACTAGTGCAACCAAGGAGCTACAACTCCTTGCTAGTGTAAAGGAGGAGCTCGCGGATGTTTTTGTATGAAATCCAAAAACTAGATCATCTAAGATCAGTGAAGCATGGCGCAGTGTAGTGACTGTGTAGAGCAGTGTAGTGATGTGTGAATTAAAATTGACTACCAAGGGAAAATTATGTTTAATCAGTATCCTATAGTGTCAAAGGTTAAAAGGTGCATGGGCACTCTTAATAGATGTATGAGCGCACTAGTGATGATGTCGACATGTTTCAGCCATTCCAGATCATCTAATGATCACGGCTTTCTTCAGGACCTAGATGAACTACTGCACGTTAATTGTGATAAAGAATTAACATATCTTGTATGAAACGATACAACCATATACCTGAATGTGGCAATTGATGGCACCAAGGCATAGGTGTCGCACTCCCGTTGCAAATCGGGAGGGTACTCACCGCTCCTGGTAAACGCTCAGGGTGTGAAGCAATGCTCTGATCCGTCTTTACCCCGGACCCGGAACCTGAGAGTCACCAGCGGAATCAAAATATGCCACAATGGACAGGTTCAGTGATATAATACAAATATGGGTTTCCATGCAAATGATCAAGTAAATTCTAATGTGCAAGTAGCATTACAGTATTTGTTGCAGGTGGATGACAGTGACTCAGATACATCCCAGAGACAGTGCCTGAGAGGAGAGAAGAAATGTGTGCTTGGCGCATCCTTAGAGGTAGATCAGAAGGGTCCCTATGTGGATGGCAAGGTAAATGGAACACCTATTTCATTCCTTGTAGATACTGGTGCTACCCGATCCACTGTGAGAACTGTGGAGATTCCCAACATACTCCTCTCTGGAGAAAGAATCCAAGTTGTAGGAGTATCGAATCAATTGATTTCAACTCCAGTGACAGAACCTGTGCAGGTACAGATTGGAACCCTTGAAGAGTTACACAAATTTGTGGTGTGTGATCCTAGTCCGGTAAATTTGTTAGGACGAGATTCATTGTGCAAAATGAACTGTTCTATCTATTGGACCCCAGAAGGAATAGAATTTCATACATAAAAAGAAGAGGTGGTGTTTAAAATGTCCAGACAGAAGAAAAAAGTACAAGGTTTATATCCCTTACTTACTGAGAACGATTTACCTTCTGTGTTACAAGATACAGTTTTACCTGAAGTGTGGGATTTTACAGGAAAGGATATCGGGTTGATGAAAGGAGTAGCTCCAATCCTAATCACAGTGAAGAGAAACGCTGAGTATCCCAGAACTCCAGCATATAATTGGAGCCCCGAAACCATTGCTGTTATAATGCCATTGTTTGAGACTCTGATTGAGCAAGGAATTTTGAGAGAGATTTTGGGCAGGCCGTGGAATTGGCCTATCAAGGGCATACAAAACCCAAATCGGAAATATAGAATTTTTCAAGATTTGTGAAACATTAATCAGATTGTGATACCCTGTTGTCCAATCATACCAAATCCTGCTGTGATTTTATATCAGATTCCTTGTGAAGCTGAATGGTTTTCGGTGATCAATTTGTCCCAAGCCTTCTTTTCCATCCCCTTGCATCTGGATAGCCAATATTTGCGTTTTGGCTCTGAGACCGTATTTTGGTATGGTGCTGAGTTCCACAAGGGTATACAGTGAGTCCTTCAATCTTCAATAAAATATTGAAGAGAAATTTGGAATCTCTAGAAATTCTGAATCACTCTGTGCTGGTTCAGTACATAGATGATTTGTTAGTCACATCAGGATCTAAAGAAGCTTGCATGTCCAATACTGGTTTCCCATTGAATCATTTGACAGTGAGTGGACATAAGGTGTCACCAGTAAAACTTCGTTTTGCAAAAGAGAATTTCTCTATTTGGGACACCATATTGAAAAAGGAGTCAGGAAAGTGTCGCAGGATCGGATCACTGCTGTATTGCAGATAAATCGGCCAAGCACACAAAATGAAGTTTGCATGTTCTTGGGAATGGTTGGTTATTGCAGGCAGTGAATACCAAATATTTCCCTGATAACTAAGCCACTTCAGAGACTGACACACAAAGACGTGTCTGATCCTGTTACATGGGATGAGGAATGCAGGCTCTCTTTCCTTGAACTGCAAGACAGTTTGTGTCGAGCTCCAGTATTGGGAATGCTTGATTTTAACAAGAGTTTTACACTGTTTTGCAGTAGCACGAAGGTTGTGCACTATCAGTTCTAACGCAAAGGCATGGAACTGTTCGCGGACCTGTTGCATACTTTTCAGCTACTCTAGATCCTGTCACTGCAGCATAACCTGGATGTTTAAAAGCAGTTGCTGTGATATGTGTGAGTGTGAAACAGTGTGAAAATTTCATGATGGAACATTCTTTGAAAGTGTATGTGCCACATTCTGTTGAAATTTTGTTAACTCATACACAGCATCTCACGAGTAGTCGGTTAACAAGATATGAGCAGTGATTTTGGGTGCGCAAAATGTGACTGTAATGAGATGCACAAGTTTAAATCTAGCTACCTTGATGCTTTTTTCAGGACACAAAGTTGTGACAGATGAAGCTGATCGTTATTTTCTTGGTGTGACTAAATTGTGTACTAAACCGCGTCCTGACATCCAAGATACCTCGTTGCCTGAGTCAGATCATGTTTTATTTGTGGATGGATCATGCTTGAGAGGTTCTGGAGGTACCTTGTGAGCTGCATATGCAATCTGTACTGTGGTGGATGTAGTCGAAGCGTAGTGGTTGAAAGGAGAGTATTCGGCATAGGTGGCTGAAATAATTGCACTTACCAGGGCTTGCAGCATTACCGAGCAAATGAGAATTACCGTATTTATTGATAGTCAGTATGGTTTTGGGTGGTGCATGATTTTGGGCATTTGTTGTCTCAACATAGGTTCAGGATCACTTCAGATTTACCAATACAAAACGGAGAGTACGTGAAAAACCTACAGATGGCACAACAGCTGCCGGCTCGGGTTGCGGTGGTGAAGTGTTCCGCCCACCAGACGGGTCACAATTATGTGACAGTTGGCAATCGTTATGCAGATGAGACTGCTCGCTATTCCACCCTAAAAATTTTTGCATTTAATGGGGAATTTTGAAGGAACAGTCCGATGGTACAGAATGCAGATTGATGTTTTCATTAATGGAAACTTGGGAAGAGATCAAAGAGGTGCAAGAGGCAGTACGAAACAACAAAATGGTGAGTGGAGGGTCCCAGGGAATCTTTAATGACCACACAGTTATAGACCCCTGAACATAAGCACAACTAAACAACAAAATAACTGTGGGTCAGAAGGGGGTATGTCTTTTATAAAGTGTGTCTGGGTGAGTGAATGTGTGTTGAGCAATTTGTTAGAACAGCACACAACCAAGTATCGCACTAGATGGGAAGATATCCATCAGTTTATCGTCCTTTGCCGCCCTGTCATCATCTGAAGCCCTTCCCAAAGCGTGGAAGCAAAGTTATTGCCACTTCAACAAGGAGAAGGTGGTGCGCGGTAGATGGGATGTTACTTGATAACTGTGGAGCAGTGCAGGAAAAGAATTAGTGAAAATCAAAAAGGAAGGAGAAAAAGTGCTCTATGTTAAAATTGGATAATGAACGCTAAGGGACTTTATTCTGGTGCCGTCCATTTCCAAGGTTAAAAGATTCAGTGCAAAACAACCAGTGAGTAACCCTAATAATCACTGGCTTGTATCATTGTGGTCGACATGTTTCTGCGGTTTATAGATCAATAAGTATCACCCGCTTCATCAGGACCTATAGTATATGCTACTGCTCAACGTGCGATAAAAAGTATTTGATACAGATATCACCTGATCAAACCTGGTGGTCCTCCTAAGTATGTGGGGGAAGTCCAGGAAAGACGTCACCAAGTCACAGACAACACAAATAAAAAGACATATACAAAGATAAAAACGACATTTACATGGTAAGTGTAAGTCATTTTACATTTTCGTTTCATGATATGGCATTCCTGTTAGACTGATTACCAATCATTTATAATCCTCTCGCTCACCTTTTGGGTAAGAGGAACGTGCCACTCCTCGCCTGGCTACAGCTCAGGAAGACAGTGCACCGCTCTAAAATATAGAGCAAATGAGACTTGTAAAGCCAAAAAACCAATGCGAGAGCCTGACATGCGGGCGCCACACAGAGAAAAAACAAACCAATCTGTAGTTCTCTAGGATTTGTTTTTTTGAGTTTTGATCTTGTGTTGTTAATATGTAGTCTACCTCCAGGTGTCATCAAGAGGGACCACATATACAACATATACAACAACACTTGTAGTGTTATATGCCCATAAACGTACACCCATTCTTATGCGAGTGTAGTGATTTTATTGGTACAACTGTATTACTCGCATTCTCAATACATAGTACTAGGAGCATGATCCCACAACATACATATGACCGTCTTAGGAACTAATCCCTTATTATATTTAGTCTAGAGCTCACAATACCGGAGTCCCGGTTAGTATGTATCTACTAGAATCGGCTAGGCTTACTCCTAGACAGTCCTGATTCTACAAACAGACATGAGTGCACAAGACTCTGGTTATATTTTCCTCAAGAATACCAGAGTGAACCCCCTATTCTATTTCACAGTGGGGTGTGAGTTCTCTAATGTCTCAATGTCCCCCATATTATACTGTTCCAATGTAAAAAAACGTACCTGCGTTCTCAACTCAACCTGTCCGCAGATGTCTGCCTTTTTCTATGGCAGTACATCCAACCACACTTAACCACATGTGCACACAAACCTTAGAAAAAATGTGTGGTGGAACGGAAGGCACCTCACGGGCGAACAACCCTCGGGGATCTTGGCAGATGTTACCAACTCAATGCCCCTTTCTCATCATCGGTAGCCATTCCAATTCCGAAAGAAAACTGAATATGATACAACACATAAAGTGAAATGCGTGTGAAAAGGTGCTCAACAAAGAGTTTTACAACAATAACTCATTAGTGTGACCAAAAGGACAGAGTGATATAAAATCAGCAGACACACCCACTCAATTACTTTATTCTTCGTATTAGTGTGTACTGATGAATTAAAAGAAGGTTGGTAGCTTGATCTCGCCTACCAGTACCTGATACCGACATGTTTCACTGCCCCAATATTTTCGGCAGATTCATCAGGGTATTCAACACTCGGTCACTGCACGGTTCCATGTTGACATCATCCGGGGGTTGCTGCCTCTTACTCCCCCCCTATGTGTTTACGTACGATTAGACATATAGGGCCCTGCGCATTTCTGCATGGAGTTGATTGGTACTATACACTTGGTATTTTTATTTTTATTTTTTACAGATTGATATGTCAATTGACTAAAAATGAACCGCAGTGTGATTCGGTCAGCTGGTATGAGACGTTAATGCTGACCTGGGGTAATTATATTGGTTACCATGGCCATGTATGTTTTGGAAAGTCAAACAGTCAGATTGGCCCTATTTGTTGTCTCATGTTTGTATTTAGTAAGTATTTGTGTCTCAACTCAACAGTGTCCAAGAAAGAAATTGGTGCAGTGACCGAGTGTTGAATACCCTGATGAATCTGCCGAAAATATTGGGGCAGTGAAACATGTCGGTATCAGGTACTGGTAGGCGAGATTAAGCTACCAACCTTCTTTTAATTCATCAGTACACACTAATACGAAGAATAAAGTAATTGAGTGGGTGTGTCTGCTGATTTTATATCACTCTGTCCTTTTGGTCACACTAATGAGTTATTGTTGTAAAACTCTTTGTTGAGCACCTTTTCACACGCATTTCACTTTATGTGTTGTATCATATTCAGTTTTCTTTCGGAATTGGAATGGCTACCGATGATGAGAAAGGGGCATTGAGTTGGTAACATCTGCCAAGATCCCCGAGGGTTGTTCGCCCGTGAGGTGCCTTCCGTTCCACCACACATTTTTTCTAAGGTTTGTGTGCACATGTGGTTAAGTGTGGTTGGATGTACTGCCATAGAAAAAGGCAGACATCTGCGGACAGGTTGAGTTGAGAACGTAGGTACGTTTTTTTACATTGGAACAGTATAATACGGGGGACATTCAGACATTAGAGAACTCACACCCCACTGTGAAATAGAATAGGGGGTTCACTCTGGTATTCTTGAGGAAAATATAACCAGAGTCTTGTGCACTCATGTCAGTTAGATATACTATACTAACTGTCCCAGGTATAGGGATCTTGTTGTGGATTGATTGATTAGAGTGGAGGGCGATCCCTTATATACCTTTCCGCTCCCTCTTGGCTCCTATTTGTTTGTGCCTGATTCTACAAACACCTGCAACGCGACTCACTATAATAGATATAGGCCGGTATAATGGTGCAACTGTCTCACTCACAACAATTAGTGAATAGTCCTAGGGACGCGATCTCACAGCTAATAGATGCCCGTTTGCGAAGCTGTACCCTGGTTACATAAAGCCCTGGTAGCGAGGTACTGGGGTGTCAGCTTACTCACAAAACGTGCTTAGCGTTCGTAATTGACGGGCGTCTATCGCGCAACCCCCTAAAAACATAGCAGACAAGTAAAAACTTGGGGGCTTACCTGCCCGTCGGTACACTCGGCAGCCGTCTGTGCTGCTTGGGGAGGTATCGAACACGGGTCAGGCGCCATTATTTGTTTGCTCGAAACTACGACAACCACGTCATAAGCATGCGACTCAGCATGCCAGTATCTGTAGTTCCTGTCAGTCACTGCTAATGACCAGCGCTGAAAGATGACATAGTATGTATGCCGGGATTTGTAGTTTGTTGTGGTGTTTATTAGTTATAGAGTTCCGAACACGGAATATCGCCGATGATTGCTATGGGAAATCCTAAGGGATTTACACACAATTTTGGATTTATATACACCGAAATCGGAATATCCATGATGATTTATGGTGTAAAAATGCACCAGAACCGAACTACCCCTAATGATTTATATGGGAAATCCTGAGGGTTTTTCTCAAAATTTAGGATTTTAATGCCCTCAGTGTGTAACATCAACAATTTGGACATGTTCCACACCTGTTTTATTGGTACATGTCCAGTCGGTATTGGGGACCTGGTGTGCAACACTAAGCATTTCAACATGTAATTATATCGACAAGGTCCACCATATTAATGGAGTCTTTCCAAGCTGAGGGCATTGAAATCCTAAATTTTGAGAAAAACCCTCAGGATTTCCCATATAATTCATTAGGGGTATTTCGGTCCTGGTGCATTTTTACACCATAAATCATCATGGATATTCCGATTTCGGTGCATATAAATCCAAAATTGTGTGTAAATCCCTTAGGATTTCCCATAGTAATCATCGGCGATATTCCGTGTTCGGAACTCTATAACTAATAAACACCACAACAAACTACAAATCCCGGCATACATACTATGTCATCTTTCAGCGCTGGTCATTAGCAGTGACTGACAGCAACTACAGATACCGGCATGCTGAGTCGCATGCTTATGACGTGGTTGTCGTAGTTTCGAGCAAACAAATAATGGCGCCTGACCCGTGTTCGATACCTCCCCAAGCAGCACAGATGGCTGCCGAGTGTACCGACGGGCAGGTAAGCCCCCAAGTTTTTACTTGTCTGCTATGTTTTTAGGGGGTTGCGCGATAGACGCCCGTCAATTACGAACGCTAAGCACGTTTTGTGAGTAAGCTGACACCCCAGTACCTCACTACCAGGGCTTTATGTAACCAGGGTACAGCTTCGCAAACGGGCATCTATTAGCTGTGAGATCGCGTCCCTAGGACTATTCACTAATTGTTGTGAGTGAGACAGTTGCACCATTATACCGGCCTATATCTATTATAGTGAGTCGCGTTGCAGGTGTTTGTAGAATCACGACTGTCTAGGAGTAAGCCTAGCCGATTCTAGTAGATACATACTAACCGGGACTCCGGTATTGTGAGCTCTAGACTAAATATAATAAGGGATTAGTTCCGAAGACGGTCATATGTATGTTGTGGGATCATGCTCCTAGTACTATGTATTGAGAATGCGAGTAATACAGTTGTACCAATAAAATCACTACACTCGCATAAGAATGGGTGTACGTTTATGGGCATATAACACTACAAGTGTTGTTGTATATGTTGTATATGTGGTCCCTCTTGATGACACCTGGAGGTAGACTACATATTAACAACACAAGATCAAAACTCAAAAAAACAAACCCTAGAGAACTACAGATTGGTTTGTTTTTTCTTAACAAAAAATAGGACGGATATATCTTAAGTATACTCTGTGTGGCGCCCGCATGTCAGGCTCTCGCATTGGTTTTTTGGCTTTACAAGTCTCATTTCCTCTATATTTTAGAGCGGTGCACTATCTTCCTGAGCTGTAGCCAGGCGAGGAGTGGCACGTTCCTCTTACCCTAAAGGTGAGCGAGAGGATTATAAATGATTGGTAATCAGTCTAACAGGAATGCCATATCATGAAACGAAAATGTAAAATGACTTACACTTACCATGTAAATGTCGTTTTTATCTTTGTATATGTCTTTTTATTTGTGTTGTCTGTGACTTGGTGACGTCTTTCCTGGACTTCCCCCATATACTTAGGAGGACCACCAGGTTTGATCAGGTGATATCTGTATCAAATACTTTTTATCGCACGTTGAGCAGTAGCATATACTATAGGTCCTGATGAAGCGGGTGATACTTATTGATCTATAAACCGCAGAAACATGTCGACCACAATGATACAAGCCAGTGATTATTAGGGTTACTCACTGGTTGTTTTGCACTGAATCTTTTAACCTTGGAAATGGACGGCACCAGAATTTACAGCCTGATTCATGTACATGCCGTTTTGCGTGTCCCTAATAGCGAATCATAGCGATTCGCTATTGAGGACACGCAAAACGGCATTCATGTAGGAATTGCTACTTAAATAGCGATTCCTACATGTTCTTTATTTGCGAGTAGCAATTTGCTACTCGCAAATACTCCCCATTCATTCCTATGGGCCAAGAGGCCCATAGGAATGAATGGGGAGTATCCCTTATTTGCGAGTAGCAATTTGCTACTCGCAAATGAGATAGCGATTTTAAGGGTGCCAGGGGTGTCCAAAGGACGCCCTGTAGCACCCCTAAAAAGCACATTTGAACAGGTGTTGCGCGCACACATGTCCAAAGGACATGTGTGTGTGCAACATGCAACTTAGAAAAATGCTTTTAAAAGCATTTTTCTGAGTTTTTGCTATTTACCGACAGGTCTGACCTCTCGGTAAATAGCGGCCCCAAAAGTCCAAAATCGCTATTTTGTTTTGTGTCATGAATAGCATTTGAGGAATCTCTAATAGAGATTCCTTAAATGCTATTCCTCGCATATTTGCGACTTCTTAAATAGCGATTTTTGCATTTGGTATCATGAATACCAAATGCAAAAATCGCACTCGCAAAGGGCCAGATTCTCAGAATCTGGCCCTTTGCGAGTGCAATTTACCTACATGAATCAGGCTGAAAGTCCCTTAGCGTTCATTATCCAATTTTAACATAGAGCACTTTTTCTCCTTCCTTTTTGATTTTCACTAATTCTTTTCCTGCACTGCTCCACAGTTATCAAGTAACATCCCATCTACCGCGCACCACCTTCTCCTTGTTGAAGTGGCAATAACTTTGCTTCCACGCTTTGGGAAGGGCTTCAAATGATGACAGGGCGGCAAAGGACGATAAACTGTTGGATATCTTCCCATCTAGTGCGATACTTGGTTGTGTGCTGTTCTAACAAATTGCTCAACACACATTCACTCACCCAGACACACTTTATAAAAGACATACCCCCTTCTGACCCACAGTTATTTTGTTGTTTAGTTGTGCAAGAGGCAGTACCCCAGGTGGAGAGAGAAGTGTGGATTAAAGCAGGATGTAATCCTAGACAGGAAGATGAGGTGTGGGTATACACAGATGGGAGACCTGTTTTACAAGATAGTCTTTTGTCACCAATGGCGAGAAATTGCCATGGGCCTGCACATGTGGGAGGAGTTGCTATCCTTCGTCTCTTTCGCCAAAACTGGTATAAACCACAATTCAGAGCCATTGCAGAATGTTTGTATCAAAGATGTGTGATATGTCAACAACTGTCCCCTCATGAGATAATTGTGGGAGGGCTATGAGGCAGCCTTCAGTCCCAGCAAATCAGCTTGCAAATATTTCTGATGACTTGGTGCTCGATTATTGTAAAACATTGGCTGATGTGGTGCGTTCTATGTCTCACCAGGTTGGAGAAGTCGCAACTACAGGTCAACAGGAGCAGTGTCAAGACTTGTGTCCAGGTGACTGGGTACTATTAACCACAACTGCTGTAAAATGTGGGGGGAAACCTAATTAGGTGCATGCAGCCCACACTTGCCCTGTCCCATGTCCTCTTGAAAGTGCAGGGTCTGTAGTGGACAAACCGGTGGTGAGAGAGAGCGATGTCCCATTCAGACTGGGCACAGAGTAGAGGGGCGCCACCTACTGGGTCTTGAAACACTGTGTTCAGGTGAGAGTCAAGTAGAGTTGATCCCAGTTGGTAACGAGGGTCAAAGTGAAGGGGATATAACTAGGTGGAATTTTGACTCAAATGATCTGAATAGTGTACCAGAAAAACTGGTGCGAAGAGGAGACTGTTGACCCAGAAGATCTCAAAGGATGAAACACATATTGGACGCAGGAAGAATATCTTCAATCGTGATTCAAGTCTCCAGTCAGTCTTCAGTCAGTCTGAACAAAGTGACACAGACGGAGAAGAAACTGCAGTATGCAGAACAAAGAGAGTCAGAACGAACACCAAGTCGAAAATACGCAGCTCCAGAGTGGATGTATTTAGCTGCTGCAAATGACTGGGAAAAGGAATATTACACATTTTGCTTCAAAGATTGCATCACACAAAAACCACCACCATGAAAGGACTGTTTTGAAAAGTGCTGGAGAATATAAGGGCCAAACAAGAATGAAGGGATAAAAAGCAACATGACGAAACACTGATAAAAGGCTTGTTCATAAAATCCTGTGATACAAAGCATTTTATAAATAAAAAATAAATTTAAAAAGAGTGCCTCCACATTCGAGATAGAAGATCCAAATAGTCCTCACAAAGGCGAAAAACGTATATGTGCTTGCTTTCTAACTGCTTTGGATTAATCCGTGTTTTGTTATTGATAAGACTAAATCTACCTCATCAAGTTTATTCAACTACTAATTTACATGTGACTTCAGCCCTCAAAACGTCAAAAAGGCAGGAAGAGATGGTGATAACAAATGATTTAACAAGTACTGACTTACACCATGATCACTCTATTACCGATTTCTCACTAAACGTGTTTACTAAATTGTATGAGTATGTTGACACGATGGAAGCAAGAGATTGTAATGTGTGCATGCAATTACCTACTTCTGTGTCTGAGGGGTGACCTATGACCACCTACTTTTAAGCTATGGTATATCTTGTGGTGTACTAACCAGTTTGTTCTATTATAAGGAACAGTTTCAATATAAATATTCTAACTATGATTTTATTTCCTCTGAAGTTCAGGTTAAGAGAAACTTAAATGTAGTACCAGAAGCCCGAGATGCTGAAGTAAAGGGGGAATTTTTCCATCCTACATCACTCATTGTGTGGAAAAAGATTTAATAAATTCAGTAGAAGTTCGGCGGGAGGAGATAAAGAAAAAATATGAATCACAAATGAAAATACCTCCATGGGCACATTTTTTTTTTTTTTAAACATATTTTTATTGCAGAGTTAGAAACCACAGGATACAAACAATCAACCCGTGCCCCCGCGACACCCCACTGTCCAATAATAAATCCAAACTGTACACAGCCATTCAGCCCGCATCCCGGAGGGACCATGGTCGAAAAGCCATCGTACGTATCTGCTTTTTACCCCCCCCCCCACAACAAAATCTCCGTCAGCCATCCCAAAACTAATGCAGTAACATCCCGCGCTTCGGGGCTCCCCCTAAGCGCCCCCGCCCCAACTCGCCTGGCCGCTCCCCCAGCCCTCCCCCACTGCCACAGCACGCAACCTCCCTAATAGAGCCTAGGCACCCAGGCTAGCCACCCCCTAATGGCTTCCGTCCCACCCCAAGTCCCATAAACCAGTCCCCCCCAAGGCCCCCCCCCCCTGGCAACTGCTAGGAGTACCCCTCGCCCTGTCGAGTTGGATGGATCTACCACAGCGCGGAAATTAGCTCTTCTGTGTGCGCCCCATGGTGTCCACCGGCTCAGTTCTCTCCATCCCCGTCATCCACCATAGAGTCACGCAAGGCCTGCACCACCTGCTCCCATGCACGCGCCGCGTCCAGAACCCTCTCATTCCCCAACTTAACAGCCTGTTTCATCCGGAGCACACTCTCGCAAGCAGACCACCGCAGCAATTCATTCCTCCACCTACGCAGCGAGGGCCCCCCCCTGGACTTCCAGTGCCACGATATCTCCCTCTGCGCCAGTATCAGACCCAGGTCAATAAATTTGCTCGTCACCTTGGTGCGTTTGGTGTGCGGGAACCAGAGCAACAGGCACGCCGCCATATCAAAGTCCACCTCCCTGGCAGACACTTCATTCAGGAGTTCCCCTACCTCTGCCCAGTAGGTCCCCAATTGCGGGCACCCCCAAAACAAATGATCCATGTCCGCACCCAAAGACGAACACCGTGGGCATCGGGCATCCGGCACCCGGAAGTACCGCTGTAATTTCTCCGGGGTTAAATAGGCCCTATGAAGCACATAGAAATGCACTTGTTGAAAGCGCGCATTTCTCGTGCCCTTCCACGTACGCCGCAGGATGTGTCCCCACGCCGTATCCGGTATGGGGCGGCCCACACTCTCCTCCCATTTAGACTTGAGCCCCAGGAGCGGCTCCAGACCCTCATGCAGCATCCTATTATGGAGGCACGTCACAGCCTTAACCGTACCAGCTGCCATCACCACATATTGGCACGCCATAGTCGTCGTTGGTTCTACGAGCCCCCCTTTCCAGTGCTTCTGTACGGCAGCCACCACTGCCGCGTGTAGGAGGAACCCCCCGTCAGGCAGCCCAAACTGGTCCCGGAGCACCTCAAACGGTGCCAACGCCCCATATATGTACAGGTCGCCCACCACCTGCAATCCCACCTCTTCCCAAGCCAGCAACGGGGACCAATCACCCCCGTGCGGCAAGGCCGTCAGCATGCCGATCGGAATCTCCGGTGCATAAGGCCGCGAAGCCCTCGCTCTCCGAAGGCTCCTCTGCCAACACAAACGGAGCGTCCTTTCCTCCACGGTGAGGGCCCGCAACTCAAGCCTCTGCTGCATGATAATATAGGACAACACATGGCGTTGCATCCCCCGATCCCGGTCCTCCTCCGGACCCCTGAACACCCTAGCCACGTTCTGTGTTAGAACCTGCAGCTGTGCCGCTAGGTAATACAGCTCAAAGTCAGGCACAGCCATACCCCCTTCCATCTTCGGGCGGAGGAGCGTGGTCAGGGCCACTCTACGGCGGCCATGCCCCCACAGAAAGCCAATAATCATCGACCTCAGGTCTCTGAAGACCCCCTGGGGAATCCATATGGGCAGCGTCCGGAAATAATAGAGAAAGCGGGGGAGTGCCACCATCTTCAGAAGGGCAATCCTGCCTAGAACCGTCAGCGGGAGGGTCGACCAGAAAGACAAGCTGCCCCGCAGTGCCCGGACACAACGACCAATGTTGCCCTCCAATAGGTCTGTGGTAGCGTGGTAAATGCGAACACCCAGATAGGTGAAACAAGATGGTTCCCACACCACGTCCAAGTCTCCGTCAGGAGCAGGTGAACCCGCTCGCAGCGGGAACACACAAGTCTTCGCCCAATTGACCTTAAGGCCCGACAGCCGGCCGAACTCCGACAGCAGCTCCATAGCACCGGCCAACGCCCGGGAGGTGTCAGCCAGGTACAGGAGCAAGTCATCCGCATAAAGCGATATATAATGCCACTGCTCGCCCCTGGCTATCCCCAAGTACACGACACCCGACCTCGCATGGGCCGCTAAAGGTTCCATTGCCAGAGCAAACAACAGGGGAGACAGAGAGCACCCCTGCCGCGTGCCCCTGCCCACCGGGTACGCCGCAGACACCAGGCCGCCCAATCGTACTCTCGCCGTCGCCGATGCATACAAGACCCTTGTCCACCTGCGGAACCCCTCGCCCATACCAAACCTCTCCAAAACTCCGTCCAGGAACGGCCATTCCAAACTATCAAAGGCCTTCTCGATGTCTACAGATAGGACCGCAGGGGCACCCTCCCCGTCCAAGATGGCGTCCATTATCCCCACCAGTCGGCGAACATTCAGCGCCGTGCTCCTCGTGGGTATGAACCCGGCCTGGTCCCTATGTACCAGGCCCGTCATATACGGGGCCAGCCTGGTGGCCAGTATCCGGCTCAGAATCTTATAATCCACCGTCAGCATGGACAGCGGGCGGTAAGACCGCACGTCCGCTGCGTCCCGGCCTGGCTTCAGGAGCGGCACAATCAAGGCCTCCCGCATGGATCCGGGCAGCGCCCCAGCCTCGAATGCTTCAGCATACACCGTCAGCAATCTGGGTGTCAAAATATCCGCATACAGCTGATAAAATTCAATCGGTAATCCGTCCACCCCGGGCGTTTTGTTGCGGGCCATATGCTTTATGGCCGCCCGTATTTCCGTGAGCGTTACCGGGCCGCCCAGTTCCTTCGAGTCCTCCTCAGCAAGGACCGGAAGCTGCCTCTCCCCCAAGTATTCCACAATGTCCTGGACCCCCACCTCCAGCTGACTCTGGTGCAGTTCCTCATAGTACCCCCTAAAGCACTCCAATATCGCTGCCTGGTTGTACACCATCTCCCCCTGCGCAGTGCGAATGCCGAGGATCGGGGAGCCCCTAAGTTCCGGGTTGGCCAGTCTGGCCAAGAGGGTACCCACCTTGTCCCTTTCCGCATGCGCCCTGACGATATACTGCTTATAGTCATAGCATCGCAAACGCTCCGTCTCAGTGGCAACCACCTCCTTCGCTTCTAATAGCTGGGCTTGTAAGTCCGGTCTAGCCGGCCTGCGGCGCTCCAGGTCCCTCAACCTATCTTCCGCTGTCACGAGGTCATTCAACACAGCCGAGCGAGCATTCGAGAACCTGCCCAGACACACTCCCCTCGCCACCACTTTCATTGCATCCCATTCAATGGACCTACTCGTGGCCGTGCCCGCATTCATTCCGAAATAGCTATCAATGCCTTGCCGAACCACGTCTTGGAAGACAGGATCCTCAAGTGTCTCCGGCCGAAGCCGCCACGTTGGTATAACTGAGCGCTCCCTCTGCCACTGAATGTGCACCAATAGGGGATTATGATCTGAGATAGTCCTAGCTAAGTACTCCGCATGGGAGACCAACGGAGCTAGGGATCCACCACAGAGCACCGAGTCAATCCTGACATGCAGGTCATGAAGCGCAGAGTAAAAGGAGTAATCCCTGGTCTCCCTGTGCCGCTCCCTCCAGACATCCAGCAGCCCCCACCTATCCTGCCAGTCCTTCCTGTGCGCGGTCAGCCTGCGCACCGGGGAGTCCACCAGAGGGGGATGGGACCTATCCAGAGCCACATCAGTAATCGAGTTAAAGTCCCCCCCTAGCACTATCGGGCCCGCCAGGAAGGAGGCTAACGCCCCTGAGAGGCTATCAAGATATCGAGCTTGATCAGTGTTTGGCGCATACACACAGCAGAAAACCACATCCCGGCCATATAACCTCCCCTCCACCGCCACAAACCGGCCATCCGGATCCACTACTTGATTCAGCAATTGAAAGGGTATCCCCGCCCTCACCCAGATCAGCACCCCCCTGGCATACGCTGAGTAGGTGGTGCCAAACACCTGGCCCCGCCATCTTTTCTGCAAGGCAGTACATTCCTTCTTAGTGAGATGAGTCTCCTGAAGCATAGCAATCTGAACCCCCCTGCGTACAAGATATGCATGGACCTTATGACGCTTCACCATAGTTCGCAGCCCCCGGACATTCCACGTTAGGCATTTCAGATTAGGTAATGTCCCCATTCCAACTTCGTACAGTCCAAATCAAATAACGAATGTTCATAACCCCCCCAGTGCAGTTGCCCCCCCCCAAACACACCCAAAACAGAAAAACTTCCCAAACCCCGCTCCCCAGGACAGAGCACACGAACCCAATGTCCGCCCCCATCCAAACCTTGAAACAACTTCTCACACTCATAACCCTGTGGTCTCCACCACAGGCGGCCTTAAGGGCCCAAGGGGGGTGAGTCACCGCCGACCTCAGCGAGCGGAGCCCACGCCCCGCGCCTCCATCCCTCTTGAAGCACAGATCCCCCCCTCCCGGCGTCCCGGCCCCCTATCAACAGGATACCACCCCACCATGAAGTCCCGATCTAGCTCAATCCAACCCAATGTCAGCCGCAAAAGATACCATCCGAGGTCTGTGGGGTCACCTCCGGCCCCTTCGAACTGTCCGCTTCTGAAAGTTCCTCTCCCGACCTGCCGCCTTCTCCTCCCGAGTCAGTGTCCGCACGTTCACTGTTCTGTTGCGACCCTGTAATGGCCGCCGTCGCTGCGAGTGCATCCCTCTTTTCCGCCGCCATTTGGGCCTCCCGCCTCTCCCGTTGGCGCCTGTTGCGGGATCGGATGCGTTGCGATTGTCTCACCCGGGGCTGCTTGGGCTCATCTCGCCTGCTTTTATGCGATCTGTCCGTACCCGCCCTGTACAACTCCAGCCATTGCCAAACCTCGTCCGGAGTCTGAAAAAAGTGCGTAGACCCATCCAACATGATCCGCAACTTAGCTGGGTAGAGCAAGGAGTACTGAATGCTTTCCTCCCTGAGCTCCTTTTTCACTGCCAGGAACGACGCCCGGTTTTTCTGGACCATTTGGGTGTAGTCCGGGAAGATCGTAACCCTACTATTCTCCACGTCATAGGGGCCCGACATCCTGGCCCGCCGAATGAGAAGATCCCGGTCTTTGTAGTGGAGGAGTCTCACCACCATCGGGCGGGGGGGGCGACCAAGCCCCGGCGGGCGAGCAGGTACCCGGTGGGCCCTCTCTAGCGTAAAGAAAGGAGTGAGCCCCTCCGGCGCCACCACAGTGCGGAACCAGTTCTCCATATAGGCCACTGCATCCTCCCCCTCAATCCGTTCCGGAAGGCCGACGACCCGCACGTTGTTCCGCCTATTGCGGCCTTCTGCATCCTCCGCCCTCCGTTCCAACGCGTCCAACCGGGCCAACATATCAGTGATCTTATGTTCCGCGGCCACCACCGACGGTTTCAGGTCCAGCAATAGCTGGTCATGGTCCTTAACTTTGTCCGCTAGCTTCGCGTGATCTGCGCGCAGCAGCCCCAGGCCCACGGCCACTTGGGCGATGTCTTGGTGCAACACGTCCTTAGTCGAGGCGATCGCATCAAGTATGGCATCTAGTCGCTGGTTCAGCCGTTGGTCTCGATCGAGCTCCGAGGAGGGACTCTCGCCCAGCTGGGTGGAAGTTGCCGAGTCCCCCTCAGTGCATCCCGCGGCCATCGACCCACTCGTCGCCGCCATTCCAGGGTGCTGCGTCACAAGTCCAGGAGCTCGGTTACCGTCAGCGCCCGTGGGCAGCACCGGTCGCCGGCAGCGCAATGTCTCCACCGACACTCACAGGCACAAGAGCCACTGCCTGCGACGCCCACTCCACTCGGCCGCCCCCACGGGAGCCTGAGGGGAAGAGGAGAAGTCCCAAGACGGTATCCAGCTAGGGTCCCCAAGCTCCGGACGAGCCAAGGCAGCGCACCACGGCCTCAGATCACAGTCCCGCCGGCCCTAGCGCCCCAGTCAGCGGCTTGCAGGATCTCTCGCCAGGATCCCTCGCCAGTCGGCGACAACTCGGCTCAGGGCTGAAGTTCGGGGCCTTCCGACCTCCCCGCCGCCATTTTCTTCGCACCCTCGGCAACACCTCAGCCGCTGCTTCAGCACGGTCTCCTCGGGGGCGGCAGTCCCCCAGCAGTTCATCAAGTGCACCCAGCTGTCCCCTCACACTTCAGAGGGCAGGAGAGTCGTCTCCGGGCCGCCCAGGGTTCCGAAAACAGGAGAATTAGCGGGATCCTGCGCGGAGCTACGAGCTCACGCCGCCATCCCGATCGGCGTCCAAGCCACGCCCTTCACCTCCATGGGCACATAAGGAATTTGAATACAAAAAGGGGGAACATATGCTGCAATGACTCTGGATTGGCAACATTAAGGAAAGCTTTGCATACTGAGACACAAAACAGATCATAATATTGAATTCATTGGTTACAGTGAATGTTAACATACCTTCCTACTTGTAGGAGGTAGAGGATGATACTTCACAGGATTAGACCCTGTATTTCTAGGAGTATATTTTGTTTGTGGGAAAAACGCCTATTATAAGTTACCAAAACAGTAGATTGGAAGTTGTTATATGGGAATAGTTTTTCCAAACATTTATCATGTGAATGAAAACAGTGGAACCAATGAAAGAAAACCTACACGTTGAAGGAGAGGAAACAGTGCTGCTGGAATTATTGGGGATATTTTTGGAGCTATAATACCCTCAGTTGCGGTAATATTGAATTCACACAAAATTTGACACGTTTCAACAGTAGTCGATCGCTTGTCAACTGATACTGTTGGTGGATTTTTGGTTATTGATAGAGAAATGGTTGCTACCGGATCTATTGTTTTACAAAATCGACTTGCTTTACAGGTACTCTTAGCCAAAGAACAAAGAGTTTGTCATATGCTGAAGGTTCAACAATGTTGCACTTATATCCCTGATAAAAGTAAAGATTTGAAGGGATATATCAGCAACATTACTAACTTAGGAAAAGAACTAACTGAATTAAAAACAGATGGTGCTTGGGAGAAAATTACAAAGGGATTTACGTCTGTGGGAAATTGGTTTGCAGCATTTGGAGGGAGTCTAGTGGGAAACATACTGACACCATTGAATACCAATTGCTATTGGCTTATTAATTATAGCACCAATATATAGTTATTGTAAACGTAAAGCAATTGAGGAAGAAATTAGAGGTAGAAAAAGAAAGTAGAGCAGCAACTGAACTAATGGATAGACAGTGCGAATTCTGTGGTAATATGACAATCTTTTAACAGGCTAAATTGAAACGAACTGCATTCTAAATGTGACATCAGAATATAATCAGATTATAAAATAAGATTGTGCAATGGCTTGATTCCTAATCAAAGGGGGAATTGATGGAGCGTAAGTGTTTAATAACGGTTGCCTCTATCAATTCTCACTATTTAAGATATAAACAATAACTTATTTTTGATGAAAACCTGTAACTGGCTAAGTCGAAAAGTGTGCAATCTTATACTGCATCATAAAAGCATGCAGAGTGTTTAAACTTGAAAATACGAAAACATAAACAAAGAGAGAAACAATGATAAGTACACATGTATGGATTTACGTTATATGAAAATTGTGAGAAGTTTGTCTGGTATATGCTGTCCACTAATTAAAGTGGGCACCTTGCAGCAGTCCAAACAACCCTTATGGTGATTTAAGAGGTCAAACATAACCTTAGAGAGGTTAGCCAAGTGGTAGCTGTGGAGAGAAGCCTGCAGGCTTAGTCTTGTAGGAATGTTAAGCAGCTTGTTTTACCAGAATGCAACCTTATAGTATTGGTTAAATGAAAGGAGAACGACACAGTAGTTATACAAATATGTATTTAATAATATAACACTCTCTAGTATGACACAGTATCTTCTATACAAAGGAGCTCACAAAGCACACAATACTGTAGCAAAGAAACAATAGTAAATAGCACTAATACACAGTGAGCTCCAGGAGGACACCAGACCATATACTAAAATAATGGTATAAGAACCATGACTTGAGTCAAGACAGTATCTAGCGGATGTAGAATCACTGGGATCCCAAGGAACCACCCAAGGTGAGTAAGTAGGGACCCCACGGAGGAGGGGTGCAGTTGGGGAACACGACTGCGTGCTCTGTACAATTCTGTGGGGACGTTTTTGTTGAAGTTTTAAAGTTTAAGGACCCTTCCCAGTGGACTTCGAAGAAACCCCGTGGAAGTCAGGAGGTTGGAGAGCCACCCCACCCGTGGATACCGTAGTACCTGAGATACCTATCCCAGGGGAGCCGGGTGCATAGGTCTGAAGTGGCGTCAGAAACCGCAGTCGATCTAAATGGAGGACTTTGAAGAAGAGCCACTGCTGGAAGGAAGGAAAGTGTCGGTTTGAATCCAAAGGTGAATTCTGGTCGAAGGGTACCTGAAAGCAGAGGGAACAGGGTCTGGGTCACTCCGGAGTGACCAGGGGCTCGGTAGACGAATGCCCACCGATGTCTGGTGCTTCAGGTGCGTTGAGGGGGTTCTTGACTCTGCAGCCAAAGGGGCCAGGAGATGTCAAGGACAACCAGGTGCCAGATACGAGCTGTCCCATGAAGGATGTTGAGTGCTTAGGGGTTGGTGTCTGGCGGGATAACCAACATGCCTTGGCAGAGGCAACCCACGCAGAAGTCAAAGAAGGTTACGGTTCGGACCAGCAAGGTCCAGGAGACTCACCAAACCAAGGGGACTCAGGGCAAGCCTGGCGCAACCAGAGGAGCCCAAGAAAAGCAATGTTGACCCTCAAGTGAACTCACAGGCCAGAGGCACAGGAGTTTCAAGAGGACCCCAAGTGTTTTCACCAAACAACAGCCCACGGAGCACTCGGTGTTAGGAGGCCGGAGTTCTTGGTAGGAAATAGTGCCAGGGGTTGGGGCTACTCAGAGCCCAATGCACATGCTCTGTACACACCAACAAGCATATGCAACTGCAACTGCAAATGAATGCAGTGCACAGGGGTATGGGTATTGCAGCCCCCAGGAGGGATTCTGGCCTCAAACTTGATGAGAGGGCAGCTTAGACTCTGAGGGACATAGGATTCCACCTCCTGTGTCGCTGGAGCCTTTGGTGTCTGGAGGAGCTCAGGAGCAGCAGACTGGTCAGTTGTGATGTGGTGACTGCGAATGCAGGGGAGGGACTCCTTCACTCCAAGGGAGATATCTTTGTTTGTCCTTGATGCTCCACAGGTCCTGCATGAAGCCTGTATGGTGCAGGGGCACAGATGATGCTTTGGACAGAGAGGGAGACAAAGTCAAGCCCAAATGAAGTCCAGCGAAGTCCAGAGTGTCCAGACAGTCAAAGGTCAGTGGTTTCTTGATCAGAATCTTGTCTACATCGAATCTAGGGTCCTACAGCTAGGTAAGCCCTTTTGTCACAGAAGATGGTTGGGCAGATTCAGGGGACCCTTCCAGGGGAGGGTCTGGACAGTGGGGTGGTTACTCCCATGTCCTTTGTCCAGTTTCATGCCAGAGTAGGAGCCAATGCCTCCCAGGTCTGGTTTGAACTGAACTATGCACAGGGACACAAAATGTGCCCCTCACGCAGACTTTCGGTCGCTGGCCAGCGCACCCACCCAACCAACCCTTATACACTAAATCCAGTCTGGAAGGTAGTCACACCTTCCTGTGACAGGATGCCTATTGTTCTGCCTCCCCCTGCCCGAGCTTGGCTCAGCGGCAGGAGGGCAGAAATGTGTCTCTGTTTGGCAGCAACCTTTTTGGGCTGCTCCAGACTAGAAGGCTGGTACCGAGAACACCAGGGATGGAATCATACCTCCCACACTGGTGTAGGGGTATGAATCCACAATGTTTGACACCAAACACGATAGGGTTACTTTCAGCTATTTAGAGTTGGTCATCATGCGGTCGCATATTGCCACTCTATATATCATAAATGGCTGCTTTACTAACAACCCTGGAGAATGGACTCTGTAAGTTGCAGGGGTGTCCTGCTCATGCAGTGGCACTCTCTCACTAAGAACCAAGCACACTGCCTTCAGGATTGTTAAGGCCTGCTATAAGTGTGACTGAGTGCAGTGACCCTTAGATATAGTAAACCTATATCTTACGTAAGTGGTACATGCACCATATTACACAGGCTGCAATGGCAGGCCGGTAGTTACATTTTACATGGCCTTTCATGGGTGGCATAATGCATGCTTCAGCCCATGGGAGGCCTCTGGGGTACATATGCCCTGGGTACATGAGTACCATAAACTGGGGATTGACAAGGGTACCCGAGTATCCAATCTGGAGTGTACCTAAGTACATGACATAACAGTTTAGAGAGAAAGCAGATAGACTGGGGTCCTGATTAGCAGGATCCCAGTCAAGCTAGTCAAAAACAGTATCATATTTAGCAAAAACTGGGGGTAACCGTAAGAAGCAGATCCTACTTCCCTACAATAATAAACAAAATATAGTGAACATAGAGGGTGATGGGCCGATAATATTCCAATACGCATCAAAAGGTGAAATAAATATCAGCATAATGAAGCTTCTGAAATGCTAATATTATTATTTAGTAATAATCAATATTATTCAAACTTGCAGCTTTCTGTAATTTTATGTGGTAAACGTGTATTTCAAAGTGACAAGCTAAAATTATGTTTTGAAAATGATAGCATTCAAAACATGATGTTATAAAAGATTTTTAGTAGTACCTAATATTGATTTGTGGCATCTAAAGAAGGATAAAAATTGAATTAATCAAGAGATTTTGAAATGCATTTATTAATGTGTGCTTTATACTAATAATAACCCAACAGTGATTCAGCAAAAATTTCATGTAGACCTCAAATGCTTTTCTTTCTTGCCTAAGTGTAAAATCATACAAACTAGTCACTTTAGCCACTGTGAGAACTTTTCATGAAGTTTCCTTTTTGTATTGCTTAACAATGGATTCACTTCAAAATAGGCAAATCAGGTGACAGAAATAAAGGAATATTATTGCAAACCCAGGAAAAGCGATTGGCAATAGACAGACTGTAAGCAAAGTGAAGTCCCAGTTACTTCTGTGGAAAGGATGGAAATGTAATACACATTGAACCTAATAAAACTAATGAATTTGCAAAATAATTACTTAATCTTCCAGATTTCTTGGTGATGTATTGATCACCACAAGAGCAGCCCACTGCCAGTGACTAATGTAAACCCTATGGACTGATGAAAAGGATACTTTGTGGGTCTAAACCGTGAACCTTTGGAAGTATAATTGCCCCATTGGTAGAGGAGTTGGGGCTAACTGTCATTTTCATTTTTCCTGCTTGGCATGCTGTCGGACTGACTCTTGTTTTCCCTTAAAGCCAAACTTTGAACGGAACTTTCTTGAATTGTGATTCTGATACCTGCACTTTGCCGGCTGGTAAAGTTGAGCAGGAACTAACCTTTCGGCTGAAGGGTTAACAGACTCCTTCTGTGGCCCACAGTGCTACAGTTTTGACTTAGCCAGATCTATTAAGAAGATGGACTAAATCGTTCAACCTTGCTTTGTATGAATCGATAATCTGAATCACAAATTGTCTTTTGTTTCTCTCTCACTCTCTCCTTAGACAAGCTACAAAGGTTTATTATTCCTGTAATGTATTCTGAGGCTACTCGTAATAACTACTTATTATTACATCTGATTCTAAATGCGATTTCACGATCTGTCCATTCGAAAGAGGCTTTAGATAAATGCTTTACATGAGTTATCTTTATCGTTTTTGTCTCTTTCTTTTAGTCATTTTTCTTGTCTCAAGGTTTGTTTTTCAGTGTCTAAGAAAGGTAATAAAATAGGCATGAGTTAGGCAGTTCTTTATTCCTAGGTCATCATAAGGAATAACTTCACCTTCTCCAAGTATTCTAGTCCCTGTTAGCTCAACAAAAAGATCCATTAGAGGACCATAATCTATGGTAATGTGTGTATTGATCAATGTTTATTCATATGGGTCCAGTGATTGAAATTGTGTGGTTGTGATAAAAGAAAATTATATGAGCTTTCCTCTGTAACAGAACGTAGACCCGCCACATTCCAAAAGAGAAACTGTGCTTGTGGGCAGGTGGACTAAGTGAGCATGACTGACCAGAGTTATCAATGGAGCCTCAATAGTTGACAAGGAAGACTCAGAGCCCATTGACGGATACGCAACATGGGAAGGAGTCTCCACAGCCCCCGTGAAAGTCAGTCAATATCATCCAGTGTGGACAACATGGCAAAGCGGTTCTGCACAGCGATAAAAGAATGGTGGGTACAAGGTATAGCACACTCCAATGCCGGGGATGGGTGATGCTCCACCTCCTGGCTTGGGGGTCGGTAAAGATGTCCCTTTGGAAGGGTATTCACTGGATGTTGCATAGGAGAAGTAGAATTAACTCTGGTTCTGTTTAAAATAGATTGTACCAGAAGAGGGGATTTAAAGAACATAACTATACAGTCACTTGGTAGAGATTTGGCTCCTCTGCCAATCCAACTATCCCTTCTGACCATTATTAAGTCCTTCCAAATAACATTTGTCAGACCTGTATTCTTACCCAACCAGTGTATGGATTTGTTTCTCAAGCTCCCCCGGGATTCAGAACCAGGGTGGATAGTAGTTGGTACATTTCAAAGAATGACCACGAAAGGCGTAGCTTCTGGGGAAAGATCCTGGACTCTTGTTGGTCCCCCAGTTACAGTGTTGGACAAAGTGGCAATTGGTTTAGCAGGTTGGATATTAGAATGTAAGGTCTGCCGCACTTGATTGCTAGTGGATGGAATACCAGTACATGGTCCTGAAGTGTGTTGGGTGCAAAGATTGAACTAGAAGATGAAATGTCAGAAGGAAACAGACAAACTCAAATGAGGCAGGGTCTATGCTTAACATTTGCTTGCAGTATTTCAAGACAGCTGGTAGTAGTTTTTGCAACAAGTTTTAATCTTGTAGAGAGAAAGTCCAGAGAACATTTGACAGAACTTTCTAATGTTTGCACAAGAGTAAATAAACTGTCAACATCCTCAGTGCTGACTGCTGGGATCTTGATCAATTTGCCCGTATTTTTTAACAGGCCTGCGTGGCTTAACATCAGCTTCAGTGGCTAGAGTGGGTCCTTCTCGAGTAGGGCTAGTTGGCATAACTGGAAGGGAATCATGAATTTTCATACGTTCAAGTAGGGAATCCATAAATGAATCAGAAAGGGAAATTGAGCTAATTACATCTGATTGGTCTGGACACACCCATTAACCGTGCTGCCAGGAATGTCCCCGGAGCCTCTGGAAGTTGAGGAGGCAAAATGCAGGAAGCTTACAATATCTCCAACAGCATGGTTACAGAGTCTTATTCTTTGTTCAACTGAAGTTATTTCTTTGTCAAGGGTATCATTGACACTAGTCAAATCATTTGAAATTGTTGATGATGAACTGGGCTTACCTTGCGCTCTGAGTGGAGGCAGTTTATGCTTGCCCTTTATGGGTAATTATGGAGGAACAAAGGGTCCAGAGCTAAGGCACAGCCCAGCCTTATCCAGCCGCCGACAGGTAAAGACAGGCCAGGGCAGGGGTCCCGCTATGGGAACTGGTCAGCACCTTTAACATATTGGTTGCTCCTCCTCCCAGGAGGGGGACTGCTGGGGGACATACTCCCACACCAGCTTCAGCCAAGAATCAAGTCTGTGGCCCTGATCTGTAGGAAACAGAATCTGCAGACTATCGAATTCTATTACAGACATTTTGCTAAGTGTGGGCGGTAAATTCCGTTCCGCTTGCGGAATTTGCAAAATTTCGGCAATTGCACGCAGAACACAGAATTGCAGAAAATTCCGCAATCCGCGGCATACCGGAATTCGTGGGCATGGCATTGGTGAGGTATTGCACAAAATGGTGGCATCTTCTTGGATAAATATGAAGGGCAGGATTCATTCTGGCTCGATGCTCCTATAACAAAAACTAAACCTCAACAGGAAGCACTTACACATATAAATAAAGCAGGTGCCTAAGTTGGAGCTCAAATTCAGTAACGCATTAATCAGCCCAAACAATTCGTGAGCACGGTCGAGGCTGGGCAGGTGTGCTTTCTCACCATAACTATCGTCGAAAATGAGCTGTGATCCGTGATGGAGATCTTTGCATCCATGACTTTCCCGAGCGTAATCCCCTTGTAGTTCCTGTGACCAGGAGGTTCTTTCTCCTCATCTACTGCTCTGATCGGTCTCTGACCTTTTATAAACAGGAGGCATGTGAACTCGCATAGATAGTTGCCCTGCCCGTTTGGCCCCGCCCCACACACACTAGCGGTATACAACTTCTTCCCGTCCTTTTCCCACTATGATGGACAGCTCACTCAAGGGACCCCGGTGCCTTTCGGCGCGGTGGCAAAGTTACAGACACACATGGTCACTGGAGACAACTCTTCTGGCCCTTTACACAGCTGTAGTGTAGGAAAGGAACTATACATTGTCATTTACCCAAAGAGGTAGCACTTACTGATTAGCCAGTAGTACTCCAGTTGAGTAGAAGTATTGCACAAAACAGTGGCATCTTCTTGGATAATTATATGCTGGGCAGGATTCATTCTGGCACGTTGCTCCTGTCACAAAAATTAAACCTCAGCAGGAAGCACTGACAGATATAAAGCTCAAATTCAGTAACGCATTATTCAGCCCAATAAAATCATGCGCTCGGTCGAGGCTGGGCAGGTGTGCTTTCTCCCCATATCTGCCGTCGAAAATTAGCTGTGATCCTTGATGGAGGTCTTTGCATCCATGACTTTCTTGAGCGCAATCGCCGTGTAGTTCCTGTGACCAGGAGGTTCTCTCTCCTCATCTGCTACTTTGATCGGTCTCTGACCTTTTATAAACAAGAGGCATGGGTACTCGCATAGAAGCCCTGCCCCACACACACTAGCGTTATGCAACGTCTTCCCACCCTTTACCCACTATGATGGACAGCTCACTCAAGAGACTCTGGCGCCTTTCAGCGCGATGGCAAAGTTACAGACACACATGGTCACTCCTAGAGACAACAATTCTTCTGGCGGCACAAGCGATTCCGCGAGCTCGCGGAATTCCGCGTGCTCGCGGAGATTTTTCGCCGTTTCGCAGAACAAATTCCGCCTTTGCAGAGAAATGTTTGTTTTTTAGCACCATGTAACATCCATAAAGCAGGTGTCTTTTAGATCAAAACTGGACCTCATATATAGGCAATGGGAGAGGGGGTTATAAAGATTATTAGCAATAATATTAGTGAGCTGCTTCTGAATTATAATATTGAAAACACACATCACCATCCCTGAATATTAGATGTAAGTACATTTTGAATTTGGACCAGTGAGCCTGTGCACTATCAGTGACCTTGCCAAAGAGGGCATGAAAGTTCTGAAATTGGATCATAAATTCAAAGCTGTTCCAAACAGGAACCCACAAAATATGTTAGGCCCTCGAAATCCTTAGGATGCCCCTGATATTATTAAGTGGTTACTTGCTGTGTATTACTTCTTACTTTTTCGTATTATGGTAAACAGACAAAATATCGACTTCAAAATATCGAATGGACAAAATATCGACTTCAAAATATAGAATGGACAAAATATCGAATGGACAGAATATAGTCATCAAAAATATAGTTTTTAAGGTAAGTAATGTAATATCGAATTTTTAAAATATAGAAAGTCAAAATATCGAAGTATATAATATAGGTTATTAAAATTATCGAATTTTTAATAATATTCAATTTTTTATAGTGTTTTTTATGTTATTATATGTGTGAAAAAAGTGTATTTATGTTATAATTTATTTTAATTAATGAATTGTATGTTATTTTATTTTTGCGTAATTTAATTCTGTAGCGGGTTGTGGGTTTATAGGGGAATAGGGTGGGAAGTAATTTAATTATAATTAATTAAATATGTAAATCTATTTATTGGTATTTATTTTGAATGAATTGTTAATTAATTTTTATTTGGTAATTAATTACATTTTAGTTGCCAATTAATTTTATTTAATTGATTAATTAATAATTATGTTAATTTTACTAATTTATTTTCTGGAGCAGGTTGTGGGTTTATAGGGGAATAGGGTGGGAAGTAATTTAATTATAATTAATTAAATATGTAAATGTATTTATTGGTATTGTTTTTTAATTAATTGTTAATTAAGTTTTATTTGTAATTAATTAAATTTTCTTTGCCAATTAATTTTATTTAATTGAATAATTGATAATTATGTTAATTTTACTAATGTATTTTCTGTAGTGGGTTGTGTGTTTATAGGGGAATAGGGTGGGAAGTAATTTAATTATAAATAATTAAATAATGTATTTATTTGTATTTATTTTGAATTAATTGTTAAATAATTTTTAATTGCTAATTAATTCATTGTTAATTTGTAATTAATTTGTATTAATAGGTAACTAATTGTAATAATTAATTTTAATTTGTATTTTTAATTGATTAATTATTAAATTGGTAATTACTTTTAATTAATTTTTTAGAGATAATAATATATATATATATATATTTTTTTAAATAATATATGAAGTATTTACTTTCCCTATTGTTGCACTCACTGGAGTGGGAATAGTAATTTTTACCCCTACGCTATCCAACGCTTTCCCTACTGTTGCACTCTCTGGAGTGGGAATAGTAATTTTTTACCCCTACGCTATCCAATGCTTTCCCTACTGTTGCACTCTCTGGAGTGGGAATAGTAATGTTTACCCCTACGCTGTCCAACGCTTTCCCTACTGTTGCACTCACTGGAGTGGGAATAGTAATTTTTACCCCTACGCTATCCAACGCTTTCCTTACTGTTGCACTCTCTGGAGTGGGAATAGTAATTTTTACCCCTACGCTATCCAACGCTCTCCCTACTGTTGCACTCACTGGAGTGGGAATAGTAATTTTTATCCCTACGCTATCCAACGCTTTCCCTACTGTTGCACTCACTGGAGTGGGAATAGTAATTTTTACCCCTACGCTATCCAACGCTTTCCCTACTGTTGCACTCTCTGGAGTGGGAATAGTAATTTTTACCCATACGCTATCCAACGCTTTCCCCACTGTTGCACTCACTGGAGTAGGAATAGTAATTGTTACCCCTACGCTATCCAACGCTTTCCCTACTGTTGCACTCTCTGAATTGGGAATAGTAATTTTTACCCCTACGCTATCCAACGCTTTCCCTACTGTTGCACTCACTGGAGTGGGAATAGTAATTTTTACCCCTACGCTATCCAACGCTTTCCCTACTGTTGCACTCTCCGGGGTGGGAATAGTAATTTTTACCCCTACGCTATCCAACGCTTTCCCTACTGTTGCACTCACTGGAGTGGGAATAGTAATTTTTTACCCCTACCCTATCCAACGCTTTCCCTACTGTTGCACTCACTGGAGTGGGAATAGTAATTTTTACCCCTATGCTATCCAACGCTTTCCCTACTGTTGCACTCTCTGGAGTGGGAATAGTAATTTTTACCCCTACGCTATCCAACGCTTTCCCTACTGTTGCACTCTCTGGAGTGGGAATAGTAATTTTTACACTCCCGCTATCCTACGGTAATAATATTGTATATTTTTTAATAATATAATGTTAATATATATATATATGTTTTAACAAATACAATTTTATTATTATTTTTTATAACTTAAATTAATTATTTAATAATTTTAAGGTTATTTAAGTAATAATAAGTATATTTTAGTTATTAATTTTTAATATTTTTTTTAATTTACATTATTTTTAAGAAATTCGATATTTTTACAAAGTATATATTTTTAAACGATATTTTGGAGTCGATATTTTTGTACTTACCTGTTTGTAGATAGGATTTCGATATTTTGTCTGTCTATATTTTGGCATCGATATTTTTAGTAATCTATATTTTGTCCCTCGATATTATGTTAGTGATCCTCGTATTACATCTCACGTTTGTCAGAAGATTTATTATACCAGCTTTGTTTGCATATTATCCATTATGTAATGCACAATTAGATAAGTAATTCAAATGATATGTATTTCATGGTCCGTGAGTGATCTATTAATGTGCTCTACATTATGCATTCACTGGTACCTCAGAAAGTTCCTATGTATTCAAAATGTGCTTTCAGTCTTGCAATCAATTTCAATTTCAATAAAGCTTTATTTGATTTACATAAGTAAAATCATAAAAGCGAGAAAACAAGATAAAATAAATTATGCAAACTTGAACTTCCACAATTAAAATTTTAAAGGTAAAAAGATTAAAATCTAAAAACAGCTGGAGACAAAAATAATAATTACTGAGACACATTCTTCCTGTAGAGAATCACTTGCAATCAAGGTATTTGTAAATTACTTGGTGAGCTGGACATGAGCTATATATGTGCCGAAACTGACTTAGGAAATAGTTTTGAGTCTCCATTTTTTAGGTGTTGAGGAGCTCAAGTAGCTTGTGAAGATCTGAACCCAGGACGCAGCTTGAAGGTACATGAACTGTTCCGAGGGATACAGAGGCTGGTCAAAAAGTCCTGACTTTTTTTTTGCTGTCTAGTATCCAGAAAACCAATCCAACCAACAATGACCTGCTGGCAGGGCCAGGCTTCACACCCCATGGTAGAATCCATAAGAGGTAAGACTATTGCTTTGGAGACAGGGGCAGATGGTTCAGAAGCCAAAAGGGAGACTGGGTGTCATGGATAGGACTAGGGCAAGCCATGGGGCACAACTGTTATGTTATGTTATGTTAATTGAGTTTGTAGAGCACCTGATTACACTGACCCAGTGTGTCTCCGCGCTAAGGTGGCAGCCAAAGGACCGGAAAGCCACAACAGAAATAGTCAGCGGCACACCATATTAACCTACAGGAAATAGAAAGGTCTTCAGACCTTTGCGAAAGATGGATTCAGATTCCTCCAGCCGGAGACTCTGAGGGAGGGTATTCCACATCTGGGCCGACACATAGCGAAACAAGCGGCCACCCATTCAAGCTTTCCTGATCTTAAGGATGTGCACCTTACCTCTCCCACTTGACCTAAGCAGTCGAGTAGGTGCATAGGGAGTAAGAAGGTTGTGTAAGCACACAGGGCCCTTTTTCTGTAAAATCCGGTGGCTTACACACATAGCCTTGAACTTCACTCTCTCCCTAACGGGAAGCCAATGCAGGGAGGCAAGCGATTTCTTTACAGATGCTCTCCTAGGTAACATAAGAACAAGTCTTGCAGCTGCACTCTGGATACCCTGCAATCTCCGTATGCACTTGTCAGTTGCACCCAGATACAGGAGATTGCAGTAGTCCAGGCGCGAGGTCACCAGGGCATGCACAATGATCTTTCTGGATGAAATAGGGAGGGTATCCAGGGTGTTCTGTAGACCACATAGGATGAAGGAAAACACGTGCCTGTCACCCGCCTGGTGTGGTAGTCAAAAGATAGTTTGTTATCCACCCACACACCGAGGTTTTTTGCTTGTTCACACGGTGTCGGGTTCGAGCCCAACGTCTGAGGCCACCATGCCGATGACCAGACTGATGAAGCATTCCCTATTATCAGTACCTCGGTCTTAGTACCGTTAAGCTTAAGACAAGTACGTGCCATCCACTCAGCCAGTTCTTGCAGGCATGACATAAAGTTAACGGCTGCATGTGGCCGAGCCTGAGCCAGGGAAACCACTAGCTGAGAGTCATCGGCATAAGACAGGGCGCTAATCCCAAACTTATCCTCTATTTGTGCCAGGGGGGCGACATAGAGATTAAACAGAGTCGGGCTCAGGGTTGAGCCCTGAGGCATCCCCTGCATCAGCTTGATGCTCCTAGAATAGTGGGCCCCTTGCATAACTTGAAATCTACGCTCAGTCAGAAAAGATTCCAGCCATTTCAGAGCCCCATCAATGACACCACCTCTCTTTAAAGCTTGCAACAAAGTATGGTGGGCGCCAGTATCAAACACGCCACTTAGATCTAGCAAAATGAGTGCCGCTGTTTGTCCGTCGTCCACGTATTTCCGAATGATCTCATTGGAATGCAGTAGTGCCGACTCGGTGGAATGGAGGGCGCGAAAACCAGACTGAGAGGGGTGGAGGAGGTTATTCTTGTAGATGTGCTCTGTCAACTGTATAATCACAATCTTCTCCGCTACCTTAGCAAAATAAGGAAGTAGAGAGATGGGTTGCAGGTTGTCTAATTGCTCCATATTAATATGGGGCTTCTTTTGCAAAGGAAGCACCACTGCCTCCTTCCATCTGTTAGGAACCACTAGTGCGCTAAAAGACATACAAATAAGATGTCTAATGAAGGGCTCTAATGTGTCCAACCTCCCTCTAAGCACCCTAGGGGTCCCAGTAACCCTGGGTGATCCGGATTTGATAGTGCTCGCTATCTTTTTAAGAGTATCCAGTGCTGGCACCAAAAATCCATGGAGATCTTGAATTATAGGAACATCCCCTTGTTCCCCCTCCCCTTCCACACCGGCGTGAGCAGAGCCGGGGAAAGAGGCATAAATCTGTTCTACCTTTGCCGCAAAATACTCTGCAATCCGATTGCAGGATGTCTCAGATCCCCCAACGGGAGGAGCAATCGATGCCAAGGAGGAAATTTCTTTAAAAAGCTTAAAAAGCTCCTTAGTGGAATTTTCGGCTGTTTGGATTCTCTCCTTAAAATAGGCTGACTTTGCCTTCTTAATGAGCGAGTGATAGGACTTAATACAGCTTTTGTATTCCTCTTCCACAAGGGTGGAGAAATCTTTCTTACATCGTCTTTCAAGACGATTGCAGCTTGTTTTGGCAAACCTGAGTTCTTCCCCAAACCTGAGGCAGATTTACATTTCATTTCTTTTGTGGACACCTTATTAGACCAGGGTGCTGTGCAGTCCAGAGCATCAGTAATACGCTGCGCTAATGCTTCGCACACCTGATTTACGTCTGATCCAGACGGTGGTGCATCTCTCATAAGGGCCTGGTTAAAAACCTCCTGGGAGAAGCTAACCCACTTCCTGCTTTTAAAACCCGTTTTAACTTTCTCCATTTCTTTGGGGGTCGGGAGTTGTATAGTGAAAGGTATCTAAAAATGATCTGACCACGGCACCGGACACAACTGTGAGTTAAGGACAGCAGAAGGGCAGTGGAAAATATCTTGCTCTTGCACCTGAGAGACCTGAGAGATGAGAGTAATATTCTCTCAGCCGCTTTCGACACGGTCGACCACAAGATCTTGGTCGATCGTGTCGAAAAGATGGGCATTCGTCTCACGGCAAGAGACCTCCTCGCCTCGTTTCTCTCTAATAGAACCCAGGCCGTCACCCTTGGACCTTACCAATCTGCCAAGCTGACGCTGCCATGTGGGGTACCTCAAGGCTCATCCCTTAGTCCGACACTATTCAATATCTATGTGTCGGACCTTGCTAATGTCATCAAAGCACACGGGATGGGCCTAACCTCATATGCCGACGACACGCAATTGGTTCTGGCCATTAAGGGTGACGGAGGGGAAGTCGCCCAACGCTTCCAAAATGGAATGACGGAGATAGGAGAGTGGAAGGCAATAAATTGCCTGAAACTCAACTCAGAAAAAACTGAGGTTGTGATTTTCGGACCTCTCTCACCGGACTGGTCTGCTTTCTGGTGGCCTTCCATATTCGGTGCTCCTCCTAAACCAGTAACCAAAGTAAGAAATTTGGGAGTCACCTTCGACGACGGCCTAAATTTCATGGACCATGCCAACAAAGTGGCCTCCACAGCCCACCATAAACTACGCATGATCCGAAAAATTAGTCCGTATCTTCCAACGGCCGCCATTAAAACCTTAGTTAGTTCATTGGTTTTAACATCTCTGGATTATTGCAACGGCCTTTTCTTAAACACTCAAATGAGAGACATGAGAAAACTCTAGTCGATACAAAACGCGGCAGCACGCCTGCTTTTTGAAATTCCAAAGTTTGCGGCCATTTCGGACGCTATCACACGACTTCACTGGTTGACGATCCAGAATAGGATCAAATTTAAGTCACTATGTATAGTCTACAAAGCACTAAATAGGCAAGGTCCGCATTTTTTAACAGAGCAATTGCTGCCATATCAACCTTCCCGTCAGCTTCGGTCCTCCAACTGTAATTACTTAGTGGTACCTCGCACTAAAACAGTGTCATGGGGTGATCGTCGCTTTATGGTTGCTGCTCCAAAACTTTGGAATACTCTGCCCCAGGACATCAGGACTTGCTCGACACTCCTCCAGTTTCGTAAGAGACTTAAGACGTGGCTGTTCACCCAATAACTTTCAACAATGTAAGTAACCTGTAGGAGCATTTTATTTCGATCTGAAGTTTGCAAATTAACTAGCGCCAAGACGCCTTCGGGTATTTGTCGCGCTTTATAAGTGGCAATAAATAAATAAATAAATAAATAAATAAATAAATTCTCCAGGACAAAGCCACCCAATGCCAGAATATGGGCAGGACACTGGGTACCTTCTTGCTGCCTGGGAACACTTGGCTCATTGTAAATAGTCCCTCAGTGTCTTTGATTCCATCTCAAGCCCTCTGTTTGCCAACAACACCTCTATAGGGGAAACATCCTTTACAACGGAACCGCTACAACGCGGTACCGTTACGACGCAGTTTTAACAACGAAAGTCGTTACAACGACTTTCGCTGGAGGGTGCTCTAGGATAGGGGATAGTTTAATTTACTATCCAACACCTTCCCTACTATCCACGGGGACTGGTGTTGGAATAGTAAATTAAACTATTCACTAGCAGCGCCCCCCCCAACGCAAGTCGTTGAAACGACTTGCGTTGTTAAAACTGCGTCGTAAAGGGACGCGTTGTAACGGTACGCGTTGTACCGTCATACATCCCCTCTATAGATCACCACTGCTTTTCCCTCATTGCATCAGCAGTTCACGGTCCTACTGCACCCTGGATTTCTTTAGCTACATCTCTGCTGTCATTATTAATGTCGGAGCAGGGCAATGCAAAACTCCACCTTCTATACATCATTTATATGCATTTATTTGCATTCCTTTGTGATCCATTTATTTAATGTGTGCCAATAATGTGCGTTCTATTCTTACAAGAATTATATTAGGTCACGGCCTATTAACCTATTGAGAAGTTATACTAAGGCCAATGATAGTCAAAATAATCATGTTTGCTAAATGTGCTCACTTAATGATAATAATTGTTTGATTGGTAAGAATTAATAGTACTGTAATGTGCTTCCATCTTTAATTTTCAATTTCACTGAGCTTGGCTTTGGGCTCTAATTGATTATTCTCATATATCAAAGTTGCCAGTGTGCTGTTTTACTTCTCTTTGCAGGTGCGTTATCAGGTTCCTCGTTAGATAAAGAATTTTTTTTTATGTCTTAGACTGCTGGTGAGGACTGCTGGGAGACAGTTGGCAGCAGTTGTGAAGAGATGATGGTAAAAGGAGACTCCTGTTCCCATTGTACTAGGAAGATGCATCTCCCATGGACTAACAAATGTGTTCCTAATTGTTTGAGAGTGGGAATTTGGTGAGTATACCGGTTCCTGCCAAATGTTGCCTCAGGATTGTTCTTGGACTGTGGGAGAGAAGTATGTATGTTCTGGAACCTTCGATTGTGCTTTTAATCAGTGTTCCATAGTTAGTTTTACTGAGACTTTTCCCTGCCTCAGAAGAGAGCAGAGCTCTCTGTTGGGCTTTCCACTGAGTAGAAAGCGTTACGCTATATGCTCTTTTGTTTCCTACTGAACCTCTACTGAGGTTCACATGATGCTGACACCGTATTCCCTTCCTCTTTAGAAATCCCCAGCTTTCATTTTTCTATACTTAGAGTGAGTGGGTTTCTTTATGGAACATAATATTTGGAGATTTTGAATTTTTTACATATTGTCTGTTGCTATTCTGTACCTAAAAATACATTAATTTAGAGTACTTGAGCACCTGAATATCATGGCTGCATTGATATACTTTCTTGATCATTTTCAAATTTGTTGGCTGCTGATTGATCATTAATCAGAAAAATAAACCTTTTTACTTGAAATACCATCTACCTCTGTCATCATTGTGAAGCTCTTTGGTTTCAAGGTATTTGAAATGTATTTCTGATGTAAGCTCCCTCTCGACACTTCAAATCGACAACCAAAGGTCCATACAACTAGAGGGGGATACTGTTCGATGATTTTACCAATAAATTGAGGTTCAAAGATCCCCACCTCTATCAATGTCCTGTCTGGAATCGTCTCTATAACATCCCACATCGGTAGACTAAAAACAATGTTATGTGTTAGTCCTGTGTGAAGACCACGTACCCATTAACAGTCGATTGACTATATTGAATCGGTTTCTAAGGGCTGTGTGTCAATTATGACAGAATAGAGAGTGCGTTGGAAGCCTACACAACGGGTGTTAGCAGGAGGTCAGCCACTATACTGGAGTGGTGGAAGTTCTTCTTCCATGTTTGAATATTTATGACATAAGTTCTTCTGCTGGCATTATAAGAGCACTTGGGTCACAAACATAGTGCTGGACTGGCCACACCATGATTACAGAGTTCTCACAATTTCATTTTGTTTCCCAGACCAAAACACCAGAGCAGACGGTCCTAGATGTCTCAAGAGTTTTCTTATCTGCCGGGGTACACAAGCCATGAATGAAAGAAAACAATTTTGGAATTCTCATCATTACAACATTCATTAGTCAAGTGGGCTGTGGCAAATAGGACACCAGACAAATGTTTCCATGGGTGGTACCAGCTGAGGCTTCTCCAAAGGAAACGTGGCAGCTCCATAACCAGGAAATAAGGTGAAGATCTTGGAGGTTGGTTAGTGCATAAGCTCCAGCCATTTATGGCAGAAATCCAATTCCGAGAAACCCCAAATTAGACCCTGGGGAGATGAGGAGTTGAAGATCTAAGAGATTGTGAAGGACAGTACAATTGAAACTTGCGGTGCAAGTAGTTACTTCCTTACTACCTGCCAGTTTTTGACAAGGCAGAGGCTCTTGCAGGTAGACCTTCTACTAATAGGCAGACAGTGCAAGGCATTAAGATGTGAGAGTTGTGCTGAAGATCAAGGATGAGCCAAGTGGACACATGTTTCATCATTTATAGGATAAGAATGAGCTGGAGTGAAAGACCAAGACAGAGTGAGTTGTAATTATCCAAACCGGAGAGTATAACAGCTTGGTCTGCATTCTATTGTAATAAAAACAGATAGAAATGATTTTATGTACTTTGGTGGGAAGTAAAAAATTATTGATCGAAAATAAACTAGATTAGTTACTGAGGGTATAGGAAAGGAAGGTGAGTCTAAATCCCCAACCCACCTGTTGGATGAGAAGTTGCAATGGCAGTCTCCCACTACAAATATCTTGTCTGTTGTACAATTTAAATAAATTATATTACACTTTTCGAATTCCTTGCCAAATGCATGAGTTAGTAACTGCATCAGTAAAGGAAATGGATGGACCAATGTGGTAGTCTGGACTATAAGACATCTGGCTTTGTCATGTGGTGATAACACTTTTCTTATTGTTTCATGCCCTAATTCATGTAATTGTGGTTTTCACTGAACACGCTAGGTGGCTGCTTCTTTCACAGGACGTTATACCTACATTTGTGTACACAAAGAATCTCCTTAAATTCTTAAACCAGCATCCTAATAAATGTACTTCAGACGCCATGTGTACATTTTGTGTGCTTTATCTGTCTAGTGGCAATGGCCATGTCTGTGCTTCCTTGACTAAACACATAGATGAGTGTCAGACCACACCACATAGATGCATAGCTGCAGCACTTCACAATGCCACTGCATGGTGGTGGAGATCGGTGTGTCTATCCACTTGTTTACCCTTTTAGTATGTTTTAACTTGAATAAACGTACTTACGCTAAGCACACTGACTGGCAATATGAAGGCACATCTGAATATAACACCAGAAAATAAAATTGTGCTATAAAGGCTCCACACCATGCGCCCCTATTATGTTAAGAAAATATTCTTCTTTACAGTCCGACTGATGATTACGGTATTTTTCCATCCTGACAAACAATAAAAAAAAAATCTGCAGAATATGTCTTATCACCGGGAATTAAAAAAGGAATTGGCAACCAAGGAGAAAATTGTTAATAACATGTTTACTCTTTGCTGCGATAAAGTAAAACACTACTGCTAAACATTAACATATTGCTCACCAGTTGGATTCTATATTATTTATACAAATATTATTATACAACAATCCAAAAAAAGATGTGGAAAATGTTCACTTAATGAAACTTTGGATCGTAAAAAACACGTTCTATTTTGAAGGGCAGTTTATAGGGTGTGTCATTTCATAATTTTGATTTGATCATCAATCATCATCAATCATCAATTATGTCATAACTCCCAACATTCTTCACCGTGTGAATGTTTTTTTAGACCTACTGAACATAATACACTTAACTGAGACTAATAGTCGTGGTTTGCTTCACCACTTATGAGTACTAAAGTGTAAAGAGTATATTTACCAAAAAATTTGAGTTAATTGAAATAAGAATGCATTACATTTACACTTACAACAGAGATTTCCTTATGCTGCTCTCCTAATTGAAGACACGTTCCTAGAGAGCGAGCTATTCCGTGCCCCATGTTACAGGACGGGCTGATCCAGTGAGCAGAATTGCCACACTTGGCAATACTGCCACCACAGAGTGATTTTGCACCAGTCACAGAGGACTAGATTCATGCAAAGCGGCCGGGTGTCATAATTCTAAAAAAAGTAATTTTCCACGTAAAGTTAGTGGGTGTGAAATTACCAAAACTGGAACTACCGCATGTGCAAGGAAAAACAGGAAGTTGCTTGTTTTCCAGGAAATGCATCATCATAGACTAATCCAGGTCGCTGTACACAACAATCTGACCCAGAAGACCCTGAACTCCCAAGCAAGCCCTACAATCCCAGCCGCTGTTCCTGGGAACATCTGAGCTTATCCACATGGGGAGCCATTTTGTTCTGCAGATACAATCAGCTTCTACCCTCCCACTTGAGTATCATATCAATATCCTGACCATATAGACCTGAATATCTTGTGGGAAATATCGGTGTGCCTAAATAGCATAGACTATGCACGAAAAAATATATCTACAAAGCAAATATATATAGGAAAGTATAAGTTTACTATAATTGACTCCACTTATGTATCTTTACAACATATATATCTTTAACGTAGATGTGGAGTTAGGAATAGTAAATCTGAGCTTGTGTATAACACTTACCTTCTCAATGTTTTTGTCCTCAATATTTAGGCTGCACAAATGTGGGAGGCTGTCATTACCACCTGATATTCTGACATACAATCCTCCTCCTCACCTGGCAGATAGCACATGACGGCCTCCGTCAGGCTGAGAAAATTCAACATTTTAAAGAGGGTGGTGCTAGAAGGTTTGGCAGAAAAGGCTATGAAAAATATGCCCAGACTCATGGGCTACTTCATGACCAACACCTGGGTGCATGCCAGGGTATCGGAAGCCATCTCTGATAATGTCAATGCAGTGTCCTCCCACCCCTGCGATGTGAGGAGGCAAAAAAAGGTTTAAGGACTTAAAAGTGAGTGAGGATCCTGTTTTCAACAACAACTTTATGAGAACCTGGTAACTGTGGTTGGTCACCCAACAATACTAATGTAGCCCTGTATTCTCTATAGGGATTATGTTACTTAATAATCTGCACATAGTAAAATGATGAAACATAGTTCCAAAAGAGGCCCTAATAATTGCAAAATCGATTCAGAACATTTAGGATTTATCTATGATTCTGCATTGGTGGTATTCATCTTGCTCGGGGGAGAACGACCATGTCAATATCTTCATACTCCTCACTTCCAGGAAGGCAGTAATGGCAGTACTTCCATTGGTGAAGGACACCATGTGGGAATTGGCGTGCATGCAGCGGCAGGAGCCAAGGTTCGCACTGCTCCACTCAAATCCAACAGAGGGACTTATCCCTGAGAGGAAGGTTGTGCTCCCTAACCTACTACAACTCCCTAACTCCCTGCTGAGCACAGCCTTTGACCATGTGAAGCGAGGGGGGTTCTTCTGGGAAGGCCCTTTGGGTGGCCAACCCCCCCAACAATGGCTAACCCACCTTTTGTTTTACAATGTGTTTTCAGATTCAGTGGCATTTCCACTGTACCCACCACACAAGCCTCTTGGCACGCACATTTGCTCATTCACAGCAGCTGGAGCCACAGAGGGTTTCGCCACTCGATATACACATTTGTTTTTCTTTTAATAGCTCGAAAACTACTGAAACCAAAAGCTACCTTTCTGCCAAATCTGGTGTGGTTCCATTCAGCAGTTCGTGCAATAGTCATGTTCAAAATCCCTATTGGAAATTGCATAGAGAAAATAGGTTTTGGGACCCTCTTTTTCTCGGCTCCCGCTTGACGAATTACCCCGAAAGTTTAGACACAGCAGCTGAAGTGAGTGGTGTACTAATTTTGAAGTTTTCGTAAGGTTTAATCAAACTGTGCCAAAGTTATTAGCAAAACAAAAAATGCTTTTCCTATGAAAACGAGGAGTTAATATAACTGCCTGCTGGTGGTTGCTGCAAATCCACAAATTCATGCTCCAAAGCAAGGTCCTGATTGGCTGGCCACAACTTGACAAAAAAGTTTCATTCGCCACTTTATATATCGGGAAATGGTCCCTGGGGCTAAAAAGTAGCATGTATAATAAATGAAGGGTTAAGGTTAAAGCTTTCCGGACCCCATTTTGTGTGCTATAGATGTAAGAAAAGAATGTACAATGGGCAGCAAAAAAACCCAGAAAACGTTCTTTTTTGTCACATGGGACATCCGCGGATCCATCGTAGAGCTCAGATTGCACCCCGTGTAAATCCATGATGGATCAGTAAATCTTGCCAACAAATCAAAAAAATATATCTATCTAGAAACTCTCACACCAAGTCACACACACCCAGACAGATGCTCTTACACCCTCTGTGACACCCAGACAGACACTCCCACATCCACTCTGACACCCATACTGACGCTCACACCCACTCTCACATCCAGACACTCTCACACCCAGTCTGATGCCCATACAAACACTCTCACGCCAAGTGACACACACACAGACACTCTCACACCCACTCTGATGCCCATGAACACATTCTCACACTCACTCACACAGACACTCTCACATCCAATGTAACACCCATACAGACACTCTCATACCCACTCATACATACAGACACTCTCATACCCCCTCTCAACCCCAGATGCTCTCACTCCCACTCTGACGCCCATCCAAACTCTCTCACACCCACTGACACAAACAGAAACTCCCACCCCCACAGTGACATCCACAGTTGCTATAGAAATTGAGCTAAAACAGTGTAAGGAAGGATTCTGAGTTGAGTGTACCTTCAAATGTAAAAGTAGAGTGATTTAGACACATTTCTTATTATGAAGGATTAATTTTCAAAATCAGTACTATCTTATAAAGTTAAATGTAGATGCAAACTTATAGTAGTATAGTAGTAAAAAGTTAAACTGTTTAATGGGCTCCCGCATAGATTCCCGAAACCGCTGCAAAGTTACACGGGGGTGTGCTCAGTATTGCAGTGGATTTCCGGATTCATGGAAAAAAAAATTGGGCTTCTTCGCAGTAAACATGGAAAGGTTAAAAGAATACTGGCCATTTAGAAGAAGTAGAACAAAACAAAATGATGAAAGAAACCCTGTGATTTGTTAATTAGTGCACATGCTGAGGGTAGCCATTTTACCTGCTTTTCTGCTGAGAGAGGAGGGCTGGTTTTCAGGATTTGTGCCTGGAGATTTCATTTGGAAACAGATGTTACCAGATGTAGAAATGAAACTGAGAGCAAAGAGCTATTACAGGTATGTTAATTTGGTTGGAGTATATAAAAATATATTTAACATTTTTTTTGACTATGTAAGTTGAAATAAAATGTGTAGCTTCTAGACAGTATACTAGAAGGGAAAATAGAAGGATGCTTTAATGAGAACATTAACTAAAATACATTGAGCAGTAAAGGAGAAAGAGGAATTTGTATACTGAATGAATTGTTCTTTTATTATGGCAATATAAATTAATTTTATGGGTGCTTGCTTATAGTATGTAATTTAATAGTATGCAATTTGCATATGCTCATACAGGCAGGAACTTACAGGCCCAGTTACACTACCACAAAAGCACTTATGTACCCATTACTGATATAGACAGACTGCGACTGCCACACTCACTCACATACCCATAAAACCATATACACACCCATTTACTCACCTTTATGTTGACGTTTGAGCACTAATTTGCCATTGTAATCCGGCAGGACGTCCACAGAATTCAATCTGCACCACAGGAAGAGTTTAAGAGGATTACATTAGCAGTCTTGAGAAGGAAGCACCCTGATTGTAGTTGACCTCAGAATCAGGGTCAGTAAGGATACTGGCTCTGGGAAGGAGGAAAAGGAGTACAGAAATGACTGGGCAAAGGTTCAAGGGGAGAGAGGGAATCCACCACAGAGAGAGAGTTCCATACTGGATTCGATGCACTAAGTAGTGTCTCCTCCCAAACCCAATGCCCCGAGGAGCTCAAGGACCGACAGGCTGAGAGGGACCTGGAGCTGCACATGGCCCAGGTGGCTTCAAAGGAGAGCGGATCTGAGGCTGAAAGAGTCTTGGAAGAGAAAAGGGTCTTGTTGGTTCATAAAATGACTGTCAAGGAGATGGACCTGAAGGCCAAATAGCTGTTAGAGTCTACCAAAAATGAAGGGAGTAAAACTACTGTGTCCAGTGTAGAAGAAAGAATCCATATACCCAGGGACTTGGTGCCTGACTGTAAGGAGGAGGGTGCTATAGACAGGTTATTTCTGGCCCATAAAGTATTTCTAGAGGCACAGAGGATCTATGAGGAGGATAGGAGCTGGCCTTTGGAGTCACATTCCTGGTGATGTAAGGGATGTCCTACTGGCCCTAGAGAAGAGGAAGAGGTTGAAGTATCCCATCATGAAGGAGGCCCATGTCAGTATGAGTTCACCCCAGAGGAGTGCAGGTTGCAATACTGGAGCAGTCATGAAATGTGACCCAAGTCCTGGAAGGATTTTGGGGGGTACTTTTGAAATGTTTGTAAAAAGTACTGTTGCTTTTTAAGAAGCTTTTTCTAACAGCGTGATACTTTTTCTTTTTTCAAAGAGACCTGGGAAGAAGGAACTGGCTTCAGGCTGTGAAAAACTTGAAGGTTCAATTGGAAGCTAAAAAAATAATTAAATATTTCTGCTGACAGTACTTTGCACATCTATGTTAATGGAAAATAAGGCTTTGCTGCTTCATGCTTTTTCCCTCACTATCTTTTGGAATGCTACATGTAATATACTGTTCTATGAAAGAAAGTACAGACTCATCTACGTCTGTTTCAAATGTTTGTGCATCTTTTACTCACAATAGCATAAGAATATGAGGAGCACCTCTTGCTTGGTACTCTTCAAATCAGTAATTTCTCAGAGAAGTGGATTTTGTTTGTAGCAGATGACGGACTGAATAGTTTCAAATCTGTGCTTAAAGTATCTGTAAACATTTGACGGACGCAAACAGCAAGGTTCTCCAGCTTTCTTGAATTTGATGTTGTTAATGTTACAGTTTGTGTGAAAAAATCATGTACGTCATCCCATTGATGTTCTACACAGCTCAGAGTTAGAATCCAAGTTTTTTTTGTATAATCGTTATGATTGTTTTTCCCCATTGTCAAAAGATGATTCTTTTAACAGCACATCACTTTTTGTGTATGAGTATAGCACCCGAGAACAGTAAAAAATGGAAAATGCACCCACAGAGGATAATTGTACGGTGACCAGCATGTGGCATTTTGCACAGTGAGTGAGCATCTCACTTACATGTTTTAAGGCAGGTCGTATTTTAATGACTGCAGCTGATGGTGGTTGTCCCAAGGGTGCTGTACAGGTGGACTGCCTTGCTGCACCTACTTTGTCCTGCATGATTTAGTTGTGGTACTTTTCTGGAATTGTTTTTAAGTGCTTCCACGTGGAAGTTGTCCCATGTAAATAATCATTTGTAGTGCCCCAGGATAACTGCTTACTGCAAGTTTTGCAGTAGGGATATTTATTTGTAACCTTTTTTACCTTGATGGTATTGTAAGATGCTTTCAAACACCCTTTGTTTTGTGCTTTCTGAAGTGCTTGTGCAAACAAGTGTATTTGTAAATAGTTAAATAAGTTATGTTTATTTGTTAATTGTTTGGTTTAAAGTGTTTGTAATGTGTTAATAAAATGTTTTTGTAAAGTTACAAAAATGTATATTGGTTAATGGTCACAACACACCCATACAGGTACTCATACATGAACTCGCACACCTATCGAATCATTTACACAGGTACTGACACATCCACACATACAGCCACTCAAAGTCCCATACAGTCAGTCACACACCCATTTACACATGCAAACTGTTACTTAGATAGACTCATAAAGCCATATAATCATTTACACACCCTCTGACACACCCAAACACATACACCAATACAGCTACACATATACTCAGTCATACACTAATAAAAGCACACACATTGACACATCGGTGCACAGACCCATGCAGCCAGAGACACCCAGGCACTCACTGATACACCTATTCACATACCCAAACACACACTGATACAATTAATGATACACCCAGCGACACTCCAGTACAGAAACAGACACACCCAGGTACATAAAAAACTCACAATTTAGGTAACCGGATGGTGTGTCTACATGAATCACTAAATGTAAGTTGTGAGGGCGGAGGGACAGACACACATGTGTTAAGATGAGACAAGCCCTTTCCACACCATGCTGTTCATATCCCTTGTAGGGAGCGCACTACCTACAGACCACCAAGGTCGATAAAAACTCCTGTTACTTCACCCGTCGTTTTTCAAGGAGCTTAATTCGCGGGTATTTACTTTTATTTCAGCACTGATAACCACTCTACACCTGCATCTTTTACAGAGCGCATTCATGTAGAAAATCTTTTATGACAACCTAACCTTCTTGTAGTGCTGTGTCCTACACAATTTTGAATGCATGATAGTGACCAAGAATTAGCACACCTTGCACTTTGTCATTGATGGGCATTATACATACACATTGGATATACCCAAATGGCATACTTTGACAGATAATCACTCACCTACACACAAATGTGCATGTATCTGTGACGCTGACAATGAAATGTCCCATGTCCCAGATACAGAGGGAGAGCTTAATAGTATAATACAGTGTGGCATGCTAAGTCTTACTTTTAATTTTAATTTCAATTTGGATTCTGGGATCCCTAACTAAGAGCTATTGTACCTTTTATACCTTCAGAGTCCTTAGACCTGTTACTAAAGGACTTTTCGAGGAGGATGTAGACTAGTAGTCTCCAATTGGTGAGACTACACACAATTGCATTTTTGTGATATGGGTTTTCACTTGTGCAGTTTGGGTGTTTGACACTGGTGTTTTGTGAATTATGGGATATTCATCGCATACCGTGTTTTGATATTTGTTCCTATATCCTTACAGAAGGTGGACCTGACTACAGCTGGTACCACTGATCAATGCCAAATCAGTTACAGTATGGTGTTCTCATAATAATTTCTTATTGATTTATTCACTGTTTTAAGCAGAGTAGCAAAGCAATTGGTCCTGATGAATGCCATGAATTGGTCTAACTAAGTAGAAACATGTTGACCAGAGCCCAATAGGGAACATCCATATCCCTATTCCCACTTGGCTGCTTTTAAACCTATCCACTGAGGACACTAATAAAGGATTCACTTGGTCTATCCTGGAGATAGTTTTAACCCACTTTTTGACTTTTTTGCACTCTGCCCCTCACTCTAACCTACATTGGATGACTTAAAAACACCTCACGCTCCTCTCCTGTGGGAAAGTTGTAGCCCACAATGTGCACCTTGCGGTCACAGTGTGCAAAAAGGAACCCAATGATGCATCATGTCACCTTAGGGTGAGTGAGGGTTCTCGTCTTAACACATGTGTGCGTCTGTCCCTCCACCCTCACAACTTACATTTTGTGATTGCTGAAGATACACCATCCAGTTACCTAAATTGTGAGTTTTTCATTACGTGGAGTGGTACTGTGGATGGTTACAATTCCTCCTTCTAGAACCCCTATAGTGTGGTAAAACACCCAGGTACATATATATACAGCCAATGACACACCCAGTCCCATATCAATAAAGCCACTTAGGCATTGAGCCAAACACTGATACAGCCTCTCAAGCACCCATACACATACTGATATAGCCAGTGACATACTCACCTATACCCTAATACAGACACTAACACACCCAGACAAACACAAATGCAAGCAATAAGACACGGATGTACACACTAAGGCACACACTGACAAACATTAATGCGTCCAATAATACACTCAGGTATACACTCATGTACACAATGACACATCCACTCTCACACCGATACAGTCACTGACACATTTAAAACATAGAGTTAGGTCTTTGCTTGACCAGATGGTGTTCTAACAAGAACCGTTGTTATTTCTAGAAGGATTTTTTTAAACAGTTAAAAAAAAACTTTTTTTATTAAGGGTTTGTAAATGCAAAGAAGCAACTGGTTTCAATCCTCAAAAACGTTATGTGATCACTAGAAGCAAAAACAAAAACTAACAGCAATACTTCTTCACTGTATCCAAGAATGCAACCACAGGGTGGTTTTGCGGCGAACCATCATGGCCGCTTGTTAGGGCTGCTCCGAGGCCTGCCCCTCCTACCTCAATAATCCGCTACACAAATCCGTGATCAAGGTGCTGTCCCTGAAACCGGAGGGAGTGCGGTGCCCGGCGATGTGACCCTTGGCAAAACCGGCGGTTCTGGGACGAAGTTATCCTTTTCGGCAGCTCAGGGCATACAACGAGGGAAAGCCGGGGACTCAAGTAAAAGTGCCGGCCACACGGGACGTTGAGGGACCGGCGAGCCCCCCACCCTCAGGGGACCGCTGATTAAAAACGCTAGGCTCAAGAAACGCCTCAAAAAACCCTCGGGCCGTAACGTCACAGCCCACACACTCTGGACAGAGGACTGTAGCCCCTGAGGGAAATATATTGTGCCGGAGCCGTGCCTCGAATATCTGTGCAGCGAATCCGGAGCGGCTGCTGGTGACCAGGAGACGGATCCTGCGGCCCCACTGGTGCGGACTCGCCGCTTGCTGGGGCCGTGTTGTCCACTGATTTGAGGCCCTTTACCAATACGGGTCGCATCCCAGCGGGTGAATTGGACTGTGCGGCGCCCCTGTGGGCTTTCCCCAACTTTTGCCCATATTTTGAGCCGCTGTATATCTGGGCAGTGCCTGGAGCCCTCCGGTGCAATGCGCTCACTGCTGTGAGGACCCCATGGTGCCGGTGAGACTCCGGTTTGCAGTAGCGGGCCTGCCAGGAGTGCAGCTGGGGGATTTTTTGTACCTTTGCCAGAGTGGCTATTGCTGACTCGCTGGACCTTACAGACGGGCGTAGCCAGGGAGGGCTCTATATTGCTCAGTTCAAAGTGACCCAGAAGGGCCTGCACGGGTAAGAGTGGAGCGGGCAGCTTTCTTTTATTTAGCGCCAGTGTTACCAGCAGCCTGAGGCCCCAGTGTAGGAGAGACACCCGCTCCCCCCCTTCCCTGGTGCATCTTTTGCCCCTGCACCTGATTTAAAGCGACTTGCAGAGCAACGTCAATCTTGGCCACCAGCGTCCTGGGACCATAGAAACAGCCAGATCTTGTGGAGGCTTGGTGGTCTGGAGATGGGACAACCCCAGCAACTACCATAGCGCAGGCATATCGCAGCGGGAACTGACAACAGAGCCTATATAGCTAACAACATCCTAGATGCCCCCCCTGTGGTTCAAATCTGCTTTGCGGTTCCTGCCTAGCACCTGGATACAACGGGCCGGACCCGGTAAACCATCCCATCAGCACGCAGCTGGCCCAGCACTCAGGAATAGACTTCATCATGTCCAACATAAGGGGCCCCAGAGTATCACAGCAAAGTAAACTCGATCGGTACACCTGCCCTAAGGTGGACCTACCTGAGTGGAAGGGAGCTGGAGACAAGTCGCAGAGCGGCACTGAGCAAGACCCCACTGAACCTACAATGAAGGACTTGATGGCAGCTATCACAGTGGTCCGCATATCCATCGACGCCCTCTCCTCAGAGGTGACACTGATCAGGGCGAATCTCACTAAATATCATGAAACGGTCAAGCAACTGGAGCTCACCACTGCCAGCCTGGTGGAGGACACTTCGCAATTGCAGACAGATATTGGGGAACTCCAAGCATTTCGTAAGTACACGGAAGACAAGCTGGACAACTATGAAGGGCGCTTGTGACGCAACAACATTCACGTTCTTGGGGTGCCAGAGAAATCGGAGGGTCCTGCCACAGACCTCTTCATCGAAAACCTAATAACAACAAAGCTGCAACCGAAGGGCCTGTCGAATCTGTTTGTAATTGAGTGAGCAGACAGTGTGCCAGGGGGTCGTCTGAAACCGGGAGCCCCCCCCCCGTCCTATACAGGCCCTGTTACTTAACTATAGAGATAGAGATACCATACCGCAAGCAGCAAGAGTCGCTCCTCCGATACACCTGGACAACTCCGAGATTATATTCTTTCCCGACTTCACTCAGGCGGTTCAAATGCGTTGACGCTCTTTCCTGGAGGTCAAGCGCAGGTTGCGTGAAAAAGGACTAAAATATGCCATGCATTTTTCCTGCGCGTCTGAGAATTGAAATCGATGGAAACATCCGCTTCTTCGACCTCCCAGAGGTGGCCTCTGACTGGTTGGACAGCCTGAAATTTATACCTGACAGGACCACCGATGACTAGTGAGACGAACAATGTATTCTTAACGAAAGGTGTCCGGATGGTTCTGTGCCTGCCTGTTTCCTCCACCAGATGGACTACGGCTGCGCTCATTTGACACATGCAGATACTGGCCTATCCACCGAAGTAGCGAACCCCTCGAGATTTGCGGACTGAGTAATCATCATGTACTGCACCTGAAATCTGTAACGGTAGGAGGGGGATTAACGGGGCACTAGAACCGCCCCCGTGTTCTTCTTTTAGCAGTATCGTTGGGCGATAGGCACTCTGCATTTAAAGGACCATGGGCAGTTCTAGTCCCGGAGTGCAGGGGAGCAGGGTGGGGGGGGGCAGTTGGGAGGGATTGTCTTTCTTGGTTTGTTGTTTTTTGAGTTATCTCGACGGTGCAATGCACAAATGTGATGATAAGAACAGGGACCAACCTACTTGTCAATGGGAGTAGAGTGTAACAAAGAAATATAACTCTTAAGTTGGAATGTTAATGGACTGGGGGATCAAATTGAGAGAAGTGTTGTATTGCAATATATTAAGAGACTATCACCTGACATTGTGCTTCTCCAAGAAACCCATCTCATAGGCAACACGTGTGAAGCAATGCACAGATGGTGTTACTCAATGGTAGTGTATGCGGGCTTTACATCTAGTTCCAGAGGGGTAGGCATAATGCAAAAGAAGTCATTCCCTCTAGCAATCACCTCTACCTGTGTGGACGATCGGGGCAGATATACCGAGGTCACAGGAACTTTGGAGGGCCGCAATATCACTTTTATGTCAATATACAGACCTCCAGGGATACAAACTGTGACATTCACTGACCTCAGCGCTGCAATGCTCGCATTGCCTGAAGGTACCTAGTACTGGGTGGCGATTTCAATTCCATACTAATGGGTTTATTGGACAGACACCCTCCTCGTAAAACCCCTCAACCCGCACGCACCTTCTCCAGCTTTTTGGATGCTATGGGGCCAGTTGATGGGTAGAGGGCACACAATCTGGACAAAATTCAACATACTTTCCACTCTGGGGGGCACAACAGTCTCTCATGCCTTGACTACATATTCGTTCCAGCTTCACAAATAGCAGATATACATGAGATCCGACACTTGGCCAGAGGTATTTCTGATCACTCCCCCCTATGGGTCCACATAGTTTTAGATCGCACACAAGTTGGACGTGTTGCCCCTATTAATCCCTGGTACCTAAAGAACCCAAAAATTCAGAAAGACCTAAATCTATTGACGACTGCTTCTTGGAGAACAAACACACAGTTGAGTCCCCGCAAATTCTTTGGGAAGCCTTCAAAACAGTGGTCCGGGGACAGGCCCTTTCCCTAATTGTGGGAGCCAAGAAAGACAGGGTAAAAGACATCTCTGACATAGAACAAGAGCTTTACCGTTTTGAGCAAGACGTCAACACAAATGCTACACCTGCGGCCCTACACACACTCCATCTGCGTCAGGACGAATACCGGGCACTAGTAACTGACCGTGCCAAATTAATGTTACAAGAAAGATTGGGCTGTATATATGACTGGGGTGACAAAGCTGGAAAATTAATTGCCTGGTTAGATTAAAAGGAGCAAGCAAGTAGGATCGTGCCCGAACTTATAGATGCCGCCGGGTCCCAAGTACAGAACCCCTGGATATTGCCAATCACTTTGCATCACACTTTCACACAGTATATGGTTCGGTTGCACCATACCCAGAGACAGAATTCTCCGACCTTATCAAGGACATTTCCCTTCCTACGCTCCCAGACGCCAACCGAACGTTTATGGATAGCGCCCTAACCACCAACTAAACAGCTACTGCAATAAGAGCATTGCACTCGGGAAAAGCTCTAGGCCCCAACGGTATCCCAATCGAACTTTACAAGCTTCGTCCAGATAAACTGGCTCCTCACCTAAAGTCCATGTTCGAACTATTGTGTTTTTATCTAGGAGCCTAAATCGATATTCCTATTTTATGCCCTTGTCCGGTTATAATCAATACTATCCATACAACGGCATAATAATCATATCCATATTCAGTCGTAGCACGTGCTGTCACATTAAGCAAGGCTACTTCCCCGGCCCCCTAGAAAGCACAACGAGTTCTCTAAACAATCCACACCTCCAGCAACCTGGGAAATCCCCCTTGCTTTTGTTTTGATTTCATCCTAGAACTCCTGTAAAGCACTGTAAGAACGGCCCGTTCTTAGTGACATCTTTATTGACGTCTTATGTCCAACCTTACGTCAAACCCGGCACCTTTCAGGTATAAATATACCAACGTTGCCTTAAGCAAACACACGGTGGTGATTTGGAGCAGAGCAGCTAACTACTTGCCCGAGAGCCCAGCTGATGCGAGAGCCCAAGGACGCTGCCCCTCCCTTTTGACGCACTGAGAGAGACGCTGTCTTTTCTCTTGCCGAGAAATCCAGCTCCGGTGTTTCCAGATACCTTCGCGGGTTACTGGGATATCGAGTCCTGAGAGAGAGATACCAGACCTTCTGCTTTCTAATACCCAGGTACGGAGCTGACTAAACCCTTAAAGAGAATTCTTGAGTTAGATTCTTGGCAAAACAAACTTAACTTAAACTGCTACTTACTTACTCCTTCCCACGTATTAGGCTTAGGTCAGGTACACCGGGGTAGGCGTATTTAGAAGCACCAGTTGAGTACGTTAGTCAATGTATATAAGTATGTATATATTTTATCTATTTTAAAGTATCATATGGCTAAGAAACCATATCAATGCTTTTACAGTATTATTTTATAATCCTCCTTTTACTGTACGCACTTTACTTTACTATGAGTATTGCAATCGTGGCAATTCATTTCTCTTGTATGAGGAAGAAGACTGCTCAATAAATAACAACCTTTTATTGAAAACGCCCGTCTTTCTTTTCTCTGCACACTGGTGAAACTGAGTACGCACACTTGACTGAGTGAAATAGCTGTCTATTGCTTTCACACGACTCTAGAGATACACTCTTATTCTGAGAAAGCAAAGTTGTCATGTTATATGGTTGTCAGAAGCTAATCCCTTCTTGTCTATCCAGGGAGGTTAAACTCCTCCTCGTTAATTCGAGAAAGTTTCTAGTGACCTCTGAGCTAGCTGGCAAAAAACTTAAGTCTAATATAGTCAGTAGAGACCTAGTTGAACTCAGTCCTACGTCTACACTGCTGAATATATTATTCCAATGCGCAGAACCTATTGGGACTATAAGAACTACAATACATGGCGCCCAACGTTTGGTAAGGCGATAAATCTAACGCAAGACGTTAGAGTAACTCAGTCGTGCTTTTTCACACAGACCCTTTTTCCCGTAAATACTCCAAAAGACGTCTGGAGTGGGTAAAAGGTTAAAATCCGCCGGAACTTAGTAGGAAGAGATTCCTATGTATAGTTTTTGGTAAAGTCAACGTTGAAGGATACAGTGTTCCAAAATATTGTGCACCTAATCTTTGTTTCCTTGAAACTTGATCTGCAACAAAAACCTTTCTGTCAGTAAAAATGTCAGAAAATGAAGACGAAAGGGAGACAGCTAGAATAGCAGCTCGACTCCTAGAGGATGACACAAGTCTCCTACAGAATGACCCGAATGCCTTACTCATTCCGGTCAACATAAGAAAAACTATAACTCTTAAACTTATAGAAAATGGACTAACACCAAGAGGTGGAATAGTCGTATTCGTAATTGAGGCCCATGAATATCGGCAGACAGAGGTATTCTATTCATGGATAAACTTTCCAGCAGCAAACGCTGTCACACACAAATTCCACTATTACAAAATTGAGGAACCTCTGGATGAGTACACCCCTTTCGAGGAGGTGGAAATACCATTAAAATACCAAGAGCACCTGCTCTGGTTTAAAGGCGCCCTAAAACATAATAATCACATCACCAGGCTTGGTCCACTAGGTAGACCAGGAGCAACGTGGCCGGTTCTAGCCAGCTACACACCACATTCCGACATTGAAAAAATGTCAGTACCAGAACTTTTAGCACAGCTAAAACAACTGATTAAAATACATAGACAATTAGTCCAATATGTAATGCGGACTTCAACAGTCCAACCAGCCATTAACATTCCACAGCTGACCCCTCATCAGGGGAACACAAACAAAATTACACCACAGAACATACAATCATGTCTGGGTAAAACACCCGCAAAACGGGAACAAATTCCATTTGGTTAGCACAAAAAATCACTCAAATAGAGGCAGTATTTCCGGATACTACCCCTACTGAGAAACACAGAATTCTGACTATCTGTCTTCCAATGGGGATCGCACCACATGTGGAGGACTGTGACACTTGGGGCACAGTCTTTGCTTCCATTTACACAAAAACACATGGTGTTCCGTCCATGGCGGTTATACCAGATGTGCTAAGACAGATTCAAAATGAATACGGTCCAGAACCTGCTTTAACTCTGGGTATGAAATTACTGAAAGACTTCAAGCAGGTCTCAGCTATATTATTAGCCAACATAAAAGGAGAAGCAGCATCTGTGGCGATCCGCCAGAAATTAAAAGAAACAGATGTAGCAGACCAACCAATTGAACTTGCCAGAATCATAGAAAAATCCTATGAAGAACTAGGAAGAGATAGTTTGGGTGGGAAACCAGTAAAACCCCAACTAACTGAAAATCCAGAAAAGATATTTATTAAAAATAATCTAAACACTCCAAAAAAGAGCTGGGATGGAAATAAACAACCCACTCCCAAAGAAAAAAGATTCCAGTCCAGAGGAAGGTCTCCTCGGCGGAGAGAAAGATCTCCGGACCAAGGACACAAGTCTCCCAAGAGGGAGCCCTCTGAGAAAATATACAACATTAGAGATAGGGATAAATTAAGAAAGCCTGATAGATATCAAGATATTGATACACGTCCCTCTCGATCTTTTCAGACTTCCTCGCAGAAATCGGAAAGAAGAGGACGGTCAGAGCACAGGGAAGAGCACGTCAAGCCCAAAGACAAGGAACCTGCTCGTCAAAGTAAAGAAATACAATTTCCAAGAAAGAAGATAGCAAGTATTAAAACCATTAAACATGCCGAGGATACTGAGAACACAACTGAAAAACGGAGACAGGGCCCAGACAATGCTAGACAGCGCAGCAGAAGTGACAATAGCTCGCAAGATCCTGATGAATCATCTGGAGACAGTGGACATGAATGAATACATTCAGGTGGAAACTGCAGATACCAGAGTTAGCAAACCTCATAAAATATATGAAATAACATTACGTATAGAGGGAGATAAGACTAGGAAAGTAAGAGGTCTCTTTTGGGATAATCTTTCGAAGGGCTATGACATCCTTTTAGCTGAGAAAGACTGGCCACCAGAGTTTGTCAGGGAGTGCCCTCATGGCGAAGAAATGATTATGCCTGCCTTCTCAAATCATATTCCAATTCATAGAAAATATACATATGCAAGAAAGTGGGCAGTAGCCCAAGCTCCTGCATTATACAAAAATCATGTAGGATGGGATGAGGACTCTCCTCCTCACAAAATCCAGTTAAAATGTCAACCCACTGCACAAAGGCAGTACCCAATTAAACAAGAAGCGAAAAAGCAAGTCAGGGAGAGCTTAGATCAACTTGAATACCAGGGGGTGATTGAAACATGCACCTCTCAAATGAACAATCCTTTGTTTCCTGTCTCCAAGCCAGATGATTCATATCGTCTAGTTTTGGACTACAGACACCTTAACTCATGTTGCAAGACATTTGCAGTACAAAACTCACACACAGTGCAGCACTAATGAATAACATCGTGCGCAGAAAATTCAAAACGACATTAGACATCTCTAATGGATTCTTTTGTCAAAACATTGCACCTGAAAGCAGGTATTTGACCGCTTTCTCCATAATGGGGTCACAGGAATTTCTGTCGACTTCCACAGGGATTCAAGAATAGCCCAGGATTATTGTCAGCAAGAGTAACAGAGTTACTACAAATATATGATGATGAGGCATTATCTTATGTCGATGACATCTATCTCACAGATGATGACTTGGACACTCACTTGAAAAGAGTGAACACCATAATACTTGGGTTCCCAGCAGAGGGTTACAAATTCAACTTTAAAAAGTACCCGAATTGCCCATCTAACTGTCCTGTTTTTAGGATATGAATTATCAAGTGAAGGCAAAAGCCTAGCGGACAATTTCTTAGAGAAATGCGCTGTACTCCAAGCACCAAAAACGCTGAAGAACTTACAATCAATACTAGGTTTCCTGAATTTCGGAAGAACATACATTCTAAATTATGCAGAGAGGGTTAATCTCTCTATGAATTAATAAAACCAGATTTTAAACAAATCAATTGGACTCAAATACACACAGAAATTTTGAGATCATTACAAACAGACATGTTAGCTAAAACAAAATTGCAAACTCGCGATAACACACGCAACCTTGTAATCCGAGTCATCCCAGGAAGATGCGGATACACGTACCTGACCTCTAATGAGGGAGAAAAGGTACCAATAGCTTACAAATCACACTTGTACACACAAGCTGAAAAAACATTCAGTCTTGCAGAAAATGTTGTAAATGCGGTTCAAACAGCTGTAGCAAAAGAAAAAGCCCAAGCCGAAGGCAAAAGGATAACTGTTTAATAGCAGAATCCGCCTTTGAGTCATTAACAAGCCCATGTAATTTAACTACCGCGGCATTAGATCCAAAATGGATACAATGGGAAAATTCTCTTGCTACAGAAAAAGTGAAATACTATTTTGACCCGAACATGATAAAACTGAAATATCTAGCATATGAAAAAGAATATCCTCTGCCAATCGAAATTCTGCCCCTACAACAGTACGCCTGTGTAATATATGCAGACGGATATGCAGAACCCTCAGTTTGGGGAAAGCAAGCTTACAATGCTACGTGCGAGGTTGTTTAATGCCGGTGGCACGGAGGCAAATTGAGACCACTGGTAACTATGTCTCAATCTGTAAAAGACAATTCATGTCAACAAACTGAATTAAGAGCTTTAAAAATGGCGCTCGATATTGCCGATCGCGAATTCCCGACACTAATAGTGTGCGATTCGTATTCCTGCGTCAAGTCTTACAATAATGACTTGCAGAACTGAGTTCAAAACGGTTACAAAGATGACACAGGTGCCACAATCAAGCAAAAAATGCTTTGGGAACAAATAGTTCTTTTACAGAAAGAACTACAAAAGACTCACGTGATACATACACTGAGTCATCAGCGTGATGGCGTTCACGTTGCAGGGAATTCATTGGCTAATACAGCCACAGCGGAAGCAACTAAACCGGCTTCCGTAGCCACAAAAAAGCGTTCAGATAAATACATAGACGGGGAAACCATGCTGGCGGTAAAAAAGTCTTTAAAAAGCGACTGCGCAGCACTACCCGTGAACTATCCACTCAATTATACATACATAATAGATGCAAACTCCGTTCCGTTTGCTCGAATCCCTGGAGTGGGGGATAGAGTAATTCCAAACACGAACAGGAGAGTCTTGTTAATAGCAGACGCACACATGGGTGAAGGTCTAGGGCACCGAAAGATCAAGGAATCTCTGAAGGAATTACAATCAGAATACTGGTGGCCGGGAATGAGCCTGCAACATTACAAATTTGTAATGAGCTGTCAAAACTGCAACAGAGATCGCAGTGGTGAACCGGCCAGAGTAATGCCAGGACCCCAATTAGGGAGCATAAGGCGATCTATACGCATGATCAAACAGGAAGGATGCGTCCCATTTTATATTATTTAAGACTAAATTCACTTAAAATGTGGCCCCAGCGCTCGGCTGACGCCAGAACTGTTATAAAAGATTTGCGAGTCTATATCGGCACATACGCAATTGGCATGCTACATTCTGACCAGGGTCCTGCTTTTAGCTCTCGAGCTTATAAGGAGGCCATGACCAGCATGGGCATTGCATTGCGGTACTCTTGTCCCTTCCATCCTGAGGGAAATGGGATTGTGGAAAGAAAAAACCGTGACATAAAGCAATCTATAACGGCGAGGGTATTAGGTTCGGGTGATGGGTGGGTCCAACATTTAACAAGTGTCCAACGTAGTCTTAATAATCTGCCAAGAAATTCTGTAAAAGGTTTCAGCCCGTACGAACTATTGTTCGGTACTAGAATGCATATTCAGGACTTAGATAGTCAGACTTCATTGGTAGAAGAAAAATGCTTTGATATCAAAGATCGTTTGGCTATTTTACAGGACTTAAATGAAATAAGAAAAGACCTGAGCAACGTAAAGCTAAAACAGCAGCCAACAGCCACTGAAGAAAAACCACCTGTCCCAGCAAGGCCTGTCTGGATTCCGAAGATTGGGGATCTAGTCAGAGAGAAGATCGCGGTGAAGAAGGAATTTGGGCCTTCTTACAGAAAAGCAGTACCTGTCTTAGCTGTCAGCGGAACAAGATCAGTTGTACTACCGCCCCTTGCTGGTAAAAAGGAGAACCGAGTTGTAGCCATCGACTAGGTAAAACCACAATCATGTGGCCAATAATAAGTAGTAGGCCCAGTGGACTCCCAAGATGTAGCAGAACACCAAAACTTGCTACAATACAAGAGGTTCAAACTGAGAGACTAATCACATTTGATAAACCTACAGTGAATAAAAAAGGACTATGCAACAATGCCATGGAACTTGTGCCTCTTGAAACCCAAATTGCAACAGTTCATCAAGAAACACCAGTCTACAACGATGTAGCCTCGGACTATGCTAATGAAACAAAAGATGCAAAATCAAATAAAAACCCTGAAGCCATTCCTACAATTGACAGAACTGCATCTGGCTACTTCATCAATTTCGATGACTTTTCTGAGGATCCAAGCGAGCCTGAAGAACAGCCAACAACAAAAACTTTTAAAGACAAAGTAACTGAACTCTTTCATCAACTCAAAGAAACATATCTGATTTCTCCATGGATTGAATTTTGGATTGTGTTAGGTGTACTTTTCCTCCTGCTTTGGCTCATCATGGTTCTCTGTTTGGGAAATTTTATTGAAGGAAAATACAGTACAATGGACACAGCAAGTCAGAACATCAACTTGGTCCTAAAGCCACACAAGTCATCTCACATCGAGAAAAGAGAACTATCATCCGTGAATGTCACAGCCAATCCACTACCCGGCGGGGTAGCTTGGGACAAAACAGATTCCGAAATCTATGGCCCGGTCGAGCTCTTGAAGTATCCACACCAGTTTAAGGTTTCATTAAGTGACTTTGTAAAACCGAGTACATTCTCTGATGAGTGGGACTTTGAAAGTATTAATGATATGATGTCAGATTTAGTTATGTCAGCAAAATTGAAAGAACATGATTATTTACAAGGTTCATCGAATTATGAAGAAATGTACTGCTATAACCATTTTGCACATCATTATTTGCATAAATCTGCTCAACATAGAAATGTTTTTAATTATAACCAATGGGAACATTGTGCAACTCCACCAAAAGGCAGTTCAAAAACATTTTATGAGAAATTCCCATATTTTTCAGGATTTAACACAAGTAAAGCAGAAACGTTTTATTTTAAAATGTCAAATAAGACAGGAATGAGGTTGGCAACGGACCAATCAATCACATACGAACACTCACATGACAGTGGGCCTGTATTCTGACTCTGTTCTCTATCTGCCATTGACAAGTATTGAACAGTCTTTCAGATGACACAGGGTATTAATAACCGTGGTAGAACGCATTTAAACTTCCTGACGTGGAATATTAGAGGCTTCACACAACCGAAGAAAATAAGACAAGTGTTTACTTTCTTGAACAGATGGGAAATTGATGTGGCTGTACTGCAGGAAACACATATTGCACCTAACACACGGCAACATATAGGCAAACGGTGGGCGGAATCGTCCTACGCGGCCACTTACTCCTCTTATTCGAGAGGGGTGATCACACTAGTCCGGAAGGGGGTGAACTACTCAATAAATAAGGTGATACAAGACCCAGGCGGGAGGTATGTTATAGTTTCGGGCACACTACGTGGACACCGACTGACGCTCCTCAACGAATATGGTCCAAATGTAGATGCACCCGAATTCTTTCAGGAAGTGTGGAGACATTTATAGACATTTGCTGACACGCACATTATTTGTGGGGGGGACTGGAACGTGACAAGGGTAGATGGGGTGGATCGTTCACTGCATTCATCAGAACAACACAAACAAGCAAGGACTAGGCTAGATCATATGATGACAGACCTATCACTAACAGATATATGGAGACACAGACACGCCCTCACGCCCTGAGCCACTCACATTTCAGCGATACACAAAAGTTGGTCACGACTGGACTATTGGTTGGGCACAGATAACATTGCTTTATGGACACAGGACATATCCGTTCTACCGAGAACACTATCAGACCACACTGTTGAAACTCACGATACCACACTACACTCCACCACCATTTCATTGGAGATTTAACTCACGTGCTCTAACGGACACTGTCTACGCTGACATCATCCACACAGCAATTAAGGAATACTTTCAAATAAATGCACCAGTGGTTGAAGACCAAGGCCTGCTGTGGGAGGCCTTTAAGGCCACTATAAGAGGCGTGTGCATAAGCACCACGTTAGGCGTACTGAAGGACATCAGACAACAAATAAGACACTGCGAAACACGCATGAAAGAGTTGGAGGTGGCCTATGAGTCCAACCAGGATGCTACACTGCTGGGGGAATTACGCCACATACATACTGAACACCAAACTCATATCGAGGATGAAATAAAATACCTAGACCGGAAACACGCGGCCAGATCTTTCGGCGGGGGAGGCAGGCCTGGTAGCGTACTTGCGAAAAAAAATTGTGAAGGCAAGGGGAATACGACTATATTGCGCGTCAAATCGGGGGATGGCACACTGCAGACACAAGCTGAGGGCATTCTGGATAGTTTTGTCGACACATACGAGACACTATACAGGTCACAGCGTATAGAACCGGAGGAGGAAATCCTCAACTACCTGAATGATGTAGCCATAGGCTGGCTATCGGATGGCCAGAGGGAATATTTAGCCCAACCTATTACGGTGGAAGAAGTGACTGACGTGATCAAATCGTTCCCCAACGGGAAGGCGCCGGGCCCCGACGGGTACACAAACGAGTTTTACAAGCAATACGCGGAGGTTCTCGCTCCCTACATGGTGGAAATGTATGGGGCATCTTTCGAACAGTAAGAACTGCCCCCCACTCTCCGGGAGGCTGTGATAATCGCCCTTTTAAAACCTTCTAAAGACCCAGAGATGTGTGACTCTTACAGACCACTATCACTCATTAACGTGGATTCAAAAATCCTCGCGAAATTGCTGGCGATTCGGTTGACCCCGCTGTTGACGAAGCTGGTCCTCCCAGACCAGGCGGGATTTATCCCTACAAGAACCACGTCCCATAACACCAGGTCACTGTTTGCCCTCTCACACTATCTTAAACCTTCCATGAGGGTGGTGGCAGTAATGCTCGATGCTGCCAAAGCCTTCGACTCCATTGAGTGGAGGTATCTGACTACCGTTTTAAACAGAATGGGTTTCCCCAGGCGTTTCGTACAATGGGTGTCATTGATTTGCACCAGACCGTGTGCTCGGGTTCGGGTGAATGGGTACGTATCGAATATCTTCCAGATAGAGCAAGGCACGAGACAGGGGTGCCCACTATCACCCTTGCTCTTCGCGCTGGCGCTCGAGCCACTTGCTTGAATAATAAGACAGAACTACAAATCCTCAGCACAGCAGTTCCGCTCCAGACCACTTCATATTTCGCTCTACGCGGATGACATGTTATTATATGTTTGCGACCCTGACACTCACCTACACAGTCTGCTCAGAGAGTACATCAAATTTGGAGGTCACTCAGGTTTGGCCATAAACTGGTCCAAATCCTCCGTTATCCCTTTAACGGATATGACGATTCCAATTGATATTGAGTACCCACTGGAATGGCAGCGCGATCCCATACGCTATCTGGGTGTGATGTATCACAGGGACCCTGCGGTAGTGATAAGGACAAACTACGGAACGGCAATCTCCAAACTAGAAGACAAGGTGCAACGTTGGATGCAACTGCCATTGTCTCTGGCCGATCGCATAGCGATAGTGAAAATGAATGTATTGCCTAAACTGTTGTACCTATTTAATAACATCCCTATTACGCCCCCGGGAGAGGTTTTCCGCCGCATAAAATCGCTTGTACTGAAACTGATCTGGGCGGGCTAACAAGCCCGAGTGGATCTTCAAACACTGACTCTTCCATATATTCGAGGAGGCTTCGGGTGCCAGATTTTCTATTATATTATCTGTGTGCTCAGGCGCAATACGCTGCTTACTGGTATCATGAAATACCGTACATGTCCCATACCGCTATTGAAGAAGGAGACGCGGAGCCGATCCCATTGGCAGCCATACTGTCACATGTTCGGCAGCCTCTACATGCCCAAGACATAAATACCATAGACACAACGGTCAAAGCCTGGCGGAAACTGGGACAATTGGCACATAAAACCCCGCTATATGCACCCGCTATGCCATTGACTCACCATCAAGCATTATCAGTAACAGGGGAACAAGTGGGCATGTCACTACTGCAGCGTGCAGGTATCGCCACAATGGGGGACCTGTTCCATGAGGGCACGTTCGTAGACATAGGACAATTGACGTATATCCACAATAAAACGCCCATGTTCTGCTTCACATATACCAGACTAAAGCATGCGTTGAGCAAACTCTATCCCACGTTCCCGAAGAGCCAGACAGTCTGCACACGCTTCAGTTGATCATCACAACCCAAGACTTATCACATTTAGTGTCAAGACTAAACACCACGGCGCAGGCTGAAATCCCACACGCCACTGACAAGGCCAAAGCAAGATGGGATGTAGCATTAGCAGACCCATTGACAGAGCAAGAATGGCAACAGACATGCGCTCTAACACAGCTTCTAACTCCTAATGGCAACCTTAAACTCATACATTTTAAATTCATACATCAGGCATACTACACGCCTACGCGCATGCTTAAATTTGGCTTACAAGATGAAGATCGATGCAAGAGATGTTGCAGAGATGGCGCGGATTTCATACATCTAGCATGGTCCTGTCTTAAGGTGCATGAATACTGGGGGGAAGTCACCACCACACTCTCTACCATGCTGCAGGCGGGGATAGAATGCACGATACGAACATGTTTACTGGGTATCACACCACGACTCAAAGCAACCAAACGTAAATTTTGTGCGATAGCCCTGTTACTGGCCAAGAGGCAAATCGCGCAATGTTGGCACAGTAGGAAAGTCCCACAGGCATCTAGGTGGCTGAGCGACATATCCAGCTGCAGAGATAAATTATTGACATTTGAGGAAGAGCTCCCAGCGAACTCTAGACCTAAAGATGTCTGGAGCTACTTCACCGACTACATGCTTACACTAGAAACAGACACGGATGACTGACTTGTCGGTTCTGTACGCGATGTACGTTCTGTCGTTGGGGGGGTGAGGCACTATGCTGTCCAGTCAGGGAGGACAAGACAAGACTTGTTGGATTTGAAATGCTAGATCAGAATATTTATACTGGTTTGTTTCTTAGGTCTCTAAGTTGAACTAAATGTTTCTTGTTGCCAATTACAAAAAGTATAAAAAACTGTAAGACTTCATTTGAAATGTAACGCCGCCGGACCTAGTGTTGTCGGCTGATGGGCTGTGTACATCCTATTTATAATCAATTTTAAACCACGCAGCCAGCCCCAGGGTTGTAGGCACATGGCCGTGTATAATTTATCGAAAATACAATAAAGGTCTTACAAAAAAAAAAAATAAGACAGGAATGAAAACAATGCTGACAAACACTAAATTAATCTATTCAGAAACATTTTATGAAAAAATGACTACATTTGGTTTTGATTTTTGGAAAAACAACATTGAAACAAAAAAATCTGGGGTACCAAAGATTGGCAGGTCCAAGGTTTAGAATCATTATTTAGAGCCTGCATGATCCCAGAACAAATTATATTCTTGAATGACACCATTCAACAGACAACCTGTCTTGGCCTAGCCAAAATTAAAGACTTAAACAAACCGTCTATTCCAAAGCCAACACCTGACAGTAATAGCACTACAGATGTTAAGATAGACGTATCCCATATTTTTAACCAAAACAGAACACATCCTGATTGGAAAAAATGGTTGATCTGGCCCACAGACACAAACAGTTGTCAAGATAGATTCCTGAACAAATTACAGGGGTTCAAATTGACCAGGCCAGACCCTAGATACTCCCAGAGACAACATCCAGGGATAGTTACAACATACAGTGTAGGAAAACTCTGCCTCGAATGGCTACACACATCCACACTGGCAGAAATTAAGCAACACTTGACTTTACTTAAAGACGGTGCTGACTTGCGTGATTTCATAATGGGACCGCGCAAACAGCGTCAAAAACGTTTCATAGCGGCCGGTATATGCGCAGCTTACAATGAAGCTTGGAAAGAAACGCAAATAGAAACAGCAGAAAAAATACGGGAAATTGACCGTATCAATTTGGAAAAATCACTTTCTGTTGTGGACAATGGGTTAATGACTCTGTCTTTCAGAATATATTCACTGGACAGTATTGTATCATCTGCTATTGATATAATAGAGCAGGACTTACTAATGTTACAACACGGTCAGTCCCAAATGCGTTCTATTGTACAGCTTGGCTGGACGATGCAAAATCTGCGTTCAGGCTATGTGCCCTGGCGTTTAATCAACACAACGTCACTATTCTCTATCTTTAACCTTACTGATACACAAATCAGTTTGGGACAGAAAGGAGCAGAGTATACAATTCTGAGCATTGAAAAACTTGAGAGATTACCATTGACAATGTCAGAAAGACCTGTCATTGAATGGATAATACATGGAATAATAACAATTCCGATAACAACTTTCCAATTTAAATACTGTCAAGAGTATATACCAGCAGGCCAGTATGAAAGGTTGGGTAAAGGGTACATTAAGTCATCATGGAAATTACCTTACACACACACATGTTATAGTGAAAAGAAACAGAATGTATTTCTTAGTGGAAAAAGTTGTAAACAATCACTAAGCGGTATACTTCTGTGTCAAAGTATTGACCTGCATGGGGCCTGTGAGGGGACTTCAAATAACCTTTCATGTCACCAGCACGGCACACCTGCAACACAAATAGAGCCATTCTTTAGACGACTTTCTAACGGGAGTTACATTCTAATAGTGGACCACAGCTGTTGTGGCATGGTGCCAGGAAAAGCTTATCTTGTGAGCGTTAGTTCCATGGTCACTTGCTGAATGCAAGTATTGTATCCAAACAGCACTCCAGACATGGAGGCGAAAATTTGGCCTTTTTTGAATATCTCTTCTATTCGAATTGATACTTTAAGCAGAATGAAGTCTGTTCTTTTACAGACAACTGTGCCCTTGACGTATGATCTGCAAGTTGCAAGGACAACGGCAGAGATACATACACTTTTATCAACAAATTGCCCCCTGCATTTCGCAGAAATGCTAAGCCAAATCCTAAATATGTCTGATACCAGCGGTATCCCACATATATTTAAGACAATTTTTTCGGGACTGTTAACACCCTTCCAAACAGTTCTGGGCATTTTTCCTAATTTTGTCCATTCTGTCTTTGGCGGCCTACCACTTCTGTTGGGACTCGTAGCAGGCATTTTATTTTTGATACTTCTGCTTCGATATGGCAAGCCAAATCGCAGACAAGACTCCAGCAAAATGGAAGAAACGATCCTACCTATACGCTATTGGGACCGCATAACTAAAGTCCTCGGATTAGCCCGGCTAAGAGATCTGAATATGACCTGGTTTCTTTCATTCAGACCCATCTGGCAGAATTGCATCTTACCTGTGCTTCGATGTATGCTATGCGGAGAAGAATGCGTGCTGGACGTCTGTCTTACACTACCATCAGCAGTACCAATGGATACAGATACTTTGCTAAGTCCTGTAACGGCTCATGCATCGTGTTGTCCCCAGCGGTTACCCATTCTGATGATGGCATTCGTTGAGACTTTATCACTGCGAATAAAGAGTAGTGAAGTACGAGATGAGAGCAACATCACCCAGGTACGACCTTCTGTGAGCATTGCTGATCCAGACATCGATGATAGCAAGCATTCTCACGACTGTACAGTTGCGGCATTTTCGAAATTAATCGAACTCTCACCTGAAGCCGTAGACAACTTTTTTGTGAGTCTGTCTGAAATGATGTTTTCCCGCAAGCAAAAAGAATAACTTTTTAAGCAAACTAGTACACAGCGTTCCCTGAACTCTGAATTCGGCCTTCGGCTTTGATAAACAAAAGCTACTGAACATATTTGGACCTACATTTTTTTCTCTCTCCCCTGAAAGCGAAATTATTTTTTCCCGGTTCCAAAATATTTACCTTTTTTCTGGCACATGTACTCTGCTTGAAGTAGAACTATTCTTAGATAACAGAGCTTCTATTTTTGAGGAACTCTAGAGACAATATATTACCTCAGCCTCTAGCACATTTACAGCAACTGTATTTATATGTGATGGAATGGTCTCGACCTTTTTTTCTGTATTAAGAGCCATTACATGTGTAAATTTCGCAAATCATTCATACTGATATATATATGCATCCTTTTTACTGAATGATTACACTGCTAGAATAGCGTACAGTACCTATGATCAATTTTCGTGTATATCTATGCACCGTTTCAAATGCTAAAAATGTATTTTGGGGTGGGTTGAAATACACATGCACTTTTATATGTTTACTATTGCTTAGTTTTAGTAATGATGGACATTAGATCGTGGAGTGGGTATTGTGTTTTTATCTAGGAGCCTAAATCGATATTCCTATTTTATGCCCTTGTCCGGTTATAATCAATACTATCCATACAATGGCATAATAATCATATCCATATTCAGTCGTAGCACGTGCTGTCACATTAAGCAAGGCTACTTCCCCGGCCCCCTAGAAAGCACAACGAGTTCTCTAAACAATCCAAACCTCCAGCAACCTGGGAAATCCCCCTTGCTTTTGTTTTGATTTCATCCTAGAACTCCTGTAAAGCAGTGTAAGAACGGTCAGTTCTTAGTGACATCTTTATTGACGTCTTATGTCCAACCTTACGTCAAACCCGGCACCTTTCAGGTATAAATATACCAACGTTGCCTTAAGCAAACACACGGTGGTTATTTGGAGCAGAGCAGCTAAATACTTGCCCGAGAGCCCAGCTGATGCGAGAGCCCACGGACGCTGCCCTTCCCTTTTGACGCACTGAGAGAGACGCTGTCTTTTCTCTTGCCGAGAAATCCAGCTCCGGTTTTTCCAGATACCTTCGCGGGTTACTGGGATATCGAGTCCTGAGAGAGAGATACCAGACCTCCTGCTTTCTAATACCCAGGTACGGAGCTGACTAAACCCTTAAAGAGAATTCTTGAGTTAGATTCTTGGCAAAACAAACTTAACTTAAACTGCTACTTACTTACTCCTTCCCACGTATTAGGCTTAGGTCAGGTACACCGGGGTAGGCGTATTTGGAAGCACCAATTGAGTACGTTAGTCAATGTATATAAGTATGTATATATTTTATCTATTTTAAAGTATCATATGGCTAAGAAACCATATCAATGCTTTTACAGTATTATTTTATAATCCTCCTTTTACTGTACGCACTTTACTTTACTATGAGTATTGCAATCGTGGCAATTCATTTCTCTTGTACGAGGAAGAAGACTGCTCAATAAATAACAACCTTTTATTGAAAACGCCCGTCTTTCTTTTCTCTGCACTCTGGTGAAACTAAGTACGCACACTTGACTGAGTGAAATAGCTGTCTGTTGTTTTCACACGACTCTAGAGATACACTCTTATTCTGAGAGAGCAAAGTTGTCATGTTATATGGTTGTCAGAAGCTAATCCCTTCTTGTCTATCCAGGGAGGTTAAACTCCTCCTCGTTTATTCGAGAAAGTTTCTAGTGACCTCTGAGCTAGCTAGCAAAAAACTTAAGTCTAATATAGTCAGTAGAGACCTAGTTGAACTCAGTCCTACGTCTACACTGCTGAATATATTATTCCAATGCGCAGAGCCTATTGGGACTATAGGAACTACTCTACAGAACATAGCCTCAAACAGGGATCACTCCAGTCTTCTCCGCAAGCCCCCACGTCTCCTCCAACCATACCACCGAACTCCACTGGACCGACCACTGCTGCATCCACTTCACCTTCAAGAAACCCACCACGCACCACCGCACCCAACAGATGCCTCACCGCTGCTGGAGCAAAGTCACCGAAGACCAGCTAACCACCACCCTCGCCCAGAGCCCACCCGCTGACCATACCGACCCCGACACCGCCGCCCGCAACCTCAGACAGTGGATCAACGACTGTACCAACACCCTCGCCCCGATCAAGAAACCCTCCAACAATCATACCAACAAGAAAGCCAGCTGGTTCACTGAAGACCTCCGGGCCTCCAAGCAAACCTGCCGAAGGCTGGAGAAGATCTGGCTCCGTGTACGAACACCTGACAGCCACGCCGCCCACAAGAATGCCACCCGCAGACACCATCACCTCATCAGATCCGCCAAAAGGGCCTCCTTCAAAGACCGCCTAGACAACAACGTGCACAACAGCAAAGAGCTCGTCAACATCGTGAAGGAACTTTCCAACCCCAGCTCCAACACCAACGACGTCCCACCCTCGCAAGACCTGTGCGACTCGCTGGCCACCTTCTTCCACCGCAAGATCACAGACATCCACGACAGTTTCAGTGCCACGACTGCCCCAACAACCACTGAGACCTCCGCCCCCACGACCACCATCCGCACCAACCGCCTGCTCTACTGGACCAACATCAACGACGATGACACCATCAAGATCATGAACACCATCCACTCTGGATCTCCGTCAGATCCATGCCCACACCACATCTTCAACAAAGCCAGCACATCCATCGCACCCTATCTCCGGAAAGTCATCAACACCTCCTTTGAGACAGCAACCTTCCCTGAGAGCTGGAAGCACGCCGAGATCAACGCCTTACTCAAGAAACCCAAGGCGGACCCCAAGGACCTCAAGAACTTCCGGCCCATCTCCCTGCTCCCGTTCCCGGCAAAGGTCATCGAGAAGACCGTCAACAGTCAACTGACCCGCTACCTCGAGGAGAACAACATCCTGGACCCTTCCCAGTCTGGGTTCCGCAGCAACCACAGCACCAAGACTGCCCTCATCGCCGCCACCGATGACATCAAGTCCCTGCTGGACAAAGGAAAAACGGCGGCCCTCATCCTCCTGGACCTGTCAGCCGCCTTCGACACGGTCTGTCACCACACACTACGAACACGCCTCCACAACGCTGGGATCCAAGAGAAGGCCCTGGACTGGACCACCTCCTTCCTCTCCGCAGAACACAGAGCGTCCGCCTTCCCCCCTTCCGCTCCGAAGCCACCGAGATCATCTGCGGCGTACCCCAGAGCTCATCCCTCAGCCCAACCCTGTTTAACATCTACATGGCACCGCTCGCCCACGTCGCCCGTCGGCACGACCACAACATCCTCGCCTACGCCGATGACACCCAGCTGATACTCTCCCTCACCAAGGACCCCCACACCGCCAAAACCAACCTTCATGAAGGAATGAAGGCCGTTGCTGAATGGATGAGGAACAGCCGACTGAAGCTGAACTCGGACAAGACGGAGGTCCTCATCCTCGGATCCAACCCTTCGGCCTGGGACGACTCCTGGTGGCCGACCGCACTGGGAACCGCTCCAACACCCACCAACCACGCACGCAACCTAGGGGTCATCCTCGACTCCACCCTCTCCATGACTAAACAGGTCAACGCCGTCTCCTCCTCCTGTTTCAACACCCTCCGCATGCTCCGTAGGATCTACAAGTGGATCCCCACTGAAACAAGAAGACAGTCACCCAGGCCCTTGTCAGCAGCAGGTTGGACTATGGAAACGCCCTCTACGCAGGAGCCTCGGCCAAACTCCTGAGACGGCTCCAACGCATCCAGAATGCCTCTGCACGCCTGATCCTCGACATCCCTCGCCGCAGCCACATCACACCCCACCTGAGAGACCTGCACTGGCTCCCGGTCAACAAGAGGATAACCTTCAAGCTCCCCACCCACGCACACAAGGCACTCCACAATACCGGACCAACGTACCTCAACAGACGACTCAGCTTCTACACCCCCACCCGCCAGATCCGCTCCGCCGACCTCGCCCTCGCTACAGTCCCCCGCTTCCGAAGAGCGACCTCAGGTGGCAGATGGTTCTCCCACCTCGCCGCCAAGACCTGGAACACCCTCCCCATCCACCTACGGCATACCCAAGACCTGCTGACCTTCAGAAAACTCCTCAAGACCTGGCTTTTTGAGCAGTAGCAGCATTCCCCACCCCAGCGCCCTGAGACCCTCACGGGTGAGTAGTGCACTTTACAAATGATATGATTGATTGATTGATTGATCAGAGAATAGCTAACATTGTTACTATCCACAAACAAGGGAAACCCAAAACTGACTGCGCCTCCTATCGGCCCATATCCTTATTAAACACAGAACCTAAAATTTTAGCCAAAGTACTCGCCACCAGACTGATCAAAGTTATAGGGGACCTAGTGCACCCTGATCAATCCGGGTTTATGCCTAAAAGGAACACTGCTTTAAACCTTCGTAGATTACATGGGGTCCTGGGCAGGGTGCCAACAATACGTGAGGATCCAATCATAGTCTCCCTTGATGCCACTATGGCATTCGACACACTGGAACAGCCTTATCTATTCTCTGTACTCGTTACATTGTGGTTTGGACCCACTTTCTGCAGCTGGGTGCGCCTATTATACAGTGTGCCGCTGGTCCAAGTAGTGGTGAACAATAAGAAATCAGAGCCCTTCACTCTCAGCCGGGGGACCCACCAGGGATGCCCCATTTTTCCTTTAGTATTCGCTCTGGCCCTGTACGCTCTGGATTCGTGGGGATGTAATGATACGTGGCATGCGTTGGTTGGCTGACTGGGAGGATCGTATTTCCTTATACGCAGACGATATTCTTCTGTATCTCACGACCCCAAAGAGATCCCGGATTGCAGTGTTCGATATCCTAGATGTCTTTGGCGGATATTTGAAGTTTCGAATAAATTGCCAAAAATCACTATTATATGTCCTTTGGGGGGCCCCCTCCCCCACCTAAAAACCGTCCTATACCAATAGTCTCAGAAGGATTCAAATACCTGGGCATATTCATTTCCCTTGACTCCTCCATGAGATGACCCCTCCCCTGCAGAGGCTCAGAAGCAATATAACACACTGGAAGTCACTCCAGCTCTCGCTATTGGGCAAAGTTGCCTTATTTAAAATTATGTCCTTACCCTGTTTTCTGTATGCCCTGCAGAACTCGGCTGATCCTGTCCCAAATTCGTATTTTAAAGAGGTTGAAGGGCTCTAGCAAGATCTTCTTTGGGGAGGGAGGCTGCGTATTGCTTTGAAGAAGCTCACACTCAGCTGGTATGATGGCGGGATAGGTTTACCCGACAACAGATAGTACTACTGGGCGGCACACCTTATGGCAATAAATCATGGTATGTACGGCCGCCCTGACAACCTGGGGTTCCTTATGGATCGCTAGCTTCTTCAGAATGGGAACTAGTATCGGGCATTATACTCAAAGCCAGGCAGATACCCGCTTACTGGCCCAACCAGCCACACAGTCAAAGTATGGCACTCCGTAACTAAATTGCTTGGTTGCCATAACCGATTGACTCTTGCCACACCTATGTGGGACTCGCAGGAACTTGGACACTTGGGAAAGACCAAGGACTTTGATAAATGGGACCTAATCGGCATATTCCAAATTAGAGACATTTGGTGTACAGAGGGAGTGAAGCCCTTTACAAACCCTCCAAACCCAATACGCACCGGCGAACTCTGAGATTTTTCGATACTCACAAATCCGACACTCACTCAGCATTGCCTAGCGCATCGACTCCGCCAGATGCCTCCCCACTGGAGGATAGGCTGCTAGACGGCCACCTGCCAGAAAAAAACATTTCCCTGACCTATCGAAAGCTCATCAATAATATGGAGGACCCCCTACTGGAGCTGCGAGACAAATGGACTGAGGACGGACTCAAACTAGACGATGAAAGTTGGCAGGCAGCAGTCTCCTCCCCCAAACCACTTGCTATCCCGGCACGACTCAGACTGATACAACTAAAGATCCTACATAGAATTTACATAACCGGTCCCCAATTGATACACATGGGAGAGCAGATAGACGGATCTTGGAGGCGGAGATGCACACAGTTGAGCACGTTCATGCACACACTATGGCACTGTGAGCCGAACCAGAAATATTGGCGCAGCAATATTGGCTCCCAGTGGCTGGTTACTACTGGCAAGTGAGGGCTAACCAACAGAAGGCTCAGCAAACACTAATGGCGCACTTTCTTAAAGGTGAGCAGGGAGCTCGCGCTGCTGCTGCTTATACGGCGGTAACATTGAACACTGCGCTGCTCAGCACTGTATCATTTTTATTTCTGGGCGCCCCCAGCAATTGCTGGGTGCGCGTGACCTCAGCTAAGGGTCTCTTCAATGGGCAGGCGTCACTACTACCGCAGTACAGTTATGCTAAACACAAGTGTGTTTACACAGGGTGCGGGGTGTGGAGGGGCCGGGGACTGGACCGGGTCATCATACCTCACAAATTTGAGCAAGAAGGATGGTGTTAACCACTCAGAGTGGTTGACACCTTCCTGTTTTTTTAAATTTGCTTGAAAATGCACCATTTGGCCACTCTTTTTTCAACATTTTCTTGGGGTGAGACCCCCGTCCCATGTTGATGGTTCAGTTATGCTCGCTACGCTCGCTCGCTCGCCACTGTGAAGTACACAGTTGTTTTACGCCCCATCACTTTCAAATATCACCATTCGCCACTGCCAGAAGGTATAGTAAAGAGCTTCTAAATATCATGTTCTTTTCTGTGAGGTGGTGTATCTTCCTCATATAAAAACAATGGAGAGAGCAAGGGTTATGTTCACCGAAGTGAACTGGGAGTACTCCTGTACCCCTGGATACAACTGCAGAAAAACAAATAAAGGAGTACCACCAGTGAGAATTCACAAGTCGCTGTAGGGGTGGACGGTTTTTGCAAAGTGGAGGAAATCTCCTTTTATTAGAAACCCCTCACTCATCACCTAGTGATGACATGCTTCATCATCGGGGTCCACCCTAATGACCTAGCGTCATCAGGGTGTGCTTCAACACCTGATTGCAGTGGAGCAGGTTGTGAGTGGTGGTGCGTGAGAAAAGAAAAGGTAAGTGTGTTAAAAATTGTCCTGGTTTGAACTTGAGAAAATAAAGATTTTTTATTGGCAAGCAACTGGACAATGTTAAAATCGTGGCGAGATAAAGTGAGGGCAGTGATGAGCCCGTGTATCTCTCTATGTGTTGGGTCTACATGTTTCAACCTTAGCGGTTATGTTGAACCAGGTTTTCGTCAGGACCTCAAAACCAAGTTGGTGGATGGTCTGCGTCCCCTAAAAGACGCACCCAATCCTACCACATGGGACCACTGGATGGCAAAAATGTGCCCGTGGTGTTGGCTCGCTCCACAGTGGGTGAGCTCTAAAAATCAAAACACCTGTAAAAGAAAATACGGACATTTGTCATATATTGAGCGTATTTACAAGCCTGTAACGTAGTGCAGTGCTTCAACGTTGTGTCAGCATGCTGTCACACCCCGTTACATGGTGAATTCAATGGTAGCATCATACTTTTAGCGTTACCGGTGTTGGGCTCTACTCCAGCATACTTCTAGTGGGAGGAGGGAAGTGGTAGTGCACAATGTGGGGCGGTGAAAATTAACCGCAACTTGCACACTGAAGGAGTGCTGTGATTATTTTTCTATTCACAACTTTCACGCAGTACAATAAATCATCACCGCGTGATTCTAGCTCGCATACTGACTAGTTTGTGCGAGGCTATATCCGTTTAGATAGTGCATGCATTGTCATGGAAAACTGTACAACACAAAACAAAACAAACACGGCACAGACGCGTGACAGACAAAGAATATAAAACCAAGGCTCACTCTCAGTGGAGTGTTCGAGGCCTTCATGGGGCAGGGGAGGTTACCCTCGTGAATAAACGTATTCTGTAAGAAAATTGGTTTTAAAGGAAGGCGTTATTGCGAGCGAGAATGGCTTCTGAGCATCAAAGCCGTGTCCTGTGTGCGCTCGTGGCGGCGCTCGTTGTGAAAGAACAGCCCTGAGGGAAGAGAGGATCTCTACTTACAGTTTGTCGCCGAGGATTACAGCTTGCAACCTACTGCCTGCACCGCCCCGTTAGTAGTGGGCTAGGTGAAGGCGGGAGTAGATAAACTAAGAACGCTGCCGTGATGGGCGTGGTTAAGCCGCGATCACGTGCGCGGTAGCCCGGCAACCAGAGGCACTGAGACGGTGGCTGCACAGGGTCATAGAGGTGCAACACTAGCGAGTGTTCGAACCTCGGGCATGGTGGCTGGAGGCTATGACGGGCACAAAGATATTAAATTGACAAATATAAACGGACTGATATTACTATTCAAAATTTATAAAATAAAGTAACTACATCATAATTAGTCATTAGTTGAGAGAGGGGGTTCCCAGAATACTATGGAGTGTATGGACCATGGGGAAGTCTGAATTAAAAATCTCCAGTGTGGGAACTTGAGCATAGCCTAGCTTGGGGCTATGCTAAAGGGGAGTTTGAGAAATGCCATGGCTGATCCTCATTAGAGGAGTGCCTGACCATGGGGATAGTTCATTTTGGCAGAAAGGTAGACAGCTCATTGGGGGGTCACAAGTAGGCAGATTGCTGCTTGAAGAACAGTAGGTAGAATTTAAGTACTGAGGCCCAAGGGATATTATCATTAAGGCCAGTGATATGAGTAGAAAGTCTGTAGACCCAACGTTGTTCTTTTTCGTGTAGAATTTTTTGTGAGTTGGGTCCATTTGGAATCTGTTCGATGACGGTCCATCTCATATCGTTTGGGGTGTGGTTCGCACCCAGGAAATGGTCTGTCAACTTGGTGGCGTTTTTTCTGCAGCGTATTGTGCTGCGATGCTCGCAGATGCGTTGTTTGACCTTCCTGGTCGTCATCCCAATGTAGTTATTACCGCATGTGCACGTGATCATGTACACAATGTTAGTGCTGTTGCAATTCGTGTGTTTGCGCTGTTCCCACACTCTACCTTCTTCGAGATTCAGTGTCTTCGTGTTTTCAGTTAAATGGCAGACACTACAATCTCCGCATTTGAAGTGCCCAGTGATCGGTGGCAGGTTCCACAGTTCGGTAATGCTAGGGTTGAGGTTGTTGGTTACAGTTTTTGGCCTTGTGTTGACAAGGCTGTCTTTTAAACTCGGTGCTTTTTTGTAGGAGAAGAGTGGTTTGTCCCATTTGAGCATGCCTGTGTTGAGAATTTGCCAATGTTTGTTAATGCTCTTACTCACTTTGTTTGATACGGTGTTATACGTTGTGACACAAGTGAGGGGAACTGAATCATTTTGGACCATGCTTTCTTCAAGTAGGGCATCCCGAGGTTGATTCCTAGCTCTTTTTTGGCACTTTTCGATTACTCTGTTGGGATAACCTCGTTGTTTCAATTTACAGGTGAGGTCTTGTGCTTGAAGTTTGTAATCTGATAGTTTGCTGCAATTACGCCGTAGTCTCAGATATTGGCCATATGGTAGGTTTTCTCTGAGCGGACGGGGGTGGAAACTCTCGTACCTTAGTAAATTGTTCTTGGCAGTGGGCTTGAAATGTGTTTTGGTTGTCAATTCCTGCCCCTCTTTTTTGATTTCTATGTCCAGGAAGATCATATGTTGTTTATCAAAGGTGTGGGTGAATCTGAGGTGCGGATCTCGAGTGTTGATCCAGGTGGTAAAGTCTCTAAGTGTTTCTTCAGGCCCTTGCCAAATTGCTATGACGTCGTCAATATAACGCCGCCAAAATTTGATATGATCTCTGTAGGGGTTCTCTTCTGTCAGGATGTGCCTTTCTTCAAAGTCATGGACATATAGTCCGGCTATGCTAGGAGCAAAGACACTGCCCATCGACGTGCCACCGATTTGGAGGTACAAGGAGCCCTCATATTCAAAATAGTTTCTTTTGAGTGCGAGCGCGGCACACTGTAAGATGAATGTTTTTGGTGTTTGGTGTTCCCAATTGTTGTTTTCCAAGATGGTTTGAAGAACATTTAGGGTGGCATCTTGAGGTATACTCGTATAAAGGCTCTCAATGTCAAAGCTGAGTAGGATGGTTTCATCATCTACTCGTACGTTGTTCAGGAGTGTTAACAGGTTTTTTGTATCTTTAAGGTATGTTGGTGTTGATTGCACGATAGGTTTCAAAAAGAAATCACAGAACCTAGAGAGAGGTTCTAAAAGGGAACCAATTCCTGACACGATCGGTCTTCCTGGGGGGGGGGGGTCCCTTTGTGCATCTTAGGCACAGTGTAGAAATACGGGATTTTCCCTTCCGTTTTGCAGAGGTAATCAGCTTCCTGTTTCGAGATCCCTCCAGAGGCCTCTGTCGTCTCAACAAGTTGCAGAATTTCTGCTCTCAGTTCCTCAGTAGGGTCTCTTGGTAGGGGTTGGTAACTCTTGATGTCACTAAGTAACCTTCTGCATTCAGTGTCATAATAATTTTTATTCATGACGACCAGGCCGCCGCCCTTGTCAGCAGGTTTTATTATGACAGAGTTGTCATTTTTCAGTTGCATTATTGCTTCCCGCTCTTCCCTGCTGTTGTTTTCAAATTGTCTGGTTTCCCTCATTTCTTCAATGTCTTTGAACACGGCCTGTTCAAATGTGTGGATTTCCACAGGGATGGTGTGTGGTGGTGGTGTGAACTTTGACTTAATTTTAAGGCCTGTTTCGTTGGGTGTTTCGTCAGTTTCATTGCTTGGATGTTTTTCAAAGAATGCTTTGAGTTTCAGCTTCCGAAAAAAGTTGGCCAGTTCACAATGGAGTTTGAACTTATCCAAGCGTCTTGTGGGTACAAAGCCAAGGCCTTTGTTGAGCACTCTGGTTTCGGTTTCAGTGAGAATTTTTTAAGAGAGATTGGTGACTAGTTCGTCTTGTTGCTTGGCCCCGCTTTGCTCATTCCTGCTCTGCTCCTGGTGTTGTTGCCCACTGGGTCCTCGTCTTCCCACTGCACATTGTTCCCGGTTCTCTTCCGACCTCTTCCGCGCCTGCCTCTGTTCTGAAAAGGAGGGCGGTATTGGCTGGGTGGAAAAAAGTGCGGTTGAAATGGTGGTTGCCATCCATACATGGGAAATGATTGGTCTGGCATGAATGGTGTGGGGAAAGGAGGTTGGTTGTATTGTGGCCATTGGTAATGTCCTCTAAATCCTCCTCTTTGTCTTTGCCTTTGATTGCCATTCCCTGAGCCCCCGCTGTTGCTGGAGCTGTTGGACGTGTTGCTGGATGCATCCGAGTCTTGATCCGGTCCTGTGGAGGCTTTGTAGTCAGCATCTGAATAGGGATAAGCTTTAACAAAGGAAAAGCGTTTCAGATCTTTCTGAAACTTTTGTACCTTCTGTTGGGTAAGATTGTCCCTATATTCATTCATCTCTTTGTTGAGATCGTCTAGTTTCTTTTTATATCCCGTGATGATAGTTTTTATTTGTGCTTCAGTCACCTGTATTTCGATCTGGATTTTTTCGGAGAGGCGTAGGGCAGTCTTGAGGATCAGCATGATCCAATCATGAGTGCAGTGCCATGCTATACGTGCCCAGTCTCTTCTGAATTCGTGATCGTCCAGAAAGATGCGGGGGGCATTGGATACCAGTAGGCCTTTTGGTGCCATTTTGTTCGTCACATATTCCTTCAGTATAGTGCCATGTAGGATGGTTCTGATTCTGTTTCGTTTCATTTCTGTCAATTTGTCCCAGTCCGATGTCTGGGATATTGTGCTGCTTATGTTTGCATCTGCAAACGCCGCAAGATTGCCCATGATAGAGTCAATTTCATCAGTTGAGTACGTTAAGCCTTGGGTATCTGCCATGGTCAATAGTCGTGTCTCTTTCTCCGTGTAGACAATAGAAAGGACAGTGCTGCTAATTATTAACTCTCACAGCTGCGCGCTGCCAAGACATATAAAAACAATGGAGAGAGCAAGGGTTATGTTCACCGAAGTGAACTGGGAGTACTCCTGTACCCCTGGATACAACTGCAGAAAAACAAATAAAGGAGTACCACCAGTGAGAATTCACAAGTCGCTGTAGGGGTGGACGGTTTTTGCAAAGTGGAGGAAATCTCCTTTTATTAGAAACCCCTCACTCATCACCTAGTGATGACATGCTTCATCATCGGGGTCCACCCTAATGACCTAGCGTCATCAGGGTGTGCTTCAACACCTGATTGCAGTGGAGCAGGTTGTGAGTGGTGGTGCGTGAGAACAGAAAAGGTAAGTGTGTTAAAAATTGTCCTGGTTTGAACTTGAGAAGAAAATAAAGATTTTTTATTGACAAGCAACTGGACAATGTTAAAATCGTGGCGAGATAAAGTGAGGGCAGTGATGAGCCCGTGTATCTCTCTATGTGTTGGGTCTACATGTTTCAACCTTAGCGGTTATGTTGAACCAGGTTTTCGTCAGGACCTCAAAACCAAGTTGGTGGATGGTCTGCGTCCCCTAAAAGACGCACCCAATCCTACCACATGGGACCACTGGATGGCAAAAATGTGCCCGTGGTGTTGGCTCGCTCCACAGTGGGTGAGCTCTAAAAATCAAAACACCTGTAAAAGAAAATACGGACATTTGTCATATATTGAGCGTATTTACAAGCCTGTAACGTAGTGCAGTGCTTCAACGTTGTGTCAGCATGCTGTCACACCCCGTTACATGGTGAATTCAATGGTAGCATCATACTTTTAGCGTTACCGGTGTTGGGCTCTACTCCAGCATACTTCTAGTGGGAGGAGGGAAGTGGTAGTGCACAATGTGGGGCGGTGAAAATTAACCGCAACTTGCACACTGAAGGAGTGCTGTGATTATTTTTCTATTCCCAACTTTCACGCAGTACAATAAATCATCACCGCGTGATTCTAGCTCGCATACTGACTAGTTTGTGCGAGGCTATATCCGTTTAGATAGTGCATGCATTGTCATGGAAAACTGTACAACACAAAACAAAACAAACACGGCACAGACGCGTGACAGACAAAGAATATAAAACCAAGGCTCACTCTCAGTGGAGTGTTCGAGGACTTCATGGGGCAGGGGAGGTTACCCTCGTGAATAAACGTATTCTGTAAGAAAATTGGTTTTAAAGGAAGGCGTTATTGCGAGCGAGAATGGCTTCTGAGCATCAAAGCCGTGTCCTGTGTGCGCTCGTGGCGGCGCTCGTTGTGAAAGAACAGCCCTGAGGGAAGAGAGGATCTCTACTTACAGTTTGTCGCCGAGGATTACAGCTTGCAACCTACTGCCTGCACCGCCCCGTTAGTAGTGGGCTAGGTGAAGGCGGGAGTAGATAAACTAAGAACGCTGCCGTGATGGGCGTGGTTAAGCCGCGATCACGTGCGCGGTAGCCCGGCAACCAGAGGCACTGAGACGGTGGCTGCACAGGGTCATAGAGGTGCAACACTAGCGAGTGTTCGAACCTCGGGCATGGTGGCTGGAGGCTATGACGGGCACAAAGATATTAAATTGACAAATATAAACGGACTGATATTACTATTCAAAATTTATAAAATAAAGTAACTACATCATAATTAGTCATTAGTTGAGAGAGGGGGTTCCCAGAATACTATGGAGTACACGAAAAAGAACAACGTTGGGTCTACAGACTTTCTACTCATATCACTGGCCTTAATGATAATATCCCTTGGGCCTCAGTACTTTAATTCTACCTACTGTTCTTCAAGCAGCAATCTGCCTACTTGTGACCCCCCAATGAGCTGTCTACCTTTCTGCCAAAATGAACTATCCCCATGGTCAGGCACTCCTCTAATGAGGATCAGCCATGGCATTTCTCAAACTCCCCTTTAGCATAGCCCCAAGCTAGGCTATGCTCAAGTTCCCACACTGGAGATTTTTAATTCAGACTTCCCCATGGTCCATACACTCCATAGTATTCTGGGAACCCCCTCTCTCAACTAATGACTAATTATGATGTAGTTACTTTATTTTATAAATTTTGAATAGTAATATCAGTCCGTTTATATTTGTCAATTTAATATCTTTGTGCCCGTCATAGCCTCCAGCCACCATGCCCGAGGTTCGAACACTCGCTAGTGTTGCACCTCTATGACCCTGTGCAGCCACCGTCTCAGTGCCTCTGGTTGCCGAGCTACCGCGCACGTGATCGCGGCTTAACCACGCCCATCACGGCAGCGTTCTTAGTTTATCTACTCCCGCCTTCACCTAGCCCACTACTAACGGGGCGGTGCAGGCAGTAGGTTGCAAGCTGTAATCCTCGGCGACAAACTGTAAGTAGAGATCCTCTCTTCCCTCAGGGCTGTTCTTTCACAACGAGCGCCGCCACGAGCGCACACAGGACACGGCTTTGATGCTCAGAAGCCATTCTCGCTCGCAATAACGCCTTCCTTTAAAACCAATTTTCTTACAGAATACGTTTATTCACGAGGGTAACCTCCCCTGCCCCATGAAGGCCTCGAACACTCCACTGAGAGTGAGCCTTGGTTTTATATTCTTTGTCTGTCACGCGTCTGTGCCGTGTTTGTTTTGTTTTGTGTTGTACAGTTTTCCATGACAATGCATGCACTATCTAAACGGATATAGCCTCGCACAAACTAGTCAGTATGCGAGCTAGAATCACGCGGTGATGATTTATTGTACTGCGTGAAAGTTGTGAATAGAAAAATAATCACAGCACTCCTTCAGTGTGCAAGTTGCGGTTAATTTTCACCGCCCCACATTGTGCACTACCACTTCCCTCCTCCCACTAGAAGTATGCTGGAGTAGAGCCCAACACCGGTAACGCTAAAAGTATGATGCTACCATTGAATTCACCATGTAACGGGGTGTGACAGCATGCTGACACAACGTTGAAGTACTGCACTACGTTACAGGCTTGTAAATACGCTCAATATATGACAAATGTCCGTATTTTCTTTTACAGGTGTTTTGATTTTTAGAGCTCACCCACTGTGGAGCGAGCCAACACCACGGGCACATTTTTGCCATCCAGTGGTCCCATGTGGTAGGATTGGGTGCGTCTTTTAGGGGACGCAGACCATCCACCAACTTGGTTTTGAGGTCCTGACGAAAACCTGGTTCAACATAACCGCTAAGGTTGAAACATGTAGACCCAACACATAGAGAGATACACGGGCTCATCACTGCCCTCACTTTATCTCGCCACGATTTTAACAATGTCCAGTTGCTTGCCAATAAAAAATCTTTATTTTCTCAAGTTCAAACCAGGACAATTTTTAACACACTTACCTTTTCTTTTCTCACGCACCACCACTCACAACCTGCTCCACTGCAATCAGGTGTTGAAGCACACCCTGATGACGCTAGGTCATTAGGGTGGACCCCGATGATGAAGCATGTCATCACTAGGTGATGAGTGAGGGGTTTCTAATAAAAGGAGATTTCCTCCACTTTGCAAAAACCGTCCACCCCTACAGCGACTTGTGAATTCTCACTGGTGGTACTCCTTTATTTGTTTTTCTGCAGTTGTATCCAGGGGTACAGGAGTACTCCCAGTTCACTTCGGTGAACATAACCCTTGCTCTCTCCATTGTTTTTATATGTCTTGGCAGCGCGCAGCTGTGAGAGTTAATAATTAGCAGCACTGTCCTTTCTATTGTCTACACGGAGAAAGAGACACGACTATTGACCATGGCAGATACCCAAGGCTTAACGTACTCAACTGATGAAATTGACTCTATCATGGGCAATCTTGCGGCGTTTGCAGATGCAAACATAAGCAGCACAATATCCCAGACATCGGACTGGGACAAATTGACAGAAATGAAACGAAACAGAATCAGAACCATCCTACATGGCACTATACTGAAGGAATATGTGACGAACCAAATGGCACCAAAAGGCCTACTGGTATCCAATGCCCCCCGCATCTTTCTGGACGATCACGAATTCAGAAGAGACTGGGCACGTATAGCATGGCACTGCACTCATGATTGGATCATGCTGATCCTCAAGACTGCCCTACGCCTCTCCGAAAAAATCCAGATCGAAATACAGGTGACTGAAGCACAAATTAAAACTAGCATCACGGGATATAAAAAGAAACTAGACGATCTCAACAAAGAGATGAATGAATATAGGGACAATCTTACCCAACAGAAGGTACAAAAGTTTCAGAAAGATCTGAAACGCTTTTCCTTTGTTAAAGCTTATCCCTATTCAGATGCTGACTACAAAGCCTCCACAGGACCGGATCAAGACTCGGATGCATCCAGCAACACGTCCAACAGCTCCAGCAACAGCGGGGGCTCAGGGAATGGCAATCAAAGGCAAAGACAAAGAGGAGGATTTAGAGGACATTACCAATGGCCACAATACAACCAACCTCCTTTCCCCACACCATTCATGCCAGACCAATCATTTCCCATGTATGGATGGCATCCACCATTTCAACCGCACTTTTTTCCACCCAGCCAATACCGCCCTCCTTTTCAGAACAGAGGCAGGCGCGGAAGAGGTCGGAAGAGAACCGGGAACAATGTGCAGTGGGAAGACGAGGACCCAGTGGGCAACAACACCAGGAGCAGAGCAGGAATGAGCAAAGCGGGGCCAAGCAACAAGACGAACTAGTCACCAATCTCTCTTCAAAAATTCTCACTGAAACCGAAACCAGAGTGCTCAACAAAGGCCTTGGCTTTGTACCCACAAGACGCTTGGATAAGTTCAAACTCCATTGTGAACTGGCCAACTTTTTTCGGAAGCTGAAACTCAAAGCATTCTTTGAAAAACATCCAAGCAATGAAACTGACGAAACACCCAACGAAACAGGCCTTAAAATTAAGTCAAAGTTCACACCACCACCACACACCATCCCTGTGGAAATCCACACATTTGAACAGGCCGTGTTCAAAGACATTGAAGAAATGAGGGAAACCAGACAATTTGAAAACAACAGCAGGGAAGAGCGGGAAGCAATAATGCAACTGAAAAATGACAACTCTGTCATAATAAAACCTGCTGACAAGGGCGGCGGCCTGGTCGTCATGAATAAAAATGATTATGACACTGAATGCAGAAGGTTACTTAGTGACATCAAGAGTTACCAACCCCTACCAAGAGACCCTACTGAGGAACTGAGAGCAGAAATTCTGCAACTTGTTGAGACGACAGAGGCCTCTGGAGGGATCTCGAAACAGGAAGCTGATTACCTCTGCAAAACGGAAGGGAAAATCCCGTATTTCTACACTGTGCCTAAGATGCACAAAGGGAAACCCCCCCCCCCAGGAAGACCGATCGTGTCAGGAATTGGTTCCCTTTTAGAACCTCTCTCTAGGTTCTGTGATTTCTTTTTGAAACCTATCGTGCAATCAACACCAACATACCTTAAAGATACAAAAAACCTGTTAACACTCCTGAACAACGTACGAGTAGATGATGAAACCATCCTACTCAGCTTTGACATTGAGAGCCTCTATACGAGTATACCTCAAGATGCCACCCTAAATGTTCTTCAAACCATCTTGGAAAACAACAATTGGGAACACCAAACACCAAAAACATTCATCTTACAGTGTGCCGCGCTCGCACTCAAAAGAAACTATTTTGAATATGAGGGCTCCTTGTACCTCCAAATCGGTGGCACGTCGATGGGCAGTGTCTTTGCTCCTAGCATAGCCGGACTATATGTCCATGACTTTGAAGAAAGGCACATCCTGACAGAAGAGAACCCCTGCAGAGATCATATCAAATTTTGGCGGCGTTATATTGACGACGTCATAGCAATTTGGCAAGGGCCTGAAGAAACACTTAGAGACTTTACCACCTGGATCAACACTCGAGATCCGCACCTCAGATTCACCCACACCTTTGATAAACAACATATGATCTTCCTGGACATAGAAATCAAAAAAGAGGGGCAGGAATTGACAACCAAAACACATTTCAAGCCCACTGCCAAGAACAATCTACTAAGGTACGAGAGTTTCCACCCCCGTCCGCTCAGAGAAAACCTACCATATGGCCAATATCTGAGACTACGGCGTAATTGCAGCAAACTATCAGATTACAAACTTCAAGCACAAGACCTCACCTGTAAATTGAAACAACGAGGTTATCCCAACAGAGTAATCGAAAAGTGCCAAAAAAGAGCTAGGAATCAACCTCGGGATGCCCTACTTGAAGAAAGCATGGTCCAAAATGATTCAGTTCCCCTCACTTGTGTCACAACGTATAACACCGTATCAAACAAAGTGAGTAAGAGCATTAACAAACATTGGCAAATTCTCAACACAGGCATGCTCAAATGGGACAAACCACTCTTCTCCTACAAAAAAGCACCGAGTTTAAAAGACAGCCTTGTCAACACAAGGGCAAAAACTGTAACAAACAACCTCAACCCTAGCATTACCGAACTGTGGAACCTGCCACCGATCACTGGGCACTTCAAATGCGGAGACTGTAGTGTCTGCCATTTAACTGAAAACATGAAGACACTGAATCTCGAAGAAGGTAGAGTGTGGGAACAGCGCAAACACACGAATTGCAACAGCACTAACGTTGTGTACATGATCACGTGCACATGCGGTAAGAACTACATTGGGATGACGACCAGGAAGGTCAAACAACGCATCTGCGAGCATCGCAGCACAATACGCTGCAGAAAAAACGCCACCAAGTTGACAGACCATTTCCTGGGTGCGAACCACACCCCAAACGATATGAGATGGACCGTCATCGAACAGATTCCAAATGGACCCAACTCACAAAAAATTCTACACGAAAAAGAACAACGTTGGGTCTACAGACTTTCTACTCATATCACTGGCCTTAATGATAATATCCCTTGGGCCTCAGTACTTTAATTCTACCTACTGTTCTTCAAGCAGCAATCTGCCTACTTGTGACCCCCCAATGAGCTGTCTACCTTTCTGCCAAAATGAACTATCCCCATGGTCAGGCACTCCTCTAATGAGGATCAGCCATGGCATTTCTCAAACTCCCCTTTAGCATAGCCCCAAGCTAGGCTATGCTCAAGTTCCCACACTGGAGATTTTTAATTCAGACTTCCCCATGGTCCATACACTCCATAGTATTCTGGGAACCCCCTCTCTCAACTAATGACTAATTATGATGTAGTTACTTTATTTTATAAATTTTGAATAGTAATATCAGTCCGTTTATATTTGTCAATTTAATATCTTTGTGCCCGTCATAGCCTCCAGCCACCATGCCCGAGGTTCGAACACTCGCTAGTGTTGCACCTCTATGACCCTGTGCAGCCACCGTCTCAGTGCCTCTGGTTGCCGGGCTACCGCGCACGTGATCGCGGCTTAACCACGCCCATCACGGCAGCGTTCTTAGTTTATCTACTCCCGCCTTCACCTAGCCCACTACTAACGGGGCGGTGCAGGCAGTAGGTTGCAAGCTGTAATCCTCGGCGACAAACTGTAAGTAGAGATCCTCTCTTCCCTCAGGGCTGTTCTTTCACAACGAGCGCCGCCACGAGCGCACACAGGACACGGCTTTGATGCTCAGAAGCCATTCTCGCTCGCAATAACGCCTTCCTTTAAAACCAATTTTCTTACAGAATACGTTTATTCACGAGGGTAACCTCCCCTGCCCCATGAAGTCCTCGAACACTCCACTGAGAGTGAGCCTTGGTTTTATATTCTTTGTCTGTCACGCGTCTGTGCCGTGTTTGTTTTGTTTTGTGTTGTACAGTTTTCCATGACAATGCATGCACTATCTAAACGGATATAGCCTCGCACAAACTAGTCAGTATGCGAGCTAGAATCACGCGGTGATGATTTATTGTACTGCGTGAAAGTTGTGAATAGAAAAATAATCACAGCACTCCTTCAGTGTGCAAGTTGCGGTTAATTTTCACCGCCCCACATTGTGCACTACCACTTCCCTCCTCCCACTAGAAGTATGCTGGAGTAGAGCCCAACACCGGTAACGCTAAAAGTATGATGCTACCATTGAATTCACCATGTAACGGGGTGTGACAGCATGCTGACACAACGTTGAAGCACTGCACTACGTTACAGGCTTGTAAATACGCTCAATATATGACAAATGTCCGTATTTTCTTTTACAGGTGTTTTGATTTTTAGAGCTCACCCACTGTGGAGCGAGCCAACACCACGGGCACATTTTTGCCATCCAGTGGTCCCATGTGGGTGGATTGGGTGCGTCTTTTAGGGGACGCAGACCATCCACCAACTTGGTTTTGAGGTCCTGACGAAAACCTGGTTCAACATAACCGCTAAGGTTGAAACATGTAGACCCAACACATAGAGAGATACACGGGCTCATCACTGCCCTCACTTTATCTCGCCACGATTTTAACATTGTCCAGTTGCTTGCCAATAAAAAATCTTTATTTTCTCAAGTTCAAACCAGGACAATTTTTAACACACTTACCTTTTCTTTTCTCACGCACCACCACTCACAACCTGCTCCACTGCAATCAGGTGTTGAAGCAAACCCTGATGACGCTAGGTCATTAGGGTGGACCCCGATGGTGAAGCATGTCATCACTAGGTGATGAGTGAGGGGTTTCTAATAAAAGGAGATTTCCTCCACTTTGCAAAAACCGTCCACCCCTACAGCGACTTGTGAATTCTCACTGGTGGTACTCCTTTATTTGTTTTTCTGCAGGTGTATCTTCCTCCTCATCCTCAACAGGTTGTGTATGCTCATCCTGGATGGAAGATGTAGCTTCAGCCGTTGTGCAAAACAAGAGCACTAATTGTTCTCAATCCTCCTTCTAGAGACTTCATTTGAGAAGTAATTGGTTTTGTTTGTGGTGTTCCATGTGTTTGGGTGGGGTCCTCATACATACAACCAGAACACAAGGACTGGGTGTGGTTTTGTGTGAATTCACAAATCTGGCGTATAGAAACTTGGATTCGCAAAAAGTCATAAAATGGGTAACTTTGTTGAAAAACAGATTGACGATGGTCTATATATACCTTTAAATATGTTCACACTGATCTCATTATTGAAAATGGAGGGGTGTACATATTTGGAATAGTTTTTAAAATTTTGGGTGAATCTGAGACTTTGGACTCATGGATTCATTCCGATCACATGATCGGGATTTAAAACCATAGAATTTTAGTCCATCTATATTTATGGACCCTTGAAGATACCACAGTACCCAAAAATAATTCAACAAAATAAAATGTGTTTTATTGCGTTAAGAAAACTTTCTAAACTTTACAATAAGACCATTTGTGTTGTTGATGTTTCCAAATTTATATGAAGTATATTTATAAAAAAAGAATGTCTACAGTAAAAAAACATTTTGTATAATTTAAAATAAATTGTAATACACTTAGTATTGAAAATAACCCCTAAAAATTAACTAAAAAAACTAAACATTAAAGGTTATTGGGATGTTATAGTGAGGAAACAGATTTAAAATACCTTTAAAATTCACTGAAAAAAATCAAAGGTTACAGGGACATTATAGTTAGGCTCAAATTGTACACACACAAAACCATAGAAATTCAGTAGTTATAGTTACCTGAGCTAACTATAACATATGCCCCTGCAATGCACTGCTTATAACCTCACAGATTACATCACTCATGGCATGGTCAGTGATATCACTGATGACATCACTGATGTCATCTCAAATGACACAATTGATGACATCACTGATGACATCAGTCACAGAAACACTCAACCACCCACTCACACAACCACTCGTACATCCACTCATACACCCACACAACCACTAACACACCCACTCACTCATCCATGGTGTTACTCACACACCCACACACTCACCCATACAGCCACTCACTCACCCATACACCTACTAACACAGCCACTCAATCACCCATGTAGTCTTTCACACAGCCACTCTTCATACATACAGCTACTCACACACCCACATATTCACCCATACAGCTACTCACACACCCACACACTCATCAATACAGCCTCTCAACAGTCACTCACTCACCCATACCACCACTCACACACCCGCACAACCAGTTACATACACATTCACACATCCATACAGGCACTCACGTTCACTCACTCACCCATACAGCCACTCGCACAGACACTCACTCTCTAATACAGCCACTTACATACCCAGTCACTCACCCATACAGCCGCTCACACCTCCACTCAGTCACCCATACGGCCACTCACACTGTCCTTGGCACCAGAGACAACAGACTCTGAGACCCAGGAGACCAACTCAACAGGATACAGCTACTCACAACCCCCACCTAATTATCCATACATCCATTTACACATCCACTCATACACCCACACAGCCCCTCACACACCTACTCATACACAGATGCACACAGTCACACATCCACTCATATAATACATGTTAGAAATAGTGACACTCGTTAGTAGTACATAAAATATACTAATTCAACTTTTGTTGTATCTTAGTATGCATGTTTAACACTCATAAACTATTAGAAAACACTCACAATCACTGGATGATGTCATCAGTGATGTCATTTGAGATGTTATCAGTGATTTCATCAGTGATGTCACTGACCATGGCATGAGTGATGTAATATGTGAGGTCATAAGTAGTACATTGTGCAGCAGTGTGGAGATCGGGGACACCGTGTGACTGGTTAGGGATAACACCAGCACCCTATACTCTAGAGGTGTCTCCTCCTGTATCTCCCTCAGCAGGTCTTTTTGACGGCCTAGGATTTGTGTCATCTGTAGATATCTATGGTATTGACTACCTGTCAGTTTGTATCGGAGTTCGGTGAACGGTATTGTCTTGCCATCTAGCAATACACCCTCAAGCTTGTAAATGCCTATCAGATCCCATTTAATATGACCTTCGATGGCTTGCATGTCCTTCAATGTGTTGATATCCCATAATGGGGTTTCCAATAGCACTTTAGCACTCCAGCCCAGGGAGTCTGTCACTCTCTTCTAAATTCTTATGACAATATCTGTTTGAAGGAGAAGTGGTGGCAGCCCCTTCCCCCATAAAGGTGTAGAATGTAGTCCCTTGGTTCCATTGCTCTCAGATCTGCCATCAGTGAAGGTTCCAGCTGAGTAAAAAAAGCCTAATCATTAATCAACTACTACTGGGTCAGTCTGAACTCTGTGGACAATGCCCATTGACATTGACTCTTGCTTAGTGTGTAGAAGTCTCACCCAGGCCAGTCTGGTTGCTGCGTTCTGAGACCGAAACGCATATTTTCCAGGACTGCCCACATGTAAGGCGACTCTATGGAATCAAAAGCCTTTTCAGCGTGGAGGGTGAGTAAAAATGCCTGCTCCACTATATGGCTGGATCCTGTCTTCACCTCCTTTAGGGACATCACGAAAAAGTCATCAGCTACTACTTGGTCCGACCTCACCAATGTCAACTTCAACATCAACATCCTGCACCACAGAAGACTAGCTACTGCAGGTATGGCCCGCTGCTGATGGAAGAACATACCAGAGAAAGCCTGGGCTTTTACACTGTCTGGGAACCTCCCAGAACAAACCAGCCACTTTGCTGAAGATATCAAGTACTTCAATGGTTGGTTCACCACATATGCCTGCACACTTGCCCCCTGCAAACAGGACCACATAGCAAGAACATGAACTCAGGCCAGTTAGTACATGGAAGAACTCAGGATGTCTAAGGGCGCTGCAAGCAACTGGAACGATTGTGGAGAGTGAGCCAGTAAACCATTGACAAGGACACCCTGAGACACCCACACCAGCAACTCCCTAAACACCAAACAGAAAGCCCTGGTAGTCCACATTGACTCCAGTACCAACACCAGCCAAGAAATCTTCACCATCATAAGAGATTTAACTGTGCACACAGCCACCGCAAGCAACATCACTCAACCCAAGACCTATGCAGCGATCTCCCAGACTTAGGGCCTGATTTAGATTTTGGCAGCCAGGTTACTCCTTCAGAACGATGAGGGATATCCTGTCTGTCAAAATATAATTCCCATTATATCCAAATAGATTTATACTTCGGCAAACAGGATATCTGTCACCATTGTGATGGAGTAACCCAGCCACCAAAATCGAAATCAGGCCCTTACTTCTCAGCAAGAAATTCACAGAATTATACGCAGCGGCGGCTTCTCCGCTATAGTTTAGGAGTGTCACTCCACTGCTTTTAAGCAGTGCCAAGTACAAACATTAAAAACTTATTCTTCATGTCCTGCTGCTTTGTGGGCAGGAGAGTGGGTAGGGATGCGCTGCTCTTGGAGCAGGGGAGAAGTGGTTTGCCCACTCCTAAGTGCGCAATGACTGTTTGGTAAGTCCTTCTCGGGCTGCCCAAACCAGTGAAGCACACTTTCCTTGTTCTCCATGCAGGCTGCATTACTGCCGGCATGGAGAAGAAGACCACCACTCCAGCCCCTTGCTGAGCGCTGTGTCACGGCACTCAGACCAATCACAACGCTGCACTGCAAAATTGTGATTGGCTTAGGTGAGGGACCCTGGCTGCCTGCTTCCTGTTCCTGGAGTCGGAGGTAGGAGAGCAGGAGCAGAGACACGGGACCTGGCCTCAAGGTAAGTTTATTTATTTATTTTTATTCCCCCCGCGATGCACCCCCTTTTGACAAATAAAAAAAACAACAAACGCCTCTTTGACTTCTTTGTCAACTATCTCCTCCTTTCTGCCACGAATTCCAGATTAAGATCCAATCACAGCATGGAAACAGCCTTCATCTCAGTGACAGACTACATCTTGGACAGAGGGAAATTGCAGCACTCATCCAACAGGACCTCTCATCAGCATCTGACATGGTCTCCCACATCATCGTTATCAAATGACTACATAAGACTTGTTCTCCATTTGCTCTGCTCCATTCTGGCCAGAAGAACTCAAAGTCAACCTGGCACCAAACTGGTCAGAGGCCTGAGAACTCACCTGCAGAGTACATCAAGACTCTTCAGTCAGCCCTACCCTCTGCCATGTCTAAATGACCCCACTGGTCAACTGTCTCCATGCCAACAGCTTCAACACCCTCGCCTATGCTGGCGACACACAAATCACACTGTCGCTGGACAAAGCCTAGCACAATGAACAATTTTACCACCTGCATGTCTGAAGTGGACACCTGGATAAAGTCAAATGGACACAAGCTGAACACCGCCAACACAGAAGTGGTACTCTTCGGAAAGGATACCACCCAATGGGACTCCACCTAGTTTCCTCTGACCTACCACAGCTCACACACCACAAACCTCTGGATTATCATTGATGACAAGCTGAGTGTGTGTGCTCAGGTCAATCTGATCACAGCATCCTGCTTTTACACGCTGAAGATACTAAGTAAGATTTACAAATGGCTACCAAAAAACTCTAGAAAGACCATCTCACAAATACTCACCACCAGCAGGCTGAATTATCGCACAAGAAGACTGCAAACCATTCAGAATGCAGCAACCAGACTTGTCCTCAACATTTAAAGCAAGACACACACTACATCCCAATTGAAGTAACTCTACTGGCTCCTGAAGCACAAGTGTGCTCAGTTCAAGCTCCTCATCAACACATACAAAGCACTACATAGTACAAGCCCAGACTACCTGAATAGACGCACACACTTCCACCAACCATCCAGGCACCTCTGTTCAGCTGTACTCCTAGTTGCACATGCTCCACGCATACAAAAAAGCAGAACTGGAGGTTGAGCTTTCTCATAGATAGATCCTAAGGCATGGAACAATCCCACCACTGCACATCAGAGCCTCCTCCTCTCTTCTTGAATTCCGAAAGAAGCTGAAGACCTATCTCTTCAAGTTTCTTCTCTCCACTCCCGATGGGGCTAGAATGGTCCACCAGCAACGTGCCAGGAAACCCTCACGGGGACAGTGGGCTTTACAAATAGATGTAACGATGGTTAATGTAAAGTTTACTTAAAACATAGACAGCAAGACATATTCTATCATATTGGCAGTGTATTTTATAACAATCCCATGCTATTTTATTTACTTACTATGCCAATCTTAGGACCAAAAAAAGGCTTCATTTGAGTTTTAGATCATTCACACCAGCATATATTTGAAAATTCATGGTAAAGGAATGTGTGGTAACGCAATTCGTGGCTCAGATGCAGCCGTTGTAGAAACCGCGTTTTAAAGGGTGGCGTTGTTGAGGCCTCGTTGTTCTAACATACAACCGAACAGGGAAACATCTGGTACAACAAGCCTGAGCCACGAGTTCCGGAAGCCTGCAAGCCGAACATCGACTTGCCTGAAAAATGACATTGTCTTAACTACTCATGTGGGTGGTTAAGGTAAAATCGGTCTAGTGTTTGGAATGGGCGGGGAGAGAGGAGCGTCGGAAAGCGAACAGGACACTTAAGAGGAGTTTGGTGTAGTTTTTAGGGGTTGGTGGTTCGGGTAGTTTTTAGGGAGTGGGGTTTTGGGGTCGTTTTTAGAGGGTGAGAGGGGTTCAGAGTAGTTTTCTGGGAATGGGGGAGTTAGGGTAGGTTTTAGGGGTGGGGGTTTTGGGTAGGTTTTAGGGGGTGGGAGTTTCAGGGTAGTTTTGAGGGGGTGGGAGAGGTTCAGAGTAGTTTTTAGGGAGTGGGGTAGTTTGGGGTAGTTTTTAGGGGGTGGGGATGGTTCAGGGTCGTTTTTAAGGGGTGGGGGGTTTTGGGGTCTTTTTAGGGGGCGGGAGTGGTTGAGAGTCATTTTTAGGGGTTGGGTGGTTCAGGGTAGTTTTTGGGGGGTGTGGATGGTTCAGGGTCGTTTTTAGGGGGTGGGGGTTCGAGGTAGTTTTTAGGAGATGGGAGGGGATCGGAGTAGTTTTTAGATGGTGGGGTTTATTGGTAGTGTTTAGGAGTTTGGGGTGTATTTAAGGCTCAGGGGAGAGGGAAGGGGGTGGTAAGATTAGCCACGGATAGCCATGTACCGTGCATGCCTTTACCACAAAAATTCATGATAAAGGAATGCGTGGTAAGGCAATTTGTGGTTAAGACGCAGTCGTTTTAGAGACCTCGTTGTAAAGGTAGGCGTTGTTGTGGAACTCCTTGTGCGAACATACAGCCATTTGAACAGTAAGTCTGATAGGCCCAGTCACTGAAGGCTGAATGTTTCCCACTAGCCTTCAGAAACAGTACATGATAATATTCAACAGGGCCTGTCTCATCTGTGTTGCTTGGTATTTAGTCCCTTCTCAAGCCCTTTCCACTCTGTGGTGAGCTTACATAACAATCTGGCGCAAGGGTGCCTGCACTGGCGCCAGCGCTAGGGGAAACACAGGGGTGTGCCATATCTTTGTAAATACGGTGTATCCCTGCGTTTTAAAAATGTCAGAGCGTGGCGTTAACAATTTTGGCGTAACACCGCACTTGACATTTTATTGTAAATATCCCCCTATCCGTGACATACAGAGTTCAAGACTGCTAACTCCGAACACGCAATCTTATTACATAAAGTTGACCAATTACAGGGAAGGTTAACCCCTAGTATTGCCTGCTCCAGGACTCCTCTGTTTGTTATACTCGACCTCATGTCCTGTAATGCGGTTCCCATTACAATTCAAACAGCAGCCTTCAATAATCCAAGACTGGTCTAGACCCTGAGTCTTTCTGTTGCTTCAACCATTACATGTACTCTGGAACCCCAGCTATTTTTATCCTTTATGCCTTAGGGTTAGTTTCATTATCTTTATAGGCCACTTCATGTGCATCCAACACTCAGATAACCTTTGTCTTGAAAGGATGAAAATCTGCACTGTTTTATCTTGCTGCCCATGCTACCACTACTTATTTGAACTCAAATAACCTCTGCATTTTAATATTGTTGGCTTTTTTGAGTGGCCCCTAGTCCAAGAAGTCCCCGAACATCACTTATATTGCTCTCCAGGGACATACATGGTATCCCATGGCATTTTGGTGATCTCTAGTACTCTCCCAATCTTTTTCTCTCAAGGGGTTAACTCCTTTGCCACTATTATTGCTGGCACATACATTTAACATGTATACATTTCTTAAGGTGCACCTACTCCAGGGAGGGGTGAGATGTAAACAGGAAAAGAGACAGAACACAGCTAGTCCTCCTAGCGGCTCTTGGCTTAGTATGCTTTCTTTCAGAACAATCTTTAAAATCAAAGGTGTAAATGTACTCAGAAGTATAAGTTACCTTCGTGAACCAGGCCCAGGGTGTTGAGTTGATGCTGTTAGTGGGGTTAGATTTAGAAGGCTACTTTAAAAAAAATATTATAATACTGATGTGGGTGATCTTGGAATAGTAAAAACGGAACTAGCTATATCTTACTTTTGAGGAGGATAATGGGGTGTTGGAAAAGCAGGTGGAAAGATTCTGGATGATGGATCAAAAGTTTCAGGAGTCGAAGGCAAGGTTGTGCGAGATAGCTTTGAGAAGGCATTCAGCTGATTGTATAGTTGCATGGTTTGAAATATGTCTCTATCGGGCTGCATGCAGGTGCTTGCACAGTTCAGGCAGGATAGTTTTGTGGGAACCACATGGAACATTCGTAGGGTTTCAGTCTTGTTTTAATCCTGGTTTCCGGTGCAGGATGGTTTCGGTTGTAGACGTCTTCCTGTTCCTTTGGATTGCCAAGAATCAGAAGAGGAGGTTTTCATTGTGACCGCTTATGTGGCAGGATGAAGGCTTCTGATCTGCGGTTGGTATGTTTTAGTGGGGCAGCAGCAGAGCTAGAAAGCTGAACCGCCATACAAAATAAAATAAAAAATATGGGCTAAGCCGAGGGTTGTTGGTCTGAAATGATTTCTTAACATCCATTACCTCAGACCTTCACGTTTCTTTACTACCAGTTATCACCACATATTTGCATTCTTTGTCTATGAGCTGTTACCGCCTGATTTGGAACCCATCTGCTTTTGTTTGCTTTCTGACGGTATGCGTCCATGTCGTTTGTGTCTGCAGCTGTCTGTCTCACTGCCATTTCGTTTTTCATCAAAACGAGTCTGTGTTAGAGAGGTGCATGGTGTTTGTTGTCTCATGTGTTGGATCTAGAACTATGTGGGGATGAAGCTATATTTTTCACGTTTGAAGTGGTGCAGGTACCATAACCAAGGCATTTATGTAAATAAGCAAGTTGATTCGGTGAATTAGATGTATGCTGGTAACGAGCCTATGTGAGCTGCTTGTCATCAGCTCATATCCCGATAGGAACCTCTCTTCTATTGGTTCTTCTAAACTCGATCATGTTTGTACCAAAAGTGCCTTAAAATTTATAAAAACACGGTTAACGGCGCTGCGAAAACAGATGACCTGCAGAAGCAAATGATATACAATTATTATTATTATTATTTAAACAAGAAAAAATATATAATTCTCTATAATACACTTATCAAATTACTTTCCTTAAATTTGAAACAGAAAAAATATAAATCAGAATCATTTCCTTCAGTAACTGTGTGTTTTTTTGTGATTTTTGTTTGAAATATATTTTTATTCTTTTTCTCAAACAAAACAAATGCATTGTATATCGAATGACATTTGTACACTCAGCAGCAAGGTATGAAAATAAGTTATTCTCTGGAAAATATCTCCTACATCCAGTTATACATTAGAAGTACTGAAAAATACGTTCCATAATATTGGTAGATCCTAAAACATCATTATAACAATCAAATTCTCTGGAGATAATAATCCCCGCCATTGTCGTACATCTGCCACTATCCACTCATCGTTAAATCAAATATCACGAAATGCAATCCCTGTCCCTCCCGCTTATCCCTCCCCCTCCCTGATGGCGTAACAAATATTTGTAAGCAATGGTAATGACAAATCATAGCTGTGTCAACAGTAAATATGCATAATACAGTAAACCAGAAGGCCACATTGTGGTGTCAGAGGCAGTTGCATGTGTGAGAGCATTGCAGCCGACCTCTTAAGGAGGGGTAATCCCTCGAGGTGGAGTCTCCAACCCTGATGTGATTGAGTCCTCGTCAAAGTCAGTACGCGGCATTTCCAATAATTGTACTAGTGCCTCCCAGGCCCTTGCCAGCTCCAACGCCTTATCACTTTTAGCGCGGGATGCCAACTATAAGCTCATGATTCCCTCGCATTACGCCCATTTAATAAATTCAGTACGCCATCTCTGAAAACTACGGCCCTTCTTGGCCTTCCAGTGGGCTGTTATTTCCCTCTTCGCTAGCAGTAGTCCCAAGTCTATAAACGTACTTGTTATCTTATTCCGAGAGGTATGGGGGTACCAGTGCAGCAAGCAGAGACCTATAGTGGGTTCTATGTCCCTGTCCGTAACGGTATGTAAAAGAGCGACCACCTCTTCCCAAAATGTACCAAGTTGAGGACAATGCCACAGCATGCGACAAAAATCTGCTCCTGCTAAGCCGCAGTGCGAGCACATTGCTGAAGTAATATTAAAATATTTATTAATTTTTTCAGGCGTAAGGTATGCTCGATGAAGAATAAAGAAATGTACTAGCTGAAAGCGTGCATTCCTAGTGCTTTTCCATGCACGTTCCACCAGTCCCACCCATGTCCTCTCCAGAATTTTGTCACCTAGATCTACTTCCTATCGCTGCCAGAGCTTTACTAGTGGGGTCAATCGCTCATTTGTCATTCTACGATATAAGCAGGTAACTGCCTTGATGGTGCCAGCAGCTAGGACTACAGACTGACAAACCATAGAGGTGGGCGGCTCGCTGATTTCTAATTTTTCGGTGCGCCTGGATGGCCGTTACAAGCGCTAAGTGTAACAAGTAGTCACCTCGAGCCAGTTCATATCTGTGCTGTAGTACCTGATATGGAATCACAGAGCTATCTTCATATATCCCCTATGGTGGTCAGCCCCCTCTCCACCCAGTCCATCAGCGCCGCACAGTTACCGGCATGCCGTAGAGCACTACATATCGCCAACGGGATCTCAGGGGCATATGGACGCTGCCTCGCTGCCCGGTTGCCGCCGCGGACCACGCCCCCTGCCTGTGAGCAGCGTGGTCCGTGCTCGCCTGTCCTGCAGGCTCCTGGGCGCCGCTTTTGCCCTGTGCCCCTGGCTTGTGCATTGTAGTATTTGTTTTCAATAGGCTTGTACATCTGTGTCTGTTTTCCTGTTTTCCTGACTGCAATCCCCTTCGTCTCTCCCTCCCCGCTTCCCGCCTCCAACGCTGACCCCGCCCCTTTTTTCCTTCTGTACCCTCCCCGCCTCCCAGCTGCTCCGCCCCCCCTCGCACTTGGCCATATATGGCGACCGTGCGACGCAGGTGAGTGTGTCCTAGTCTAGGACACCCCCGCGCCGCACGGCCACCAGCTGCTGCGTGTGCCACCCCCGCCTGACTGCCTCGCTGCCTCGCTGCCCGGTTGCCGCCGCGTACCACGCCCCCTGCCTGTGAGCAGCATGGTCCGTGCTCGCCTGTCCTGCAGGCTCCTGGGCGCCGCTTTTGCCCTGTGCCCCTGGCTTGTGCATTGTAGTATTTGTTTTTAATAGGCTTGTACATCTGTGTCTGTTTTCCTGTTTTCCTGACTGCAATCCCCTTCGTCTCTCCCTCCCCGCTTCCCGCCTCCAACGCTGACCCCGCCCCTTTTTTTCCTTCTGTACCCTCCCCGCTCCCGCCTCCCAGCTGCTCCGCCCCCCCTCGCACTTGGCCATATATGGCGACCGTGCGACGCAGGTGAGTGTGTCCTAGTCTAGGACACCCCCGCGCCGCACGGCCACCAGCTGCTGCGTGTGCCACCCCCGCCTGACTGCCTCGCTGCCTCGCTGCCTGGTTGCCGCCGCGGACCACGCCCCCTGCCTGTGAGCAGCGTGGTCCGTGCTCGCCTGTCCTGCAGGCTCCTGGGCGCCGCTTTTGCCCTGTGCCCCTGGCTTGTGCATTGTAGTATTTGTTTTTAATAGGCTTGTACATCTGTGTCTGTTTTCCTGTTTTCCTGACTGTAATCCCCTTCGTCTCTCCCTCCCCGCTTCCCGCCTCCAACGCTGACCCCGCCCCTTTTTTTCCTTCTGTACCCTCCCCGCTCCCGCCTCCCAGCTGCTCCGCCCCCCCCTCGCACTTGGTCATATATGGCGACCGTGCGACGCAGGTGAGTGTGTCCTAGTCTAGGACACCCCCGCGCCGCACGGCCACCAGCTGCTGCGTGTGCCACCCCCGCCTGACTGCCTCGCTGCCTCGCTGCCCAGTTGCCGCCGCGGACCACGCCCCCTGCCTGTGAGCAGCGTGGTCCGTGCTCGCCTGTCCTGCAGGCTCCTGGGCGCCGCTTTTGCCCTGTGCCCCTGGCTTGTGCATTGTAGTATTTGTTTTTAATAGGCTTGTACATCTGTGTCTGTTTTCCTGTTTTCCTGACTGCAATCCCCTTCGTCTCTCCCTCCCCGCTTCCCGCCTCCAACGCTGACCCCGCCCCTTTTTTTCCTTCTGTACCCTCCCCGCTCCCGCCTCCCAGCTGCTCCGCCCCCCCTCGCACTTGGCCATATATGGCGACCGTGCGAACGCGCAGCGGTCACGCGCAGCGGTCACGCGCAGCGGGCGCGCCGATTGTGCGCCAAAGGCGCGCCAAAGGTAAGCCCGTCTGCGCCGGTCCGACCCCTGGCCCCCACCGACGGAAGACGACCCGACGAACCTACAACGCCGCCGATCTCATCGCACACAACACCGGCGGCACCTCGGGATGCCACCGAGCCACCCCGAGGCACACCCACGGACCCTTCAGCTGCCACGCCTGCAAGTTCACCTGCATCCGGACCTACCCTGCACCCGCCAAGCCGAACACCAGCAGCAACCACCTCCAGTGCATCCTGCTCAACACCCGCTCCATCCACAGACACGCCGTCGAACTCTGGAACCTCCTCGACACAACTTCACCAGACGTCGCCTTCCTCACGGAAACCTGGATGAACGCCTCCTCAGCGCCCGACATCGCCATCGCCATCCCAGAGGGACCGCCCCGCCAACCAGATGGGAGGAGGCATTGCCATCATCCACAGGGACACCATCCGCATCACGACCAACACCGACGACACCCTAACCACCGCCGAACACCTGCACTTCCAGATCCACACCGACCCGAAGACCACCCTCAGAGGCACCCTGATCTACCGACCCCCGGGACCACGCACACGATTCAGCGAGGACATCGCCGACTTCATCAGCCCGCATGCCCTCCCCTCCGCCGACTACATCCTCCTGGGGGACCTCAACTTCCACCTGGAGAACAACAACGACCGTAACACCATCACCCTGCTCGACAACCTCGCCAACCTCGGACTCAAGCAACTGGTGTCCACCCCCACCCACCTCACCGGACACACACTCGACGCCGTCTTCTCATCCAGCAAAGACATCGCCTTCAGCCACGCGACAGGACTCCACTGGACGGACCACAGCTGCGTCCACTTCACCTTCAAAAGAACGCCGATCCACCACCACCAGCAACAGGTTGCCCGAAGAAGCTGGAACAAGATCACAGCCGACCAGCTCACCGCCTCCCTGAGCCAGCACCCTCCGGCCGGCTCAGCGAACCCCAGCCAGGCCGCCGACAACCTCACGAAGTGGATCAGCAACTGCGCGGACGAACGCGCCCCTCTGAGGACCCTGCCCAGCAGACCCGGCAGCAGAAAAGCCCCATGGTTCACCGACGAACTCAAGAGCTCCAAGAAGAACTGCCGAGCCCTCGAGAAAGTATGGAGAAGGGAACCAACAATGGACAACATGACCACCCTCAAGCTCGCCACCCGGAAACACCACCAACTGATCCGCGCCACCAAGAAAAATGCATACAAGGACCGGCTGGACAACAACGCACACAACTGCAAGGAACTCTTCAACATCGTGAAAGAGCTCTCCAACCCCAACGCCGGAAACAACGACATCACCCCATCACAAGACCTCTGCAACTCCCTCGCCTCCTACTTCCACAACAAGATCGCGGACCTACACAACAGCTTCAGCTCCCAACCGACGCACGCCACAACCGCAACAACGCCACCCACCACCACCCTTCGCGCCTGGACTCCGATCAGCACCGAAGACACCGTCCGCACAATGAACTCCGTCCACTCCGGATCTCCGACCGACCCCTGCCCTCACCACGTCTTCAACAAGGCCGACGTAGTCATCGCACCCCACCTGCGGGACATTAGCAACACCTCCTTCGACACCGCCACCTTCCCTGAGAGCTGGAAGCACGCTGAACTCAGCGCTCTACTCAAGAAACCTACAGCGGACCCCACCGAGCTCAAGAATTACCGTCCTATCTCGCTCCTCCCGTTCCCGGCCAAAGTCATCGAAAAGACCGTCAACAAACAGCTGGCCGCCTTCCTCGAGACGAATGGATCCCTCGACCCCTCACAGTCTGGCTTCCGAGCCAACCAAAGCACCGAGACCGCCCTCATCGCCGCCACCGATGACATCCGAACCCTGATGGACAACGGAGAAACAGCGGCCCTCATCCTCCTGGACCTCTCCGCGGCATTCAACACTGTCTGCCACCGCACCCTAGTGCAGCGCCTCAGCAACATCGGAATCCAGGAGAAGGCACTGGAATGGATCACCTCCTTCCTCGACGGAAGAACACAGAGAGTCCGCCTACCACCGTACAAGTCAGAGGCCACTGAAGTCATCTGCGGCGTCCCTCAAGGATCCTCGTTGAGTCCCACCCTCTTCAACGTCTACATGATCCCCCTCGCGGCCATCGCACGCCAACACAACCTCAACATAATCTCCTACGCCGACGACACCCAGCTGATCCTCTCCCTGACCAACGACCCCACCGCCGCCAGAGCCAACCTGCACGAAGGGATGAGAGATGTAGCCGAGTGGATGACGACCAGCCGCCTGAAACTGAACTCAGACAAGACGGAGGTCCTCATCCTGGGCTCCTCGCCCTCCGCCTGGGACGACTCCTGGTGGCCCCCCGCCCTGGGCACCGCACCCAAACCGACGGACCACGCACGCAACCTGGGCTTCATCCTGGACTCCTCCCTCTCCATGACCAGACAAGTCAACGCCGTCTCCTCGTCATGCTTCAACATCCTGCGCATGCTACGGAAGATCTTCTGGTGGATCCCCACCGAGACCAGGAAGACGGTCACCCAGGCCCTCGTCACCAGCCGACTGGACTACGGCAACGCCCTCTACGCCGGAACAACCGCCAAGCTCCAGAAGAGACTCCAGCGGATCCAGAACGCCTCAGCCAGACTCATCCTCGACATCCCACGAAACAGCCACATCTCTGGACATCTGAGAGACCTGCACTGGCTCCCCGTCAACAAAAGGATCACCTTCCGCCTCCTCACCCACGCACACAAAGCCCTACACGACCAAGGCCCGAGCTACCTCAACAACCGAATCAACTTCTACGCTCCCAAACGCCACCTCAGATCAACCAGCCACGCCCTCGCCGCCGTCCCTCGCATCCGAAGAGCGACAACAGGAGGAAGGTCCTTCTCCTACCTGGCCGCCAAGACCTGGAACTCCCTCCTGACCGACCTGCGCATGACCCGAGACCACCTCGCCTTCAGGAAGAAGCTCAAGACCTGGCTGTTCGAGCAGTAACGGCACCCCCCCCCTCCTAGCGCCTTGAGACCCTACGGGTGAGTAGTGCGCTCTATAAATGTCTTGATTGATTGACTATTTGTGCGTGTCTTTGACATTGGTTCCAGCAGAGCTTAAACATCCCCATCTCTCGAGTTAGAGAGGAGGCTGGGAGTGGTAATTGCATTAGCAGTCTGGAAAGCGCTTGCTTATGTAGGTGATTCCTCTCCCCGTCATCAGCGCTGCGGAACATCCGTGCCACCGCCTGAGTAAGCCACTGTAGTTGGGCCGCTAAATAATACGATTCAAAATCAAGAACCTCTAGTCCACCCTGCAAAAACGGTCTCATGAGTCTATTAAGAGCCACTCTCCGCCGTCCCCCAGCCCAGAGGAACCCAACCACCACTGACTGGAGTTGCTTAAAAACAGATACTGGGATCCAGATCGGCAACGTCCTGAATTAATACAGCAGTCTGGGGAGCACTACCATCTTGAGAATGGCCACTCGCCCAGCTACCGAAAGTGGGAGCGTACTACAGAATTCAATACAACCCTTACGTGCTCTGATGGCCCTGCCCAAGTTACCCTCCAATAGATCAGTTTGGGTGTGATAAATGCGAGTGCCGAGACACGTCAGACGTTGTCGCTCCCATCGTACCCATGTTTATATACTGGGCCCTCAGACTGCGGCACCGCGGGGAACAGGCAAGTCTTTGTCCAATTTACCTTTAGTCCGGTAACTTTGCAAAGGTCCTCCAATAAAACCTTCACGCCATGAAGGGCACCTTCCGCATCAGCTAAAAACAAAAGGAGATCATCGGCATATAATGCGATATGATGGATTTGCTCTTGCACTCTCAATCCTGCATAATGCGAGCCCGTCCTAGTACGCGCCGCTAGCGGCTCCATGGCCAGGGCGAACAATAGAGGAGAGAGGGGACAACCCTGCCTCCTCCCTCGACCCACAGAGCAAGTGTCTGATATTATCACTCCTGTCTTCACCTGCGCTGTGGCCTGTCTATACAAAAGAGATGTCCAATTTACAAAGCCATCTCCCAATCCAAAGTGAAGCATTACTTGGAACAGATATGGCCATTCCAAGCTATCAAAAGCCTTCTTGATATCTATGGCCAAAATGGCAGCAGACTCCTTGTGGTAAGTGTCCGCCTCCAAAATAGCAATGAGGCGCCTACATTCTGAGCCGTATTCCGAGTCAGTATAAACCCAGCTTGATCCGTGTGTATTAATTGGACCATATATAGGAGCAGGCGGGTCGCCAAAATTCGACTCAAGATTTTATAATCTGTGGTCAGCATTGATAATGGGCGCTAGGCAGTCCTGTCAAGGGGAGGCTTACCCGGTTTTAGCAATGGTATAATTAACACCTCCCGAGTGGTGGCAGGGAGGAGACTCTCCTTCCTCGCAGCATCATACAGTGTCACCAATCTAGGCACCAACAGGTCAACATACGTACTATAAAATTCCACCGGGAGGTCATCCACACCATGGGTCTTTTTTCGAGCCACATGCTTAATCGCACCACAGACTTCTACCAGGGTAGTGTCCTGACCCAGTAACTCCGCCCTCTCACTATCTAGCACTGGGAGATCTGCCGCCTCTAGAAACTCCTGAATGACCTCTTCACCAGGGGCCACTTTGCTTTGATATAGAACATTATAACAAGCAAAGAACAGGTCACTTATCCTCTGCTCTGTATAGTGGGTCTCTCCATCTGGGGCACAGAGTTCTAAAATGACCGTCCCTCTACGCGCTGGATTAACTAGCCATGCCAATAGCGCCCCAGATTTATCACCCTCTGCATGCACACGCGCAGTGTTTTTTTTTATGGTCAAAGCAGCATAATCAGTCCACCTGCACTGCGACCTCTTCCCTTGCTAATAGTAGGTCCCGTTGGCGATCTGGGTGCTCAGGCCTCTCTTTCTCAGCATCCCACAACTTTCGATCCACCCTCTCTAAGTCTTGCAATAACACTTTACGCACTCCCAGCTTATACACTATGCAACGTCCCCGTATTACACTTTTGAAAGCGTCCCACTCCACCATCAGCGATGAGGCAGTACCAGTGTTATTCTGAAAATAATCAACAATGCCCATCCCCACCTCTTCACGAAATGCTTAGTCCTCCAATAATTCTGGGTTTAAGCTCCAAGACGGAATCTTGGGGCAATCAGGCAATAAGTTCAGGTGTAATAATAAAGGGTTATGGTCAGATAGTGTTCTAGTGAGGTATTCGCTGTGCTGTACTGCAGGAGAGCAAAGCATCGCATCAAGCCGAACATGAAGGTAGTGCAAGGCAGAAAAGAACGAATAATCCCGGGTGGTCGGGTGGTGTGCCCTCCAGGTGTCAATCAGTCCCCATCTATGCTGCCATTCCCGCCAAATCTTTGAAAGAGCACGGGTCGGTGTGTCTGGGAGGGGAGGATGTGATCTATCCAATAGGACATGCGCGACAGAGTTGAAATCCCCACCCATAAGCACTGATCCAGTTAAGAATGGAGTGAATTTCCCAGACAATTTTGTAAGAAATGCTGATTGTTCCGTGTTTGTTGCATATATGCTGCCCAGAACTACATCCCTACCATTTAGCCGACCTGCAACCAATATATACCGACCCTCAGGATGCTTCAGTTATCGAGTGGATTGAAAAGGGACACCCGCCATCACCCACATCAGGACCCCTCGTGCAAAAGCGGAGTACGTCGTGCTAAAAATCTGCCCTCTCCACCTACGCTGCAATGCCACATCTTCTGTTGGTGCTATCTGTGTTTCCTGAAGAAAAGCTAATTGGACTCCCCTACGGACTAAGTATGCATGTATTTTGTGCCTCCGTAACATGGTGTGCATACCCCAGACATTCCAAGATAAACATTTCAAATCAGATATCGAACCCATGGTATTGATCCGCACTGATTCCATACAGCTCTTTTTAAAAGGTTACGCCATTATCCCTGTAACATTCCCTTAATACAAAAGAAACAACCTCAACCACCCCAGGACAAGTACTAAAGAACTAATCCCCATCCACACTACTATAAGCTGACTTCCCTCTAGTAACTACAGAGGAACAGTGGGGGAAAGTGGTTGCAGTCAAGGACTAGCAATACAATTATGAAGAAAAGACCAAGCCTAAGCCCCACTTAGTGCAATCCGCACCCATCCCCAGAAGGTGACGCATCAGCAGAAATACACATCTCCCGCCCAGCCCTAGCCCTCAATCAATATCCCAATAAAAACAAAATACGGATAATAACAATATCAAGAAGGCACACAACTCGTCCAGCAGGCCTGTAAGGTAAAACAAATCAACAAGACATGATTAACAGTTTCAAACAATATCATCAGCAGTGCCTGGTGTGACATTGGGCATCTGCAGGCCACTAGCATGGGACTCGTTCGTGTCCATAGTAGATTTATCCGTCTCTGTACCAGTCTCCGAACCCTTCTCAGGGTCCCGGAGCAGTTCCGACACTGCGCGCAGCGCTTCATTTCACTCCTTTTCTGTCTGGGAAGAGATGGGTGGCTTCAGGGTGACAGGGCGCCGCCACGGCCTTCACCGGCGCTGTTGCATTCGTCCCGGGGCCATGCGAGCCCCAGTTTCCCCAGCCGGCCTCTTGCCTGTCTTATAGGTTTCTAGTCAGTCCCATGCCTCCAATGGATCCTCACAAAAGTGTGTTGTACCTTCTAGGATAATCCGCAGTCGGGCCGGAAACATCAGCGAGTATTGAAGTCCCTCATCATGTAGAGCTCGTTTAACGGCTAGGAAAGATGCATGACGGCGCTGGACCTCCAGAGTATAATCCGTAAAAATGGAGACCTTGCTATTCTCCACTATATATGGCCCAGCCGTGCGCGCAGGTCTGCTGAAGGTGGTCCCTATCCTTGTAGTGGAGGAGCTTGGCCACCACTGGGTGCGGGGGCCACCCAGCGCCAGCGGGCATGCCGGTACTCAATAGGCCTTTCCAGCCAGCCCCTCCGGTACTATCTTGTCTCGGAGCCAGTCCTCCAGATACTGGATCATGTTGGATCCCTCGATTCCCTCCGGAAGGCCCAAAACTCGGATGTTGTTCCTCCGATTTCTCCTCTCGGCGTCTTCAGCTCTCTTCTCCAGCACCGAAAGTCTACGAGTAACGCCTCCCACCTGGTCAGCGATGGCCTTCTGCGCCGGCTCCAAGGCCGCCAGAGAGGTCCCGGCCTGCTCCACTCTATCTGCCAGCTTGGCGTGCTCAGCAATATCCTGATGCAGGGCCTCTCTTGTATCAGTGTTTGCCTGGAGTATACGGGCCAATTGCTGCTGCACCTGCATCACCAGGCACATCAGGAGAGGCGGGATGCTTCTCCTCTTGCCCCGCGTCTTCCTGATCCGGTGGGGCTGCCAGTTGCTTCCCTCTAGGCTTCCCCATAGCGCAGTCATGAGTCAGATACCTCTTCAGGCCAGGGCACACCACACTTGCAGCGTTAATCTCTTCAAGGTCAGCTCTCACCAATGCCGAACCAGTGTCTAATAAGGCGCTATGAGGCCCACAGCAACTGATCCGTAGGGGTCCCCAGGTCATCCCCTTCACCAGAAAGTCAGTGGCAACTTCAGCTCGTGGGCTGATTCAGGCAAACAACAGACAGTGGCCCAAATCTAAATTCTAATGTCCCGGGGGCCGCCGGTCCCCCCGGAAGTACTCTTAGGCAGTCCCGAGCTGGCGCGCAATAATCTAGCGCTGGGTTGTGCAGTCTGTAAACAGTTAATTACAGTCATTAGACCCAAGGCCCCCTGAACGGCCCAAGCCGGGCCTGCGACCCGTGGGAAAGCTCAAGTGTGTTCCCCCTCTTGGCTGGTGTCAGCTCGCAGGCCGCGGCCCACAGCGATTCAAGGCCTCTGCCGCATCCACGCTCCTCAATTCAGTCAAGCAGGGGGCTCAATGACTTCTTCAGGGCACGCACTACGGCAGGAGCAGTCCGCGACACACAGTTCTGCCGGGTCTCAAAGGGGCCCCCCGTGTATCAAGCTGGCCAGGCCAGTCAAATCCAGGAAGCACTGCCGCCTGGCGGCAACGGCCGGCATCTCTCCGTCGATCTCGCTAGGGTTTCTCCACAGAGGGCAGCGGTCCCGGGTCACAGGTCGCCCCAATCCGCGCTGCTGCCGCCAAAGGGGTAGCCTCAGTCACTCACTTCTCAGCTGTCGGTCTGCAGTGCCCTTCGTGCACCCCAAGTCGGGCTAGCGGACCAGGCTTCGCTCGCTCTCCGCTCAGGCAGGTGCCATCTTGCCTTCTTCGGTCTGTAGTCCCTTGAGGCCATCTTCAGCGTCACACACCACAATTTAGCCAGGAAAGATCCGCTATCAACTCCTCAGGGCCATACGCTATTGTGGGAGCTTTCTGCAACGACCTCCTGGGGACAGGGCGGTCATTAATTCGGATAGTTCAGTGGGCCGGCGCGGAGTTAGGAGCTCATGCATCTGCCTCCATCAACCTGCAAGCCACGCCTCCCTTCAGGAACTGTGTGTTCTTTCAGAAAAGTGTCTTTTATTGATTTCCCACCCTGCCCAGGTAACAAACTCTAATCTGTGGCATTTTGTCCTTTCTGCACATTAGATTATGATTTAACACAACTTTTTGCTCCTCAGCTCATAAACTCTCTTCCATTTTATTGTTTAACGTATTTAAATTCTATATAACAACAAAATTAGTTTTTACGTAGAATGAAATGACAGTTTTGCCATTTTCAAGTCCTGATAATAACAGATGCTACTCTCACCCAGTGTAAATAAACTCAAGTTATCAACTGCCTAAAATGAGCAGCCAAACTAACTTTGCTGGGATCAAAGCTCTACCTGCAGTTCCCATCAGATGTGACCTGTGCTACAATGTCCTACAATAGAACAGAGCGCCATGTCTTCAGCCTTCCTAAACAACTCACGGGTGCCACTTGGTATACAAAAATGTATTCTCATCTGAAGGTTCACTATGAAAGGGATGAGTAGAGCATGCATCTTGTTGTCTTGTTGTTCATGCCCCTCAAACTCTGTGATTTGCTGCAATCTCCACCAGTCTCACTCCTATGAAATGATGTGTTAAGGTCAAGCTTAGTCACTATGGAACTCATTTATGATTATTTGTGCTACACTGTGCTTCCATGCTTGTAGAAGCAAATTATGTTTCTATGTCCTGAAGAATATGAATATGTATCTAAACTAAGGGCCTCATCTAGAGTTACAACGACATATATGTCCTCTCACCCTTGATCCAACCTGCGGACAAGTATCACTAAAATACACACATTCGAGTCCATAAACCACACTCACTTACAATATCTGGTCGATCAAACCTCGCTGGAGATGAATTTAGGGCTTTTCTATATGTCCAATCTGCCTAACGAAATGAGCCTATTTAATTACTAAGCCCTTTCTTAGACATGGATCTATTTTAGTTGATTATATTTGGTCATTTATGACCATAATACATTTACCTGCTTATTTAATTTAAATAACCAAAGACTCAGTTTAGATATAAAGTTTTATCTGAAATATTTTAGTGAATCATATACAAATTACAGTGTTAACTCCATCATTCTGAAGAGGTAGGATTCAGATAATTTATTGACGAGTACCTCAGGAAAAAGAGGACAGAGAAAATAGGCACATTGACAAAATACACAGATTATATTTACCTAGGATGGTGCAAGATCAAACCCCTCTGGCAAATGTGTTTGGGCTCCTCGGAAAATGACAGGTAACAGGTTCAGGGCAGGATTAGGACAGGACAGATTACCTCTTCTAGATTTAACGCTAGCGTCAAAACCCTCTCTGATGCTAGTTTCCCTCCTCGATTCTTGTGCAAAACTCCTTCCAAGGTCCCTCGCCTCCTCGATTCTTCCGCAAAACTCCTTCCTAATTTTATTTATGAAAAATTCTAAGTCTTCTTCAGGTATTTTGATCAGCATTCGGGCAGCATCTCTATCTCTCAGCATTCTGGCAGCGATCAGGCTACTTCATCTAGCTAACTACCCCATTTATATCTTTTGATGGCATGTTCCACCCCCAAATGTTTCAAACTTGTGTAAATTGTGAATTCTGATTGGACAAGCCATGGGAATGATCGTCACACCACACTAGTTTATAACTTTTTTTCTTAAGAGCATTGTCCTATGTTCCCGCCCATTAATTTGTTTCTCCCAACCCTTATTTCTCACCCGTTTTCACATTAACATTATAACACTGTATAACATTTATACATTTGTTCATTGAGTCTTCAGGATGTTCCGTCATCTCTCAGGACATGAGAAAAGGTCGCCCTTAATCAAATTCCAAGACTTGGGATCATCACTCCGGGTTTTGTTTCTAATGTCCCTGTGCGCACGGACCAAGTGATTATTAGCCGCGTCTCTCAATTTAGGCCAATTTAGGCCCAATTACGAACTAACAGAGAAGTCGAAAAGACAAGATGTTAGATTCAAATAAAATGGTTTCACTGTATACCACTTATCTCTACTCTAATCCAATTCAATAAAAATAATTCTTCATGCATTAGCACTTAGTATAAAATACAATTTAGTTTCAAGCTGAGCAGATGCTTAGCATGTGAGTTCTAAAGTGGCCATTTCGGTGTTAGTGCGCAGAAGCAAAACTTTCCCTCCAAGCTTTATGACATCATGCAGTTGGCGCATGCGCAATTTATTTTCTGCGCTTTAGCGCTCATTTGAGTTTCATTCAGGTTACTTGTTAGTAGACACATAGGCAAGCTTCCTATTCTTCTATATTGTGTACCAATTCTGTGTAAATTAGTATTACAAACAATTATTAGTTCTTTATTATGATTCTATGAGAGGATACATCCAGCAAGTTGCTTACATGCAAATCCTTGCTCCATCACCCTCATCCCTCCTACCATCCGCTCATTGAAATCCAAAATGTCAACACTTCTTCCTGAAAGGCATAACATACAGACTACTGAACATCATGACTCTTAGCAACTTGTCCTCTGAGCCCTCTCATCAGCCCTAGAATCTAACTACTTTTTAGACCTAAACTCCTCTTTAACATTCACATATACAGCCATCAGTACCGTGTTTGTCTCTCCCCACTCATACATCCCCCACTCCTTTATGTCAGCTGCAGTCTCTGCCCCCTACTTTTCTTTTAAGATCTCTTCTATTATATCTATCCCCACTACACACCTCATTGCTTCACCTTACCCCTCCTTAACTCCTATTCAGGTACTACAGGATGAGTAGAACAAACGGGAGGAACAAGGCCTTCTTTTGAAAACCTTCTTGGTGCATGTTGAACCCAGGTGCAGGTCTGCTTAAGGTCCTTCTACTGTTAAGAACTGAGGAACAGAGACTAAAATGATGAAATATGTAGACAACAGGTACATGTTCCACAGAACCCTCATTGCCAAATAGTGAAAATAGAGTTTAAACATCTTCTTTTAGAGCTGTATTCCCATATGCCTTTCCTCTAAATTACCTCAGACTTTTGCCCTCTTATCTGCAATTGCTATTCTGCAATATATCTATCGATTGAAGCCTGCATTACTATTTCCTAGGCACTACTTTAATGTTCCAATTAGACTAATTTCAAAAATGCATGTACTGGTGTGTAATGTGGAAAAGTGGATCATGAGTTGGGGTGGGTAGTAGTCCACCACAAGTAATAATGCCAGGTTAGGTCCAGTGAAGGCTTCAGTAAATTAAACCTGAGTTGACCTCCTGTGAACTATTGCAGAGAGTAAAGGTAAAAAACACAACACAATAAAATTCACATTTCAATTTATAAAAATAGAGAATAAGTCTAAGGAGCAAAATGACTTGATATCATCAAAAATATAATATGGGGAACCAGATATATGAATTTGAAAAGCTTTAAATAAAAATAGTGTAAAAAAGCGCAAAGCACCAACTATGGCCAACTGGGCATTCTAGACCAGGTCAAGGGTAACTTTCCAGGCCAACTGCGGTAGAGCACAGGTCGATAAAAAGACCAGATGGATCTCAGTGGTAAAGCCACCTTCTGACATCAACAGCCTTCAGGGAAAGCAAGCAGCGGGCTGGAACCAAAGAAAGGGAACTTGACATCAATAGTTTCTGGTGTCAAGATGTTGGCTAAGTGAAACCTTTGGTTTAGGCGGGAAATGCTCCGGTTGGGAAAAGTCAGGCCCGAGAGGTCTCTGGCATCGATTGGGTCTCCTTTCACAGCAGCACCAATACAACTGTGGCTGGGAACGGAGGAAGGCTTCGATCTCAATGAACTATGGCGCTGAAAGAAGAATATACCAGGAGCTACAGCAAAGTCAGGCCCACCGGAGATGCACCCTCAGCTGCTTGGCTGGCAGGTTGGTCCCAGTCCCTCAACGGTTCTCTCGGCAAAAAGTTAGCAAAAAAGTTGTAAGTCAAAGTTTTTAGTGTTAGGCAGAAGGAATACGCTCTGACGCCAGTCACCAGACCTCAGAAACAGTTAGTGGGGGCCTCAGAATCCACCAGTGGGGTCCACGGTAGGGCCACTGGAAACTGACTAGCTGGGCTCTACCAAGAAGGAGGCCTTCTCGTAGCTTTTGTGTCCTTGTAGCTTAACAGGAGGTCAGTAAACTGACCATCGGAGGTCACTTCTTAGCCCTAGGTATAAGTTGGAGCAGGTTCAGCCTTTCGAGTTCTCCTCACAGGTCTCAACAGCAGCTGCAGCCTTCTTCTGGCTTTCACAGGTCCACTAATGTACTAAAGAAGGTGCTCAGGGATGTCAAATTTATGCCTTCAACTAGCTTGTGGGGGGGGAGGGTTACTCCTTACCACTCCCTAACCAAAAGGGTAAAAGTTTCCAGGGGTAATTGTTAGACTTGACATCTTTTGGCGTGTTTCCCCTGAGTTATTGCTTTCTGATCTCCTTTTTTGACTCTGTTTTTGCTGGCTCATAACTCTGCGCACTTTCTCACTGCTGATCAGTGTTAAAGTGCAAGCGCTCCTGTTGTAAACTGTGTTATGGATTTGTGTTTCCATGATTGGCATATTTGATTTACTTGACATTCCCTAGTACAGTGCACTGGGTGTGCCGGGGCCTGCAAATCAAATGCTGCCAGTGGGCTGCAGCAAGGATTGTGCCACCCACACAAGCAGCCTGTAAGCATAACTCTAGCCTGCCATTGCAGAGCCTGTGTGAAGTCTGGGACTGCCATGTCAACTTGGCAAGTGTACCCACTTGCCAGGCCCTAACCTTCCCTTTTCGTACATGTCAGTCACCCCTAAAGTAGGCCCAAGGTACCCCTGTGGACAGGATGCAGTGTATGTGAAAGGTAGGACATGGCCTGGTGTGTGTAGCATGTCCTGATAGTGAATTACTTGCAATTTCGTTTTTCACTATTGCAAGGCTACCTGTTCCCATAGGATAGAATGGGGAGTTTGTTTATAACATCTTATAAACATAACTGGCCCTGGGAACAAGGTGGAAAAATAAAGTTTAGTGTGCCTGAACTCAGAATCTAAAACTGCATCTTTTAGTGAAAGTGATTTTTAAATTCTGTGTTTGAAAACACCACTTTTAGAAAGTAGGTATTTTCTTGCTCAGCCATCCAGTAGGCCTCTGCTAGGTTTGTGGATTGACTCTCTGGGTTTTGGATGTCAGGGGCTGGGGAAGAGCTGTGGCTCCAGATTGTCTAGGTGGGTCAGGAAAGGGCTGAATAGACCTGGGCTGCATTTAGAGTAGGGGGAGGTGATTTCTTTTTACCTGAATGGGCCTGGTCTGCCTCTGACAATCCTGTCTCCACCTCCTGCCACGAAGCCACACCAAAGAAGGCAGAACTGGTTCTGGCTGGGAACAGACACTCTCTGCCTGAGAGGACAAAGGAATTTGGGCCAAGAAGACTGCCAAGAAGAAGAGCTGGAGAAACTGTGATGAGGAACTACCACTTTGCTGAGTGCTTTACTGTGTTGACCTGCAGTGGTTGCTTCTGTCTTGGGCAGTGAAAGGACTGGACTGAACTTTCTGCAATCTACTTTTTTGAGTTTCTCCAAGGGCTTGAGGTAGAGCTTGCCCCTTGTTCAAGAAGTCTCAGGAGCAGCAAAAATGTCAAGTTATTCTGCCCTCAGCACTGGGGACTGTGTGTTTTGTGCTGCAACTGAAGAAAAAGCAACCCGACGCCGTCTACGATGCAGCTGCCGACTCCGTGTCATGAAGGCACTGCAAAGGGCACCGTCGCAATGCCACACCGCGCCCCTGGTCTCACCAACGCGCCTACTGACGCCACCACGAGCCGTTACTCGCACCGCGACCTGTGGACACTGCACTCCGCATCGATTCACTTCACGACGACGCCTTGGTATCCCCAAAGACGATGCTCTATGCCGAAATCAATGCTGCTGTTTGCACCGTGGTTCGAGGGCAAGGCTCGTAAAGCTACATGACACACTGCCCTCATCCCGCCCCGCAGCCTTGGCCTACCAACGCCAGCACCATCGACGCCAGCGCTCCTGACTTCAACCTCGAGGAGTTCAATCTGCAACGCGTGTGACTTCGAGGCCCGACGTCTCCTACCCCGACCTCCGGAACCTACGCCTGCTGACGCCATCCTTTCGGAAGCTCAACAAGAGGTTGCCGAAGCCCTGCATTTCTAAACGGTACTGTTTTGAGGGCCTTCCCGACACCCTAGCTGGCCTGCTATGCCCAGGTCAGCCAGAACTGTTTGGGTTTGTTTGTTCACGACGCCCTGATAGCCCCAGAGGGAGCTATCGACTTCAAGGAACTGTTTTTAAAGGGTTATTTTGATAACTGAAGATTTCTAAGTACTGTATGGTGGATTTTTACTGTTTTTGGTCTTGTCTTGAGTATGTACAAATATTGGATATTTTTCTAAACTGGTGTGGTGTCCTTTTGTAGTGCTTACACTATATTACTGTTGGTTATGTGCAAAAGCTTTACACACTGCCTCTAGAATAAGCCTGACTGCTCATGCCAAGCTACCAAGGGGGTGAGCAGGGGTTATGTTAGGAGAATAACTCGCTTATCCTGACTAGGAAGAAGGGTCCCGATTTGGATAAAGTTACCTACCTCTGCCAACTAGAGACCCCCATTTCTAACAGTAATCCTACCCACATTTGCAACAGTTCCTATGTGCCCTACTGCAAGTAATGTCACAGTATTCATCTTTACCTAATTCCAACATACCAGAACCTTTCCTTCCTTGTGCAGAGTGCCATCCTCTGTGGTCACTCAAACCCTGTTCTTTGCTCAGATCCTCTCCCACTGGGATAGGTGCCTGCCTGTATAGGTGGACAAAAGAGGGCCTTGCCCAGGTGTCAGCTAACATTTGCAAGTGAAAAATGTTAGCTGAAGTTAATTAGGTTCCCAGGCCCTGCCCAGATGGTCATCCTGTCACAGGAACAGAGCACTTGCCCACGCCCAAGGCCTTGGCCTCAGCTCTGGGAGTAAGTTCATACCACATCAAGGAGATATTCAGCTGCTGGAAGACAGTTGCAAGATCATGCAAATGAGCTTCCACAGGTTTTAGGCAGGTACAAGGTGACTTTTTAAAAGTACCCTTTGTAATGTACTTAGTACAAGCTTGACTACCAATGATTGAGCTGGCAAAGATTGTGAATATTACTAGAGGTGGGTAGTCTAAGAATTAACTTTGTGGCTAGTTTCTAGGAGGAGATGACAATATATAAATGAAATATTATATCTCACTGCTTTCCTATGGAACAGCTAACCTTGCTGCAGTGAAAATTGCTTTTGAGGCCTTGTAACTGTAAGGACATGTCTTACATTACACATTTACATGTCCTTCTTTTACATACCATAAACATTGTCTTATTGTACATTAGGGCGTATTAGGGGTTGCATTAATATTTAAAAGGAGGTCTAGGCCTGTCAAAAAGGGTTATTTGATGGGTAGTACCATAGTAGGCCTGCAGTTATGCTTGGTGTTCCAGGCTGTTAAACACCTTTCATGCAGGACTGTGCTGCCTCAACTACAATGCATGTACATGATATGCTCATACACTGTAGACAGGTGTGGCTAGGCACAGTTAGGCAGCATAAATTCAAGCTGCTCAGAGCATGATGCGGATTTGCTTTGTGAGAGGTGGTGCATTGCAGTGTGTCACTTGGACTAGGGCAGATTACCTCACTGAGCCCAAATCCCTCTCCCACCCCTTGTTCTTGGTGCATAAGCAGGTTTCGTTGACACACTGCTTGACCAGCATGGATCCAGGAACTGTTGTAGAGAGAAATGTGACAAGCAATTCAAGGAAAAAGCATTGGCAAAGCCAACAGGTCTTGCCTTTTTGATCTTTTAGCTTTACTAATGTTGTTTACCAATGCTGTGCAGCATCAGTGTAAGAAATTGGGAGTATTAGTTGAGAGGGGAGTCTACCCACCTCTAGTAATATTCACAATCTTTGTTAATGTGAATTACTCCAGCTCAGCCCCTAGTGGCGACTGCAAAAAAAAAAAAAAAAACAGGGAAGGTACCCTTTTATTCAGATTGGGGACAGGGTGAGTACATACAAGAAACACAAAGGGTCCCTACTCAGAAAACTAATTTAATTCTAAGGGTTAACACAGTGCTGGTGCTTAAAGTGAAGTCACAAATCCATACAATCATATAATTTTTAATAATAATAAGTCAGTGCAACCCAGAAAACTAATAAACTAAATGAAACGTATAAAATCTATTCTATAAAAATACACAATCAAGGTTAAAAGCATTTCATGTTAAAATACAATTACAATATCACAAGAAAACAGAAAAAGTCGACGCTGCGTTTCGGTGAGTTGTTAATTGTTCACCTTCTTCAGGACAGTTTTCTAGAAATGAGGGCGTTGCTAGTATTCAGTTTCAGTAGGCTTTTTGAAGAAGCAATATGCTTAAGAATGAGGGATTGAGGATGTCCCACTCATTAAAAACCTTCAAATAAAAAACCAAATGATATTGGTTGTGTTCGTTGGTACCACCGTTCTATTATTGTTCACTAGTTGTGCACAAAGACAGAAATATTAACATATACTGGTGCATCAGTATCACCAGCTGATGAGCCGTGATTGGAAACACAGATTCTAAAATCAGAGTATTCACCGTTATTTAGAAAATGTAGGGCGAATGGGCTGATATAGTTGCTGTGATGGTCATGCAACCGATAGTTTAAAACCTGTTGGAAATGATACGGCCTCCTTGCAGCCAACTAACAGCTTCCGGGTCATCCTGACAGCCATACATTTTCTAAATAACGGCAAAGAATCTGATTTGTGGCTTCACTTTAAGCACCAGCACTTTGTTAACCCTTAGAATTAAATTAGTTTTTGAGTCGGAACTGCAAAAAATAGACAGCCTTAACTTACAGGCAAGGCAGAAAGTATTTATGCAGTATCAAAACAGCAATAAAGTCAGAGCATAATACAAGAAAAATCTCACACAAATTTAGAGAAATAGAGTACATTGTAATAATTACATTGACACCAAAATGACAAAAATCCAATAAGCTATATGTGATATGAATTTCTACAGTTTAATTTTCAAAATAGCACCAAAAGTGTTAAGCACCAACTACTGTCATCTGGTTGTGCTTAAATGGTGCCTAGGCACAACTTAAGGCCAATGCGAATTGGAGTGTGGTGGGATATAGAACCCAGGTTAGTCCTGGTTGAAAGTTTTGCCTTCTGACTTATTCCTTGAAATCAAAGTCAAAGCTTGTACTGGGAGCAGTTTTCACAACTCATTGAGGGGGCTATTCAGCTGCCAGGTGGCAGCTGAACCTCATGCATATGGGCCTTTAGATGCTCTTGGTAGGGAAAGGTAGCTTTCTAAAAGTAAATTTTCCTTAATAGTTATTAAAATTCGATTTGATCATTACATTGGATTTTGAATAACTATTAAAGAGTCTTAGAATTATATTTCTAGCTGTTTCTTAAACAGAATTTGCATTATTAAATGTAATAAGGTAACACAGTTTTATCCTATAGAAAAGCTAGCCTTGCTACAGTACAGATTGATTTTGGTGCTTTTTCACTGCAAGGATGTGTTTAACATTAAACCTTTACATGTCCTACTTTTAAAAACCATGCACCCTGCCTTAAGGACAGCAAGGTCAACTCAAGGGTGACTTAGTAATATTTAAAAGGAAACTGGCTTGCAGTTATGTTTGCTCTGTCACTGCAGTTGGATGCAGTGTGGGCACTGCAGTTCACCAGTGACATTTACCTTACAGGCCCTCGGTACACTTTGTACCTGATACTAGAGACTTATATGCAAGTTAAATAATACATTTAGGGATATACCAATGTCATCAAGTTGAAAGGAGGACACAGGCACTTTACCTATATTTAGAAGGAGTAAAGTGCACAGATTTCTATAGCCATGAAAACATCCAAGGCAAATATCTGGGGCTAAACCACATAAAAGGTGGTCACTTCCTACAATCGGGAAAAAGCTAAGGGCCAGATGTACGATCCGTTTTTCCATGCGCAAACGGGTTTGCGAACCTGTTTGCGCATGCAAAAACAAATTGGGCCATGTACATAACCAATTTAGCAAATCACAATTTGGCTGCGACTTGCTAAATAGGTTTTGTGACTCGCTATTTGGAAGGAGCTTTCCCCTCACAAACACTCACAATTACCACCTACTTCAAGTAGGTGGTAATGCATTTGCAAAGGGGAAAGGGTCCCCAGAGGACCCCTTCCCCTTTGCAAATGCATGCAAAATATTTTTTAAGGGCAGGCAGTGGTCCCAGGGACCACTGCCTGCCCTTAAAAAATTAAACGAAAACGTTTAATTTTTTTTTTTAAATGCATCCCGTTTTCCTTTAAGGAAAATGGGCTACATTTAAAAAATAAAACCTGCTTTATTAAAAAGCAGTCCCAGACATGGTGGTCTGCTGAGCCCAGCAGGCCACCATCCCTGGGAGGGCTCGCATTCACAATTGGCTTGCAAATTGCGAGAGGCTCATTAATATTAATGAGCCTCACAATTTGCGACCCCATTGGGAATCGCAAATCAGTGTAAACACACTGTTGTACATTTCAATTAGCACCTCGCAATTTGCGACTCTCAATGTGTCGCCAATTGCGAGCCGCTATATGAAAGGGTTGTACATATGGCCCTAAATTCTTTTTGCTGAAGCTGTGCAGCATGGTGAAAAGGCGAAATGCAAAGTGTCAGCTATCATTCAACTGGTGCGTACATGCGTAATGATGTATGTCTGGGCATGTGTCATGACTTAGGCACCATTTTCTTTGCTTTTTTATTTACTAATCCAAGATTGTGGATGCCACTTTAATCGGTAAATGAAAAAATGAAATATTTTCAGCATGAAAACACTTTCTCCCGTGTGGAGCAGCCTGGCAACAAATGGTAGCTGCTGGGCCCTCCAAAAACGTATTAAAGAATGGTAGGTCGGCAAGGGGTGGTGGAGCAACAGACAAGCTGGTGATGATGAGCAAAGGGTGGGGGGTAAAATAAAAATAAAGCCAGGTTGGAGGGAGTGCCAAAGCTGCACATAAGGGACAGCAATATGGGGGGAAAAGGAACAATTGATAAAGCATCACAGAGTGCAGGGGTGGCAGGGTGTTTTGCAGAAAGAAGCGGATGAAAGGCACAGCAACACAGAGTGTGGGGTGGCATCGAGAAGCATAGGAAAGAGAGCAGCACAGGAAAGGGTGAGTATCACAGAGTAGGCACGTGGGTGTGCTAGGCATTTGGGGGAGGGAAGCAGTACACAAGGGAGAGAGCTAAAATACACATGCATGTTCATGACCTGATGAAAGAAAAAGAAAGAAGTAGTTCCCTAAACGTGAACAGTGGAAGGATAGAAGCTACCAATCAAAAGGATAGTAAAGAGGATGTGCTGCAGGGAAAGGACAAACATGAGATGGACAAGCTGGTATAATAGAAAACATTGAATAAGAAGCAATCAAATGAGAGTGGCAAAAAAGTATTGGAAAGTCAGTTAATTTGTTTTTTGAGCCAGGGGACATTTTCTGTAATATCAGCTAATTATGGTTATCTAAATATTTTCAAATCTGTGTGAATGCTTCAGTACTCTGGCTCAGGACAAATGTATTTGATTTAGTTTTAAGAGGCAATTATAGACCACCACACAGTGTAGACATCCATAACCCTGTATCCTGTTACTTTTTAACTCTATCCAGTGGTACGTTAGAATTAAGTTTATTAGTACCTACTGAGATAGTTTTAAACTCACACATTACATTTTTTTTGCACTCTGCCCCTCATTTACACCATAGAGGTGAAGACACATTCACGTGCTTGGTAAGACTCCCGCTCCTTCCCTAAGGGGAAGTTTAAGCCCACACTGGGTACCTTGCGGTCCCAGTGTGTTGGAGGAACCCAATGATGAAGCATGTCACCCTAGGGTGAGTGAGGGTTTACGTCCATTAAATGGTCATGCCCACCTGCACACACACACACTGTTTTCTCCCTTCTCTCCATTTATTTGTAGTTAGTTCACTACCCTGTATTTAGTGTGAATTACATTGATAGTGGTGCCAAATGCTCTTGATGAAAGACTTTATGATAGCCTGTGCACTGTGGATGTTTATTGTTGCATGCATTTCCTTTCTTAAAGCTACTGGAAGGATGCAGGGAGCTGCCTGTGTCCCTTTGTGTGTCCCTGACACGATTTGCTATATATTTGCACCCCGAAAAAAGCAACCTAAGAAAATAAATCACTATTGTTGACGCATGGTGCAGGAAGTGTAGCACGCTGAGGCTAATGGGTGGTGCAAAAAGGTTCATTGTAGCATCCATCCAACTTATTCTTGTAAGCTGTTGAGAGATGCAAGACAAGAACGGCAATTCTGAGGAGTCCCTTTCTGCAGTGCTCCACCCAGCACAGGAGTTAAATATGTAAGGAGTGGATATGTAAGTTTGCTGTCCATCGTGTTAATGACACACACAACAAAGAGGCGAACAATGAAACAAATAGATGAAAGGAGGGAAGGAAGGGATATATGAAATTGCAGCAGTGTTGGAATAACAGAATAGGTGGGGAAGAGGGAGAAATGGAGGTGCAGGGTGGAGGAAAAGCAATAGGAAGTGAAAGTGAGAGAGACAGAGAGACTGTAATTGAGTGAACGTGTAGTGTAGCCACGGAGTACTATACCGACATAATTAAGACTTGAATTCTATTTTAAGATAAAAACATAATACATGAATGGGATAGATTTCCTGTTCATGAGAGTAGATCAATTTACCCACATATGTGTTTAGTAAAAGCATGAGTGATCAGGAGCTCTGTCAGTGACCATTATGCTGTGGCCTGTTATGGGTGGTATTCTTGTATTACAAATGGTAATGGTAAAGGGAGTAAGGGTAATGTTAGGGGTTGAGGGTAGGTAGAGGGAAAGTGTGGTAAGAGTAATTGTAGGGTTTAGGGCAGTGGTAAAGACTGGTAAGGGTAAATTTAGAGTGGCAGTATTGGCGGGGGAACATGGAGGCCGGAAGCTAATGGCCGCGGCGGAGCTCCTTCGATGTGTGGCGTCTAACCCGCTGCGATAGCGGCTAGCAGCTTACAGAATTTTATATTATTTTTTCCCATAATGTCTAATGACTATTGACTATCGGGAATAGTCATAACCCTCATGTATGGTGCTTTTTTTACCTTTTCTCAAACTTCTCTGGAGGATCTCGGCGAGGCTCTGTCTGGATGATGCGCGATGCTGTGGGCGGAGCTGTTTTGGTGCCTCCGCGGTCTCGTATTGTCAGCGCGGCAAGAGAGTGGAGGCTGAGGTTTTTTGGTCTGCAGCCCCGGCTGTTCTCCCTCGTTGGGTCTGTTCCCCATTACGTTGAGGGCAGCGGTACACCGGCACTTGGTCAGGAGAACAATGCGGAGAGAGCTAAGGCAGAGGACGCAGAGGACGCGGAGGCGAAGGCTCATTTGTGTGACGGTTATGTTGGTGCTGCTGGAGTTTTTTTTCACGGAGACGAAGGTGAGGTTTTAAAGCCCCCTGTGCGGATTCGGTTGGGCTCGGCTGCTGCTCTGTCTCCCACCCTTGGTGGTCTGCGGGGGGGGGTGTAGTGGTTCATAATCGGGGCAAAATTGCAGAGGGTGGAATCTCTTCGAAGCTACGTGCCGACATAGTTGAGACTGCATACTCACGCCAAGCATCAAATTGCATGGAGAAGCGAGGGTGCTGTGCCTCTAGCAGCGATTTGAATAGCGTCAACGCAATATTATCATCTGAGCCCGCTGTCTTCCGATACACCTTGAGAAGTAGGGTCCCTAATACTATCCCAGTCCTGCCTAGATCCCAGGTAATTTCACCCCCCATCATAGAAGTGAAGGCTGCTACTAGACAGGGGAAAGGTACCCATATTGCTGACTACCTCGGTCTGGGGACAAGATAAAAATACCAATATGGCTCCTACTTCTGCTGCCTCCACTGCCACCATCTTGGCCGGCCCTGTTGTTGGAGAAGAAAGTTCTCAGCCTCCTTCTAGTGTCTTTGTCAAAATAGGGGAGGGGTCTGCCCTGTAAGATCAGCAGATAGTAGTACACCCGTCAGTGGAATTATCAAATAGTTTTTCAGCACTAGATATCCAGAGCCTTGATCTGGGAAATGGCCTTAGCAATGTACCAGAGAAGGGGAAAGAGGTTCTCTTATCCACTGTATCAGAGTCTCAAGTGACTGGACCTTCCGCCACCCTCTTGTCCTCGACCCCGTCCACGCCTGGGACACTGGCTGACATTTAGTTAAGCTTGAGGGACGACATTAGCAGGAGGTTTACAATTTCAGAGGTCAATCAAGTTGCTATCCAAGCCTCTTGTGATTTACTGGTGCAGAAAGTGGAAGAGGTTTCACAGAGAACAGACGCTCTCGAGGCAGAGATCCTTAAGATTAAAGAGGCTCTATGTTCCTCTTCTGTCACGATGGATAAGTTGGTCCAGCAAAATTGAGAACTGAAGGACGACATCGAGCGCCTTGAAAACCATTCCAGGAAAAATAATTTGAAAATTTTAAATGTCCCTGAAGACCTGGAAGGGGGTGATATTAAGAAATTTGTGGTCTCTCTCTTGAAGGTAACCATCTTAAAAGATTCCCCAGATGTGGATTTGGACTTGATCGCCGATATCCAAACGGTCCACCGGAAAAGAGCACCCCAGGAAAATCTTGGTGAATTTTCTCACTTATACTATCAAGGAGAGAATCTTGTCTCTATCCCTGAAAGCTGGTAAGTGTAGCTCCTTCTCTAGTCCATTCTCATTCTCCATTTGCTCGGACGTTTCCATATCACTGCTACATAGCAGTGGAAACTGGGCAAAAGGATGGCAATCCTGAATTCATTAGGGGCTAAGACCCAGTTAAGATTCCCTGCATCCCTTTGGATCATGTGGAATAACCACATGTACAATATGCGTCAACTAGATTAAGTTGACACTTTAATAGATAGATCAGAAATGAAAGTGGAGGAGGAAGCGGAGGTGTTAGCAAGGCATAATTATTAAGGGTGTGCATGGTATCTAAACGAATTCAATAATAAAGGTCACAATAAGGAAATTATTTTGAAAAGAAAAAAAAACAACAATAGCGGCGAAATGTATAGCATAGTGAAATGCTGCTGCCGCTCGGGTGTGGTCAGCCTACTTTTTCTCTTAACAATGTAATTATTTTTTATAGCCACACACAGGGGGGGGTTCCTGACCAAGGGCATATGCTCAGAAGATAAGGGAGGGTTCCCCAGGGGGTGGGGGCTGATGGGGTCACTAGGGGAGTGTGGGGGGAGGAGGAGAGGGGGAGCACTGGTGGGTTTGCACTGGGAGAAAATATAAAAAACGTCCTCTTTCTCCATTTCTTCTTGAAGTAAGTTGTTCTCAGGATGTCCAGCCAAGGGGAGGGAGGTAGAAAGAATCTGTAAAGAATGACGTTCATAAGGATAAGGTTTATTTAGTGGAATGTCAATGGGCTCCGATGCGCCCGAAGACAAAAGCTGATCATGACATTTTTAGAACTTTAGAACAATCTTCAGCCCAGGTCTGCCTCTTACAAGAGACACATTTAAGTCATCTTGAGTCTAAAACTGTTTTTGGAAAATATAGATGGATTGAACATTTCTGTTGCTCTGAGCAGACAGTACATAATAAGGGGGTAGCTTTTTTAATCAGATCCGAGCTAGTGGTACTATCAAGTCCATGCTAACCGATCAATCTGGTAGGTGGATCTTCGTACAGGTGGCCATAGGGGGGATCAAACTTGCCATGGTGTCTTACTACTGCCCCAATGTGGATGACCCTGCCTGCCTTCTCAGAGTACAGACCAAATTAGTAGATGTCACCACCCCGGTAATAATCGGCGGGGACTTTATTGTTCTTCACAATCCTATCCAAGACAGGTCAAATCATAGCCGGTAGATGGCCGCACCCCGCACACGTCGGGCGGTGATCAATATGATTCACAAGCTTGGATTGGTAGATGCCTGGAGGGCCAAAAAGTATGTACAACCAGGTTTCACGTTTTTTAGTAAAAAACATGGCCACTCCTCTAGAATAGATTATATTCTTACGGATAGACTCGGTCTGGAGAATCTAGTGGATATTTCTACCCTTCCAAGTATCTTATCTGATCACGCCCCTATAACCTTTTCATACTTAGAGAATAAGCCTAACCCCACTTCCAGGTGGACACTAAAAGGGCAATGTTATCCAACCAGGAAATAATCAGTGTTATCAAATCATCAACCGTTGAGTATTTTTCTGAAAACATAGGCTCAACTTCACTAGATTACGTCTGGGACGCATTCAAGGCCCATATTCGTGGCTTGTTACACAGCTTGATATGCTCTAAAAACAAGGATGAGGCGTTTAAATTCCCAAAAAATGGAAAGCGAGATATCCAGGTTGGAAAGAGTTAGGTTGAGCTGTCAACCTGACGACCTGACACAAGTTCTTAGGGACATGGAGCGCCGGCGACTAGATTACAGGGGAAAGTTAGATCAAAAAGTAAGAGGTCAATGGGCAGCCCATAATATGGAAAATTATGAATATGGGGAAAAAGCAGGAGCCACTTTGGCTTGGAAGGTTAAGGCGGACCGAGTAAAGAATAACATCAATAAACTGATCATAGACGAGACTGGTGCGACCTCCTGTAATCAGGAGGATATGCAGAGGCGCCTTCTTTCCCTGTTTTCTAAGCTGTATGAAGAGGAGACAGTTTCAAGCACCAATTTAATCCAAGAATGGCTATGGTCGGGAGATGCTTGATGGCCCCATCTCAGAAGAGGAAATCAAGCTCCATATAAAAAAAATTAAGAATAACAAAGCCGCAGGGACGGATGTTCTCCTGGGTGAAGTTTATAAGGTCCTCGAGGAGGTGATAGTCCCTAGACTATGCAAACTCTTCAATGATATCTATAGCCCTGAAGGTAGGGTCCCCCCGTCATGGAAGGAAGCAACAATAGTGCTAATCTTGAAGCCCGGAAAGGATCCGCTTAAAGCAGATTCCTATAGACCAATCTCCCTGATAAATGCGGATTATAAGATCTTTACCAGCATTTTGGCAGGGAGGTTGGTCAAGATAGTTCCACAGTTAATCAATGTAGATCAAAAGGGCTTTATTTCGGGAAGGTTTATCCACAAACACACTTTATAGCTAATCGGTTGCATCGATCTGGCGTTGTCACGGTCGGAACCCTTGGCAGTGGCTGCATATGACGCAGCCAAGGCGTTCGATCATGTCAACTGGGTCTACCTTTGGGAGACTTTAAAAATTATGGGTTTTAGTTTTACATTCATAGAAACCCTCATTAGATGTTATGAGGGCGCCTCTGCAGTTATCCTCTTAAACTGTTCATTGACACCAAGTTTTAGTATACAAAGGGGAACATGACAGCGGTGTCCTATTTCACCCTTGTTGTTTGATATTTACATTGAACCTCTTGCCCAAGCTCTGAGACTTGATGTACAAATTACTCCTTTCCAAGTCCCAGATTATAGTTGCAAGTTGGCCTTATACGCGGACGACCCACTGGTCTATACCAAAAATCCTGCGGAGGTGCTCCCTAGGGTAGAAACTACCCTGAAAGAATTTGGTCTGTACTCTGGGTACTTAGTCAACTCCTTCAAGACTGAGGTAATGTGCTGGTGCATCGATAGTTGGTCTGGAAGATGCTGCAGGGAGTTTAGGTATTTGGACATTACTATAGCACAGGATCTAGTGGATATTCCCCATATCAATTTGAAGAAAGTGTCAAAGGAAATTGACCATCTTTTTTCCAGGTGGCAGAATCTACCCCTTACCATCTATGGCCGGGTAAATCTTGTCAAAATGGTTATCTTACCCAAATTGACGTACTTATTTAGTACTATTCCCCTAGACTTCCCCGGCAAACTCTTGGGTAAAATTCAAAGCAAAATAGGTAGCTTCATCTGGGCTAATAAAAACTCTAGGTTATCCTGGAAGAAGCTAAAACAAAGACTATTAAAGGGTGGCCTAGCCCTTCCAGATGTGTTCTGGTATTACCTTGCCTTCCAGTTCAAAAATATTCGTTGTTTACTTTCTAGCCCTGTTGAAACCAACTGGGGGAGGATTCTGAGTGTCATGGCCAACTTCGAGGGAGGGGGCATTGGATTCCTTTATAAGTTTGGGCGCCTAGGTTTTTTAAGAAGGTTCACCTAAAAGTATTAAAATCTGCACTTAATGCGTGGCATAATGTTAAGGCGAGATGGGTGATAGGATACTATTCAGACTTTGCCCCAATCTGGGATTCCCCGGGTCTCCCTGCCTGTCTAGACAATGTAGCCTCCCCTATCAAGAAGGCAGGAATTTCGATCTGGTCCGATTTAATATCTTCGGATGGAGTCCATCCTTGGGAGGTTTTAAGAGCTAAAATTTGTGACTCTTTCTCTCGATTTAAATATTTGCAATTATGCTCCTGGTTTTCAGCAGAGAAGGAACACACTGGCGGAAACTGGGAGATCGAATATAGACTTCAGAATGTATATCCAAGAAAAAAGGAGGTTGGACTTTGGTACAGGAGTCTACTAGATGTTGAGGACGCAGAGCTTCCCCCCTCCCATTTAGTATGGAATTCATCTGTTTTGAGCGATACATCTGTTAATCTGTACGATCTGTCTCTCCAAAACGTATATAAGTTCGTCAAACCAGGTTCTTTAAAAAAGAACCACTTTTACGTTATTAATAGGCTGTACTATACGCCTAAGAAAACAGCAAAATTTACCACCTCCCAAGTGTTCTAGATGTGGTTTGGTTGAGGCGGACGATTTATATATATTCTTTGAATGTGCCCATTTAAGAGACTTTTAGCATAATGCGGAGCGCGCCCTGGAAGGCATTTTTAAACTCAAGTTGAATCTTAACCTTGCTCAAGTTATCTTTGGTTTGGATAATGACCTTATAAGGGATGTAGGTCATTACCACGCATGCTTTTACAATGCATTCCTTTACCACGCAACTTTCACAACGCAAGTCGTTACAACGACTTGCGTTGGGGGGTGCTGGATAGTGAAGTTTAATTTACTATTCCAACTCCAGTCCCCGTGGATAGTAGGTAAGGTTTTGGATAGTAAATTAACTATTCCCTATCCTAGAGCGCCCCCCAGCGCAAGTCGTTGTAACGACTTGCGTTGTAAAAGTTGCGTTGTAAACGCTGTTCCCCCCTTATAAGTCAGCTTTCAACTGTCCAAATGGGCTTATTTCTTTGCCTGATCCTAATCGCCCGTAGAGAGATCTGTAAATTGTGGAAACACTGTAGATCTCCGCTTTATGAGAACTGGCTGGGAGCGGCATTGGGTATGGCGCGATTGGACCATAGTGATAGAAACATCTGGTCACCACTAATGTCTTGGGGTACGGAAATGAGGCTGGTCTAAGGTCTCAACGGTCCAATGATTACTCCAAGCCTCGCACAAAAGAAGCTGGCCTGGTCGGCCTAAAGCGAATGCAAGAACATAGGCTCTGGGCACCCAGGGGTAAGGGGTTTTTATTGTGAAATTTGCAGACACTAATGGTTAAATGTGGACTTTAAAAATAAAAAAAATAAAAAGGTAATTTTAGAGATGGATTGGTAAGGGTAATTTGAGGGTTTAGAGGTGGGTAGTGGTGAAAGATGCTATGGGTAAATTTAGGGTTGGGTAGTGGTAAAGGGTGTTAAGGGTAAATTCAGGGTTTGAGGCGGATAGAGGTAAAGGGTGGTAAGGACATTTTTAGGGTTTGGGGGTAAAGGTACAGGAAAGTTAGGAGTAAATATGAAATAGAGGTGTGTGTCCCTAAAAAAAGAAATGTAATATGCAATATATGCATCAATTCTGTCAGCCGCACAGCAGGGTGTCCATCAGAGTCGGTGCGGTGATCTCAGAATTTGAGGGTCGGTACACTGGACTCGGCGTGCAGCTGATTTTTCAGCCGCTGACAGGCGCTAGGTCGATTCTTTGACCGCACGGTGGCGGTGCGGGGAAATTTTTCCCAACTGCAGTGAGGTGTCAGAAAAACAGGCACTCGAAGGGCAATGTGTGGCTTTTCTTGGTTTCTTCAAGCATTGTCAGCTTCCAGCAGCAGGGACAACCTACAGAGGTTCAGAACTGGAACAGGCACCAGCTGGCAGGTCAGAACTCCCAGAAGTGGAGGTCAAGGAAACTGGTGGTGAAGTCTTTGTGTCCCTGAGACTTCAGAACAGGAGGCAAGCACACATACAAGCCCTTGAAGAGTCTTTACAAGCAGGTTCACAGCAAAGTTCCAGTGTTTGTCCTCTCCTTGGCAGAAGCAGCAACTGAAGGCCATCCCAGCAAAGCAACACACAGCAAAGAGACTGTCTCCTCCTCACAGCTCTTCGGCTCTTCTTCCCTAGCAGAGGTCCCTCTTGATTCCAGAAGTAATCTAAGTCTCTGGGGTGTTACATCTAGTATTTATACCCCATTTTCTCTTTGTAGTGTTTCTTACAGGAGTCTCTGAGCTCAGTATAAACCAGTTCTATCCTCCCTGGTCCACACAGTCCTCCCAATCAGTTTCCGCCACATAAAACACATAACATAAAACATATAAATATGTATATGAAACACACTCATACCTCTCACCAAGGAGATAAACGCCGCAAACCGGAATTGGTAATTTTAAGGTGTTTTTATTGTTCACAGATGGGCATGACCACACACACATACATGCATCATAAAAATGGAACAATACCATATCATTCTCCTTTACAATACTTTCTCCTCTTATTCTTATATTCAACTTTTCTCATCAAATTGTCTCAATTATATTGATGCAAATACAGTCAATTCATTAATTTCTCTTATGGTGTCAAATCACTCTGCACATTTTTGGCAAACCCAGACCAATGGATTTGTACTGCGCATTACTGTACCGATCCCTCGTACTCCTTGCTGATTATCTATATATGGCTATACTGTCATCCAATGGGGTTGATCTTTCTACACTCAATTTTATGATCTTGTAGGCAAAATATGTCACCTTATTATTATAGATTCTATATATCATTCCAGTTCATTCTATTTTTAAGTTGGATGTATGCATTTTCACTTTAAAAAATGATTTTTGTGTGGTCACACCATCCGTAAACAAAGCCTGAGGTGGAGAGCTGAAACACATTATGTAAGGCAGAAATCTCATGAGTAATTCTATAAAAACACCTCTAAAGCACCAATTTCGGTTTGTAGAGTTCATCTCCTTGGTGAGGGGGCGTGTGTGTTGCAGACATAGGGGGCTTTTCTGCTTCCCACTAGCTGAAGCTGCCCTGAGAGGGAGGGCAATGCCGGAGCAGTATATGGAGGCATAAATATATATATATATATTACCTACTGGCGGTCGCCAGTAGGTAGCTATAGTTAGGACCAAGATTCCATAGGAAGAAAATTTCTTGTTTTGCTTATAACTTTTGCGTCGTTGTTGTCAAAACTTATTCTTTGTTCATATCAGCTCCTATGTTGAAAGTTTGAGGGTGATGCATAAAGGGGGGGTCATAAAACATGTTTTCTCCATGCAATTTCCATAGGAAACTTTAGACAAGACTACAGGTCGAACGGGTGAACGAAATTACCCCAAATTAGGCAGGGAGAAGGGTCTTGGCCTAGAAAGCATGCTTTTGATTATTTGGTGTAAATCCGTTCAGTAGTTTTGGAGAAATAGCGACATTTACAAATATTGATATTTTGGAATTCTGCCATCTGATTGGCTGGGGCGTTACGAGCACAAGCTTGCTGCTTATTGGTTGCGAGCGCTGCAAGCGTTTGCAACTAGGAAGTGTTGGCTGCCATTTTGTGATTTTATTGAAATGAGTAAGGGGAAAAAAGGGCGAAAAGTGTAGGAAAGAGGAGGATAGGAGCACTGTAACCTTTGTGAGGAAGTGCAAAGCAAAGTAGCCACTCCTACCTGTCTGAAAGTGCGGTGTTGCTCAAAATGAAATGGTGATGGGATGCTGCTACACTCAGGTATGAAACCAAGAGCCTAAACCGTGAGCTCATTGCTGTAAAGTGATGTGCTCTGGTCTTTGTAGCATACTTGTGCAAGTAGTGTTAGTCGGAGTTTATACCATACAGGGAGTTGGAAGCGAACTACTGACGGATACCGTGCATTTATACTATACCGAAAGTGAAGTACTCAAGCCTCGCGGTGTGAAGACTCGGGGATCAAAGCAAGCTGATTGCTTTAAAGTGTTGGGCTTTGGGCGCTATAGCATACTGGCCACTGTAGTATAACTGTGTAAGTAGTGTTAGTATGCATTTATACTATACAGGGAGTGATAAGCAAACTACTCATCCCTACTGGTCTGAAGACTCGGGGAATAAACCGTAAGCTCATTGCTGTAAAGTGATGTGCTCTGGGCACTGTAGCATACCTGTGAAAGTAGTGTTAGTTTGCGTTTATACAATACAGGGAGTGGGAAGCGAACTACTCACCCCTACTGGTCTCAAGACTCGTGGATAAAACCATGAGCTCATTGCTGTAAAGTCATGTGCTCTGTATAGTATTCTAATGTAAGTCATAGTAGGATGTTAGCATGTAATGCTAGTAGAATGTAAGTATGTAATGTTAGAATGTAGGGCTGTCATGAGGGGAACCTTGGGGAGTTTGTACACAGTGCTGGAGAAGATGAATGCCTTGCTGTCTGCTCCTTTTGGTGGCTGTTTAAGCTGTCTTGTTTTCCTGCAATAAATCTACTTATAGGATCCCCTGCTGTCTGCCTCTTCAGTACATAAAGTTGGCGACGAGGGGGAGAATGTAAAAAGAAGGCAGAAGAGTTTGCTTGCATTGTGCTGAAGAGCCGTGTTCTTCGTGAAGCTGTTTCTACCCATCCCAGGGTCATCGGCTCATTGAACTATGTCATCCGACCTCTGATAGGATTTATATGTTTAGATTTTGGGCTTCCTCTGACTTTTCAGTACCATCTGGTCACTGTACAACACGTGTGTACGTAGTGTTAGTTGCGTTTATATTAATTCTGTAGTTATGCTATAACCAATGCATCATGGTCCTAGGTAGCGCCACCTCCTAGGCGCAGCTCATACAATGTCCCGGGGTGTGCATCCGCGGGACATTTATGTTTGCTTTTACAGGGTGGGTGCATGGCTTCCGCCATGTTATAGCAAATCTTTGTTTGCCTCGTTGAAGCGAGAGGAGGAAAACCTCATATCGCTTTAATAGAGCGGATCTGAATGGTAAAAATTGAGAAAAAAAATGAAGCGGGGTCTCACCCGTTCATTTAAATGAGCCCCCTGGTGGGTAATATTCCAGGGCCAATCCTATTATTATATTGCGGGGTCTCTGCAATACTGGGGACCTTAATCTCACATGTAAATTAGGCACGGGAGGGCACATAGACTTTTCACAGCCTAGGGGATCGTCACGTCCCCGGGTATTGTTTACGAATTGTTCGGAGGGCTTCGGGGCCATCTGAAGCCCGGGAATCGCCACCCTCTGGGGCTTTACTTAAAAATGCAGGGTGGGCCTCGCCAGTCCCTGAAGCCTTGGTGGTCCTAGGCAGTGCCTTATTGGTTCTGTAATCACACGGGCAGTACTCATGTTATAAAGTAATACACACATAGCAGCCTTGCAGTTGTAGAATTACGCAGGCTTCATTTATGTAATAGTCTGTTGCTTTATATTTGGTAGGTGCACTGCAAAATTAAAAATGTTTTCCCTCAAAACCCCTATAAACAGCTGATTTTCACAATAAACTACAGACAAGTGTTGTCAGAAAAAGAATAACTAGACGCTCACTTATTTATTGGTAAAAAAAATAACCTTTATTAAAACAACACAAATAAATGGAAACACAAGTTTATTAGAAGAAACAACAGTATAACATGAAATAAGTGGGTGGGACTCCTCCGGAAGCAGCATACAAAACCTGCAAAACAAAAAAGAAACATAAGTATGTGTGCCATTGCTAAGAGAAAAATAAAGGTAGTGAGAATGAAAGGAAGATAGTGAGAATGGGAGAGAGAGGGAGTGGGTGGAATGAAGGTTTATTTCAAGCTTAATAGAGAACACCAGTTGAGTGCATCCTTCCTTCTTGAAGTACGACCTACCACCTGTTAGTGGTAATCGTAGTTCAAAGAGGAGTTAGAGTGCACGAGAATACACAAGGTTAAATAATAATACGTTATGCCAACGTTCACATACATAGGAAAAGAGCGCATTGTAGAAGCATAATGTGTGCGTGTAATGCAGTGGTGCAAGCCTGTGTGCATGTACACTTAGTAATCAGCTCACTACAGTGCCCCAAAAGCCAATGCTACGTGTCTGTAGAGCAGCACTGCCCGCTGGCTCAGGCCTACAGTACGGTCCAGCAGGTCCCTAAAATGAGACAGAAATGTGACTGAATGCAGTCAGAGATCACATCAATACGCATGGTAACATCCCTTGTTCGCACCTGCGCACCCAGGCTGGTGCACCCCACCCCTCCCACAGCACCGCGCTCAATTGCAGCCACTGGGCACCCAGGCCCCAATGCTCACCTGCTGTCATTGTTGTATGTCCAAATACGATGGACAGCAGTGTACACAATTCATTTGCATTGTTGATTGCAGGATGGTGTACACCTCATGGATCCCTTTCAAAACACGACGTCCAGTAGGGTTCACAATTCATGTCCAGTGTTGATTGCCAGGATGGTGTACACCTCTTGGATCCCTTTTTTTTATTGCGCATTACGATATGCAAGGTGAATGCAGCCATATCACCTGGGGCACTGTTGAAGAACTGGCACATGTGGCGTCATCGTTATCCTATTTATACAAACCCAAAGTGGGCTGGGCTTGCGTACGCCAGGCCAGCGTAGGGGTGTGAATAATTGTTCCGGGGACCTGGGCATTGTTCAGTTTCTGCCTGGCCAGGAAGTGTAGTTATGTGTGTTTCTGTTGCAGTTTTGACGTCGCAGAATGCGCAATTTACATTAATGTAGCATGTACCGGGAGGGCGTCAATTATCGCTAATGAGATGCTATTCGAAAACATTGAATGGACAACATCACGTGTTGTCAAGCTTGTGGATATGTGCAGACACGCATGTAAATGGTGTGCAGTGTTATAGAAAGTGTTGCTATCGGGAAGCGCACACATGTGAATGTGCTCGGATGGAGAGAGGATCAGCAGTGAGGCTACGTCATACATAAAGATAACGCTAATTACAGTCAAGCAATACATGTCATACGTGAATCTGAAAGTCTCACATATGACACACTACTATACTGGCAAAGCATGACAACAGAGCATACAGCAACACAAATGTACGCATTACTCTTTACTGTTTGTCACATGTGATCTAGGATGTGCACTCTGCCTGTGGCTGATGATACCCCTTCGAGCCACTAATACTCAGGCCGAAAGGCAGCACAATAATGCGCACACACACACACACCAGGGGCATCGTGTAACACACATTTGTTTTTTGAAGTAACATTTCAGATGCATTGCCATCACATATGGAAGGCTAACGTACAGACCATGAATATTGATCAAGATGATCGTTGCATGTTGTGTGTAGTATAAGATATGTGTACACAGCAAAAAAACTTTTCAAAAAAGCTCTCTAAGCAGAAGGGGTGTGTCTCATCAGATGCTGTAGAGAGAATGACCAAAATGGGTGGGGTCCTCCAACTGTTACAATGGGAAATGTTATGAAGTAATCAAATGCTTTTTTTTAAGGTCACATGGCAATCCCGCATTGAGGGCAGAAGAAGGCCGCACCCGACGCGATTTTGAGAAAATATATTTATCATAATATAAGTTTATTACAGTTAGAAATATATAAATGTTTGAAATATTTTAGATTATTGCTTGCTCTCATATACACTTTAAAGTTATTTAGATATAGTATAGAGACATGAAAAATAAATGAGGGAATGGGTACCCGGTGCGATACCAAATGTGTATGACGTAACACAGGGCCTGGCAGGGTGCACTTGCCGCATACGCAACGTGCAGGGTGCGCCACCCCAAACGTACATGACGTAACGCGTGGCTTGGTACTGCGTACTCGTCGGATACCAAAGTAGCAGCTGACGCGACCTCATACGTATATGATGTTACGTGGGACGCGATGCCACAAATCCGTCAGATACGAAATGTGCATCATTTATGAGTTTAGCAATATGGCGGATAGGATTCGCTCGGTGATGGAGCTTGGTACACTACCGGTATGGGACTGCAATTTTCTCCCCCCCCCCCAAAAAAAAAAAGATATACATATTTTTGGGGGAAGATATAAAACATTACATAATTTCTAAAGTTAAAAAAGAAGGATAATGGAATTCCAAAATATTACAAAAAAATAGAAAAATTACAGGTTTTATAAACAATAAAATATGAAATTAACGTCTAAAAAAACATTGAAATTCACTGAAAAAACCATAGGTTTTACAGACGTTATAGTTAGGAATTAGCATTTAAAAAACCTTTGAAATTCACTAAAAAACCATAGGTTTCAGGGACGTTATAGTTAGTTGGACATTTGACTCATATAAAACCAGAGAAATTTGCCTGTTATAGTTAGTTGAGCTAACTATAACTCACGCACCCGCAATGTACTGCTGATGATGTCACATATTACATCACTCATGACATGGTTAGTGACATCACTGATGACATCTGAAATTACATCACTCATGACATCCCTCATGACATGACTTCATCAATGTGATAATCTGATGCGTATACTGGTGCCCTAATATAAACTTTGATACATCTATTCTAAAATGCAGTCTACTATTTTTGAAACCATACACATAAGAATGCCATATACTACATACCACTCATTATTTCTTAGGTCTACACACACATCCAGTCACTTATACATGTAGTTACTCATCAATACAGGACTATAATATGCACTCATACATCTATACATGCAGTCACACTCCGCCACTCATCCATAGAGTTACTCACACACCTAGTCAGTAATGCAAGGAATCAATCACATACCCATTTACTCATGTATACAGTTATACACACCAACTCCGTTATTTATAGACATACCACATCACTTATTTATACAGATACTAACACATATTTACTGTCTTATACAATCACTGATAGAAGGAGACACTTATTTATACACCCACTCTTCAAATAACGTACTCTCACGTATAGTCATTTATATACTCCAACACTCACATATAGTGCCTTAAAACATATATAGTTAGTCACAGATATACCACTGAGACATTCATTCACTCATCAACACAACCATACACACAGTAACTCACCAATACAGCCCTTCCCAGATGCACTTTTGAATCCATACAACCAGTGAATCACCCACTCAGACATCTGTGCACAGACTCATGCACCCCCCCCACCCAGCCACACAGACACTCAGGGACCCATATTGATACTCAGACAACAAATCAATAACCCACATAGACACTCACATAGCTATTTAGCAACCCATGCAATTTCTTACACAGCAACTGAGAGACTAATAGAGACTTTCACACAGTTTAGTCACTAAATCATGCATTCAGTTAGACACGTTCAATAAACCTTGGCATAGATATATATGAAAAATATTTAAACTTTACAGAGACACACATTCACTGGATGATGTCATGAGTGATTTCATGAGTGATGTAATTTGAGATGTCATCAGTGATGTCACTGACCCTAGGGCCCTCACACCCACGGCATCATACGGCAGGAACAAAAGATCTACGCTAAAGAGCCCCTTTATGGGTGCCCGTCGGGTATTGCACCGCCGACCCGACGAGGAGCAAGCCCATATGATGAAGCATGACACCTAGCTTGCTGGGTGTGTGAGGACTCTAGTTCTAACAAGGAAGACTCCCCTCCTGTTTGCCTTCCACTCACTTTGGTTCATCCACACGTTTCTTTCTGGGGAACTGCGTACCCTCCTTTTTGGTCTAACATCCCAACTTGAAGACACAAATTTTGGCAATAGGAAGCCAGTGTAGATTCTTTAATATAGGGGTCACATGCAGCCATTTAGGTTGAAGGAAAATAAGTCTGGTGGCTTGGTTTTGAACCAACTGAAGACGTCTGCTTAGGTAGGGCGGGATGCCACAATAGAGATTGAAGTAATCCAATCGGGAAATCACTAATGCTAGAACAACCAGGGTCAAAGCCTCCCTAGACAGGAATCTGCTGATCTTCCTTATTCTCCGTAGTTGGGAAAAGCTCACAGAGACTACTGAGCTTATCTGGGCATTCATTGACAGATCGTTAGAAATCATTATGCCCAGGCTTTTAGCTGAATCTGCCGGCTCCGGTGGGTTGCCTAGTGAAGCAGGCCAAAAATTAGTGTTTCATGGATTGGAGGATCCACCTGTGAGAATCAGCTTGGTTTTATCAGGGTTTAACTTAAGTTGGTTATAATTCATCCAATCCCTGATGAAGATCATGGTCGATTGGAAGTGGGTAATTGACGATGCTGGCGAATCGATTTCAAACACCAATTGAAGGTCGTCAGCATAGTTGAAAGTCCCAACCCTTTGTTCTCTCAGGGATCGAATTAACAGGAGCAGGTACAAATTAAACAAAAGCAGAGATAGAGAAGAGCCCTGAGGGACTCCACAGGTCAGTTCCCTCTTGTTGGAAGAAAAATTAGCCAGCCGCACTGCTTGAAAGCGGTTGCTGAGAAAAGCCAACTTAACGCCAGCCCCTGAATCCCCGCACTTCTGACACGGTCAATCAGTATGTTATGATCGACCGTGTCGAAGGCTGCTGATAAATCCAAAAGGACCAGGGCCTGGGGGTTCCATTATTGGACCTTTTTCTAAGTTCATCCATAACAATAAGTATAACCAATTCCGTAGAATGGACAGGTCTAAAACCTGCCTGATGGGAATCCAAGATCTGATGCTGTTCAATAAATGAACTAAGACAGCTGTCCACATGTGCCTCAAGGACTTTGCCAAAATAGGGCAAAAGGGAAATGGGGCGGTAATTACTCAGGATAGCCGGTTCCGTACCCGTTTTTTTCAGAATGAGAATAATTTCTGCATTTTTAAATTCAGCAGGAACAATACCAAGATTAAGTGAATAGTTAAGAAGCGAAAGAGGGGAATCAGGGCAAGTAGAAAAAGCTTCTCAAAGAATGTGAGGGGGACAGTAATCAGAAGGAGACCCAGAATCAACCTTTTTAATTAAAGCTAAAAAGGCCTCCTTCGAAATCAAAAGAATGTCATGCAAATGGCTTTCATTCTGATAATTGTTTGAGACATGCAGAGGAGAACTAGAAGGAGGAATACTGGCTTTAATGAGTGCAATTTTCTCAATAAAAAAGGAATTCAAGGCTCTGGGTTGGAACTAGCTTTGGCATGATCCTGTAAGGCTTAGAGAGCTCATCCACAATGGAGAAAAATTCTTTAGGTTGGTTAGAGGAATTAAGACCTTTGTCTGAAAAATAGCTTTCCTTGGCTAGAATAATCTCCTTTTTATAATCTTTCTGGAGGGCTAAATAAATAGCCTTCTTATCAGGAAGATAGTGGTGTCTACAGGCATGCTCTGCCTGTCTTAAGATAAGTTTCTTATTTTTTAAAACATCGGAGAACCAACGTTGAGAATCTTGGGGTCTTAATATAGTGATTTTCTTAAGAGGGGCTGTACAGTCACTGACCCGCTCGAGTCAAGTCTTAATGCTCTCGGCCTGAGTCTGAAAGGCCTCAAGTGCAAGTGGGGCTGTGTCTTTTAGTAGCGATCTAATTTGGTCCATATTCATAAGTCACCAGTTTCTAGACAGCACGTTCTTCGGGTTAAGTGGTTTTGAGGAGGAAGTGACACTAAGAAAGAACGTTATTAAGAAATGATCAGACTAGATGCAAGGAGAGATCAGTGGAGGGGAGATCGCCAAATTGGATGTCCATATCTGATCGAGAACATGACCTTTTATATGAGTTGCAGCCTTAATGTGCTGGGTACAGTTCATCCTAGTTAAAAGCTCAGTCAGTGCCTTTGACCTGGGACACTCTCCAGCATCATTGGGCCAATAATTAAAATCCCCAATAATCAAGAATCTGGCGTTACTTATAACAAAGTAAGATATCATTTCACCCAACACTTGGGGAAATGAAGGCATATATTTGCGCGGTCTATAGAGGAGAGCACAGATAAAAGGAAACTGGGGGGATTCAAATTTTAAAACAAGGCTATCTACTGAGGGTGGACCCTTGATTACCAAGGAGGTAAACTGATAATCATGATGTATTATAGCTGCCACCACTCCACCAGTTTTTCCTGTGGGACGATTAGCCTGCTGAATGTAATACTTGTTTGAATTGCGGCCAGAATATCGGGGACGGATTCCTCAGTCAACCACGTTTCTGTAAGAAGAAGGATGTCGGATTTCTCAGAGTCTAAGAGCTGAAAAATATCCAGCTGGTGTCTCACCATTGATTGGGTGTTCAAGTAATGAACCATAAGACATTTTGGTTCATTAATGGCTTGTGTTGCAGGACATACTGAGTGAAGGATGAATTTTAATGTCAATTCCCGGAAAAGTGAGTCTAGCAGCTAAGATATTCTCATTCTCTAAGGAAGAGTGAGTGATGTCACTAATACAATCAATATTTCGATAGGAAAGTAATTCTCTCCTGGAGTATTGAAAGAAATGGGCATAAGGAACAGCCCCCAGCCCCGATTGGGCGCGGATGGGCGCAGACGGGCTTGCCTTTGGTGCACCTTCGACTACTACAAAGAAACTACAAAGACACAACTTGGCTACGTCTGGTAAGATACAACATATTTTTGGCAACGACCTGGAGACAGACCCATAACTTACATTTGGACTCCCTGTTTCTGGCTCACAAAATAAGATAGAAAACTGAAGGAATCTACTGAAATAACAGATGCTGGCAGGGTAAAGTATATTTCAAGCAAGAAGTTGTTCACAGAAAAGCAAAGTTGTCCACAAGAAAGTAGTGAAAATGGAGCACAACGCCTCACAGCCCCACCAGTGTCCTAAACTAACGGACAGCCCCAGCCTAGGTGTGCTGCGCTCATTGACAATTTCATGGCCATTGGATCTTTGTGGCAAGCTGCACCAGTCTGTTGTACACTCACAAGAACATGATGGGGGCTGTTTGGTTCAGCAAGTCTGTCATACTGTGGAAGAGAGTTGCTTCAATGGAAGGTCTGGCTGGGCGCTGTATTGCGCACTTGATGTGGAATTTTTGGTGGAGACACAGAGCAATAGGAAATTCATGTCCTGTCAACATGCAGTGGCAGTCTTAGGAAAATTTGTGTCACGTCTGATTTGGGGACACCACTTTGTGTTTCAACGAGATCTGCTACTAGCCACAAGTTTATTTACGAATTATCCGTGTCTTAATTAGACTGGGCAGTATTGAGCAAAGTGATTGGTTTGCTTGGTTTTCACAATACAGTTCGACTTGTCTTCAACATCGCTTTGGATTTTTTGGTGATTGGCGTGCAGAGCTACATGTGAGTAAAATGCTCGTGTTTTGTATGGACAGGTAATTTTTTGCTATAAGTCTAAAGTTACAGTTGCGCCATATGGGGCATGAGCGAGGTTCACCTGTTTGAATGCCCACCTGCATGCCTCCACGAGGATCACCAAACCATGGTCTGTGACTGCCGGCCACCCCCCGCCTTAACACGCAGACTACAGTTACACATTTAACAGACCAACAACAGAATTCTTTGGAAGGCAGGGGGTCTCGAGCCCGAGACCCCCCGGCCGTATTTATTAAAATATGAAACAAAATTAAAAATTTAATAAAATAACATTATTTACATAATTATTAAATGCAAAAATCAGACATTAGATTTACATCCAGTTTAGACAGGTATGGTGGGCTAACCTTAACAAATGTCTAATACAGCGTGGTTCCTAACCGAATCTAACATCCTGATATCAATTTGCATTTTAATAATTTCTGGTCCTACGGCAAGGTCGCTAACCAGTGTCAGATCCTTTTACACAGCTACGCTCTCACGTCCGAGATGCGCATGCACGACAAGGGCCCGTTTACCCTCGTGCGCTCTGTGAACTCCATTTAACCATATCAGGAGGGCCCTTACACTTGCGCCCTTAGCGTCATAGTGCATAGTGTATGTGTGGGGTGGCTACCAGCCTGAGGAAAGCGTTGACTCCCCTCCCCCACACCCAAGCAAGCGGATATCCTGCCCCTGAAGTTCTGGGAGAGACCAGTGGCCCCTCCCCCTGGACGACCCCTTTCGTGAATGGGGCCGCCCCCACTTAAGGACCTTAAATTGCTGCTCACCGATTATGACCTTACCGCCAGACCCACATAATAAATACGACATTACTAACTAAGAGGGAAAAAAGGCCTAAGGAAAAAGAGTTAATGCAACCGCAATACACACCCAGAAAACATACACATATTAATCTTGCCTGTAAACGTGGAAAAAGGCCTAAGGAGGAAAACATTATTCCTACGATATTGCATAGCATCACACCATATACCTAACAGTGTCCTTACCAGAATTCTGCTACCAGGGGATGGAGGGTGGGGGAAATTAAACGGCCCCACGAGGAGCGAGCCTGGGAAGCGCGGGCACAAAGAGGCCGCTTCCCGCGCTCCCCAGGCTCTTAACCCCTCCTATGCCGCGGTCCCGCCCCTTGACCCGGACGCGCAAAACTGCTTCCGGGGCAAGGGCGGGACGCGCAAACCAACCAAGGATCGGCCAATGGGGGGGGCCGGGCCCAGCCATGTGTGCGTGGGGGCCGATTGGCCCCCCCTTTTCTCATGGTCTGTGACTGCCGGCCACCCCCCGCCTTAACACGCAGACTACAGTTACACATTTAACAGACCAACAACAGAATTCTTTGGAAGGCAGGGGGTCTCGAGCCCGAGACCCCCCGGCCGTATTTATTAAAATATGAAACAAAATTAAAAATTTAATAAAATAACATTATTTACATAATTATTAAATGCAAAAATCAGACATTAGATTTACATCCAGTTTAGACAGGTATGGTGGGCTAACCTTAACAAATGTCTAATACAGCGTGGTTCCTAACCGAATCTAACATCCTGATATCAATTTGCATTTTAATAATTTCTGGCCCTACGGCAAGGTCGCTAACCGGTGTCAGATCCTTTTACCCAGCTACACTCTCACGTCCGAGATGCGCATGCGCGACAAGGGCCCCTTTACCCTCGTGCGCTCCGTGAACTCCATTTAACCATAACAGGAGGGCCCTTACACTCGCGCCCTTAGCGTCATAGTGCATAGTGTATGTGTGGGGTGGCTACCAGCCTGAGGAAAGCGTTGACTCCCCTCCCCCGCACCCAAGCAAGCGGATATCCTGCCCCTGAAGTTCTGGGAGAGACCAGTGGCCCCTCCCCCTGGGCGACCCCTTTCGTGAATGGGGCCGCCCACACCTAAGGACCTTAAATTGCTGCTCACCGATTATGACCTTACCGCCACAGGCCAGCATAGTTGACCGACTATCTGCCCCCCCCCCCCAACAGCCTACACTGAAAGGTCATATCTTCCTAATAAAACCCTCTACCCCTGCTAGTATGTTCCCTATCGATAAGACATTCCCTGACTCTGTCAAATGGACCCCATCCTGCAAGTAGAAACAACCCCTCCAACCATGGCCAACTATTCTTTTTCAGCCGCTCACTGCTGGCCCCCTTCAAGTGAACCCCATCCTGCTAATCGAAATGGTCCCTCTCAGCTGCACCCCTGTAGAATATACAGCAATTGCCGTGTTTGAGGCAATTCCTCAATCCCAGTGTGGAATATGCTGCAATTGCGGTGTTTGAAGAAATTTCTCAATCCAAGTGTTGATCCTCTTTACTGCAGTACACGTGCTTGTCTTACATTGCCATCACATGCTATGTTTTAGATAACATTAGCGCCAGATGTATCCTCATTAACACTTCCAACTGTAAGTGTATAGCATAGCCTCAGTTTGTGTCCCATGTGGCGTGTTTGAATTAGTGTTACGGAGAGAGTGCCCTGTAAAATGGCCTTCATCAAAGAATAGTACCCAGTGTGCAGTGCAGTGACACAATGCATGGGGTCCACAGTGAATACAATAGCGCCCTCATGCTCCTTAAGGACGATACACAGTGTGAAGTGCAGTGTCACGGCACATTCATTGTTACTAAACAATTCTGCTGCAGACCAGGACATCACCTCCTATTCCCGGTTTTTTCCCCTCGTCTTTAGGCAATAGGATATAAGTTTGAAAGGGACAGTCTGTTTGCCAGTGCCGCATCAAAGTCTTTAAGCATAGGATTAGCACCCACCCAACAACAACTCGATGAGAGATACGTATTATAAGTAGCAAACCCCTCACGCCTGACTGTTGGCTTCGACCGTGGCTGACAATGGTAATGCGTAATATAACTAAGGGGCAACCATAAACTATATATATTATTGCTAGGATACCAAACTTACGCCTAGTGAACACCGCGCCCATAGAGCTGCTCTGAAGTCTTCAACAGAAAGCAGTAACCCATGACCAGTTAGACCGTTTCAGTCACCTTGATCAGAATGAGCATGATTCCCTTAACAGGTTGCATGTAACAGGTGGCCCTCCAGCTGCCACACATATGACTTTGCCAATCAATTCATAGTTTACCGTCATATCTCGTAAATCGTGATGCAACATTAATTTCAACAGATCAGGGTTTAATCCGTTACCGTTCATTAACCCACTCTGCCTCCCCCAGTTCAGCCCTGGTCATATGCAAATCAGTCCGACCCTCATGCCTGTATAAGAGCACCAGCAGCATCAGAGATGGGATTGAGGCATGGTCACGACCTTCCTTTTTAGATCCACTCTATTATAGTGAGTCCTTTGCGTGCTGTATGTCCTCTGAGAAAATGACCTGAAACTAATAGGCATACTATGGACTATGGTATGGCAATTTCTTGGTTGACATTTGGTACGGCTGACTCATTTAGGCAATAAAAAAGGGGGGAGGGAGGGGGGTGCCAAATGTTGTTAAGTAAACACGCAAGTGTAACTTGAATCAGCAAGCACACAGGTGACCCAGAACTAGTATTGTCAATAATAACGATAGATATATCGATTACGTACACCACTTTGCCATGTTACCGTTGTAAGTAGCATTAGTCTGGGGGCGTCAAAGGTTTTTTACCACTGTAACCAGGCTTAAGTCGCACTGTGCCTAGTATACTGTGCTGCACATTTTGTAGCTTTGTCCTGTCATCACATCAAGGCATACAACCTAGGCATCATACCCCTTCTTCCTGTTGTCTCGTTGTTTCAACATAATTACATGACATAAAGTGCACAGCACCTTCCAATTTTCATAAATGTTAAGGGATTTTGTGATCCTCCAAAGCTATTTTAGATACCCAGGCGAAGCGGACACACAATATTGTTTTCAGAGATAACTCCTGTCGAACCAGACAGGATCTATTTTATGAACAATGAGGACGTTCTGAACCAACCAAATCCCCGCACACAGAAAGAAATATTGTGGGGTGGCAGGGTCAGTGCAAGGAGGGTGTTAAACACGGATCAGATTACAGTGCCCGCCCAGCAATTAGAATTACATTGTCTATTTAACAAATAAATAGCAACCACGACTGTCTTGTCGCTGAGTCAGAAAAGAGAAGCGAGGGCACAGTAAGTGTCATCCTAATGTCACCGCATTTAACCCCATGTGGGCAGCTTTTCATGCTCCTTGCACTCAACCAATCTGACATATGATCGTTTAAAGTGTTCTTGCCCAAATGTAGGTATACGATGGGCAGCATCTCTGAGATTAGGATTAACATATTAAATACATTTAGATACAGTGCATCTAAATATAACACATTTATAAAGCGTGTTGATTATCCTACAAATCTGTCATGGATACAGCCCTCCTGGGCCTACATTGGACATTCCTGTTTTAAAGAAAGAGAGATTAAGATCTTTCCAATTTCAGCAGGCAATTATTTGTGACCCTTACCAATCATTTTGATTAACTTGTGAGCTAGAAGCCCCACTGCCTTAATGCTATCCCCACTAGCAGGTGGTCATCCTGGTCAACGATTTATTGAACTAACTTGCTTGTAACCAGATGTGATAGGATGTGGGATAGTACTTTTTCTACCCACACGATTCTACTTAAATGAAAGTTCGTGAACATCCGAGGCTAGCAGTTGCTGGTTTGGGGGACAATAAGGCAGAAGATGGAGGAGCAAGATGGCGGCGAGGCGCCGTCCGTGACACCTGCACCGCGTGGTGGCCACTAGGAAGCTGTTGGCTCCTGCACTCCTGTTAAGCTTGCTGAGAGTAATGTTGGTGCTAATGTGTTTTATAGAGATAATGTATGACAAAGAGAAACACACAATAGCCGCTAATGATAACCTGAGTACCGGAATGTACACCAGAATGTCTTACGGCCGTAGGAGAGCTTCACCTGTGAAGCTGCGAAGTTGAACACATACCGCTGGAGATGAGAGGAACTGTGTACGTTCCGGGCACAAACCAGTTAAACCAAAATGGATTCACCTGACTGTTTCACTGCTAATTGCAGTTCCGGATGCAGACGCTTGTTAGAATTGGGCTGAGCTTTTCATTTTTGCCTGCTTCGATTGTTGCTTACTCCCGAGCCAGCGCGACTGGCGGCTCGGCGCATATCCTACTAATACACTGGCATTAATAAAAGAAGTTTACTTTGTACGCTTTTGTAACCTGCACAGGTAATTTTCCTACTGAAATGCACCCTTTGCTACCTCTTGTATTTTGTTGGCTTACGATTGCCACTTTTGCCTCATTTAATGTAACGTTTGCTTTTGTAATCTGCTCACAGGAATGTGCTCATGCATTGGCTCCGCTCTACTTGTGAAGCGCTCCGACACCTCAGAGTAACACATGCTTTTCTCTGACCACACCCGCTCACTCCTTTCACTGCGGACCGACCCCAAAAGGCGTCCAGCACCTTACAATAAGAACGGCAGCGCTGCCTGCAAACACCACAAGTTGCGCCTGGGCACCGTACCTACACCCATCATTCCAGCGTGGGGAGATTCGGTGATGTGCTCAGCATCACACGTCATATCACCTCAAACGGTCAACCCCTAGTCCCTTCGTGCTATCCTGCCCCCGGACCCACTCGTTGATGGCCCCCGTCCCTCAAAACAAAGTATGTGGGCTACATTAGGCTTTACTTTGAGAAAAGCATTGACCATGCTGGAGAAGAAATCAGATATGCTCCTATCACAGCAGTCATGAAACGCAGGGGTTTGGAAACCCCTAAATCCAAACAATGCATCCTTTTGAGTGATTTGATTGTGTGTGCAATAACACAGCTCCCTTTCTTGTGTCTCCCAATAGACACATAATGATCGTAAGGTAATTCATGTAACAAATAATTTATTTATGTACTTGTTTTAGGAACTCTATTAACTGGCAGCGAATCTCCAAAAGAAAGCTTTCAATGTCGTATGTTTTCATGGGCTCGAGGCAGCGTCGAAAATGTGAGTGACACTCTGTATAAAGCACCACACTGCAAAAGTGAAATGTCTCTGGGAGCGGCCAGGCTTGAGAGCCAACAAGTCAACACAAAATTATGCATTCTTGACTATTGCAAAAGTGAACCGTCCGAGCTGATCTGCCCCCACAAGAAACTGAAGCGTTTCCTCCAAAGGATACTGACAATAATCAACCAGCAGAATGCCGAATATATGCTAAATGACATCTCCGCCATTCACTGCTACCCACTAACGATGCGCTGGATGTCTCAGTCCGCTTAATATTACCACTCTGCCTGCCTGTTCGCCACAAGGGTAACACAGCAATTTAAAATTGCATGCCGAGCCCCCTAACACTGCTGCTTGCCCCTACTTAACTTGTGCCAAGGTACACTCCACCACGATACATCATCTAGCCCGGATCCTCTCTCGGGCAGAAAACGGACCCCCGGTCATTCTGTCCCACGCGAAGCACCCGGTCATCCTGTCCCACGCTGAGCACAGCAGTTCCGCCATTCTCCCCGCTGACTCCATGTCCACGTCCGACCATGGACATCACATCGACCCCGGACATCACCTGCAGAGGGAGAGCGAAAAGAAAGGAGAGCAACAGATTCTCCACACCTGTTGACGGACGATTCTCCTCCCGGGGCTGATGAGACACCTGGAAGAAAAACAAAGAAGAACATTAAACAGCCCCACGGCGGGGCGAGGAGCGAGCCTGGGAAGCGCGGGCACAAAGAGGCCGCTTCCCGCGCTCCCCAGGCTCTTAACCCCTCCTATGCCGCGGTCCCGCCCCTTGACCCGGGGCAAGGGCGGGACGCGCAAACCAACCAAGGATCGGCCAATGGGGGGGGGCGGGCCCAGTCATGTGTGCGTGGGGGCCGATTGGCCCCCCCTTTTCTTTCTAACAGTAACGAACTTTAGTTCCAGCCCGTCTGCACACACTGCTCTGCACGGTTTGTGCATGCACGCGCCTGCAGCTACCCCCCACTATCGCAAATATGTGCTGCCATCTTGCAGGATCTGACGAAAGAAAGTGCAACAACCGTTCAAGCGGAAAGTGCTACTAAGCGCTTTCCATTAGTACAGACAAGGGGAATTTGTGACGTCTGTGCCACATTTGGTGAGGTGTGTTAAAAGCACACGGAGGCCAGTGGATACTGCCGAAAGTTCAGGGGGGTGTGTGTGAGTTTACCCACCAAGCCTAGTTTGTTTCATATACTCCCTTTCGTATGCCATCTGGAGTCCAGCATTGCACATTACTGGGTCGAGAGTGGCGGTGTACTAAACTGAAAAAAATATCTAAACTGAGATTGGCGGTGAAGCCGCTTTCCAAAGAAGTGCTCAGTGAATTTAAAGAACCTGCTTCGCCTGAATGCCTGTTTTCGGTGACATGTACACCTTCTCATCGGTTTGTCTGCTGATAAACTCCAGCGTGTGGCACAGGAAGGGAACATCCTTTACATCGCAACTTTTACCCCACACTACCATTACAACGAAACCATTACAGCGCAAGTCATAACAACGACTTGCGCTGGAGGGCGCTGTAGGATAGGGAATAGCTTAATTTTCTATCCAACACCTTCCCTACTATCCACGGGGACTGGAGTTGGAATAGAAAATTAAACTATTCCACTATCTAACACCCCCCAACGCAAGTCGTTGTAATGACTTGCCTTGTAAAAACTGCGTTGTAATCGCATGCGTGGTAAAAGCATGCGTTGTGATGTCATACAACCGGCACAGGATTGCAGAGACAGGCACACCATATACATTGACTGCCTGTTTTTTTAAAAGAGTTTTTCGCTCATAAGCCTAATGGGAACTGGACTGTGAATACAGTGCAGTTTCAAAACGTGGGTATTTCTGTAATTTAAGAAAGGATTTGGTGATATTCACACTACAACGTGTTTTATTTTTGTTGCCTACATTTTCAAGATATGAACATTTTACATGGTTTACCTTTATAGTCATCACAGGTTGGCATTGATGTCTTGAGTGCTTAGTTGATGAGTGTTAATCTACTGTATACATTTACGTGTCTAATGTTGCAAAAGGTTGCAGTGCATGATTATCTCTACTGTGTCCAGCTGTGTTCATTTAAGAAGAGTGTTGATGTGTTTTTCTGCAATGCTAGTTCCTTTAGCCTGGGTACCCTTACATGAGGTCGGTCCTAGTGTCTTTGTGGGTGGTGTTCACCCATTCCAAGCTTATTCAGTACACACCATTACATTATGGTTAAATGGGTTTCAGTTCAATTTTTACACATTACACTGCTTTGCATGAACGACAGGCATGGATTCTAGTTCCATTTTTACACGTTACACTCCCTTACATGAGGAATGGGTATGGGTACTAGTTCCATTTCTACATAGTACATTACGTGACCTCTACATGGGGGTTGTCTAAATGGGTGTCTTTCACATTTACACGTTTATGTTCTTAACCCTTACACAGGGCATGTCTTTATGGCTCATGGTCCCATTTACATTAGTTTCTCACTCTTACGTCAGGGGTAGGCTATGGGTGTCAGTCCCATTTACACGGAGTACATTAAAACCCTTACACAGAGTGTGTCTTTATGAGTTACAGTCACATTTCTGCTAGTTTGATCCTCACATGAGGGTTGGTTGCCAGTCCCATGTACACGGTTTAAGTCAAAAACACTTGCAGGAGGGATGACTTTATGGGTTATAGTTCAATGTGTTTGACGCTTACATGTGTTGTGTCAAGATGGGTTTTAGACCCATCCTCATAGTGTACATTATATTCCTTAAGTGAGGAATCCAGTTTACACTTTTTGTCTCTGGTGCATATCACCCATTGCTACACATTACAAACTGCTTTAAATTGTTGTTATGGGGGAGGATGGATTATTTTGCTTGTCAATTTATTTATTCATCCTTTCTGGTTTCTTAATCGTTCAGACTTTCTCGAGATGTTGTGATTTACTTTGCATCTCTGAGTTTTGAACTAATTTCTACATATGTACTTTCTTGTTTATAGTTCGTCCCATGTAGTATTGTTATGTTCATTTTTCATTTAAAAGGAGGGGGATATGTTATATCCTACTTATTTACTAAAACATGTGAGCAACAGTCAACACAGATCTCAGCAATGCTGTAGCTAAACACAAGGAACAATATGATGGTGGGGACTGGAAAAAGTTGAGGTTTTACGTGGTTGAATCAGTGGAATGCCACGTGGAGGTGGCAACAGGGAACACAAACTAAGGCAAAGAGAATCGTGACCTATCCTTAGTTTGTGCACTTAAACTCCAAATGGATTAAATCAGGATGAATAACTGTATTCATATTTGTAAATATCATTCCTCTTATTTCCTTGAAGCCTTCCCCAGCTGTATAAAATATGTATTAATATTGCACTCCTCACTTGCACTGATGAGCACCTAAAGACATAGGCAAAGGTTTGACCGACTGGTCTAAATTATCGCGATGAAATTGTTTGTTCAAAAGATTAATATTGGATAAAATTGGCTGTATGTGGCTGGACAATGGAGACAGAATAATAAACAATGAGTGGATGCACTGGAGGGTCACAACCAGGTGTAACTTGGAACTGTACTGAGAATAAGATGCATGATGGTAATGCATTGCACGAATTGGTGTCATATGATCAGCCAATGGTTAATGTTCGTCACCTACAATCAGCCAAATAATCATTTGTGACGTCATCAGTGATGTCACTGACCATGTCATGAGTGATGTAATATGTGATGTCATCAGCAGTGCATTGCAGGTGCGCCAGTTATAGTTAGCTCGACTAACTATAACAGCCGAATTTCTCTACTTTTGTACGACTGAAATGTCCAACTAACTATAACGTCCCCCCCCCCCCCCCCTGGGCGCTAGAGGGCGCACAAGCGGAGTGGCTGCTTAAGCAAGTAGCTCCCGCACCTTGGCACAAAATCCTTTACTTATCCTATGCCACAGGGTGACGATTTGCCAAAAACACCCTTCGCTGTATGCAGGCAAGCGTTGTCTACACTCGTTCTGAATTTGGGGCCGCTACGAGGCACGGGACTGAAGATATCTCGGATCTTACTTTTGCCGAGGGTTGACCTGGTGCCGACGGGAGGAGAGAGCCGGTGCGACGTTCTACGTGAGACCGGGGTCGGCCACGAGGGGCTAGGCCGCACTTCCGAACGGTCGCCTGGAATCGAGAGGGAACTTGAATCGGAACCTGCGGCAGGGGGTGAGCTGCATTCGCCCCGTTGCCTGGGCTAGTCTCCCTCCCTCCCCTGCTGGCGCTGACTCCCGGAGTGAAGACCGGAGGTGAGTCTCCTATCTACACCCAGCGAGGCGACGGGTGTTAAGACACTCGCGGTCTGCCTGAAGCAGCCGCCACCATACCGGCCCTCTCGCCGAGGTGAGGGAGACCGGGAGCGCCCTGGTTTACCGGAGACACCCGCATTCTGGACCACCTAAGCGGGGAAGGTTACAACGTTCGGCATTTCTGTGCGTTGCATGGACCCCACATGAAGCACAGAATGGGAGGTTGGCCGATAGTGCATCTCCTGTCTTGAACCTCCTGAAGACGGAATTGGCTCCTCTGATCTGGCTCCCTCGCGTTGGCTCCCGCTGGCGCAGTGGGTGATTGTACTTTACATCATACCTGATCGCGGCGGCCTTCATCCTGGGCGCTGTCCTCCCTATGCCGGGCTTCGGCGGCCATTACACCGACATCTAGGCTGCGGAGCTGTACTCCTGAATTTGCTGGGGCTGCAGGGCGCCCTGTGCCTGCTCATCGCCGCCCCCCTGGTGCTAATACCTCATCGATACTGGCATACCTGAGACCTTGAGGTGCTCCTGGGACCTGCGCCCTCCTCCCGATAGTTACTGCACTATACCATCTTCGCCAGCATCTGCCACGCCGGGGGCTGCCAGGGTCGACTGGGTTCCTGCACTGCCTGAAAACCTGCTTGCGGGCTCATTGTGCACATAGCGCCTACGGGGTGCGCGACGTTTGGGAGCTGCGCCCTGCTGCAACCATGGGGCGCCTCGATAATCGACAAACAAAGCTGAGTTTTGATGGCGCCAAAAAAGGCGCGAAGTCGGTGCCTGATGGCCCTGGACCCAGTGAGGCGCCTCTGAAGGCCACTACACCCCCTGCAACGGACCTTGACCTTCACAACCTATTTCAGGAGATGAGGCAGGGGTTTGCGACAGTGGTTGAGAAGGTTGACGGCGTCACTGCCCGACTGGACGCTCTGGTCCATAAGGTGGATCGCCATGAGGAAAGACTAACGACTGCGGAACAATGAGTCTCTGCTACCGAAGATACCGCCGCGACCCATACGACGCAGCTAGCTCGGATGGATAATTTGCTCAGGATCATAGCAGCTAAAAACAAGGACTTGGAGGCCCGCAGCCGCCGCAACAATAAATGCGTCACGAATGTGCCCGAATCAACAGACACGGGCAGGATGGAACTGTATATTGAGAAATTGCTTAAGGGGTCGATTGGAGACAATGCTTTTTCTCCCCAATTTATTGTGGAACGGGCGCACCGTTCTCTGGCGCCTGTGCCCAAACCCGGATTGCCACCTAGGCCTATTATTACCAAGCTATTGAATTATCGCGCTCGAGACACCGCATTGAGAGCGGCCCGAACCCAACGTACCTTGCAGTACAACGGCATCAACTTTTCCATATATCCGGATTTCACACCAATGGTGCAGGAGGAGCGCCGTAAATTTCTTGCCGTGAAGAAAAAGCTTCGGGAAGCCCAAGTGGACTATGCTCGTTTATACCCGGCGAAGCTGCGGATCACACATCAGGGACAGCAACGGTTCTTCACGAACCCGCAGAAGGTGGAGGACTTCCTAAAATCACTCCGAAGAGCGCGCAGGGAGGAGCAAGATGCTGCGGCAGACCTGGGACACGACGACTTGCCACCGGCGCCAGACGAATAGCAACTACCTCCACAGATTGCGTTGGAAGCCTTTCCTGCACTGTTTGTACACCGCTCGTCACACAGACCATGGTGCCTGCACTGAAATACGAGCAACGACCTTGCGTGGCCTCGACACACCTGTGGTAATGTAAACCAAGGCCCACTCTCTTGGCTCTAGGCTCCACCGAGGGTGGTACAGACTGGAGCTATGGGCCGGGAGGTGGCTGTGCGTACTTTATGTTTTACCCCCACAGGGTGCTCCCCTTAAGACTACTACTGTTTGGATTGTTGTTTCGTGGGTTGGGAATGGTAGGGTGGGGGGAAGGGTGTAGGGTGGGAATCACTGGCTACTGGCATGATTGGGATGCTGGGGTGGGAGGGGGGTTGGGCTGTTCTATGTTGAGACTATTCTTGCTTAGAGTATCTAGGCAGATTCTACGATGGTATGTGTACCCTTGGTGGTGGGGCGGTGCAGGCCCTGACTCATTGCCTTGGCTGGTACTGCTGCTTCTGTTGTTGACCGATTTATGGCTCCACTAAATGCTAATGCACATTTGACTTGCTTGTCCTGGAATGTTCGAGGGTTAAACGATGCTAGAAAATGTCGCAGTGTTATTGCTTATCTTGATAGACATCACGCTCAGGTGGTTATGTTACAGGAAACCCATTTACCACCACGGGATAGGATTGCCTTTGCGAGCATGTGGGCTGGGGACGGTCTTTTTTCTTCTTACTCCACATATGCGAGGGGGGTGGCTATCCTTAGAGCCCGGACTGTGCCGTTTCACAGATATGGAGAATTTGCTGATAAGGAGGGGCGATATGCTTTGTTGTGGGGCAGACTCGGCCGAGACACTTACACATTTGTTGTAGCTTATGCGCCGAATGTGGATATGCCTGCATTTTTCACCACTCTATGGGGCAAAATATTGGCTGCGGGCTCCCGACACATCATCTGGGGCGGCGATTTCAATTTAGCGCTGGCACCTCACTTAGATAGAGCTGATGGGGTGTGTTCCTATAAACCTAGAGCACGCGAGGCGCTGGAGGGAGTGATTGCAGAGGGTGAACTTCTAGATGCCTGGAGACACTTACACCCACTGGGGAGGGAGGGCACACACTTCACCTCGCACACGGGAACATGGGCACGATTGGACTATTTTCTGGTTACCAAGGAGATTGCCACAGAATTAGTAGGGGTGACTCACCTACCAAGGACGCACTCTGATCACAGCCCCATAGCACTCCATCTACGCATCCCCGGGTGGGATAACCTACGACCACATTGGACACTCTGCCCAGAAATCCTGCTGGACACTTTGTTTCGAACTGAACTGGGGGAGGAGATAGCTGCCTTTTTCCCCAGAAATAAGGGATCAGTTGACTTGGTTGAACACATATGGGAGGCGTTCAAGGTGACCATCAGGGGCTATTGTATATCCAAGGGCTGCGGGGTCTTACGGGATATCCTTCGTACTATTAGCACACTGGAGAAGGAGCTGGGTGCTCTGGAACGCCGCATGGTGGATGAGCCTAGCCCCGAACTGCGTGCTACCTTCAGAGAAATGTTGTCCAGATATGAGGAGGAGGCTGCTAGGGAGTCTAGGTTTCGTGGAAAACACTGGCAGGCCCGAAAATATTGTGAGGGAGATAGGCCTGGGAGGGTATTAGCTGCACTCACTCAATCATTATTATTATTATTATTATTATTAATGAATTTTGTATAGCGCCTGGTTACCCACGTGACCGCAATATCATATTCGAACTTACAGACACGCATGGCGCCACTGTCAGAAACTCGGATGAAATTCTCAATTCCTTCACAACACACTACCACTCACTATACACTTCCAACGCAGGGCCTGCAACGTCTTATGCTGATTACCTAAAGGATGTAGCATTGTGTTGGCTTAGCGATGGGGATAGGGCATTCTTAGCTGCGCCTCTCGAACTAGATGAGATCCGCTACGCCATCATGTCTCTTCAGAATGGTAAGGCCCCAGGCCTCGATGGCATTCCTGCCGAATTTTATAAGGCATACATTGATATTATGGCTCCTGTCCTACGCGAGGTCTACTCGGAATCCCTTGACGACGGCGCTCTACCTTGCTCCATGCGCGAAGTGGTCATCACCTCTCTCCTGAAGCCTGACAAAGATCCCGGCTCCTGTAACTCCTACCGCCCACTTTCCCTTATAAACTGCGATGTGAAAATACTCGCTAAAGTTCTAGCTACTCGACTATCACTGTTGATGACTAGAATTGTGCTGCCTGATCAATCTGGGTTCGTGGCTGGCCGCTCTATGTCACACAACCTCCGCACCCTGTTCTCTCTTCTACGCACCGTACATCCTGAAACACCTGTCGCAGCTGTATTTCTCGATGCGACTAAGGCCTTCGACTCCGTCGAATGGCCCTATTTATTTTCTGTATTGGCTAGCATGGGGTTCCCACCCTTGTTTATGTCCTGGGTTCGCCTGCTTTATACTCGACCTACGGCGAGAGTGTTGGTAAATGGTCACCTATCACAGCCTATTGACATTACTAGAGGCACGCGCCAGGACTGTCCACTCTCTCCCTTATTGTTTGCCATAGCTGTGGAGCCTCTGGCTTGCCGCCTGCGTCAGCTTCATCGAGATGGGGCGGTTCAATGCTTACAGCGACAAATAGATGTGTCCCTCTATGCAGACGATATTACCCTATATGTCAAGCACCCTGAGATGCACCTCAATACCCTACTCAGGGAGTTCATTTTGTTTGGCGGGATGTCAGGTGTACACATCAATTGGTCCAAGTCCCAAATATTTCCTTTAACAGAAGCGGTGGGTGATTTTCCCCTTGACTATCCATTGGAGTGGTGCCGGACGGACCTCCGCTACCTGGGGATACGTATTTCCCGAGATAGGGAGGAGACATTACGAGCCAATTATGGAGTGGCTATCACAAAACTGACTGCCTCCGTGGATCGCTGGCTTACCTTGCCAGTTTCCATGGCCGGCAGGGCGTCCCTCATCAAAATGGTTATCCTCCCACGATTCCTTTATTTTTTTCTCAACATTCCCTATTTCCCCGGCACTTTCTTCTTTAAGACACTGAAGATGGAACTACGCCGGCTCTTTTGGGGAGGCAAGAACCCACGGCTTAAATGGTCTACGCTTACCCTACCCTACGACAGGGGAGGTTTCGATGTCCCAGACTTCGAGGAGTATTATCAGTGCGCACAGGCACATTTTGCTTACCACTGGATGGCTCCTACGCCTTATATGCCACATATTGCGGTAGAGGACTGGATAGTACATCCCCTCCCGCTCGCAGGATTACTTCACTGCCCGGAATCATCCATCACTACGCCGAACACTTCCGTTTCGTGCACGATGGATGCATGGCGTCGTATAGCCAAGAGCTTGTTGTGTTAGCTACCCTATTCACCGAAGTTGCCACTTACCTATCATCCAGATCTCACTCTATTGCAGGAACAAGGATTCCGCACCCTATGCGCAAAACTACATGTCTCCTGCTGGGGTGACTTGTTTGTTAATGGTCAGTTTAAAACGGCGGACCTCTTTTTCGCAACGCACAGCCGCACCCCTCTAGAACTTTTTTATTACATCCGTCTACGTGCGGGGATGCGGGACATACTACCCAACTTCCCTGACGAACCTGAGGTTTTGCCTCCACTCCACTTCCTGTTATGCTCACAGGATGGGGCTCATTTGGTGTCTTGCCTTTACCGTCAGCTCAGGGGTGCTGCGCCGATACCAGACTCCAGTGCTCGGGCGCGATGGGCCGCTGAGCTGGCTACTGACATCACTGACGAGCAATGGCTGTACTGCTGTGCGCTCACCTCCCGCTTATCTGCCAGTAGCAGATTCAAAATTATACATTACAAATTTCTACAACGGTTGTACTATACACCAGTGCGAAAACATAGATTTGGCTTGGCGGAGGATGACCGCTGTGTGCGCTGCCGTGCCGACCATGCGGATATTCTGCATTTGGCGTGGGAATGCCCGCAGGTGGCCCTTTACTGGTAGCAAGTGACGGATGCCCTTACAGACATGACGAGAACTACTGTGCCTATGGACCCCTTGGTGACGCTTCTCGGATATACTCAGCAGATCCCTAGCTCTAGCCGGAAATTTGTCGACACTGCGCTCCTTTTGGCCAAGAGACGCGTGGCCTGTCGGTGGGGCCGAGGTAGGGCGCCCAAATTTAAGGACTGGCTGGCGGACTTGACCTTCTGTCAAGACCAACATAATACATTCGCCGACTTATTACCTACATCCTGTAAGCCTAGGGACATATGGGGTCCCCTGGTGTGCTACCTGCTCCAACGGTCGGTCGGGGTGGATACACCTGAGGAGGGCCTTGGTGCTCTTTGATGTTACATCGTGCAGCCCTGGCGCAGGTCTTCACTCTTGATACCGCATCCACATATCACCGTGGTCAGCATAGGACGTGCCTTGTTTCCTGAAGATGGGTAGGATTGGTCTACGTTCCGCGCCCCGCCCAGTACCCGATATTGAGGGCCCCCCTCCTGGTGGCGAGTGTTCCCCCCGCCTGAGTTAGACCAATATCCCCTACACCGCACTTTGCACATCACCACATTCTTTTTCCTTCCTATCGCACTACATTGAAGCCACTGCGCACGTCGTTACCTTCGGACTTGATAGTAGACTATTCGAAATATGGAGTTGCGGCTACTAAGCGCTGCACTGCGCTACCTATCTGGGCTGCCTTACCGATTTGCTATCTTTTCTTATTCAAGGGAGAATGAAATGCCTCTTAGTTTCTTCATTGTTGGGAAGTTCTAATCGCTGTTATATCACTAAAAGTTAACGTTGATAACACTGTTCTGCTGCTGCTCATCCTTCAGGTGCCCCGCAACATCAGCTGTGTTACTACCATCGCTCATACCTGTGCTGTGCCACCGGGCCTCAGGGATGCCGGCTACGAGGCTGTGTTATAATTACTGTACCACGCTGCCGGCCTCCGGGTTGTGGGCACGAAAAGCTGTGTACTTTACCCTGTATTATGCAATAAAGCAGTGTTGAACTAAAAAAAAAAAACTATAACGTCCCTGAAACCTGTGGTTTTTTCAGTTAATTTCTAAGGTTTTTTAAATGCTTATTTCTAACTATAACTTCCATGAAACCTATGTTTTTTCAGTGAATTTCTAGGGTTTTTTAAATGCTAATTACTAACTATAACGTCCCTGAAATGTATGTTTTTTTTTTTAGAGAATTTCAACGTTTTTTTAAATGCTTATTTGTAAGTGTAATATTTATAAAACCTTTCTTTTTTTAGGTAAATTACAAGTTTTTTTTCAAACATATTTTGTAACTCTAATATCCTATCATTATTTTCCCTTATTTTTTCATTTTATTTTCAATATGTAAAGTCCTATGGGCCAGATGTAGGAGCCTAAATACCGGTCGGTAACGGCCGATTTCGGCCGTTACCGACCGGTATTTAAGAATTGGCATGTAGGGGCATAATTTTACAGAATCGGTAAATTTACCGAATCGGTAAATTTACCGATTCTGTAAAATACCGAATTGGTATTTTTACCGATTCGGTAAATCCCATATGTAGGTGGGACTCTTCTGAGTCCCAAAGGCCCTACAAATTCGGTATTTTACCACCCAATCCAATTGGGTGTTAAAATACCGAATCCAGGTGTGCATGCACATGCGTGCATGCACACCTAGCCATGTGACAGACAGACATGCCCTTAGGGCATGTCTGTGTGCCACATGGTGCACATGCCTATTTTTGGGGTGCCAGAGGGTGTCAAAGTGACACCCCCTGCACCCTTGCTGGAATCGGTATTTACCAATTCGGTAATTACCGAATCGGTATTTCCCATTGATTCCTATGGGCTTCACAGTAAATACCGAATATTAACGATTCGGTATTTCAACATCTGGAAATACCTACATCTCCCCCCTTCATATTTACTGATTCATAAATACAGAATCGGTAAAATTCGGTATTTATATATCGGTAAATAACATTTACCTACATCTAGCCCCTAGTCTTTTAAAATATATATTTTTTTTCTCAAAAAAAATACTGGAGTCGCGTACCCATCGTGTACCTATCACGGTGGGTGCACAAATTCAAGCCGCCATATTGATAAGTCGAGAAGGAACCGCATTTGGTAAGCAACGGGTGCGCGGTGCATGGCCCAACGTAACGTCATCAAGTATGGGATCGCGTCATGTGCGAGATTAGTAAGCGACGGGTGCGCGGTGCATGGCCCGCGTAACGTCATAAATGTATGGGATCACGTCATGTGCACGATAAGCAAGCGACAGGTGCGCAGTGCCGGGACCCCCGTAACGTCATATACGTACTGGGTCTCGTCAGGTGCGCGACACACATAAAAAAAATATGTTTTAAAACTATATGTATACAACTTTAATGTACACATCAGGCCAAGAGATTATCTAAACTATTTATAAGAATAATATATTTGTACTTGTAATAAACTTATACTATTGTTAAATTTATTTTCCCGAAGTCGTGTCGGGTGAGCGCCGGTTGCGCGCGGGGTGTGCGACTTCCATGTGACTTTAAAAGAAAGCATTTGATTGGTTCATAACGTTTCCAATTCTAACAGTTGAAAGACCCCACCCATTTTAGTCATTCTTTCTGCAGCATCACATGAGAGACACCTGCTGTGTTTTTTGAGCTACTGAGTGAATTATTTTGGTGTTTGCTGAAAAATTCAAGAATGGCTTCTTCAACTCCTGTTGCAGATCTTCCTTCTGATGACGAAGAGTTTAACCAACCAATAAACAAAAAGCAGGCATCTATTGTCTGGAAGATTTTTACTATTCCACCTGGTGAAAAGAAGATGAATGCAAGAAAGGTGAGCTGTACACTTTGCCCAAGAATTTTATCAAGAGGAAGCAATGAAAAATATTCGTGTGGAACATCAAGTATGTTCAACCATCTTGAAACAATTCACCAGAGACATCTAGCAGGTGAACAGCTCCGACGTGCACAAGAAGCCATGCAGGAACGTAACCAGGGAGCTGCTCCCAGCACTTCCGGAGCCTCAAGCTCCGCATCTCGAAGACCGGACATTCGTCCTGAGTTTAGAACCCTTAAACAACTTTGCATGAAATGCAACACTGTATTGTGTTGTGGAGAGCAATCGGTTGATGCATTTTGTCCTGCAGCAAGAAACATCATCGCTAAAAAAACAAAATTTGTTATGGAATGACTATTTAATTCCAAAAGTTAACAGTTTTCTCTGTTGTTTTTTTCTTTTTTCAAAATACACCAAACACATTTACAAAATTGTTTACAAACAGAAAAAAAATAGAAAACAAAAAAGAAGAAGAAAAAAGTTCTTTTCAGAATACCTTATTTGGTTAAAAAAGAGAAATAACTACATGCTAATGTGTTGGTGATGGCTTGAGTATATGTGTAGAGCATGATTGATTCAAAGAGTGCATGGGTAGTGACAGGGAGATGGCTGGACTGCATGAGTAATGCCCAGGTAATTGTAGCTCTCCATGTGTTAGTGAAAGGGTCATTGCATGTGTACATGGGTAGTGACTGGATGATTAGACTGCTGCAAGGAGATTGCATGGTGATTTTATAACGGCTTGGGTCTTGGCAGAGTGATTGGATAAGGATATGGGACTGGATGAGTAATTGGAGGAGTGCATAGGTAGTGACAGTGAGATTACTAAACTGTATAGGTAGCACTATTTTTTTATTGGATAAGTTCAATTCAATTCAAAGTAGCTTTATTCGACAATTTGTCATAAAAGCACAAACATACATATTACAACATACACATTTTAAAAATATAAATATGGGAAACCTAAAAACAAATTTAAGAAGTTATTAAACAATTGATCTGTAGAATAGGAAGAATCTACGATTATAAAAAACGGTACCATAAAATACACATGAGCCGCTAACACATTTCAAAGTTTGCAGTCACTAGTTATATTATAAAAGATCATTAAAAAAATAATCAATTAGTGCATGCCTGAAGGAGCGCTCTGGATCGAATGCACCATGCCCATCCCAGGAATTTGGCCAATGCAATTGCTATTGGAAGGGTTGAGTCCGCAGTTAGGACTCTTAGCGCCACTTCGTGCCTACTAAAGCCTAACTGCTTCCAAATGGGTATAACCCATTTAAAGCGGGGTTTTTTATACAAAGGACAGAAAAACAACAGATGACTAATCGTTTCCTGTCTATCTATTTATTTAATTTATTTTAATGTTTTATAGAGTGCGAACTTGACCCGTGAGGGTATCAGAGCGCTTTACAGGTTCATAGTGTTGTGTTATTAGTCCTCAGGATCGGTTTGTCGAATGGCAAGCCCACCTCTAAATCTAGCCAATGTCTGATTAGCCGTGATGGCACAGAACGTTGACCGGATTAAGCGAGGGGATAAGAGAAAAGAACAGGGAAGGAAAGGAAGGGGACAGCAGGGAGGGAGATCTGAAAGACAGGAATAAAACACAAGCATAAGATAAAGTCCTGTACTGTAACAAGCACACTCTACATATACATTTAGTAAGTGACTATAGCAACCTATACCTGTAAAAGAAAATATTAGGATCTTGTGGATGTGTAGAGGCTACGTAGGGGTCACGATGGCAGAACTATATAAAGGGACAAAACAGATATGTAATACCTGGCAACAGGAACGATGTTTCATATGCCACACACAACATACACATGATATTATAACATACCCAATGAATGAATCCAATAAACATCACAGGGGAAGAGTGTAGCCACACCTCCTGTACCCCTGTTAATAGAAGATTCAATACACAGTTAATGCCTAAAACAATTATAGGAGAAATAGCCTTTCCACACAGTTCAACGATATCCACAAAACTCCACTGGGCTCAGAGAGTCCCCAATCACAGCTAATGAATCTTAGCTGGTGATTCAACTAGTAATCCAAAAACAAAGCACTGTGATCACGAAACCAAAAAGGCTATCCAAAGTCTGATAGCTCTAGTTTTAACACCACCACCGTTGGCCGTAATACCAACCGAGTCAAATCCAAAATTGTCCCCAATAGCAAGCAAAGGTCTGGTAACACGAGTCCAGGTTACCGTCAACCTCCTAAGCAAAGTCAGATATCCCAGTAACTCATAACACAGCGTTGCAAGTCTATAGTGTATCTCCAAACAACTCGCAGTGAAGCGCTGCAAGGCTGCAGTGGTGCAAGCACCCTTACCAAACTTGATCTAGGGCAAAGCCAGAAACGAACACCAGGACCGGAATTCCCGACGCTGATCCTCCGACCGCCATTCTCTTAAATGGGATTCTCGCGAGAATGCGGCGTGTCGTGAAGGATCATGGGGATTGTAGTCTAAACCCCGGAGCATGCCGGGAAACGTAGTTCGCGTTGCCGCGAGTATGACACATAGCGTAATACACGACAGACGGTTGTCACATGGGAAAACAATACATCAGTAGGTTATACCGAATCAAGGGTCATATGGTAGGCGGGGTGTCAAAGGGGAATGTGCAAAGGAGGGAGGGGAAGAAAGCTGTACATAGGAGCAATTTACAGAATAGAAGGTCATACATTAGGGAGGATGTTACAGGGGTGCTTTATGTTAAGGGACTGAAAAAGAAAAGAAAACTGTACCACAGTGTACTTTACAGAGTCAAAGATGACACAATAGGCAGGATATCACATGGGTGCTAAGTCTCTCGGTGGCTGTGGAGCGGGTTAGCCAAGGAATTTACCCATGAGGAAGGATTTAGCCTCTTTTTTGAATCGTGCCAGGGAGTGGATACTTCTGATGTCAGGCTGGAAGGAGTTCCATATTCTTTGAGCGGTCCCGGTGAAAGCCCGGTTGTAGTTTTTTTTTTCTTAAAACGTGCAGGTCGGAGTAGGAGGGTATTTGCCGATCGTGAGTTTCTGCTTCCTCCGGATATCACAAGCTTCTGTGCTAGATACGCCGGAGAGTTGGAGTGTAAGGCCTTATGCGTGATGAACTAATGATTGGACTGCTAGTTTTAGGTCGGGAGCAGCTAGAAAGGGTTTCAGTTTCCATAGGTAGCTCAGGTGGAATCTGGCGGATTTGGCCATTGAGTTGATGTGGTTTCTCATGTTTAGGTTGTAATCCAAGGTGATACCCAGTGATTTGGCAGAGTCCACAATGGTCGGGGACCAGTTTAAGGCTGTGATAGCTTTGATCCACGTCTGCATCTCAGAGTTGCTCTTGGGCGGGGAGATTAGAAGGAACTCAGTTTTATTAGCATTGAGTTTGAGTTGGTTTGAAGCGAGCCATCGGACGGTCAGCTTCAGGGCCTCATTCAGGGTGAGGATCTCCGCAAGAGATGAGATTTTTATGTAGATCTGAGTATCATCAGCGTACATATGGAAGGAGATATTTGCAGTGCGAAGGATTTCGGCAAGAGGTTCCAAATAGAGATTAAAAAGGGTGGGGGACAACGTTGATCCTTGAGGGACTCCCACCGTGACCACGGAGGAGGAGGAGAGTTCACCATTGATTAGGAATCTCTGAGATCGATTTTGGAGGTAGGAACTAAACCAATCAAGTACAGTGCCATCTAAGCCCATCCTAAGTTTGAGGCGTTCGAGTAGCATCTCGTGGTTGACAGTGTCGAAGGCCGAGGGTAGATCAAGGAGGATTAGGAGACAAGTTTTGTCTTGGTCCAGGGCTTGAAGTGCATCATCGACAATGTGGAGCATGGTGGTTTCAGTGCTATGTCCCGGTCGAAAGCCGGATTGGCAGTCATCGAGTAGGCGGAAATTGCTGATGTGGTGACTTACCTGTATGTGAACACATTTTTCAATCACTTTCGCCAAGAGGAGAATGTTGGAGATTGGTCTAAAGTTATCTGGGGAGGCTGGGTCCAGCGATGGCTTTTTCAGAATGGGGAGGACTTGGCCTGCTTTCAGTGAGATCGGGATTGATCCCTGCCGGAGAGAGGCGTTGATAATCGCAGTCCATCAAGAATGATGGATTTGGTAATAGTCGCAAGACAGTTCGAGGGGAGTGGGTCATTGAAATGGTTGTTCGGGTTTAAGGAGGAAAGGATATTTGCCACAGAGTCTTCATCGTAGGGTGAGAATTCGGACCAGTGCGCTAGATTCTTGGGTGAGGTCTGTGTCGGTAGCAGTGATGGAGGAGGCGGATGGTCAATGTTAGGTGGCGGGAGTGAGGCAGCTTTGAGTTCGGTACCTAAGGTTAGGATTTTGTTTGCGAAAAATGAGGAGAAATCTTCGGAGGAGATGAGAGACTTAAGGTTTTCTTTCGCTGTTTTGGACAGTTTCTTCGATTGGAGTTTGATCATCTCAAAGAGTTTCCGAGGCCTGTTCTGGGCATTTCCTAGTTCTGCTCTGAAAAATCTTTTTTTGACTTGAGGATGTTTTTGTTGTAAGCATTTCTGGCCTGGCGGAGAAATTTCAGGTGATCTGCCGATGGGTGCTGTCTCCTAATTCTTTCGGCTTGTCGGAGTGATCTTCTCTCGTCTTTGAGGGAGCCGGTGAACCAAGGGTTTCTATCTTTGACTCGAGTCCTTTTTAGTTTAAGAGGGGCTAGGTCATCTAAAATGTTCGACATTGAAACAGTGCAGTGATCATTGAGGTCACTGACTGAGGTGATGTGAGGAGGGGGGGAGGTTGGAATTGCAACGGGTCTCAAGTTCAATTAGGTCTAGGTTTTTGGTGTCTCTGACCCAGCGTTCTGGTGGCACTGGTTGAGGAGCCCATGTTTTGAGGGTGCAGGGTAGAAGAAAGGCGATGGCATGGTGGTCAGACCAGTCGCAGGGGTCGGTGGATATGAGTTTGACGGTTTTCTCGTTAGAGATGATCCAGTCGAGAGTAGCCCCTTTCGAGCGGGTAGGGAGTGGACAAGCTTGGGTCAGGGCTAGATCGGTCATGAGATCTTAAATGGCGTTGACATGAGGATCCCTAAGGTCGTTCCAGTGAAGGTTGAAGTCACCAAGGAAGATGTCTTTGGTGTTGGGGAAGTTCTTAGCCGTGATAATTTCCATGAGGTAATCGGTGAATTGATTGTTATTGCCTGGGGGGGGCGGGTGGTAAAAAGTGTGCAGGTTGCACAGGTGGGTGGTGTTGCTCCAGACTGAGAGGGCTAGATATTCGCAGGAATCAGTGGTATCCGTTAAAAGCTCTGAGACAAGGAGGTTAGAGCGTTAGATGCAGGCGTCTCCGCCACCTTTTTTGTTAAGTGGTCTGTCTAGTCTGGCAATGTTAAAATTGGGGGGGGACTAAGAGGTCGAGGCATGGGGATGATGCATCATTAAGCCATGATTCAGTTAAGATGGCTAGGTCGGTGTTATTGTTCAGAATGAGAGCAGCGACATCGGCGGCATGCTTTACTGCCGATCGACAGTTGATTAGGAGCCCTGTCAGACCAGGGAGGGAGGTGGTAGTAGTGGGAGTCGGGGCAGTCAGGGGACGGGTGCAAGATTGCTTCTGATCGCCCTTCTATTGCAGCGGGAGGCCAATCTGTGTGGATCGATAGTGACCGTGCAGATGGTGGGATAGGGGCTGTATTGAGGTCTTTGAGAATATCTTGGGACATGCCTGCTCAGTGGCCCCTCTCCATTTACTGGTGAATGACCTGAGCGGTATAGTGCCAACCCTTAACTGGAAGTACAATATCCTATCCAAGGGTTTTTCAATGGCGTCCCAATATAGTTCTAAAGCTGGCCTGGACTTAAATTCTAGGAACCGGCCTGTTAGGTGATTTGCTTGTCCACTAACACTTACTGTAATCGTTATCATTTCCCAGTACATTTCCTTCAGGGACTTCTTAGAGGGAAAAACAGCATTAAGGGGGTCATCCCACAATTCACTCAAGCCCAGCTTTACCAGTAATGCCCTGATCTCCCTCGACCATTTAACCTTATGAAAGCGATCTGCGTCCATTACATCCTTGAGACCCTTTGCATAATGCGACAATTCAACCGTACTCCACAATCTTTGCCAATACAGTACGGGCGGAGTTTTGCCAGATCCGTTACTGATCTTCTACCAAGATCTAGCAATAACGGTCGCATAGAGTACTCTTTGGGACCATGGTAACCCTTCCTAAAAAGGAATTTTCAGCCGTGATTAGTGGGCTTATATTCGTAAACCCCCATAACTCGGCTCCGTACAGCGCAGAGCTTAAAACCTTCAAGGTATAGGTCTCCAGTAATGGGCTTATCGGTTTGGAGAGGGATGTTTTAAAATTAACTGCAAGATTCCCTGCCTGTTGTTTATACTTTAGTAATGCCACATACATTTGAACTGTCCATCTCATGTCAGCCTGCAGCGTGACTCCCAAATAAGTAAAGGCATCAACTTTTTTGAGGGGTGCGTTGTTCATAAATATCTTTCCCCGAAATGACTTATGTCCATTAAAAGACATGAACTTTGTTTTTGCTGTGTTAATTACCAAGCCCCGAATGGAACAAAATTCCTCAAACCTACGTAGGGCTTTTTGCAAGCCACTAGGTGTCCTTGAGACGATCAGGGTGTCGTCTGCGAACATGAGGATAGGTATATGTTTACCGGCCAACACGGGGGCATCGGAGGGGACCAACGAAAGGTACTCGGCCAACCCGTTCACAAAGAGAGAGAACAGGGTCGGTGCCAACACACAACCCTGTCGCACTCCCCTGTTCACGAGGAATGGCTCTGTAACCTCACCCCTGGCCCCCCACCGAACCCGCGCGTGGTTATCCTCATGTAAGCGGACGATAAGGGATAGCAACTCAGGAGCCAACCCCATCTCCCTCAAGACACACCACAACCTGCTGCGCGGTATTAGATCGAAGGCTGCCTTCAAGTCTACAAATACCGCATACAGCGCCCCATTCCCTAAAACAACCGTCTTCCAGTAGATAGTAATAAAACCGAAAACCTGGTCTATGGTACTTGTCAAGGCTCAAAAACCCGCCTGCAGTGGGGACAAAATTTGCTCCTCTTCTATCCATATCTGGAGCTTTTGTAAAATCAACCTGCCCATAATCTTTTGGAAAGAGTCTATAAGGCTAATTGGCCTGTAGTTCGCTGCCACTGATTTATCACCCTTCTTAAATACTGGAATAATTTCCGCCCCTTTCCAGGAAGGCGGGATTGGTGCGCCACACGCGATGGCATTTGCCACATGTCTAATATATAGGCGCTAGGATGGCGTATAATTTAAAAAAACGTCCGCTGGGATGCCATCAATTCCAGGAGCATGTCCTGGGGTAATTGATTCTAACGCCCTGTCCACCTCCATTAGAGTAAATATTCCACTATTATAAAAGATGTGATCAAACGGTTCGATATTCCGCTCTTCCTCAAGGGAAGCATACTGTCACTTAAAGTGATCCACCTACAAATGGTGTGCAACGTTGTTCTGCGGGGATCAGGACACCCTCCCCTATCCCATTTGTACGTGCTCCAAAATAACTTATAATTTCGTGACTCGCATGCTTCTTTAAGCTCCCGCCATCTTTCCTGGTCCCAATGCTTTTTAGCTACATTGACTGCTTTTCTATACCAGACCCGTGCCAGCCTTACTCTATCCGGGTCCCCCGATCTCAAGGCTGTCCCCAAAGACCTTCTTGAATGGCGACAATCCTTGTTAAACCACCCTTCTGGTTTTTTAATCATACCTTTCTTACTGTTCCCAGGTTTACAGAAGAATAGCCTTAAACAATCAAAGAGCATAATATGCATCTCGATTATTTGTGGCGTCAGAGTCTGGTTTTCCTCTTTGGTACCCCATGCATCCAGTACCTTGTCTACTTCATTGTTCATAGCTAAAAGAATTTCCAGATGTTCTATAACGTGACCCCATTTCAGATGTCAGTTATCATTAGACAGCACCAGGTCACGGCCCACTGTCTCTACTCTGGTAGGTAAAACCTCGCCTAGTAGCCCAACTAATGTGACGATAAGCGGATTATGGTCACTCTCAACTCGAGTTGCCACCACCATATCTTTGAGGGACTATCACAGAGGCAAACTTATTAGCACGTAATCTATGCGGCTAGACCTGTGGCCATTATCAAAAGTATCAGCCCCCCTCTTATCGGACGGTGTACGCCCATTTGCAGCCCTTAGTTGATGACCTGTACACATCCCCTTCATTTGAATAGCCGCCTCTGTCCATTTTTTAATAGGGTCAAGCTCAAGAATGGGAACGCACCACTTTGCATCTTCTTCCTCCATGAGGCACTTGTCCTCATGTCCTAGTGGTTCGAACGTGGTGTTAAAATCCCCCGCGACTATCGGGCGAATGGTACTTGGTATATCGTCCAGCACCCGCTCTACGGCTGCTACCACTTCTGAGCGTCGCCCACCATATAGGCCCCTGGTATAGACATTATAAAAATATGTCCAGGGGAGTGATTTAATTTGAGAATCAGCACCTTGGTTTTCCCACCCACATATGTGTTCTACTGCCCTAGCATCCCTGAAGTTTATAATAACACTGTCACCCTTAGTGGTTTTACTTCTTGGTCCAACCCAGTCCACCCGTCTTACAAATAAAATTTCTGCCGACACCCTAGGGGGTAGAGACCGATTAGCATTGGATAAGTACATGTTGTTGGATGGGTAATTGGAGGAGTGCATGAGAAGTAACAGGGGGATTGCTGGACTGCATGGGTAGTACTTGGAGGAGTGAATCAGTAGTGTGTAGGTGGTTAGACGACTGCATGATAGTGCACATGTGATTGTAGCACTGCATGTGTTAGTGCCTGTGTCATTGCATGAGTACATGGATAGTGACTGGATACTTAGAGTGCTGCATGGAGAGTGCATGGTGAATTTCTAAGTGTTTGGCTTTTGGCAGAGTGATTGGATAAGGACATGATACTGGCTGGGTGATTGGAGGAGTGTACGGGGAGTGACAGTGTGATTGCTGGACTGCATGGGTACTACCTGGGTAATTAGAATAGTGAATCAGTAGTGTGTAGGTGGTTAGGGGACTGCATGGATAGAGCACATGAGATTGTAGCTTTACATGTGTTAGTGCCAGGGTCATTGCATGAGTACATGGATAGTGACTGGATACTTAGAATGCTGCAAGGAGAGTGCATGGTGAATGTATAAGTCCTTGGGTTTTGTCAGAGTGATTGGATAAGGACAAGGCACTGGCTGGGTAATTGGAGGAGTGCATGGGTAGTAACCGGGAGATTACTAAACTGCATAGGAAGCATTAAAGGATTGTAGAAGTGCATGCGTTAGTGCCTGGGTAATTCCATGAGTACAAGGGTACTGACTGGATTATAACAGTACTGCAAGGAGAGTGCATGGTGACCATATAAGTGCTTGGGTATTGTGGAGTGATTGGATAAGTACATGGTACTGGGTGGGTGATTGGAGGAGTGCATGGGGACTGACAGTGTGATTGCTGGACTGCATGGGTACTACCCGGGTAATTGGATGAGTGAATTAGTAATGTGTAAATGGTTAGAGGACTGCATGGATAGTGCAAATGTGATTGTAGCACTGCATGTATTAGTGCCTGGGACATTGCATGAGTACATGGATAGTGACTTGATACTTAGAGTTCTGCAAGGAGAGTGCATGGTGAATTTATAAGTGCTTGGGTTTTGGCAGAGTGATTGGATAAGGATATGGGACTGGATGAGTAATTGGAGGAGTGCATAGGTAGTGACAGTGAGATTACTAAACTGTATAGGTAGCACTAAAAGGATTGTAGAACTGCATGAGTTAGTGCCTGGGTAATTGCAAGAGTATGGGTACTGTCTGCATAATTAAAGTACTGCAAGGTGAGTGCATGGTGAATTGGATATTGGTGGAGTGATTGGATTAGTACATGGTACTAGCTGGGCGATTGGAGGTGTGCACGGGGAGTGACAGTGTGATTTCTGGACTGCATGGGTGGGTACTACCTGTGTAATTGGAGGAGTAAATCAGTAGTGTGTAGGTGATTAGAGGACTGCATGAATAGTGCAAATGTGATTGTAGCACTGCATGTGTTAGTGCCTGGGGCATTGCATGAGTACATGGGTACTGAGTGGATGATTAGAATACTGTAAGGAGAGTGCCTGGTAAATTTATAAGTGCTTGGGTATTGGCGGAGTGATTGGATAAGGATATGGGACTGGATGGGTAATTGGAGAAGTGCATAGGTAGTAACAGGGATATTACTAAACTGTATTGGAAGCAACAAAGGATTGTAGAAGTGCATGAGTTAGTGCCTGGTTAATTCCATGAGTACATGGGTTCTGACTGGATGATTACAGTACTGCAAGGAGAGTGCATGTTGAAAATATTAGTGCCTGGGTATTGGCGGAGTGATTGGATTAGTACATGGTACTGGCTGGGTGATTTGAGGAGCGCATGGGGAGTGACAGTTTGATTGCTGGACTGCATGGGCACTACCTGGGTAATTGGAGGAGTGAATCAGTAGTGTGTAGGTGGTTAGAGGACTGCATGGATAGTGCACATGTGAATATAGCACTGCATGTATTAGTGCCTGGGTCATAGCATGAGTACCTGGATAGTGACTAGATACTTAGAGTGCTGCAAGGGGAGTGCATGGTGAATTTATAAGTGCTTGGGTTTGGGCAAAGTGAGTGGATGAAGACTTGGGACCGGCTGGGTAATTGAAGGAGTGCATAAGTAGTAACAGGGAGATTACTGAACTGTATAGGTAGCCCTCATAGGATTGTAAAAGTTCATGATTTAGTGCCTAGGTAATTGCATGATTACATGGGTACTGACTGGATGATTAGCGTACCACAAGGTAAGTGCATGGTGTATTTATAAGTGCTTGGGTATTGGCGGAGTAATTGGATCAGTACATGGTACTGGCTGGTTGATTGGAGGAGTGCACAGGGAGTGACAGTGTGATTGCTACACTGCATGGGTACTACCTGGGTAATTGGAGGGGTGAATCAGTAGTGTGTCAGTGGATCGAGGGCTGCATGGATAGTGCACATGTGATTGTAGGACTGCAGGTGTTAGTGCCTGGGTCACTGCATGAGCACATGGATAGTGATAGGATACTTTGAGTGCTGCAAGGAGAGTGCATGGTGAATTTATAAGTGCTTGGGTTTTGGCAGAGTGATTGGATACGGACATGGGACTGGCTGGGTGAATGGAGGAGTGCACAGGGAGTGACAGTGTGATTTCTGTACTGCACATGTACTACCTGGGTAATTAGAGGAGTGAATCAGTAGTGTGTAGGTGGTTAGAGGACTGCATGGATAGTGCACATGTGATTATAGCACTGCATGTTTTAGTGCCTGGGACATTGCATGATTACATGGATAGGGACTGGTACTTAGAGTGCTGCAAGGAGAATGCATGGTGAATATATAAGTGCTTGGGTTTTGGCAAAGTGATTGGATAAAGACATGGGACTGGCTGGGTAATTGGAGGCGTGCATAGGTAGTAACTTAACTGTGTAAGTAGCACTCAAAGTATTGTATAAGTGCACGAGTTAGTGCCTGGGTAATTGCATGATTACATGGGTACTGACTGGATGATTAGAGTACTGCAAGGTTAGTGCATGGTGAATTTGTAAGTGCTTGGGTATTGGCCGAGTCATTGGATCAGTGCATGGTACTGGCTGGGTGATTGGAGGAGTGCACGGGGAGTGACAGAGTGATTGCTGGACTGCATGGGTACTACCTGGGTAATTGGAGGAGAGTTTCAGTAGTGTGTAGGTGGTTAGAGGACTGCCTGAATACTACACATGTGATTGTAGCACTGCGTATTTTAGTGCCTGGATCATTGCATGAGTACATGAATCGTGACTGGATACTTAGAGTGCTGCAAGGAGAGTGCATGGTGAATTTATAAGTACTTGGGTTTTGCAGATTGATTGGATAAGGACATGGGACTGTCTGGGTAATTGGAGGAGTGCATAGGTTGTAACAGGGAGATTACTAAACTGTATAGATAGCACTCAAAGGATTGTAGAAGTGCATGAGTTAGTGCCTGGGTAGTTGAATGAGTGTATGGGTACTGAGTGGATCATTAGAGTACTACAAAGTGAGTGCATGGTGAATTTATAAGTGCTTTGGTATTGGCGGAGTGATTGGATTATTACATGGTACTGGCTGGATAATTGGAGGAGTGCATGGGGAGTGGCAATGTGATTGCTCGACTGCATAGGTACTACATGGGTAATTGGAGGAGTTAATCAGTAGTGTGTAGGTGGATAGAGGACTGCATGGATAGTGCACATGTGATTGTAGGACTGCATGTGTTAGTGCCTTGGTCATTGCATGAGTACATGGACAATCCATGCAGTCCTCTAACCACCCACACACTACTCATTCACTCCTCCAATTACCCAGGTAATTGGAGGAGTATTTCATATTACTGTTTACGCTGTACGCATTATACTTTGAAGTCTGCATTACGATTGTAGCAGTTCACCTCTCTTACATGAGAAAGAAGACTGTTCAATAAACCCTTTTTATTGAAAACGCCCGTCTCACTATTTTTCTGTAACTCTGTAGAAACGAAGCATGCACGATTGACTCAGTAAAAAATACTTATCTATTGTTTCCGCGACTCTGAGAGATATATTCTTATTCTTGTTAAACAAAGTTGTCATATTTATGCGGTTGTCAGAAACTAATCCCTTCTTGTGTATTCGAGAAAGTTTCTAGTGACCTCTGAGTTAGCTGGCACACCCACAATTGAGTTTAGTATATTCGATAGAGACCTAGTTGACCTCCGTCCTACGTCTAATCTATAGGATATATTATTCCAATGCGCAGAGCCTATTGGGAATATAGGAACTACACTACATGCTTACCTCATAGACCATAGAATGGGCTCCATCTAAACAACATCTACATTTCCATATGGAAGACATCTACAGGAGTGATGGAGTACACTTTACCGATGAAGGGAACAGAGTGTTTCTCAACAACCTACAGCCCTGCATCCACACTTACATGTAGCTGCAAGAAACTCATAATAAACACAAGGTTTCTTTTTAGAGCCACCCAATAACCCAACATATAACCTAGGTATATATAAAAAAAAAAAATCTTAATTATGTTTGCTTGGAGTCATACAGCCAGTGTGAATTCTGGCATAATTATTTTTAAAAAAAGCTTTTTTGGGCCCTGGGGGTCCTTGTGGGGCCCTCTGAGCAGGCCTAGGGGGTCAGGGTGTTTCTGTATCTCACGTAAGAGGGGAGAGGGTCTAAGAACTACTCTACCACCCCAAACCCCCTACAGTCCACATGGTATACACAAAAAGGGGTGGAGAGGCAACACAGAAAAGAGGAAGCACTGTGACACATTCAATAGTATAAAAATACTGCCCTCACTCACACACAATGTGTGTGACATGCTTCATCATCGGGTCTGCTACAATGCCCTGGCGTAGCCACGCACAGGGCGGAGCATAGGGAGGGGAACACAAAACACAAAAAGTACAAACAAGACACACTATTGAAAGTGACAATGTTCACAAACAAACTGTGTCAATCACAGACTGGGTATGGTGGTAGAATAAAAAAGTGCAGACAGGAACGTGAGTTAAAACTGGCTCATGGATACCTAATATACCTTTATTCGTAGGTTCCAAGGTCAGGATTAAAAGACTATCAGGATGGTGGTGTCAATGAAGGAAGATTTATGAACCTATAACACCCCTCCTAAGCTGCTGGAGTCAACATGTTTCGACCTAAGCGTGCCCCCAATTGTTAGGTCACTATGGTCTTCTTCAGGACATCTACCTTGCCCAGTCCCACATTAGAACCTCCTTACCTTAGTCAGTAGTATAGGAAGCTCTAATAGATCTATTTGATCTTAGTAGTGTGGTGGAAGTACCGCCCACATGGTAGACACTTACGAGTTTATTGGCAAATTAAGCTCAAAAAGACGCCAGTCGGGTGGAGCTCCAAAGAACACAATTGTTCTGTCGGACGTCTCCAACACCTCTTGTGCCCCTTTCTCTGGCGCCGCGTAGATCGTCAGGGTGTTTCTACCATGCCCCCTTTTCTTTTTTTTCATCTTTGTTCACTGTTTTCTTGTGACTCGGTTCTACTGAGTCACAAGATAGCTGCCAACACTTCCTGGTTTGGAGTGTTGCTAGCCAATCAGAGTGAAGCTCGTGCTCTAGAGGGGTTGCGACTCCATCGTGTCCCTAGATATTGATATGTTTTCTTTTTCATATTTCTCAGGAACTACTGAACGGATTTGCACCATTTAACAAAAAGGACTCTTTCTGAACCAAGGGCTACCTTTTTGCCAAATTTTGTGTAATTCCATTCAGCAGTTTGGGCTGTGACTTTATCTAAAGTTTCCTAATGAAAATTACATGAGGAAAATACATTTTGGACCCCCCTTTTTTCTCGGCCCGCTTGACAAGTCAACCCGAAACTTTCAAGACAGGAGCTGACCAGAGCGGGCCACTAGTTTTGATAATTTTGCGAGGATTTGTCTACCGGTGCCAACGTTATTGGGAAAACAAAAAACGCTTTTCCTATGGAAACTAGGTCTTAACTATAACTATCTACTGGCGACCGCCAGTGGGTAATATATATATATATATATATATATATTTATATTATCTACTGGTGGTATATATATATATATGGTCAGTGGGTACAGCAGGCGGCTACCGCCTCCACTAAGCAGACCACGCTGACCAGATCCAGACGCTCCCCTTCCCAACCTTGGCTTTCCCCAGAATTGAGGGAACTGAAACTGGGGTGTAAAAAGCATGAACGTGCGTGGAGACGTGATTATAGCCCTGAGGCTAAATCCACTTTACGGCTTGCCCAAAAAGATTATTATACAGCCATTAAGGTTGCTAAGGGGAACTACTATGCTGGGCGCATCGCCAAGGCAGACAATAACAGCAGAGAGATCTTTGCTATTGTTAAAAGCTTTGTGGCACCCGTCGCTGAGGCCGTCTCCCACCCATCTTCGATGCAATGGTGCGAGGAGTTGTCCTCCTTTTTTATTACCAAAATAACGAGGATCCAGCAAGACCTCTCAGCGGCTCTTCCCGCCGACTGCTTAACAGCTGGCCTGTGTCCCTCCCTATGCCCTAGTTCTGAACAGCAGTTCATGAACTTTGAGCAAATTGCGGAGGATATTACTCTCCCTCTACTCCAGTCCCTGAAATCTGGCTCTCCAGCCGATCCGTGCCCAGCCCGGGTGCTTTCGGAGGTAGCAGAAATAGTCTGCACTGAGATCACGCAGATAGTGAACCTCTCTCTGGCTACGGGCGAGGTTCCTCCTGTTTGGAAGCAGGCTAAGCTTCTGCCGCTTCTGAAGAAACCAGGACTGGACTGGACGGCTCCTGGGTATTATCGACCCATTTCCCTTTTACCGGCACTCACGAAAATCTGTGAGAAGGTGGCATTTCAACAATTAAGAGAGCTTTGTTGAAACCTCTAACGCCCTCCACCCTGCTCAATCGGGCTTTAGGGCTGCTTACAGCACCGAGACGGCCCTGTTAGAGATGAGCGAGGCCATTCGGGACTGCTTAGACGGAGGTGGCAGAGCGGTCCTAATCCTATTGGACCTCTCTGCCGCGTTCGATACCGTCCCTCATGAGCTTCTCCTTGGCCGGCTGGCTGACATAGGCATTGGGGGGATTGTGCTAGACTGGCTGTCCTCCTTCCTTTCTGACAGGACTCAGCAGGTCTGGTTGCCTCCCCATGCCTCCGAGCCCAAACCTCTGCTTACAGGTGTCCCGCAGGGATCAACTCTTAGCCCCTTACTGTTCAATGTTTACATCACCCCCCTGGTTTATCTAGCGGAACAGTTCGGGGCTAAGATCATAGGGTACGCAGATGATACCCAACTGCTGTTCACCTGGCCAGATGATAACCTTGACACATCTATAGTCCATTTGTGTTTGTCCTCTGTATTTCGCTGGCTGGCGAAGGCACAGTTGAAGTGCAACGAGGACAAATCTGAAGTGCTTTTTTATGGTTCCTTTCCCCCCTCGTTCATGAGCACTTTATGGCCTCCTGACATTCCCAGCCCGAAAGAGATGGGGAGACCTGCCAAAAATCTTGGCATCTGGTTCGCAGAGGATTTAAGATTCGAACATCACATTAAAAAACTTACTGGCACCTGTTTTGCTACTTTAAAAAGGCTCCGCAAATTCTTTCCCCTGCTCCCAAGAGAGGCCAGGGAGTCTGTTGCTCGAGCGCTCATACTGGCCAGGCTGGACTATGCAAATGCATTGTTCAGTGGTATCCCTTCTTACTTGGTAAAACGCCTGCAAATTATCCAGAACGCGGCTGTCCGTCTATTATTTAATATCCCTAGATGGAAGAGCGTTCGCGCTGAGATGCGCACACTCCACTGGCTCCCTGTTGCACAGCGCATCTTGTTTAAATCTCTGGTTCTGGCGTTTCGTGCTACCCATAATCAGGGTCCCCAGTATTTGAGGAAAAGATTTACTAGCTATGCCCCTGCACGCACCCTGAGATCCTCCACTTCGTTTAAACTGTCCCTTCCCCGCTTTAAACGTGCCAGACTTGGCGGCCAGTCGATCTCGGTGGTTGTGGCTCGCGCCTGGAACGCTCTTCCTTTTCATCTGCGCTCCACACCTACAGTAGCTGCCTTCAAAAAACATTTGAAAACATATCTGTTTAATAGTGCAATCTAAGATTCTTTCCCATGTTCTGCTGTCTGCTTTTCTTCTTCCCGCGCCAGGATACTCTCCAGTAACGGAGCGCGCTATAAAATGGTTTATACATACATACATATATATATATATATATATATATCTACTCCCATATATATATATATTTTTTTTTTCACTGAAAAAACCATAGGTTTCAGACATGTTATAATTAGGAATTAGCATTTAAAAAACCTTGGAAATTCACTGAAAAAAACATAGGTTTTAGGGGTGTTATAGTTAGCTGGACATTTCACTCGTACAAAACTATTGAAATTCCTCTGTTATAGTTAGTTGTACTAACTATAACTCTCACACCCGCAATCCACTGCTGATGATGTCACATATTACATCATTCATGACATGGTCAGTGACATCACTGATGACATCTCAAATGACATCACTGATGACATCACTGATCACATCATCCAATGAATGTGGTTTGGTTTGATATTTAAATAAGTATTTTATATATATATATATATATATATATATATATATATAATATATATATATATATATATATATATATATATATATATATATATCACTGAAAAAACCATAGGTTATAGACCATATATAGTTAGGAATTAGCATTTAAAAAACCTTATTTTACTCACACAAAACCATTGAAATTCCATATATAGTTAGTTGCACTAACTATATATCGCGCACCCGCAATCCACTGCTGATCATGTCACATATTACATCATTCATGACATGGTCAGTGACATCACTGATGACATCACTGATGACATCTCAAATGACATCACTGATGACATCACTGATGACAACATCCAGTGACTGTATGTTTCTGTAAAGTTAAAATATGTCTTACATATTGAAGAATGAGTGGATGTATAAGTGTCTGGATGAAGGATTTAGTAGGTGCGTGACTGACTGTATGAGTGAGTGATTAAATGTGTCTCACTGAATGCATGGGTTAGTGACTAAACTGTCTTAATTTGTGCATCATTATGTCTGTTGTTCTGTAAACTGCTGCATGTGTTGATCATTAGCTATACGAGAGGCTATATGTGTTATTAATTGGTTGCCCAAGTATTTCTATGGGAGATTGAGTTTGTGTGGGGGTGGCTGGAAGGTGTGTGACTCTATGCATAGATGTGTGAGCAGTTTATTCACTAGGTGTATGAGTTCAAGAGTGCATGTGGAAACAGCTACATGGGCAGTTGACTGTGTGCATGAGTGTATTGATGAGTGAATGGATATCTCAATGCTACATGTCATAGTAAGTACATATGTAAAACACAGTACATGTGAGAGTTGGCATATATAAATAACTGTGCATGAGAGCCACTGAATGAGTGAGTGGTTGTATCGATCATTGTGAACTTGTATCAGGGATTGTATAAGAGAGTAAATATGTGTTAGTATATGTTTCAATAAGTAAGGTGTGTTTAACTGTATAGTGGAAGAAATGGAGGTGAGATTGTTTCTTTGCATGACTGACTGGGTGTGTGAGTAACTCCATGGATGAGTGGCAGTGTGTGAGTGTCTGTATACACTGAGTGTATCTAAGGTTATATTAGAGTCTGAAGAGGTTTATCGTATTAGCACAAGAATGATGTCAAATGAGATGTCATCAGTGATGTCATTTGAGATGTCATCAGTGATGTCATCAGTGATGTCACTGACCATGTCATGAATGATGTAATATGTGACATGATCAGCAGTGGATTGCGGGTGCGCGATATATAGTTAGTGCAACTAACTATATATGGAATTTCAATGGTTTTGTGTGAGTAAAATAAGGTTTTTTAAATGCTAATTCCTAACTATATATGGTCTATAACCTATGGTTTTTTCAGTGAATTTTCAAGGTTTTGTAAATGCTAATTCCTAACTATATATGGTCTATAACCTATGGTTTTTTCAGTGAATTTCAATGGTTTTTTAATAGCAAATATCATAAGCTGTCGAATGTCAAGTACGTGGTAAGTGAAAACATTTTCGTGTTTATGCACACTGATCTGCTTTGAATGGTGCCCCCCCCCCCCTCATTTCTATTAGGAGTACTCTCTCTTTGCAGATAGTGAAAGGTAGTTAACGCAGGCCTTTGCCCCCGTTGTAATCCGTCGTGCCTGCTTCTCTCTCCATTTGATTGATTGTTATCCAAGTATTTACTGTTTTAGAATTAGTTCTCTTTGGTTCATTCTCTATTTACAAACAAACACAGAGTCGCAATACTCTGTTTAGTCTTTGCAGATAACGAAAAATCGTGTAAAAAAAAAGAAAAGGAATCGAGCAAAATCAGTAGGCCACTAATGGGATTTCTTTTTGACCTCGCTAAAATAGAAACATTAGGAACAACCCCTCATGACAAATACAAAACTAGTGAGATGAACTGAACTCCACACAATGATGGCTGCAAAACAGCTCGGCTCCGCCACCCACCCCGCCCAAAATAACGATAAAGAACGGCTGCCATGATTGGTAGCGGAATGACCACGACGGAGCTACGAAATGGTGCTGCTCTCATGCTAACCCCAGCTTCAGTCTGAAACATCCAGAAACACTGTAGACTACCAATTCGATCAGTTCCGGTAGCGCCCCAATGTAACCCGGTAGAGAAGAACTAGCCCTCCCCTCTTTGACTGATGGTTCTTGTTGCCTGTCCCTTCTGTTGTCATTTAACAGAACTATTTAGCCTGCTGAAAGGGGTTGTGTTCCGACCGCTGGTTGGTGGAGACATTTTGACTATATTCTGTACCTGCGTTGTCGCGTAATGCGTCATATGACGCGCCGCGTTAGCGCATCCGGAAGTCATCCGGGGCGCGCAGCGCGTAACGTAAGCATAACAAGTCATGTGACTTGTTAATAAAACTTTTCATTGGTTCATTTTACTTTTCTTATTGTAATGATGAAAGGCTTGGTCATATGACCTAAAAATTACGCTTTTCATTACTTCCGAACATTATTTTTTCTTAAATATATGTTATAATGTTCCAGGCTAATGTACTTTCCCGGAAATTTTACAACTGTCCTGCAAGTAAAATATATTCTTTTTTCGAGAAAAAGAGCGTTTCTTCGTCCCATGACGGAGCCGTTGAGCAAAAGAGGGTCGACCTGCTGTCTTAGTCGCCGATACGCCTGAATATGAGATTCTTATCGATCACTTTATGTTGCAGGAATAGAAAACACAACAGCCCTTGACCATTTATCTTTACTGCATTCCTTCGTATTATACCTTTTACCCTTCATGTAATTGGTCTGCTTTATTTCACTTGCCTTTTAATGATTCTAAAACAGTCACTATTATTAAAAACTTTACCAATGTATATACTACTACCATGTTTTCTTTTAAAAACCTTTATTGTGAAAATTTCATTATACAAATACGAGCCTATAACCACGTGGGCCGGCCACAGAGCAAACTGTAATCGTATATGATAAATAGACATTTACACTGTAGAGGAACGTAACGGGCGGGCCATTAGGTTGCAAGAACTAAGGTGTCTAACAGTTACGGAATCGGTGGACGTACATTTTATAATTAAAATACGACAGGGCCAGTTACAATAAAATTATCTAGATATACATTTGCGGGCAAGTACCATGGGTGACGTTAATTCGAACTTTCAACAGTACAGTAATCAATAACACATCAGAACTTAATAGCAATAGGGATGTCGAAATATTCAATCAATTCTCGTCCCCGCCCGCCATGTGCTTCAAAACTGCATACGTATCTCGTGATTTCAAGGTTCTGCAACCAGTACACAACAAGGAGTTACGAGTCCCATTTATTCCGGCGCCATTTTGGGCGAGGACGGGCAGGTCCAGGATATAGTCAAAATGTCTCTACCAACCATCGACTATGATGATGTTCATATGCTGTATTTATTAGAGTAACACTCATCTGTCCACATGAAATTAATTTGCCACAATCTAAACATGTCATTTTAATCTTTCCAAAGTTCTTCTAAATATTTGGGACCGTTTCCCTTGCCTCTGAAGCTCTCAGTGCCACTTCTTTGATGAATGTACTAGCAGGTCAGGGGTTCTCCTCCAAATCTCTCTTTTATGCAGCACTATAATTAATTGGTGCCACCTCTCCATATGACGATGCATGGTATAGTTACCACAACTATATTTTTTTTCGGTTCCTCTGGAGAGTTCATCGTGGCAGATGAAGCGTGTAACGTACCGGGCATTTACCTTTTTTTGCATGTACAGGAAAGGAAAAAAAAATCGAGCGTCCGAGTTCTAAGGTGTCCCAGGGCCATTTTAGTGGACCAGGCCCAAATCCAAAGAACAGGCCGCCATTTTGAGAGTCCTCTTGCAGCCGCCTGTCGCTGTAGCATCAAGAGCAGCCGAAACTCAGCTGAATGGCAACTGAAACGGTAAAGGGGCGCCCCACTACAGCAGACGAGCCTCCACCTAGGAAGGCCCATTCACGCCGGCTCCCCCCCCTTCGGGCACCCCACGCCGTTATTCGGAGCAGTATTGTAGGATGGCCACACCAGTGCGGCAACTTGCTAGACATCACCTCGGTGGTAACCGAATCTCAACGCCTTCTGGTGTCTTCTATTCAAAAAACATTGTTATGCTGCCTTCGACCTATTCGCCGCAAGTGCGCACACAACTCAACTGCATAGCTTGCTAGACACCACCTCGGTGCCATCCAGATCTTGGAATGTCAGCACCTTTTGGTGTCTTCTCTTCAGAAAATATTGTTGCGCTGCCTTTGGCCCCATTCGCACATCAGTCCGCTACTGACGCCATCTCACAGGCTAATGGGGCGCCCCACGCCGACTTTCAGCATTGTAGAATGACCACACCAGTACAGCAACTTGCTAGACATCACCTCGGTGCCATCCGGATCTCGGCGCCCCACTGCAGATGAAGTGCCTCTCAACTATGAAACCACCACAGTGACATCCGGATCTTGGCGCGTTGTGCTGCCTTCGGCCTATTCGCACATCGGTCCGCTACTGACGCCATCTCACAGGCTAATGGGGCGACCCACGCCGAGTTTCAGCATTGTAGGATGACCACACCAGTACAGCAACTTGCTAGACATCACCTCGGTGCCATCCGAATCTTGGCATCTCAACGCCTAGTGGTATCTTCCATACAAAAAATATTGTTACGCTGCCTTTGGCCCCATTCGCACATCAGTCCGCAACTTAGACATCACCTCGGTGCCATCCGGATCTTGGCATCTCAGCGCCTTGTGGTGTCAGTCAGAAAATATTGTTGCGCTGCCTTTGGCCCCATTCGCACATCGGTCCGCTACTGACGCCATCTCACAGGCCAACGGGGCGCCCCACGCCGACTTTCAACATTGTAGGATGGCCACAGAAGTGCGACAACTTACTAGACACCACCTCGGTGCCATCCGGATCTTGGCGCGTTGTGCTGCCTTCGGCCTATTCGCACATCGGTCCGCTACTGACGCAAACTCACAGGCCAACGGGGCGCCCCACGCCGACTTTCAGCATTGTAGGAAGGCCACACCAGTGCTGCAACTTGCTGGACACCACCTCGGTGCCATCCGGATCTTGGCGCGTTGTATTGCCTTCGGCCTATTCGCACATCGGTCCGCTACTGACGCCGCCTCACGTGCCAACGTATTTTCTCCGCATTTTATACCCTATGCCGCATAACAGGTCATGTGACTTGTTTATAAAACTTTTCATTGGTTCATTTTACTTTTGGTTTCCTAATGATGGAAGGCTTGATCATATGACCTAAAAACAACACTTTTCATTGGATGAAAACTTTTTTTTTTTCCCAAACGATGAAAGCCCCACCTTGTTTCTGGATGTTTCAGACTAAACTGGCGTCAGCATGAGAGCACCACCATCTCGTAGCTCCGTCGTGGTCATTCCGCGAGCAATCATGGCAGCCGCTCCCCACCAGAAGCCTGCAGGAGTCGGGGCCCCCAAAACTTTTGATGAATTCTCAAGGCGGAGGGGACGCTTTCGAGAATGGGGTCCAAGACCTAGCAGACAAGCGTCCGATTTCCAAGGTGTCCCAGGGCCATTTCAGTGGACCAGGCCCAAAAAGGAAAGAGCCTGCCGCCATTTTGAGAGTCCTGTGACAGCCGCCTATCGCTGCACCGCAAGAGTGGGCGCAACTCAGCTGAATTGCGGCTTTTGACACAGTGGACCAAAAACGGACGGAATGGCAACTGAAACGGTAAAGGGGCGCCCCACTACAACAGACGACACTCCACCTGGAGAGGCCCGTTCACGCCGCCTCCCCCGGGGCGCCCCACGCCGTTATTCGGAGCAGCATTGTAGGATACCAAAACCAGTGCGGCAACTTACTGGACATCACCTTGGTGCCATCGTTCTGCTGCCTTGGAACTATTCGCACAACAGTTTGCTACTGATGACCCACCCCCCGCGACGCCCCACGCCGTTATTTGCTGGGTGGCAACTTACTAGACATCACTTTCGTGTCATCTAGATTTCGGCGCGTTCTGCTGCCTTGGAACTATTCGCACAACAGTTTGCTACTGATGACCCACCCCCCGCGACGCCCCACGCCGGAAATCTGGACGTTGTGCTGCGTTGGGACTATTCGCACAGCCGACCGCTACTTCGTTGTTTTTCCCTAAAAATGTTTATATGTTATTACTATTTTTGTTTTCTTGTATATATTTATAAATTATTAAAGTTTTATAATCCTACTACTTTGTCGGAGTGCTATATATTTTTAATGTGACACATAATTGTAAAAACTTTGATGTACAAAGAGTCATCCCTGGAATCTTCCGCTTCACGCTCGGTCCCCTCCCCAATCACAATACAGGATGGTTTTCAGATAATAGCAACGCTTCTGCTGTGACGGATCTCATCGAGTGTGGGCCTTGATCTACTATAACTCCTTTGAAGAGGGGTGATTCTTTACAGCTGTGGCCATAAACTACATCTGCAGGGCTAGCTGATAGCCTAGGACCGGCCTGGACAATCGGACACAGAGGAAAAGGAGTGTCAGAGGGTGCGGTAGTGAATAGGGCGAAAGGGAGGTGTCGGGCGGGCACAGGGTGTGATTCTCAGGGAAGAGCAGCGCAGATGGGGGGAGGTTTATTACCCATGCATAAGACAGAGAGCGGGGGTGACCACTGCCTGGGTGAGATGCTTGCGAGGGTGGGGAGCCATGCTAAGGATCGACAGCGTGCACAGAGTGGGTCTGGTCAAGGCATCTAAAATGGCTGCCGTGCACGACAAAAGTGTGGCATTTGAAAAAAGACAAGATGGCGCAGACAATGTTTTTCAACACTTCCTGATTTCCTTCGAATCGAACGTTAACAGACGTTGGGGCATATTACCAAAGTTAAGCGATATTTATCCCTAACGATGCATTGCAAAGATTTTTTTACCGTCAGAAATTATCGCAGATAAACCTTGCTATTATCAAGGTTTATCGCAAATACGATAAAAAACGACCGCAATGCATTAATATCGCTGAAAACTCAGCGATATTCATGCATTACCGAGCTAATGCTCTTAGCCATGTTATCCACCTCCCATTGGATAACATGGCTAACAACTGCTCAGGGCAGCTGTTACTTTTTGGAGATATTCGCGCTTATCTCGAATATTTCCAAAAGTTGATAATAGGAGATAGCGATGTTAGCGACTGTTTCCAGTCGCTAACATCTTGGCATGCCCACTTTGCATGTCATTAGTGATAAATATCACTCACATGCAAAGTGGGGCCCAAGATGGTCGCTATCTCCTACTAGCCGTCGCTAACTGGTGTTAGCAACAGCTAGGTAATACAGATATAATTTTATCTCCGCGAAGCGGAGCGCTGTTACAGATATATATCTTGTTTTTGAACGTTAATTTCTCAAAATGCACTGAAGCACATATATTGAGACCTAGCAAAGGCACATCGGGCTACCAGTCCCTACAATTTTGCCAAGTTTCGTGCAAATCCATTCAGCCGTTCGATTATTATTATTATTTTTTTTTTTTGCCCCGCGGGGCCCTTTTAAAACCTCCACATCAAACCTAGGGGGTCAGCGAGGATCTACTATGCCCCCTTATGGTCATTTGCCCCTTCGCTTTGGCCTCCTCTTGTCTCTCGATCCTACCGAGAGACAAGATGGCGGCCGCTACGGACTGTTTGGAATGTTTACAGACACCGGAGAGCCAATCAGCTTCGCTTCGCAAAGCTCCGTAACGCGAAAAGTACGCAAAGCGGTGCGCTGTTACAGATATATATCTTTTTTTGAACGTTAATTTCTCAAAATCCACTGAAGCACATATATTGAGACCTAGCAAAGGCACATCGGGCTACCAGTCCCTACAATTTTGCCAAGTTTCGTGCAAATCCATTCAGCCGTTCGATTATTATTATTATTTTTTTTTTTTGCCCCGCGGGGCCCTTTTAAAACCTCCACATCAAACCTAGGGGGTCAGCGAGGATCTACTATTCCCCCTTATGGTCATTTGCCCCTTCGCTTTGGCTCCTCTTGTCTCTCGATCCTACCGAGAGACAAGATGGCGGCCGCTACGGACTGTTTGGAATGTTGACAGACGCCGGAGAACCAATCAGCTTCGCTTCACAAAGCTCCGTTGCGCGAAAAGTACGCGTCCTGGAGCGCTGCCCGGTCCGCTGTTACAGATATATATCTTTTTTTAAACGTTAATTTCTAAAAATCCACTGTAGCACATATATTGAGACCTACAAAAGGCACATCGGGCTACCAGTCCCTACAATTTTGCCAAGTTTCGTGCAAATCCATTCAGCCGTTCGGGCTAAAAGTGAGGCCAACCGCCCTATGGAAAACTCAATGTTAAAAACACGTTTTGGGACCCCCCTTTTTTCTCGACCCCCCCTGGACGAACCCCCCCCCAATTTTCAGGGGCTGCTCAGAAACAAAATGTGCCATTTTCCTGAAAATTTCAGCCAATTCCGTCCACAAACGCCAAAGTTATTAGACATAGAATTTTCAAAAAACCCATAGAGAAAAAATCCTAACTATATATACCTACTGGCGACCGCCAGTAGGTAATATATATATATATATATATATATATATAGATATATATGTATATATATATATATATATATATATATATATATATATATATATATATAGTAATCTGCATTAAAGACGGAGTGTATGTATAAGTGTCTGGATTGAGGATTTAGTAGCACTGTGATTGACTGTCTAAGTGACTAATTTAAAGTGTCTCACTAAATATATGGGATAGTGATTAAACTGTGTGAATATCTGTATCACTTTATCTCTTATTATGTAAACTACTACATAAGTTGGTTACTAGCTATGTGAAAGTCTATATTAGTTATTAATTAGTTAAGTCAGTATTTGTATGGGATAGTGAATGTGTGTGTGTGGTAGGGTGGGAGGTGTGTGACTGTCCAAAGATGTGTAAATAGTTGATTTAGTAGGTATATGAGGTTAAGACTGTATGTGGAAACAGTTGTTTGAGTGAGTGAATCTCTTTATGGGTGTGGTGATGAGTAAATATATTTCTCAATGATACATGTCCAACAAAGTAGAAATAGAAAAGGCAGTGTATGTGACAGTTGTTGTATATAAATAAGTATACATAAAACTCAGTGATTGTATGAGTGACTGTATCGAAAACTGTATACTTGTAATAGTCATTTTATAACACACTAAGTATGAGTTACTATCTACATGAATAAATAAAGTGGTGTTTGTATAACTGTGTAGCTTAGTAAATGTAAGTATGAATAATTGTTTGCATAAGTGAGTAGGATGACTGCATAAGTGAATAGGATGTGTGCTAGTGTGTAATGTTGATGTAGGTGTATAAGTATATTTAATAGTATTCTATTTATCTTTGTTAGCATGTATGAGTGAATCTATAGGTAAGTGTTTAGATGTGTGTGTAGATGTAGGAATCACTGAGTGGGTTTTAGAAACTTGTATTGGTATGTCAATGGTTTCAAACATGGTACTCCATATTTTATAATGAGTGTTGAAAGGTTATTCTACGGTATGATGAGGTGTATCAGATGCTCCCGTGGATGATGTCATCACTGATGTCATTTGAGATGTCATTTGAGATGTCATCAGTGATGTCACTGACCATATCATGAATGATGTAATATGTGACATCATCAGCAGTGGATTGCGGGTGCGTGAGTTATAGTTAGTACAACTAACTATAATGGTGGAATTTCAATGGTTTTGTACAAGTGAAATGTCCAGCTAACTATAACACCCCTAAAACCTATGGTTTGTTCAGTGAATTTCTAAGGTTTTTTAAATGCTAATTCCTAACTATAACATGTCTGAAACCTGTGGTTTTTTCAGTGAATTTCAAAGGTTTTTTAAATGCTAATTCCTAACTATAACATATCTGAAACCTATGGTTTTTCTCAGTAAATTTCAAAGGTTTTGTAAATGACAATTTTTAAATGTATTAATTGTTATATTTATTTTTTGATACTGATTTACTAAATTTTTTTAACTATTTATTTTTAGATATTTTATTTTTTAAATTACATTATAATTACATTATACATTACATTACAAAATATACTTTCTCAGAATGAATTACTTTAATTTAAATACTTTGAAAATAGGCAATAGACTTTTAAGTACAGTAGTTACAGTTGTTGTAATGGGCAACTCAATTTCAAACACAATGCAACATTGAGCTCAATGTGAATTTCTAGTTAATTGCAATTAGTTACTTTATGGATTACATTTCTAACCCCAGGACTGGATCCTAGATTCAGTCCTTGGACATCTCCTGTAAACAGTTGAGTAAAAGCGTTTTGGTTACAGTAGTCATTTTTAAGGAATATTATTGTATTTTAAAAGTTGACACTTAGAAATTTTATCACATAGAATCACCAATGTTATCCTATGGGAGAAAATTCACTTAGCAGGTAAGTAGTGTTATCGTTACTTTTTCTTACACAGTGGTGGATCCTGGATCCAGCACTGGTGCATCTCCTGTAAACAGTTGAAAGAATGTGTTTAAGTCATACCGGCAATTTTTAAGGAATATTTTTAGTTTGTGAAAATAGACACTGAGAAACTTTTCTGGTGAAAACCATACAATGGATTCCTATGGAAGGAAATACAAGTTACTTGTAAGTACGGTTAGAATTACTTTTCAGGGTCAGTGCTGGGCTAAAAGATGCAGCACTGGGTTCTCTCCTAATAACAGGTGAGTACATTGGAATTCATTGTTCGGATGATTTTACGTGAATATTTTAAAGTTCCAAAACTCCACACTTAGAAGAATTTCCAAGTGAAACTAGTCAATGTTAGGCTATGGAAGGACATTCAAGTTACTGGTAAGTATGGTTAGAATTACTTTTCAGGATCAGTACTGGGCTCAAAGATGCAGCACTGAGGTCTCTCCTGATACTGGTGAGTAAATTTGAATTCGTAGTTCTGCTGATTTTATAGGAATATTTTAAAGTTCCAAAACTCCACACTTGGAAGAATTTCCAAGTGAAACCAGTCAATGTTACCCTACGGAAGGAAATTCACTTAGCGAGTAAGTAGTGTTATCGTTACTTTTTCTTACTCAGTGGTGGATCCTGGATCCAGCACTGGTGCATCTCCTGTAAACAGTTGAAAGAATGCGTTTAAGTCATACAGGCGATTTTTTAGGAATATTTTTAGTTTGTGAAAATAGACAGAAACTTTTCAGGTGAAAACCAGACAATGGATTCCTATGGAAGGAAATACAAGTTACTGGTAAGTACGGTTAGAATTACTTTTCAGGTTCAGTGCTGGGCTAAAAGATGCAGCACTGGGTTCTCTCCTGATAACAGGTGAGTAAATCGGAATTTGTTGTTCGGATGATTTTAGGTGAATATTTAAAAGTTCCAAAACTCCACACAGAACAATTTCCAAGTGAAACCAGTCAATGTTAGCCTATGGAAGGAAATTCAAGTTACTGGTAAGTATGGTTAGAATTACTTTTCAGGATCAGTACTGGGTTCAAAGATGCAGCACGGAGGTCTCTCTTGATAACATGTGAGTAAATCGGAATTTGTAGTACATCCAGTGAGCGCCACAGAGCTGCATTGCAGAGAGATGTAAAAGGGGCACGGCCTGCACCACCTCTCTGCAACGCAGCACAGTGGCGCTTCCTGGAAGCACCGGGTGGGCTACTTGGCCCCCATGCTCCCTCAGGTTTGAAGTGGCATTTTTTACCCAACTTACAACGCGCCACAGGGCGTGTTTGCACACATCACGTTAGACCCCGTCCCCTCCCTTCACCACTGTGTAAACGCGCCCTGCCACCGTTCTAAGTTGAGAGATTAAGTTCCCTTCAATCCTAAGGGTCCCTAGGGTCAAACTAGCCCATTAGGTACCTCCAGTAAGCACCACAGAGCTGTGTTGCAGAGAGGTGTGAAAAAGGGTGTGGCCTCTGAACACCTGTCTGCACGCAGCACCCTGGCGCATACTGGAGATACCTGTTGGGCTATTTGACCCTCAGGGACCCTCAGTATTGAAAGAGAATTAATTCCCCAGCTTAAAACGCGCCACGGGTGCGTTTGCACAGTGGTGAAGGAAGGGGGCGTGGCCTGAGGTGATATGTCTGCAAACATGCCCTGCAGTTAGAGAATTAATTCCTCCTCAATGCTGTGGGTCTCTGGGGGCCAACTAGCCCACCAGGTACCTCCAGTATGCGCCAGGAGGCTGCGTTGCAGAGAGGTGTTCTGAGGCCACGCCCCTTTTTACAACGTAGCTCCGTGGTGCTTACTGGAGGTACCTGGTGGGCTAGTTGGCCCCCAGGGACCCTCAGTATTGACAAGGAATTAATTCCCCAACGTATACCGCGCCATAGGGCGTGTTTACACACATGTGAACTCAGGCCCCGCCCCCTCCCTTCACCACTGTGCAAACGTGCCCCATGGCGGATTTTAAGTTGGGGAATTAACTCCCCTTGAATACTGAGGGTCCCTGGAGTGCAACTAGCCCACCAGCTACCTCCAGTAAGCGCCACAGAGCTGCGTTGCAGAGAGGTGTAAAAAGGGGCGTAGCCTCAGAACAACTCTCTGCAACGCAGCTCACTGGCGCATACTGGAGGTACCTGGTGGGCTAGTTGGCCCCCACGGACTCCCAATATTCATGGGGAATTTGTTCCCCCTCTGCAAACGCACCAGGGGGCACGTTTGCAGAGTGGTGCAATGAGGGGGTGTGGCCTCCGTCCGCGATCCCGTTTATTTTATTTTATTTTTTTTAAGAAGGGGGGCTACTTTTTCAAATTCTTTTGGCCCAAGGCACCTCATCCCCCAGGGCCTGCCCCAAATTTTATTTTTAATAATGAAAACATTGGGAAGGGGGCCAAGTGGCCCCCTCCTGAGGCCATAATCTTCCCAAGGGACCCCATCCCCTGGGGCATGGGCCTTTTTAAAAATATATATATATTTGGAGGGGGGCTGCCTTGCCCCCTCCTGTGGCCACTTATGGCCCCTGGGCCCCAATCCCTCGGGCCGGCTCTTTAAAAAAAAAAAAAAATTAAACAAATTAATTTTGGAGAGGGTGCCCCGTGGCCCATCCATCATGGCTGGCCCACTCCGTTGGGGAATGTGGGGGTCCCCAATCCCCCTACGGTCCCAGCCGGCCTCCCGCATCCTGCGGGAGCCGGCATTGCTTTTCCACATTGGGAGCAGCTAACATGCTGCTCCCCATGTGGAAAAGCAATCTGCTTTGTTATTTGGAAGAGAGAGCAGGTTTCCTGCTCTCTCTTCCAAATTGCGAAGCAGTTTGCAATGACCGGGTGGGAGCCGCGAGGCTCCCTCCCTGTCATTGCAAACAGCAGTGTCCCGGGGTGGGCACCCCGGAACGCTGCAGGAGCCGGCCCTGGGGGGTGGTTGTCCCCAGGGCCCTCAAGGGCTCCAGGAGGGGTCTGCGTGGCCCCCCTCCCACCATTTCAAAAGCCCCAGGGGTGGTGGTGCCCGGGGCTTGGGGGTCCATAATGGACCCCCAAATTTGAATATATAGTGAGCCCCACATCATTCATTTTTTTAAGCCCCGGGGGTGGCGGTCCCCGGGGCTGGGGGGGCCTGAGAGCCCCGCCAACGAATATTAAGAAGCCCCGGGGGTGGAGGTCCCTGGGGCAGGGGGGCCTGGGAGTCTCCCAATGAATATTAAGAAGCCTCAGGGGTAGCGGTCTCCGGGGCTGGGGGGCCTGCGAGCCCCACACACAATTGAAATAAGCCCCGGGGTGGCGGACCTTGGGGCTGATGGGGCTTGAGAGCCCCCCGCACATAATTAAATGAAGCCCCGGGGGTGGCTGTCCTCGGGGCTTGGGGCCCCTCTGGGCCCCCGTTACATAACTATTGCCCCCAGGATTTGGCCCCCTGGGGGCCAATTACCAAAGAATCGCGGGAGCCCACGCTTCGTTTTTTTTTTATCGGCAAGATCCACGCATCCTGAAGGATTTTGCCGATTTAAAAAGAAAAAAAATTGGGGACCTTGGGGGTCCTTGTGGGACCCCCTGAGCAGGCCTAGGGGGTCAGAGTGTTTCTACCCTGACCCCTTTTTGCGTTTTTCGCGTTTCTTTTGCTGATTACACAAGATTGCTACCAACACTTCTTGATTTGAAGTGTTGACAGTCAATTAGAATACAGCTTTGTGCACGGCAGGGTGCTCTTAGGATGCGCGGATCCTACGCGGCCATAGATATATATGTACTTTTAAATGTGATTTTCTCAGGAACTACTGAATGGATTTACACCATTTAAGCAAAAGGCACGAGTCTGAACTAAGGACTACCCCTTTGCCAAATTTGCTGTAATTCCGTTCAGCAGTTCGGGCTGTAGCTGCGGCTAAAGGTCCCTATGGAAAATTGCATGGGAAAAACATGTTTTGGGACCCCCTTTTTTCCTAGCACCGCCTTCACGAATCACCCCAAGACTTTCAGGATAGGCAGTGTCCCGGGGTGCCCACCCCGGGACACTGCTGTTTGCAATGACAGGGCGGGAGCCGCGCGGCTCCCGCCCTCTCATTGCAAATTGCTTTGCTTCATTGAAGCGAGAGCAGGGAAACCTGTTCTAGCTTCAATAAAGCAAAGCAGAATTGCTTTTCCACAAGGGAAGCTGCATGTCAGCAGCTCCCTATGTGGAAAAGCAATGCCGGCTTCTGCAGGACGCGGGGAGCCGGCGGGACCGTGGGGGCATTAGGGCTCCCCCCATGGTCCCCAACGGATAGGGCCTGCCCCAGGGGATGGGGTCCCCGAGGCTAGAAGTGGCCTGGGAGGGGGGCCTCGTGGCACTCCTCCCCCCATCATCATCCAGTGACTGTGTGTTTCTGTAAAGTTTAAATATGCTTAATATATATAGGGAAAGGTGTATTGAAGAATGAGTGGGTGTATAAGTGTCTGAATGAATGATTTAGTAGGTGCGTGACTGACTCTATAAGTGAGTGATTAAATGTATCTTACTGAATGCATGGGTTAGTGACTAAACTGTGTGAATGTGTGTATCCGGCTGTCTGTTGGTGTGTAAGCGGCTGCATGGGTTTGTGAATAGCTATATGAGTGTCTATATGAGTTATTGATTGGTTATCTGAGTATCTGTATGGGTGCCTGAGTGTTTGTGTGGGTGGGGTGTGTGTGACTCTGTGCATAGATGTGTGAGTGGGTGATTCACTGGGTGCATGGTTTCAAGAGTGCATCTGTGATGGACTGTATGGGTGGGTGAGTGTGTGTATGGGTGTGTTATTGAGTGAATGTATATCTCAGTGGTACATGTGTGAGTAACTATATATGTGAAAGGCAGTATATGTGTGCTAGAGTATATAAATGTCTATAAGTGAGATTGTGTGATTGTGAGAGTGGCTGTATGGATGAGTGTGTGCTTGTATTAGTGATTGTATAAGAGCGTAAGAATGTGCTAGTATTTGTATGAGTAATGAGCCATTTCTCTCATACAAACCATTGAAATTCCTCCGTTATAGTTAGTTCAGCTAACTATAACTCACGCGCCCGCAATGCACTGGTGATGACTTCACATACTACATCACTGATGACATCTCAAATGACATCACTGATGACATCACTGATGACATCATCCAGTGAATGTGTGTCTTTCTGAAAAATAAATATTTTTTATATATGTATATCTAAAGGTCGATGGAAGAATAAATGGGTAAATAAGTGTCTAAATGGATGTTTTTTTTGTAAAATTGATTGTACAACTGACTTATTTAGTGTATCTTAGTGAATACATGTATTAGCAGGTAATGTTTAAATATGTAAATATCTGTATCATTGTCTCACTTTGTGTATAAGTGGCTGCATGGGTTGGTGAGTAGCTACATGATTGTCTATATGGGTTATTAGTTGTTTTTTTGAGTATCAGTATGAGTGTGTGTATGGTTTGGTGGGCGGTATTATTTACCACATAGATGCATGAATGGGTGACTCACTGTTTGTATGTGTTTTGAAGACAGCATGTGTGCAGGACTATATGGGTGGATGAGTGTGTGTATGGGTGTGTTAGTGAGCGAATGACTGTCTCAATAGTATCTTTATGAGTAACTACATATGTTTAAAACTAGTATATGTGAGTATTAATGTATATAAGTGAGTATATGTGCCAGCGAGAGATTGGTTCTATAAGTGATTGTTTAAGAGAGTAAGTATGTGTACGATTCTGTGGAAGTAAGTGAAGTGGTGGGTGTATACCTGTATATGCAAGTAAATGGATGTTTGATAGTTTATTTGCATGTGTGAGTATGTTTGTGAGTAACTCTATAGATGAGTGTCGGTGTGTAATAAGATGTATAGGTGTGTGAGTACATATGATGAGTGAGTACATGTATGAGTGGCTATATAGAACTGTTAGTGAATGACTGGATGTGTATGTAGATTTTGGAATTACTGTATATGTTGTTCTAACTGGAATTGGCATCTCCATTTTTTGAACATTTTAGTTTCTAATTTTGAATGTGTGCATCAAGGGTTATATTACGCTGAGAGGAGGTCTGCCACTTTTTCACAAGGATGATGTCATCAGTGATGTCATCAGTGATGTCATTTGAGATGTCATCAGTTGTTGGACCTGGCCCTTTTGGCAGGTTCACCCCGAGACTTTTTTTTGCTTTTTCCTAGCCTGTTTCTGGAACCTGGTGTTGGTGATTTTAGGCCTTGGCGCACTTTTTCACTGTGGTACAGTGTAAAGTGCGTGAGCTCTCTGTGTATGTGTGGTGAGTGACCTGCCCTCCCATAGGAATGAATGGGGAATATGTATGCCCATGGTAGTTCCTGATGTGTGGGGAGTGTTGGGTCGAGTTTGATATGTGCAAACTCGTGAGATTGATTGCTGCGTAATGGTGTATGCGGCATGGTTGTGTCTAGTCTAGAAGTGCCACTTTGAGAAGTTGGCATATTTGTGTAATTTGTGGCTGGCGTGTGATTGGCTGGTGAGCCTGGCCCAGAGTGCCTGGGCCTGCTTGTGGATTGACTGTCTGGTTTGAGGGTGACAGGGGCTGCAGAGCCCCAGGAGGTTGTGTGAGTCAGCCCGTGGATGAAAGGCAGCATCTGCTGCCAGGGAAGTGGGAGGAGATCGCACCTTGTCGTGAATGAGGCTGTGCCTGCCTGCCACAATGCTGGCTCCACCTCCCCGCTGGGCGACTGTCACCTCTGTCCCTGATACTGAAAGGACTTCCCTATAACCAGTTCTAGCTGGTTCTCACACTGCCTGCACAAAGACATCAAAGACTTTTCTGTGTATAAGAAGGGGCTGTGTCCCCTTCCAAAATGTTCTTGTTTCTGACTTGAATCTGCCAGGGGCGTGGTGCTGCTTGGGCCCAGGGGAATCCCTGGGCCCTGCCCAGCCCCTGGACACCTGATGGACTTTCCTGGTTGCCTGGAGGACTTCTGGGGGACCCCTCTGCCTTGCCTGGGCTGATTGGGGAGACTTTGCTTTGCCCCTTGGAATCTCTGGGACCTTTGGCAGCGTGGAGAAGCTGCATTTCCCTTCAGAGAACTTTTCATTGCTTTTGCCAGGGCTTATTATAGCCTAAAGCGCCTGGAAGCGCTTTGTTTGCTGATCTAGCGCTAGGAGCGCTGTGGATGGTCCTTTAGCGCTTGGGAGCGCTTTATGGGCGAATGCCGGTGCCCACCCGGCGCCTTTATTTAATTATTTTTAGTGATGGGTGCCACCCCATTTATTTAAGTGTCTAACGGGTGCTCACCCCGTTTCTACGTTTAATTTTGAAACCGAGGGTGCCCACCCCTCATTTTGCCCCTTGTTAATCACCGCCGCGGCCCTCTCGCGCCGCCATCAGGAAGCCAGGCATTGTAATGCCTGACGCGGGGCGGGACTTCCGGTTTTCGGAGGAAGTCTCGCCCGCCGCCGCGCACTGATTGGCTGCGGGCCCAAGGAAGAGGAAACACGGGCTGTGGCGGTGCTCCCGTGTGGAGAGGGAGCCCCGGGAGAAAAGAGGAAGAGCATGGCGGACGGTCAGGGCTCCCGTGTACTGAGGGAGCCCCGGGGGAAGATGTACCACCTGTCGCCTTGCGGAGGGGGGTGGGAGGCACCATGCCGGTGCCTGCCCCTCCGCGCTGCTCGCCAGAAGCGCCCGCCGGAAGAGAAGGGGCGAGAGAGAAGATGTCGGCATCTACCAGGCAGGGCTCCCGTATCCCGGTGAGAGCCCTGCAGAAGTGAAGTGCTGCCGGCCCCGCAGCGTCAAGAGACTGGTGAGTGGGGTCTCAGTGTGTATTGATGGGCAGGGGGCGTCGGGGCACATTGCCGGTGCCCGCCCCTCCCCTATTGCCGGTGCTGACTTCGAGTGGGAGCCATGAGGCTCCGGGGGCAGTTTTATTTACTGAGAGCCTGAGAGAGGCTCATGGACAGTTTATTTGCAGAGAGCCTAGTGAGGCTCTAGGGGGCATTTCTCTGGAGCACGAGTCCCCAGAGGGGGGACTCCAACGACGGGGCCATATTTGTTTTGGGAGCCAGGGTGCTCCAAGGCCCACAGTGATTTTTTAGTCCCCACGAGGGACTTGGGGGCATTATGTTGTTGAGGAGCCAGAGTGCTCCAGAGGGCCCATGTAGTGTGTGAAGAGCCTAGAAGGCTCCCAGTTGGCGCAGTTTTGGCCCCTGAGGGCTAGTGAGAGCCCTGCCGCAGTTTGATTCCCAGCTGCCCAGCAATTAGTGGGCAGCTGCACCGTTTAGGTCTTGGGATGTTCCCAGGTGCCCAGCAAGTAGTGGGCACCTGCACCGTTTAGGCCCCTGACATTGAGACACAGGGCGTCCTAGCCCCAACAAGGCCAGTTGGCCTAGGGACTGCCACAGGTGGTGGCTTATGTGAGTTTTTGCGCAATTGTGTGGTGTTTCCTGGCACCTCTGAATGTTTAGGCATCATGTGTCTTTGCGCTATTGAGTTGTGATTTCTTTCCTGGTACCTCTGAATGTTTTTAATGCATTATGTGTCTTCCTTGATTTTACACCTCTGAATGTATTTTTATGCATCATGTGTTTTCTTTCCTCACACCTCTGAATGTTTTAGGCATCATTTGTTTTTCCCTTTACTACACCGCTGAATGTGTTTTCATGCATCATGTGTAATGTGTTGTGCTTATACCCCTAAATACTGTGTGATACTTAGGTGGTTCTTTTTAGTACAGGTGGTCCTAGTGAGGTCCTGGTCCCCTGCGTGACATTCTCCTAAGGTGGTTAGGGTAGCGTAGGTGGTACTTACCTGTTACCAGTAGATACTGGTTGTGATTTATAACTGTTATTTTGTGCTATTCTTGCTAATTTGTGCTACAGTGATTTTATATCCTCTTATTCTAATTTCTGACAGTATTTCTATTTCTAAAAGTGTTGATGCTGACAGTGGCCCATGTGGCCCTGTCCTGTAAAAAATCCCTTATGAATGTTGCCCGTGCCAGTTGGCACAATGTACATGTGTGATTTCTATCTGAGGTGTGTTTACAATACAAAAGTTATTTCAATATAACCTTGTGTGGAGTTCCTTTTGTGGTGTGCCTAGGATGTTGCTGTTGTGCCCTGGCGCAAATGCTTTACACATTGCCTCCGAGTTTAGCCTCACTGCTCGTGCCAAGCTACCAAGGGGGTGAGCAGGGGTTATATTGGCGTGTGACTACCTTGCCCTGACTAGAATGGTGGTTTCTGCCTGGCTTTGGCGTCAGCCTTAGCCTACCAGAAATAGCCAGTTCTAACATCAGTGATGTCATGAGTGATGTCACTTAGCATGTCATGAGTGATGTAGTATGTGACGTCATCAGCAGTGCATTGCGGGCGCGCAAGTTATAGTTAGCTGAACTAACTATAACGGAGGAATTTCAATGGTTTTGTATGAGAGAAATGTCCATCTAACTATAACATGGGTGAAACCAATGTTTTTTCCAGTGAATTTCCAAGGTTTTTTAAATGCTAATTCCTAACTATAACGTGCCTGAAACCTATGGTTTTTTCAGTGAATTTCTAAGGTTTTATAAATGCTAATTCCTAACTATAACGTGCCTGAAACCTATGGTTTTCTCAGTGAATTTCAAATGTTTTGTAAATAATAATTTATAAATGTATTCATTATTATGTCTTTCTTTTTATACTAATTTCTTATAATTTTAATATAAATATTTATATTTATTTAATTTTTTAGAATATATTTCATATTCTTATTATAAAATACTAACAAAACTAAATTGCAAAATATTGTTTGGATTAATTATTGCTTGACTTCGGTTGCAAGCATAACACAACTCCAGCAATGCTCTTTGGGCCGTATGCTCACAATGCTGTATCAATCCTTACACCTGCTTCAAGCATATGCAAAGTTTTGACACAACATAAGATCAAAAGTGACTGAATGAAATATTATACATTTCACTCAGTCACTTTTAGGAGGCGTTGCTGCACCCCCTCCTGCACAGGAAAGCCTCCTTCTGGCGCAGGGCTTTACAATGTAATGCACCCTCCAGATGCATCACAGTCTTAATACAACACACCATGGCACAACTTTTGCACCACCGCTGTGTCACAACACGGCTGTGTAAAAGAGGCACAAGGGGATTGTAAATCCGCCCCAACACATACAAATTCACCCAGGCAGTTTCACCAGCAGCGCAAATTGAAGCATAGACTTGTAACATATTTATGTACATATGTTACATTCAAGTGCTTCGGACATACTACAGTATGCTAGGTAAACACCTTATAGATTTATGCTGTAGCACTTCCTTATAGTTCTGCACTTTCACATTCTCCATACACTAGTAATATATTCATTCATTCATTTATGAACTACACATTCATTCTGACAAACTTATACACACTAACATAGAAATATAGTTCTTTCTTTGACCAGTGAAGGTAGTTCTAAAAAGAACGTTTTTTTTTTCTGTTTTTACTTTTCAATTTTTTTTGTGTTTTGTCAACAAGTTTTTTTTTTAAACCAAAAAAATTGAACTGGAACCCAAATAGTATCAAACAGGAACAAAAGAATGAAAAAAAAAAAAAACTAATGTCGAGGACAGTGATGCTCCTGCATCCTGCGTTTCCTCAGATCAATAGACTGTTCCCTATAACATAAAAGTCTATCGCAATGTATGCATACAAATTTAACATCAGCAAAATCAGGATCAATTTGTGGATGTGGACTGCTTGCTGAACATTCTGCTGCAGTAGTTGATGTGCTTGGTGCAGAAGCAGGTGGGTTCTCTTGCAACCTCCGTGTTGCAGCTCAAGCAAAGTTATTGGGGTGCAAGTTCTTCACATGTCGCACCATATTTGCTGTGCCAAAGGAGTATTTTTTAGATGGATCACCCCTTGAAAGAGTTGTTTGGCAAATTTTACAGGTTACTTTTGGAGCATTAACCTTTTTTTGCCCTTCTGGAATAGTAAAAAATTGCCAAATTAGAGCTTCTTTCCTCTTCTTTTGAGGTTCTTCAGGAATGAAACCTCCCTCTGAAGAACTGCTGGAAGATGAGTCCATTGCTCTTATTATGAAGATCTTCCTTCTATTTGAAAAAATTCTCAGAAGAAATGCTTCTTCTTAGAAAGTCAAGTCGAATGATTATAATGGGATGTAACTTTCAACAGTGGCAATAGGAAAAGATATGAACCAATCAAATCTCTCCTTTTAAAGTCACATGACTTTGCGTACGCTTATGATGCGCTTACGCAGCTGTTTCGATAACAGTACGCATGATGTTCTACCGCGATTTGTGTAATTGTTTTTAAAAGTAATATAGGATTGTTAAAACTGTAAAAAAAAATGTTCATAGTTATCCCAAATAATATCTTTCCTTAGTATGTACATTAAATACATAAATATATGTTTTTAACCATGTAGAAACATTGGCGCCTTTCGCGTACAGGGCGCCGTACATGACTTCACACGGAAGCTTTGATGCGACGCGTAACGTCAAAGCATATTCGTACAGTATGCGCGGGTACTTGCTGAGTATGATTAGCAGTACAAAGTATATTGCAATCACCGTCTCACTGACAAATCAGAGCTCAGGGCGCGCTAAGGAGAATGATTAGAAGTGGTCACTCATTGGAGATCCGATTCTAGGCATGCCTCTGCGCACATTATAACACCGCTCCATCTCTCTCTGTTGTTAACTGTTGGTGCACACACTCACACTTGCACATGCGCAGTGCACACCCACCCGCACTCCCCACATGCCACCACCTAGCATTCTTGCTATCACTAAGCCTGGAAACCAATACATTAGCCAATGGGATGTCCCCCAATGTCATCATTCTTATAGACCGCGAAAACGCTACCAATGATGGTCCTGGGCTTGGTTTGCTCAGCCCCCGCGGTTCCCATATAATCCGAACACTGGCGTAAGCACGCTCTCTTTTGCCTGCCTGTGCTGCGGTGACAGACAGAGTGTCGTCATCGATTTTACTACAAACTCACAGCTCGAGCGGAGGAGGACTCCTGACACTCGACGTGGGGTCACTATTGCTGCCGCCCAGCCACAGTACCATAGGCGCGGGGGCGGCAGCGCCCGCACCCAAAACACCCCAGACCCAGCAAAACCACAGCCCTTGAAGACACGACAAAAGACGACAGAAGCAAAGGTAAGAGAAGCCGTCACAACATCAGACTCCGCTGTAAATTGTATATGCATGATGCTATTTGTTTCTCCATCATATGGGTCACCTACTCTCAATGGTTTTAAATTGTATGCACATAGTATAAAAGTTTCTATCTGCGTCACGAGGTCCTATACGCCTCTAATTTTATAAATTATGCGTCCATACATTTCTGTGTCGTATTTCTGTACTACGCCACGTGCTTAGGCCTCTATCGTTATTAATTGTGGGTCCATGATATTTTTTTTCCTGTGTCACAAGGCCGTTCCAGGCAGGCCCGGATTGGCCGTTGCGGGCACAGGCAATCCCCTGGTGCGCTACAAGGGTGGGGGCTGGTTTTGGGCCCCTGGGGGCCGATTTTGTTACAGGGCCGTTTTTGCAGCATAGCTGCAAAATCGGCCCTGTAACAAAATCGGCCGAAAACCGGCCCTGGCAAAGCGCTCGGTCGCACCCCAACCCCCCTCCCCTCCCGGGGGAGAGTGGGGGGCATCCAAGCACTTTGCCAGGGCCGGTTTTGGTTCCCAGTCCGGCCCTGGTCCCAGACCTCCATTCTTATTGACCTTCCTTTGTTGATCCTAATATTTCCTTCCGTCTTACGGAGCACTCCCAAGCCTTGTTTTATAAATTGAGCTTCCATGACTTTCTGTATCCTATTTTTGAAGTGTGTCACGTGCTTTACAGTGTGTTCTTGTTATTGTATGTTCATGATGGTATTCTTTTCTGCATCACGTGCCCCTCCTACCCCTCAATGATTTTGTATGTACATAGTATAAATGTTTCTTTCTGTGTCACGAAGTCCTCCAGACCTCTATTTTTATAAATTCTGCGTACATAGATTTCGGTTTCGTATTTTTTAACTGTCACGTGCTTTAGCCTGTATTCTTATACATTGTGCGTTCATAATACCATTATTTTTTTAATCCATCACGTGGCCCTCCCAGCTCTGCTTTGCTTTATTTTTCTGGAATATATGCTTTCTGGTACATCGTATTTGCTCCCTCCTAATTCTCCCATTAGTTTTAATATTTATTACTGTGTCACGTGACACTCCCAAGCCTGTATTCGTTTTTGAATACTTGTAAGTGTAAGCAAATGTGATTGGCAGCCACGGCTCAAGCAGGACGGTACACCGAGCGTTGACGTCAGCAGCCATGGCTCGTGCAGGGCGTTACACCGGGCGGTGACATCAGGCAGAGGAGGGGCAGGGTGGGGGGTTGTAAAATGCGGGATATGGACGATGTCAGGTAAGTACCGGAAAAAAAAACGAAATTTGTTTTATTTATTTTTTTCGGTACTTATCTGACATCGTCCATATACCGCATTTTACAACCCCCCACCCTGCCCCTCCTCTGCCTGACGTCACCGCCCAGAGTAACGCCCTGCACGAGCCGTGGCTGCTTAAATGCAATAGAAATTTAAGGAATCTCAATTTAGAGATTCCTTAATTGCGATTTTTGCCTTTGGGATGATGCATCCCAAATGCAAAAATACCGGTCACAAATGGAAAGAATCTGAGAATCTGCCCGTTTGCAACCGTTTTTTTGCTTGATGCAACTTCTTTAAAATACTCGTAAATACCAAAGAGGATTTACAAGGATAACATTTATGAATATCTACCAAACGAATCTATAGTGCCCATCGAAACGATATTGCTATTTACATATCATTTTGTCTCACCACTACTATGGTTCTAACACGGTTGCTCTGAAACCTATGATTGTTTTTTACCCCAATCCTAATAGGAACAATTACTATTCTTTTGAATAGTTGTGACAGCCCCATTACTTTAATTTTAAAACACTTGCAACATGTGCAATAATTTGCAAACTACCTTTTCAATGGTTAGCATTGCTATTATGATTCCCTAATATACATCTTTTTTACATTTACAGTCTATTGAAAAATATTGTGGTGTCTGCAACCAAAAAGCTTCAGCAACTTATACAGAAAACTTTATGGTAAGAATCTTTTCTGAGTTGCGTGCACTATATTGGAAAGCTGACTATGCACCATCAGGGATGTGTAATTCATATGGCCCGACGCACAGCACATATTGTTTGAGGTCAAGAGCAACAAGTTTTCATGTGTATTGTGTCCTTGGCACAAGTAGGCCCAACTCCCAGCAGCACAAACCCTATGGCTGCCAGTTAGCATTACCACATAATGGGTCAGAGAAGTGCACTATCTGCAGTTAACGTAATATGTTTGCCCGTATGTTAATGCTGTTCAAACCTGTATTTATGGTTCATTAATTGAATGCATGTATTACTCTGGCACGCACTCTAACTAAATGTTGTAACCTCTGAGTGCACAACTGTCAGTGGCTCCAGTATACAAACGCGTGCAGCTCTGAAACACGCCTGACCCACGTATACTTATTAGAAGTGTCTGCTGCCGAGTTAATACTTGTGTCCATATGTTAAAGACCTTCAAACTTGTACAACATTGATGCAGTCATTATTATTAGTTAGAGTGACTGTTCCAAATAAATGTTGTAAACTCAGACTACACTACTGACAGTTTCTGTAGTAAAAAAAGTGTACACACACTTCCAAAGTTTAGCACTATGAGGCTATGTATACTGCTCCCGGAACGCTCTGCGATTTGATGCAAATAATTGCAGAAGTTTAAAAGCAAGTTTGATAATACTTTGCTTTCATAATAAAATGTTCATAAAAAAGAGAAAGCAGGAAAAAAAACATTTTGATAAACTACTGTAAAATTTCTGTTACCATTTTTTTGCAGCATCATTTAATAACGTGTTAATCCATGCTAGTATTTCCCAAAAATATTCGTTATGGAAAATCTCTGTAACTACTTTCAATAAGATTATGGGAAACATAATTCAACAAGCATTGGCAAACACAGTAGGTCTGAAATTGATGGTCACCTTTTTACTTTTGTCACTGTGTGACTCGTTTTGGCATCGTGTTTGTAAAACGTTATTGGCATGTAAGCTGCTGCGCCCTCACTATTATAACAAACTTTGGCAAAAGCAAAAAATATTTTTGGTTTTAAAAAGCACAAACTTCCACAGTAGTTACTAGCACTGAACAAAACTACTTTGTGTGCCGATATGCTCCTTGTGAAACAGCATAATGCTGTGACTCACAGTGAAGCCATCCGATACAAAGACAGAGAGAGAGAGAGAGAGAGAGAGAGAGAGGAGAGAGAGCAGAGTGGATGAGAGTGGAGGGAACAGAGACAGATGTAATAAACGCAAAAGGTCACGGTTAATGCCAGACCAAATTAGGGGCCCAATTATTCAAGAAAGTCTCAAAAGTGCACCCATGGAATATGTCCTAGCATTAAGTGCAGCTATACATCTTTTGTGAATTCCCAAAAATGTACACAAGTAGGACAAGAAATAGTACTCCTAGAAAATATTTGTGAACTACATTTTAACATGAGCAAATTTACATGTGTAGATTTGCTCATGCGAAAATCTGAATAATTACAAATTCACTTTTCCTCCAACACCTTTTTTTCCCAACTCAGGAAGAAGGTTGATGTCTACCATTGTCGAGAAGAAATTTCCAACATTCTTCACTATGACAAAAGATTAGAGAAGAGTTGTTAAAAACGCATAAAACATGGAAGTTAGTGGGTTAGCACAGACTCAAAAGGCCATTCTGACCCTGGAACTATGTTTACCATGTAAATACATATAAAGTTTTTATTTCAAAAAGCTATTCACCTTTAAACAATGCAATATTAATTACAACATACTTTTCACTTTCTTCTCAACAGGCCCAATGTTTCGAATGCAACAGATGACTCCAATCAAATGTTAACCATACTTGCCTTTTACTGCCGGTATATGTGAAAAATGTGTTAATTTTGTTGAGTCTAAACACACCTTTTGGATTAGGGCTATGGAATAGTGGTATCAAAATATAATTCATTCTATTGTCAGATATCTACCTTGGTGATAGAGGAATTACCACTATTTTTTAGACAACAATTCAACAATAATGTGTAGAGGAGCGGTGTTGCTTCTTCACCTTCAAAGAGGAAGATTTAAATTTATATTTCAACAGATAAACAAAATATTTACTCAATTTCAAAAAGAAAATTGAGTAGGAATGTTAGACGAAGTCTGCTCAAACTCTAAAAGCATTGTGCAAATCGTAACACGTGAAAAAAAGTGTGTCTCAACATTACTTTTTCAAATAATTTGGACACAAGACTAGACTGCAAGAGTGTCCAAATACCTAATTAGATATCTTGCATGTGATCATATGTTACTTAAAAACATGCTTATGCACTTTTTATGCTGGACAGTATTGCTTCTAAACACGCTTTCACTGCTTTCTTCCAAACCTTCAAAAAAGATTTCATGAATTTACATGCATAGTCTTTCAGGTCTGTATATCTCTAATGTAAAACAATCGTACTTGTTTTCTCTTTTGTAAACTGATATATGTAAACTCATCAGTCACTCCTATGGTAAGCCTTTACAATCCTGAATGCTGAGTGCTGAGTTTTGTGTGAGAGTATGCCCATAGATAACCAAGCTAACTTTTCTTTAGCTACATAGAAACATGTAGTCTAACCTGTCAAACACTTTGAAATACTACCCTCCCACTAGTCCTAGAGGTGGCTGTAGAATTCAACCGTTCTTCATAAAATACAATTGGATGTCACTAAGTACAAAGTATTTCTATATTATGGAATCCCTAATGCGTCCCTTAAAGATTCAAGCGAAGTCCAAAGACATACTAACTGAAACACACCAACCATTAGTAACCTGTAAAATTTGCCAAACAACTCTTTCAAGGTGTGATCAATCCAAAAAATACTCCTTTGGCACACCAAATATAGTACAAAACACATGAACTACTTGCACCCCAAAAACTTTGCTTGAGCTGCAACACAAAGATTGCAGGACAACCATTTGCTGCTGCACCAAGCACATCAACAGCTGCAACACCATCTTTAGCAAACAGTCCATACTCGCATATTGATCTTGAGTTTCGTAAACTTAAATTTTTATGCATTTATTGTGATTAACGTTTGTGTTATGCAAACACTCTATCAACCTCACAAAAAACAAGAAACAGAAGCAGCGCTGTCCTCAACATTAGTTATTAGACATTCATCAAGTTTTTTTGTTGTAAAAACGACCCCGTCCGAAGGCAGTTGAAAATGTGCACACTTGCTGCCTTTCTTGGCTGGGGTTATCAATTACTCTTGAATTTCATATTCTGATTCAAACTTGTGGCCCTTTATTGAGCCTTTTTGTTGTACCTACTACCCCGGCCGAAGGCAGTGGTAAATTTGGACCCTTACTGCCATTCTTGGCTGGGGTTATCAATTATTCTTGAATTTGATATTCTGATTCAAACTCGTGACCCTTTATCGAGCCTTTTTGTTGTACCTACTACCCCGGCCGAAAGCAGTGGGAAATTTGCACACTTGCTGCCTTTCTTGGCTGGGGTTGTCAATTGTCCTTCTTGTAATACAAATTCAAAGTGCAGGCCCTTTATTGAGCCTTCTTGGTAACTATTACTCGTGAATGGCAGTGGGTAATTTGCGCACTTACTGCCGTTCATGTATAAACAAAAGCTTAAAAGTCTAACAATATTAAAAAAGAGCCAGTATAGTCTATGGTTATCAATTCTTCTGTTTGTTATTGAAATTCAAAGTACAGGCCCTTTATTGAGCCTTCTTGCTAACGACTACCCGTGAATGGCAGTGGGTAATTTGGACACTTTCAGCCTTTCATATTTTTTACATTATTCATCTACCACTCAATCAACACATCATCTGCACGTACACACACCTACTTGCTGCCTTTCTTGGCTATGGTTATCAACTATTCTTCTATTTCATATCTGTATTCCAAGTGTGGGCCCTTTATCGAGCCTTTTTCATGTAGATACTGCACTGCCAGAAGGAAGTGGGAAATTTGCGCACTTACTGCATTTCTTCACAGGAGTTATGAACTATTGTTCAATTTCATATTCCCATTCAAAGTGCAGGCCCCTTATCGAACCCTTTTTCTTCAATCAACTACCACTAGCGAAGGCAGTGGGAAATTTGAACACTTGCTGACTTCCTTGGCCGGGGTTATCAATTATCCTTCTTCTAATACAAATTCAAAGTACAGGCGCTTTATTGAGCCTTCTTGGTAACTACTAACCGTGAATGGCAGTAGGTAATTTGCACACTTGCAGCCTTTCTTATTTTTCACTTTATTCATCTAACACTCAATCAACACATCATCTACGCGTACACACACCTACTTGCTGCCTTTCTTGCCTGCGGTCATCAATTATCCTTCTTCTAATACAAATTCAAAGTGCAGGCCCTTTATTCAGCCTTCTTGGTAACTATTACTCGAGAATGGCAGTGGGTAATTTGCACACTTGCGTCCTTTCTACCACACAGTGTATGTACTTTGTGCACTTGCTTAACTCCTTAGATGAGATAACCGTTTCTCAGGCTCCCTCTGCGGTATCCGACTCACAGTCTGTAATGGACTGGAAAACCAAACACCCATATCCTTTACAAGGCAGTGGGTTGTTTCCACATCTGCTACCTTTCTTCCTTTTCACCTTATTCTGCATCCACTACCTAAAACACACCTACCTCCTAACTTTCTTGCAGCCTTTGCCAAGTATTATTCTAATTCAAAGTAGAGTCCCTGAAATGGGCCCGGTGTTGTGATTTTTCAGCCCTACCCCCCACAATGATAACTTAATGCACTTACATTGCTTCCTTCGATGTCGTAGCCATTTCTTATGCTCCCACTGCAAAATTCGATGCCCTATCCGTATAATGACTTGGAAATCCAAAGATCCACTTCCCTGACAACGCAGTGGATAGTTTGCACGTCTGCAGCCTTTCTAATTTTTCACCTTTTTTATTTTCCACTCAATCAACACATCATCTACACATAACACACACCAACTTGCTACCTTTTTTGGCTGCAGTTATCAATTCTTTTTCAATTTCATATTCTGATTCAAACTCGTGGCCCTTTATTGAGCCTTTTTGTTGTAGCTACTACCCCAGTCGAAGGCAGTGGCAAATTTGGACACTTACTGCCTTTCTTGACTGGGATTATCAATTATTATTCAATTTCATATTCTGATTCAAAGTCAAGGCCCTTTATCAAGCCTTTTTCATATAGATACTACACTGGCAGAAGGCAGTGGGAAATTTGTACACTTGCTGCATTTCTTCGCAGGGGTTATGAACTATTGTTCAAGTTCATATTCCTATTCAAACTGCAGTCCCTTTATCAAGCCCTTTTTATTCTATCAACTACCCCGGCCGAAGGCAGTAGGAAATTTAAACTCTTGCTGCCTTTCTTGGCTGGGGTTATCAATTATCCTTCTTGTAATACAAATTCAAAGTGCAGGTCCTTTATTGAGCCTTCTTGGTAACTATTACTCGTGAATGGCAGTGGGTAATTTGCGCACTTCCTGATGTTCATGTATGAAAAAAAGCTTAACAAAAGTCTACCAATATTAAAAATGAGCCAGTATAGTCTATGGTTATCAAATCTTGTCTTTGTTATTCTAGTTCAAAGTGCAGGCCCTTTACTGAGCCTTCTTGCAAACTACTACCCATGAATAGCAGTGGCTAATTTGCACACTTACAGCCTTTCTTAGTTTTTACATTATTCATGTTCCACTCAATCAACACATTATCTACACGTACACACACCTACTTGCTGCCTTTCTTGCCTCTGGTTATCAACTATTCTATTTCATATTCGTATTCAAACTACAGGCCCTTGATCGAGCCTTTTTGTTGTAACAAGTACCCCAGCCGAAGGCTGTAAAAAATTGCACACTTGCTGCCTTTCTTGGCTGGGGTTATCAATTGTTCGTGAATTTCATATTCTGATACAAACTCATGGCCCTTTATTGAGGTTTTTTGTTGTACCTACGACTCCGACCGAAGGCAGTGAAAATGTACACACTAACTGACTTTTTGGCTAGGGGTTATCAATTGTTTGTGAATTTCATATTCTGATACAAACTCCTGGCCCTTTATTGAGGCTTTTTGTTGTACCTACGACTCCGGCCGAAGGCAGTGAAAATGTGCACACTAACTGCCTTTGTTGGCTAGGGGTTATCAATTATTGTTCAATTTCATTTTCTGATTCAAAGTCAAGGACCTTTATCGAACCTTTTTATTGTAGCTAATACCCCGGCCGAACAAAGTAGGATATTTTCACACTTGCTGCCTTTCTTCACTGGGGTTGTCAATTATTTTAAAAGTACCTACAAGCTTAGCAACAATATTTTCTTTTGGAAACAAATTTCAAACTAATCGTCTTTGTAAAACTTCTTTGACTTGTTCAGTCATTTCTCCAATTCTTATTTCTTGTAGAATAGTTCCATATTCAGCATCATTTCCTTATTGCATATTTGTAATAACTTCCTTATATTAAAAATATAACCAAATGTTAACATTACCAATGCTACATTACATCATTTACTTATACTACCTATGGAGCATATCAACAAATTACAATACCACAAGATATCTGGAGAAGCTTGTTGTGAAGACTCTTGAAGATAATAAATTTGTCATTATTGATGACATAAGTATGGTATCAAACTTAACGCTTGCCTTTGTGCATTTAAGATTGCTGCAAACTCTTAAAACAAAGTATGACATATTAGTCTCAATTTATTTAAGGCACAAACAATTGTACTATGTCCTCCGATTCTGTTAACTGTACAAAAAAACATTCATCAATGTTTGTGTCGAGTAGCACCTTCAATATACATGATTCAGAAAAGGGGGTGGTGATGAACAGAGTGTCTGAATTAAGCAGACCACTCTTACCCAGTCCAAAGATCAGGGCTTGATCCATCACCGTTATTTAGCTCACTGCCCCATCCCAGCTCAGAACCTGGCTATATGCAAATTAGTCTGTCCCTGGCCCAGTGCATCATGGGAACAGGGCAGACCAAACTACCAAGCCAATTCTTCACCAGAAAGGATACAAGCTACCGGGGACCGGTTTCTGGCATTTCAGCCTCGTCGGCCCGGCTTGCTTGAATCCTGATGGAGCAGTGAGCAAGGGACTCATGTCTGAGTATACCCTGCCACACCTATAGTGGCCAAAAACGATTCAGAAAAGGGGGTGGTGATGAACAGAGTATCTGAATTAAGCAGACCACTCTTACCCAGTCCAAAGATCAGGGCTTGATCCATCACCGTTATTTAGCTCACTGCCCCATCCCAGCTTAGAACCTGGCTATATGCAAATTAGTCTGTCCCTGGCCCAGTGCATCATGGGAACAGGGCAGACCAAACTACCAAGCCAATTCTTCACCAGAAAGGATACAAGCTACCGAGGACCGGTTTCTGGCATTTCAGCCTCGTCGGCCCGGCTTGCTTGAATCCTGATGGAGCAGTGAGCAAGGGACTCATGTCTGAGTATACCCTGCCACACCTATAGTGGCCAAAAACGATTCAGAAAAGGGGGTGGTGATGAACAGAGTGTCTGAATTAAGCAGACCACTCTTACCCAGTCCAAAGATCAGGGCTTGATCCATCACCGTTATTTAGCTCACTGCCCCATCCCAGCTCAGAACCTGGCTATATGCAAATTAGTCTGTCCCTGGCCCAGTGCATCATGGGAACAGGGCAGACCAAACTACCAAGCCAATTCTTCACCAGAAAGGATACAAGCTACCGGGGACCGGTTTCTGGCATTTCAGCCTCGTCGGCCCGGCTTGCTTGAATCCTGATGGAGCAGTGAGCAAGGGACTCATGTCTGAGTATACCCTGCCACACCTATAGTGGCCAAAAACGATTCAGAAAAGGGGGTGGTGATGAACAGAGTGTCTGAATTAAGCAGACCACTCTTACCCAGTCCAAAGATCAGGGCTTGATCCATCACCGTTATTTAGCTCACTGCCCCATCCCAGCTCAGAACCTGGCTATATGCAAATTAGTCTGTCCCTGGCCCAGTGCATCATGGGAACAGGGCAGACCAAACTACCAAGCCAATTCTTCACCAGAAAGGATACAAGCTACCAGGGACCGGTTTCTGGCATTTCAGCCTCGTCGGCCCGGCTTGCTTGAATCCTGATGGAGCAGTTAGCAAGGGACTCATGTCTGAGTATACCCTGCCACACCTATAGTGGCCAAAAACGATTCAGAAAAGGGGGTGGTGATGAACAGAGTGTCTGAATTAAGCAGACCACTCTTACCCAGTCCAAAGATCAGGGATTGATCCATCACCGTTATTTAGCTCACTGCCCCATCCCAGCTCAGAACCTGGCTATATGCAAATTAGTCTGTCCCTGGCCCAGTGCATCATGGGAACAGGGCAGACCAAACTACCAAGCCAATTCTTCACCAGAAAGGATACAAGCTACCGGGGACCGGTTTCTGGCATTTCAGCCTCGTTTGCCCGGCTTGCTTGAATCCTGATGGAGCAGTGAGCAAGGGACTCATGTCTGAGTATACCCTGCCACACCTATAGTGGCCAAAAACGATTCAGAAAAGGGGGTGGTGATGAACAGAGTGTCTGAATTAAGCAGACCACTCTTACCCAGTCCAAAATCAGGGCTTGATCCATCACCGTTATTTAGCTCACTGCCCCATCCCAGCTCAGAACCTGGCTATATGCAAATTAGTCTGTCCCTGGCCCAGTGCATCATGGGAACAGGGCAGACCAAACTACCAAGCCAATTCTTCACCAGAAAGGATACAAGCTACCGGGGACCGGTTTCTGGCATTTCAGCCTCGTCGGCCCGGCTTGCTTGAATCCTGATGGAGCAGTGAGCAAGGGACTCATGTCTGAGTATACCCTGCCACACCTATAGTGGCCAAAAACGATTCAGAAAAGGGGGTGGTGATGCACTGGGACAGGAACAGACTAATTTGCATATAGCCAAGTTCTGAGCTGGGATGGTGCAGTGAGCTAAAAAACGGTGATGGATCAAGCCCTGATCTTTGGACTGGGTAAGAGTGGTCTGCTTAATTCAGGGACTCTGTTCATCACCACCCCCTTTTCTGAATCATTTTGTCCACCATAAGCGTGGAAGGGTATACTCAGATGTGAGTCCCTTGCTCATTGCACCATCAGGATTCAAGCAAGCCGGGCCGACGACGCCTGAAATGGCAGAAACCGGTCCCTGGAAGCTTGTTTCCTTCCCAGTACAAGAATTGGCTTGGTAGTTTGGTTTGCCCTGTTCCCATCATGCACTGGGACAGGAACAGACTAATTTGCATATAGCCAAGTTCTGAGCTGGGATGGTGCAGTGAGCTAAAAATCGGTGATGGATCAAGCCCTGATCTTTGGACTGGGTAAGAGTGGTCTGCTTAGTTCAGGCACTCTGTTCATCACCACCCCCTTTTCTGAATCATTTTGTCCACCATAAGCGTGGAAGGGTATACTCAGATGTGAGTCCCTTGCTCATTGCACCATCAGGATTCAAGCAAGCCGGGCCGACGATGCCTGAAATGGCAGAAACCGGTCCCTGGAAGCTTGTTTCCTTCCCAGTACAAGAATTGGCTTGGTAGTTTGGTTTGCCCTGTTCCCATCATGCACTGGGACAGGAACAGACTAATTTGCATATAGCCAAGTTTTGAGCTGGGATGGTGCAGTGAGCTAAAAAACGGTGATGGATCAAGCCCTGATCTTTGGACTGGGTAAGAGTGGTCTGCTTAATTCAGGCACTCTGTTCATCACCACCCCCTTTTCTGAATCATTTTGTCCACCATAAGCGTGGAAGGGTATACTCAGATGTGAGTCCCTTGCTCATTGCACCATCAGGATTCAAGCAAGCCGGGACGACGACGCCTGAAATGGCAGAAACCGGTCCCTGGAAGCTTGTTTCCTTCCCAGTACAAGAATTTGCTTGGTAGTTTGGTTTGCCCTGTTCCCATCATGCACTGGGACAGGAACAGACTAATTTGCATATAGCCAAGTTCTGAGCTGGGATGGTGCAGTGAGCTAAAAAACGGTGATGGATCAAGCCCTGATCTTTGGACTGGGTAAGAGTGGTCTGCTTAATTCAGGCACTCTGTTCATCACCACCCCCTTTTCTGAATCCTTCAATATACATTGCAGACATCAGGGTTCACAACTTCACTTCAGCTTTCCTTCTACATTAAGGATAGCATTGTATTCAGCCTTCCTTTCCTTAAGGCAGAGACAATTATACTGTGTCCTCAGATTCTGTTATCTGTGACGAAATAGCATTCATCGATCTTTGTGTCAACAACTGCCGTCAATCTACACTGCAGACAGCTGCGTTCACAACTTCAATTTAGCTTTCCCTCTACATTAAGGACAGTATTATATTCTTTCTAGCTTTCTTTAAGGCAGAGACAATTATACTATGTCCTCGGATTCTGTTATCTGTGACTAAATAGCATTGTTCAATCTTTGTCTCAACAACTTCCTTTAATCTACACTGCGGACAGCTGGGTTAACAACTTGAATTTAGCTTTCCTTTTACATTAAGGACAGCATTGTATTCAGCCTTGCTTTACTTAAGGCAGAGCAATTGTACTGTATCCTCACATTCTGTTAACTGTGACAAAATAGCATTCATCGATCTTTCTGTCATCAACTTCCTTCAATCTACACTGTGGACAGCTGCGTTCACTACTTCCATAGACCGATCTTTCTGTCAACAACTACCTTCAATCTACACTGCGGACAGCTGGGTTCACAACTTCAATTCAGCTTTCCATCTACATTAAGGACAGCATTGTATTGAGCTTTACTTTCCTTAAGACAGACACAATTATACTGTGTCCTCAGATACTATTAACTTTCACAACTTGCATTGACCGATCTTTCTGTCAACAACTACCTTCAATCTACACTGCAGACAGCTGGGTTCACAACTTCAATTCAGCTTTCCTTCTACATTGAGGATAGCATTGTATTCAGCCTTGCTTTCCTTAACGCAGAGACAATTATACTGTGTCCTCACTACAGACTCTGTTTACTAAGATAAAATAGCATTCATCGATCTTTGTGTCAACAACTGCCTGTCATCTACACTGGGGACAGCTGTATTCACAACTTCAATTCAGCTTTCCTTCTACATTAAGGACCGCATTGCATTCAGCCTTTTTTTCCTTAAGGCAGAGACAATTATACTGTCTCCTCAGATTCTGTTATCTGTAACTAAATAGCATTCTTCAATCTTTGTGTGAACAACTGCCTTCAATCTACCCTACGGACAGCTGGGTTCACAACTTGAATTCAGCTTTCCTTCTACTTTAAGGACAGCATTGCATTCAGCCTTGCTCTCCTTAAGGCAGAGACAGTTATACTGTATCCTCACATTCTGTTAACTGTACAAAATAGCATTCTTCAATCTTTGTCTCAACAACTGCCTTCAATCTACACTGCGGACAGCCGGGTTCACAACTTGAATTCAGCTTTCCTTCTACATTAAGGACAGCATTGCATTTAGCCTTGCTTTCCTTAAGGCACACACAATTATACTGTATCCTGAGATTCTATTATCTGTGATTAAATGGCATTCATCGACCTTTGTGTCAACAACTGCCTTCAAGCTACACTGCGGACAGAAGGGTTCACAGCTTCAACTCAGCTTTAGAACTGAAATTATCTTCAATATCTGTCCTTACAACAACCTTCAATATATTCTGCGGTCAGTAAAAATTAAAACTTCATAGCAAGCGATCCACTACTACAGAAAACATTGAATTCAGCCTCGCTTTATTTAAGGTAAAGACTAATGGATTTTATGTCTTCCGATTTTGTAAAAGATTGTCACAAATAGTATTCCTTCTACATTAAGGACACCATTGTATTGAGCTTTACTTTCCTTAAGACAGACACAATTATACTGTGTCCTCAGATACTGTTAACTTTCACAACTTGCATTGACCGATCTTTCTGTCAACAACTACCTTCAATCTACACTGCAGACAGCTGGGTTCACAACTTCAATTCAGCTTTCCTTCTACATTGAGGATAGCATTGTATTCAGCCTTGCTTTCCTTAACGCAGAGACAATTATACTGTGTCCTCACTACAGACTCTGTTTACTAAGATAAAATAGCATTCATCGATCTTTGTGTCAACAACTGCCTTCCATCTACACTGGGGACAGCTGTATTCACAACTTCAATTCAGCTTTCCTTCTACATTAAGGACCGCATTGCATTCAGCCTTTTTTTCCTTAAGGCAGAGACAATTATACTGTCTCCTCAGATTCTGTTATCTGTAACTAAATAGCATTCTTCAATCTTTGTGTGAACAACTGCCTTCAATCTACCCTACGGACAGCTGGGTTCACAACTTGAATTCAGCTTTCCTTCTACTTTAAGGACAGCATTGCATTCAGCCTTGCTCTCCTTAAGGCAGAGACAGTTATACTGTATCCTCACATTCTGGTAACTGTACAAAATAGCATTCTTCAATCTTTGTCTCAACAACTGCCTTCAATCTACACTGCGGACAGCCGGGTTCACAACTTGAATTCAGCTTTCCTTCTACATTAAGGACAGCATTGCATTTAGCCTTGCTTTCCTTAAGGCACACACAATTATACTGTATCCTGAGATTCTATTATCTGTGATTAAATGGCATTCATCGACCTTTGTGTCAACAACTGCCTTCAAGCTACACTGCGGACAGAAGGGTTCACAGCTTCAACTCAGCTTTAGAACTGAAATTATCTTCAATATCTGTCCTTACAACAACCTTCAATATATTCTGCGGTCAGTAAAAATTAAAACTTCATAGCAAGAGATCCACTACTACAGAAAACATTGAATTCAGCCTCGCTTTATTTAAGGTAGAGACTAATGGATTTTATGTCTTCCAATTTTGTAAAAGGTTGTCACAAATAGTATTCATCTATAACTGCTCACAAGAGCTTTCAATCTACACTACGGACAGCTCAGTTCACAACTTCAATTCAGCTTTCCTTCTACATTAAGGACACCATTGTATTGAGCTTTACTTTCCTTAAGACAGACACAATAATACTGTGTCCTCAGATACTATTAACTTTCACAACTTGCATTGACCGATCTTTCTGTCAACAACTACCTTCAATCTACACTGCAGACAGCTGGGTTCACAACTTCAATTCAGCTTTCCTTCTACATTGAGGACAGCATTGTATTCAGCCTTGCTTTCCTTAACGCAGAGACAATTATACTGTGTCCTCACTACAGACTCTGTTAACTAAGATAAAATAGCATTCATCGATCTTTGTGTCAACAACTGCCTTCCATCTACACTGGGGACAGCTGTATTCACAACTTCCATTCAGCTTTCCTTCTACATTAAGGACCGCATTGCATTCAGCCTTTTTTTCCTTAAGGCAGAGACAATTATACTGTCTCTTCAGATTCTGTTATCTGTAACTAAATAGCATTCTTCAATCTTTGTGTGAACAACTGCCTTCAATCTACCCTACGGACAGCTGGGTTCACAACTTGAATTCAGCTTTCCTTCTACATTAAGGACAGCATTGCATTCAGCCTTGCTCTCCTTAAGGCAGAGAGAGTTATGCTGTATCCTCACATTCTGTTAACTGTACAAAATAGCATTCTTCGATCTTTGTCTCAACAACTGCCTTCAATCTACACTGCGGACAGCCGGGTTCACAACTTGAATTCAGCTTTCCTCCTACATTAAGGGCAGCATTGCATTTAGCCTTGCTTTCCTTAAGGCACACACAATTATACTGTATCCTGAGATTATATTATCTGTGATTAAATGACATTCATCGACCTTTGTGTCAACAACTGCCTTCAAGCTACAGTGCGGACAGAAGGGTTCACAGCTTCAACTCAGCTTTAGAACTGAAATTATCTTCAATATCTGTCCTTACAACAACCTTCAATATATTCTGCGGTCAGTAAAAATTAAAACTTCATAGCAAGAGATCCACTACTACAGAAAACATTGAATTCAGCCTCGCTTCATTTAAGGTAGAGACTAATGGATTTTATGTCTTCCGATTTTGTAAAAGATTGTCACAAATAGTATTCATCTATAACTGCTCACAAGAGCTTTCAATCTACACTACGGACAGCTCAGTTCACAACTTCAATTCAGCTTTCCTTCTACATTAAGGACACCATTGTATTGAGCTTTACTTTCCTTAAGACAGACACAATAATACTGTGTCCTCAGATACTATTAACTTTCACAACTTTGTGGTAATTGACTCCAAGCTGGTTGAGGTATTTCATGAAGATTTATTGTAAGATATTAAGTATCCTGGAATAAGCCCCACCAGGAGCAGCCTGCAGTCAGCTCAGCCCCATCATAACTGTGCTTATCTTCAACCAGCACCCAACATTCCGTAGTGCATCACAGTGCAGAGACATTCCACAAGAAGGGCATTAAGTGGGTTAAGGCATACATGGGAATATGCAATAGGTAGAATACAACATACCTCCTTTTCTTCCAAAACAAAACAATTAACAGAGGAGCATTGAAACTAAATTAAATATAATGTAAAACAACTTGACTTTAAGAGTACAAAACTCATTTCAATTTTACAGTATTCACTTGGTGGGATTGCAGTTCAATCTAGTTTCTAGTCTATTGTATGAGTTGTAGGTACTAGAAGGCAGCAGGAATTGTAAAGTCTGCGTCTCAATTAAACACCAAACCATTAGGGCCTTATTGATGGATGGGGTTTTGACATAAACAGGTGTCCTTGCGCAACGTCACTTAGCTGGCAGTGCGAGGTAGAAGGGAGACGTAAGCAGGATGAACTCCCATTTTTGGATTTGTTTGAGATTGAAAGGAACAGAGCTTGAATATCATACAACATATGGCAGGCCCATTCAACAGCTAATCCATAGAGCCAAACTGGTTATGTGATATGGTTGAAAAGTCCAATTATTGAGACATGTGAACAGGAATCTGGCACGAAGAAGTTGGGGGCGACCGGTGAAATGGTCACTGGTGGGGCTTGGTGCCAGAGTCTTTGTTTGAAGTTGGAAGATAGATAAAGATTTTGAAAGACTTGCCTTCTTGAAGCTTGATTTCTTGAGTTGAACACGTAGGTAAGATCAAATCGTCGCCATCAAAATGTGGTAATTGACTCCAAGCTGGTTGAGGTATTTCATGAAGATTTATTGTAAGATATTAAGTATCCTGGAATAAGCCCCACCAGGAGCAGCCTGCAGTCAGCTCAGCCCCATCATAACTGTGCTTATCTTCAACCAGCACCCAACATTCCGTAGTGCATCACAGCAGAGACATTCCACAAGAAGGGCATTAAGTGGGTTAAGGCATACATGGGAATATGCAATAGGTAGAATACAACAAACTTGCATTGACCGATCTTTCTGTCAACAACTACCTTCAATCTACACTGCAGACAGCTGGGTTCACAACTTCAATTCAGCTTTCCTTCTACATTGAGGACAGCATTGTATTCAGCCTTGCTTTCCTTAACGCAGAGACAATTATACTGTGTCCTCACTACAGACTCTGTTAACTAAGATAAAATAGCATTCATCGATCTTTGTGTCAACAACTGCCTTCAATCTACACTGGGGACAGCTGTATTCACAACTTCAATTCAGCTTTCCTTCTACATTAAGGACCGCATTGCATTCAGCCTTTTTTTCCTTAAGGTAGAGACAATTATACTGTCTCCTCAGATTCTGTTATCTGTAACTAAATAGCATTCTTCAATCTTTGTGTGAACAACTGCCTTCAATCTACACTACGGACAGCTGAGTTCACAACTTGAATCCAGCTTTCCTTCTACATTAAGGACAGCATTGCATTCAGCCTGGCTTTCCTTAAGGCAGAGACAATTATACTATGTCCTCACATTCTGTTAACTGTACAAAATAGCATTCATCAATCTTTTTTTTTTTTTAATTTTTTTTTTTATTGAGATGGATCGGAATATAAAACAAGGTTACAAATACAAACTGGATATCATGTGATACAATCAGGCATTTACACATATGTACTTACACTAGATAGCATGTGATAAAATCAGACAGTTAATATATATCAATTTCTGTATCTACATCAGAATCATGAAATATGGAAAAAAGTTGCTGTCCTGACAGTGTAGGAGGATCGTTCTCCCTTCAGCTCAAAACGTCTATTCATCTCAGCTCTCTCCAGTTCCTAAGGGGAGCCCAGATCTTTTTACCATAATCTTTCCTCCTTTTACCCTTAAAGCTGTATAGGCATTCCTCTATGTTATGGATCCCCATCAGCCTAGTTAACCACATATGAAAGGAGGGCGGTGTCGGGTCTTTCCAAGCCGCGGCTATTAAGATTCTAAAAACAGCTACTGATAAAAAAATAAAAGCTTCAGCTTCATGTTCAATTACTAAGTTTTCATCCCTGCCGAGCAGGACAGTGGTTGGGGATAGAGATATTTGGTGCTCTAGCAGCCCCGATAAAAATGTTTCCATTTCTGTTAAAACAGGTGTAAGATTCTGACAGGAATAAAAAATATGCAGTAAATCCGCCGGGCCTTGATTACACCTGGGGCATTTATCGTTGTCTCTTAAGCCCCATTGAAACAACTTTGCGGGGGTATAATACAGGTTAAAGACCATCTTATAATGCTGTGCTTTTAAATTAGTTGCTCTTAATACCCTTTTATTCAATGCAAGAGCATAATCTACATCTATGTTTGGATCCCCTAATCTTTGGGCCCATGCAGATTCTATTTGTCCGATATCGTCACCCAGCCCCTTCAGGAGATGGCTATACCCTATTTTGATCCTCTTGCCACCATTTATTACATACTTCACAAGAGGATTTAGCTCCTGTATTGCTAATCTCGGTCTAAATGAATTGATCGTTTGCTTAAGTTGATTATATAAAAACCAATGATTGGCAGGAATACCAAATTTCTGTTGTAGGAGATCAAACCCTAGTAATTCATCCCTACACATGACGTCCCCCAGGCATCTGATACCTAGCATCTTCCATGTGCTGCTATTTCTATTCTGTCCAAGATGGGAGAAGGGTTTTGAGCTCCATAAGTCAGTTGTACCATTGATCTTCGGGACTTTCAGAAATTTCAATATTGCCCTCCACGTGCCCCATGCACTTAGCATTACTTTGCTTTTACTCCTTTTGAAATATGAAATGTTAATCTCTCGTGTTAAGAGACCCCGAGCCCTTTCTCCTACTATTAGTTCATATATTGACGGAATTCTATAAGAGCCAGGTGGAGTCTCTTGGACATCATATTTCACTAAGTATTTCATTTGCAACATTAAACAAACCCAATGGTACAGCCTCAGATTAGGTGCAGACAGCCCTCCTCCCTCTAATGGTGCAGAAAGTCGAGCCAAGGATCTCCGAATTTTTCCATATTGCCACACAAATTGTGAAAAAACAGCTTCCATTTTTTTTAGCAGGCACTCTTCTACCAGTAAGGGTATGGCACGGAATAGATACAGCAATTTCGGAAACATTGACATTTTCAATACATTCACTCTTCCGATCAAAGATAAATGTAAGACATCTATTCTTCTGAGTTCTCTATCTATTGAGGCAAGTAAAGGGAGATAATTCTCCTGAACAATTTTCCCCACATTAGCATTGATTCTTACCCCAAGGTAAACCGCAGAATCCACATATCTTGGGTCTCTTCTATGTATATTTTTTGTGGCGATTATTATTGTTTTTTCAGCATTAAGCCTATAACCAGAACATAGTCCAAACTCATGCGCGAGTTGAGCAAGTTCAATCCTTGCCATTTGCGGATCCGTGGTAGTGATTGCCAGGTCATCCGCATATGCCAATAATTTAGTACTATAACCATTGATTATAACTGGGGATATGATATCAGAAGCAAGAATTTTTCTAATAAAAGGATCGATAAAGAGTGAAAAGAGTATTGGGGAGCAGGGACATCCCTGTCGAGTTCCTCTCCTGATCACCACTTCTTCTGATTGCAAACCCATTGCCGTGATTCTGGCTACAGGATCCATGTACATAGCTTTAATTGCATTCCTACATTTCTCTCCAAAGCCCCTTCTAGCCAAAACCTCCCACATAAAATCCCAGACCACACGGTCAAAGGCCTTTTCGGCGTCTAAAAGGATCATGGCCATATCTCTCCCCGTAGCAGCAATTGCGTCAAATAGCGAGATTGCCCGCGCCGTGTGTTCGGTTGTACCCCTTCCCGGAACAAACCCATGCTGCCAGGGTGAGACAAGTTGACCAATAACCCTCCCTAATCTTTTAGCCCAAACTTTCGAATAAAGTTTTGCATCCGAATTTATCAGGGAAATAGGCCGATATGAACCGGGATTTTCCTCCGGCTTCCCCTTCTTATGGAATATTACGATGTTAGTTTGTTTCCATGTGTCGGGGATCTTCCCAGAGCAAATGATTCCATTAAAAAGGTCTACAAGCATAGGGAGGATTTCCTCTTCCAGAGCCCTATAAACTTCTAGTGGTAGCCCGTCTGGACCTACGGCTTTACCCGCTGCTAATTCGTATAAGGCAATCTTAATCTCCTCTGATGTTATATCTAGGTCCAATTGCATCTTATCCCCCTCTCCCACCCTTGGACATGGTGGCCCATAGTCATATGAGGGCGCTACCACCCCAGTCTCCTGGTCATATAATTTTTGATAAAATTTCTGGAATACCTCCATTATTGCTTTAGGATCTGTATATTCCACTCCATTATATTTGATCTTCGCAATTTTATTTTTATTTGTTTCTTGCCTAATGCAAAGGGCTAAGACCCTACCAGCTTGCTCGCCTGTCTCATATCGTCTTGCTCTATATGTCTGATAGTTGCAGATCTCTTTCTGTGTAATTATTTTTAAAATCTCCCCTTTGATCAAAGCCATAGTTCTAGCTGTTCCTGAGCTATCCTGACCTGAAACTATCTCCACTATATGGCTTTTCTCAGCTTCTGCTAACTCTAGAGTGCATTTTTCCATATTGCTTCTATCCTCTTTTCTTAATTTGGCTGCGCAGCTAATAGTCTCCCCCCTTAATGAGGCCTTAAAAGATTCCCATACGCTGTTTCTAGACGCGCTATATCTGTTAATTTCGAAGAACCCTTTTGCCCACTGTTTAATATGTTTAACAAACCTTTCATCATTTAGAAGTTTCTTTTCGAAAGTCCACTTTGACATTTTTCTTTGGATATTGGGGGTCTTATACGTCAATATCAAGGGATTGTGATCCGAAATAATTCTAGGTAGTTTGACGATTCTAACCTTACAGATTTCTCCCTTTGTCACAAAGAAATAGTCTAATTTAGAATATCTCTGTGCGGGGTGTGAGAAATATGTATATCCTGGATCCCCGGGCATTTTTTCTCCCCACACATCAGCCAAACCATGTGACTGTATTAGAGAGTCAAGAGCTCTCTTTACCTTCCGTTTACGCCCTATATACCTGCCTCCCTGTTTCCAGTCGGCTGTAATGTTCATATCACCACACACTATCATAGGGGTTGCCCAATTAGCCAATTCTTCCTCCAGCTTATCATAAACTGTTGGCTCATCTTCATTTGGGCCATAAATTACACAAAGCGTGATCCCCATCTGGAGTTCCACTATGGCCCATCTACCAGACCCATCAGATTTGCTACGTTTCACCCCCCCCAAATTGCATTTTGCCAAAATAGCCACACCTCTAATCACCGATGTTTGTGATGAGCACCCTATCATCGTATACCCATACATATCCAGAAGCTTCCTTTTATCCCAGGGTATATGGGTTTCCTGGATACAAAGAATGTCTACATTATTAGATCTAACCCAATGGGACATCCTTCGTCGTTTTTTCCAATCATTTAATCCCCCTACATTTATAGTGCAAATCCTAATGTCTGACATAATAACCATATTTCTTTTCCCCACATTGTCTGTTATCCATACATATAGTTCTAGACCTAGCATTAGTTATACACCTTTCCATCTCAAACATTTTCTTATTTTTTACCCATTTTTCCCCACCCTCCCCCTCCCTGCCCTGCTGCCCCTCTCCCCACTCCCAGCCAGAGCTCCCCCCCCCCCTTTCTTAGAGGCGCTCAGACTTAAGGTCTGTGCAATGTGATGGTTCGCAGCCCGAATTGCGGAGATTACAAACCTGTAACCCATCTTTACATCCCTATAGCCCTATCACCCACCACCCACCACCATGTATACTGCACACTGCAACACCCCTACGAGTACCTATTGTGAAGGTTTACAAAATGCTCCCCAGATGTACAACAAGTAATTATACCATACCAAACCAAATTCCATATATTACTAAGTACTGTTTAAACATTACTATGCATTACCACACAATTCTAAATATCCTATAGCTGCAAAAATTCTTTGGCCTTGATCTCAGAGGAGAAATATAATACTCTTCCATCTTTAATTATTTTCAATTGGGCAGGATTAATCAAATACGCCTGCATGCCCTTATCCTGAAACGGTTTGATCATCTGCCGTAACCTCCAGCGTCTCTCTACCGTGACATGACAAAAGTCAGGGCGCACAAAAAAGGAATAACCGTCAACAACTTTTTTTTTATCGGGCCTCGCTCTCTCTGAGATTGCTTGCCTCAGGTTGAAGTTTCCCAGAAAAATCAGAATTGCCCTTGGTTTGTCCCCCTCTTTAGCATTTTTATGAATCTTGAAAGGTATACGATGTGCCCTCTGAACCTCCCTAGACCAATCCCAATCTTTCAGATCTGTAAAGGCATGTTCAAATAGTTTGACCACGAATGCTTTCATATCTGAGTCCTCTGATCCTTCGGGAATTCCCAGAATGCGCAGGTTATTCTGTCGTGACCTATTCTCCAGCGCCTCCAATTTCCACTGTATATCCGTTATTTGCGTTCCTTGTATATCTGCCGTGTTGGATGCTGCTGCTGACTCTGCTTCCGCTGAAACAACCCGCTCTTCCAAGTTATTCACCCGTTCCCCCAGGCTCACACACGCTTTTGTCAGTTTTCTGACCGCACCTTGCATTTTCCTGGCTGCAGCCTGAGATTTGCGGCTTTCCTGTCGAGCTTCTTCCCTATGAGAGATTATTTCCTGATGTATAACCTCCAGGAGAGACATTTGTGACGCGTCCCCCCCTGGGCTATCTTGAACCGGTCTGGCAGTTTTAGACATCTGCTGTTCTTTATTTTGGAGGTGGATTTTCGAGCCTGAGGTGACTTTTACTGCAGTTATTGGAGGACTGCCACCGCCCTGATCCAGATCGCTATCAGTGTCGGACCCACTGATTTCTTGATCCAGGCTGTCCTCCTCTTCCTCCGACCATTCGCCACCCTCCGATACTGAGAAGAACGCCTCGCTAGGGACTTCTTTCTTGTCGCTTGGATCACCCCCGTTCCCTTCCCCCAGTATTTCTTCTAGCCCATGGGGTGCAGCTAGCAGAATGTCCTCTGCCTCTCCTGTTGCACCTCCTGGTAAGCCTGTGTCTGCTTTCTTACACCCCTCTATGTCTCCAGTTTGATCATGGTACATAGCTGTGTCTGTTTCTGTTTCTGTTTCGTTTCTGGGTGCTACCACAGTATTTTTGGGGTCCCCCCATCATTGCCCCCGTCATTAACCCCTGCCATAGCCTGGATATCCTCATTATTCAGACCAATAGAGTCATTGGGGTCATTGGAGTCCTTATTTTTGACCAGTTTTTGAAAAATATTGGATATCGGGGTGGTGCCCTGGGAGCCTGGGAGAGCTTTACTGCCCCCTTGTTGCTGTGCTAATTTTCTTACAGGGGAATCTTGCTTCTTCCTCCTGTTGCGCTCTAGATCCTTATCTGCAGATAAAGCAGCTAACTCTGCTGCAGCTTTCCTTTTAGCGGCAGCCTTGGAGCTCGCAGTAATTTTGGGGGCCATAATTTCTCTCCTTCTTTCAGTAAGCCCAAACTGCACCTTACCGCTCGTGCTCGTGCTGTCTCCCCGGCTCTCCCCCTCCAGGTTACAGTCTGTAGGGAGCTCCAGAGTGCTCAGAGCTGTGCTCCCAGTGCGGTGAGGGCGCCCTTGCTGGCTCTCTGATTGCTGCGGCGCCTCCGCCTCGGTCCGCCTCCTCCTCCTCAGCCTCCGCTGTAGACCCCGCCTTGCCTGCAGGCTCCGCAGTGTTTCCGTCGTGAGTGCCTCTGCCAGCAAACCGATGCCCGAAGCACTTCTCCGCCTCCTTGCCGCCTGCAGCACTTCTAGCAGCAGCCGTTTGAGCGGCCCGCAGCAGGCAAGTCGCATCGGCACAGTCAATATTCCCTTTGACAGGCTAAGCGCAAATCGAAACCCACTACTTTACTGCCGGTTAAGATGTGTCTCTGTATCTCCGTATCTTTGCAGATTTCATACCATATCGTCCTTGTGATCTCGCAGGCTCAAATCCGTGCCCCGCGGTCCGTAGTTTCGGGTGTTCTAGGTACTATCCATCAAACCAGCATCTCCTCAGTCGAGCTGCTTTCCCGGCCGTTCTACACAGCCGCCATCTTCGCCTCCATGTTTCTGCTTCTCAGAGTCTCCACCCCCACTTTTGGATACTGCCTGTGCTGTAGCTATCACTGGTGCAGCAGAACATTCATTCATCGATCTTTGTGTCAACAACTGCCTTCAATCTACACTTTGGACAGCTGCGTTCACACCTTCAATGTAGCTTTCCTTCTACATTAAGGACAGCATTACATTCAACATTGTTTTCCTTAACAAAGATTCACAGGTCACAATTTGAAATATTATGTCCCTGAAACATACATATTTTGACAATGCATTCCATACATTTTCTATCTTTCATTTCAATCGTAATTACAGAAGATACGGTCCACCATTAAATGTACACTGCGGACAGCCGTATTGACAACTTCAATTCACTTTTCCTTCTTCATTAAAGACACCATTAGATCTACCCTTTCTTTCCTTAACGTAGGGACAATTGTACTCTGTCCTCAGATTCTGTTAACTGTACAAAATAGCATTCATCAATATTTGTATCAATTAGTACCTTCGATCTACATTACAGACAGCGGGGTTCACAACTTCAAATCAGCTTTCAATGTAAATTTCTCTTCACTATGTGTCCTGAGAAGTGCTTTCAATCAATTCTCCGCTCAGCACAGTTCACAACTAGATACCAACAGCGCTAGCACTACAGAAAACATTCAATACAATCTTGATTTACTTAAAACACAGACAATTGGTATAGAAGATGTACAGGATGAACATTTAGTTATTCTTGTCAATGGCGTTCCTACTAAGAGTAAGAACATCTGGCAAGAATTAGTGGATATTAGGAAAGTGCAAAAGGCAATGTTCTATCTACTATAAAAAAAATAATATTACAAAAATGTGTATGTTGGAAAAGAATAAATAACTGTAGAAGATACTGACTTCCCATCTGGACTAATTGAAAAACTGGATGTTTCCATAACTGAAGAAATCTACGAACAGTACAGTATTCATCCACTTCATTCTAAAGAAGTGATGGGGAATACTATAGAGTTATTCCAAATGAAAGAAGCAAAGGGAAGTCCCATTACGGTATGGGAAAAAAGCTTGGAAGATCGTTGTTTCCCTCAGTTCCTTCCCGCACGTAAAAGAGGGAGATATGATGACCGACCTGTACAGATTCCTGCATCTGAATACCGGACATCAATATTATATGCAGAAAATCCAAGATTTCAACAATGTATTCCATATTTTTTCCATCTTTTGTTTGAGAGTGATTTGTCTGGACTTCTTATGCAGAAAACCATATATTGAAAACAAGTGTACATCTGCAAAATGTTTCAGCAAACAAATTTATGCATTAAGTACAGCAGAAAGATAATATTTTGGAATCTCACCTCATTAATCTCATGGCATGTGAGCGTTGTAGTAATGAGTACTGGTACCGTCGTCATGGAGAACTAAAATGTATGCTAAGGAACTTAGAAACTCCTACATAGTTCCTTACTCTAAGCTCTGCTGACTATGCTTGTGGTGATTTACTTCAATTTCTTGATTACACAAATTCATATGATCATACTCGATGTCATCTAATGCTTACACAAAATCAGCATCTAAAGTTTAGTTTAGAAAATCACAGCTGATATCTACAGCATTTATATATTCCTCTTCATTCTCCCTACTTATAAAAAAGAATGTTTACACTGTTACTAATGTCGAAACCAACTTTCAAATTTTGTTGATTTTCCATACTGAATTTCTTATGTTGTAGGTCCTTGTACAAAAACATAAACACTTAATTTTATCTTCACTGTAATATCAGCATATGTGGTGATTCATATGAAATATCTTACAATTAAAGCAACAATATTTTCTACATGAGTGTATATTATTTTCAAAATATTCTAAAATTAAATACAATAAATACAGTGTCACTCTGCATTGTGTTATGTGCTTTAGTTATTTATTTATACTACCTACTGTTTTACAAACGTAAAACAATGAGTATAGCACTGCCTTAGTTTGACTCACCCCATTACGTTCTCAATTAGGGTTGAGGGAGGCAAAGGAGAGGAGTAAACTACATGTCTACAGATGTACTCCTATATTTAGAAAACTGGATGAAGCACTGAATAAATAAAATTAGATACAAAAGAACATACACAAAAAAAGGCTCCATAAAAGATACACAAAGGAAAGCAACACAAATAGGTTACCGAATCTTCAGCACAAACTGGTAAGTCACCAAAAGAACAAAAAGGCTAAGAACACTGCAACGGACGCTACGCTGTGGAACTCATTGTGAAGAAAGGTAGAAACATACCGTAAATAAAGCGGAATTCAAATAAAGAAAAAGTAAAAAAGATACATGGATGACAAAGTCACTGGAGTGGGACCATGCAGAGAACGCCAATGCCCCCACGGTCCCAGCCGGCTCCCCGCATCCTTTGAGAGCGGCATTGCTTTCTCAGAGAGAACAGCTTACATGCTGCTCTCTGTAACAAAAAGCAATCTGATTTACTACTTGAAAGAGACAGCAGATTAACTTGCTCTCTCTTTCAAATAGTAAACCGGTTTGCTGAGCTAAAGTGGGAGCCGCGCCGCTCCCGCCCTACCATAGCAAACAGCAGTGTCCCGGGGATAGGCACCCCGAGACACTGCAAGAGCCGGCCCTGGGAAATGATGGTCCCCAGGGCCATCAAGGGTTCCAGTAAGGAGGCCACGCGACGCGACCCCCTCCCAACATTAAAGAGTCCCGAGAAGTGGAAGTCCCCGGAGCTGGGAAATCCGTACCATCACAGACCCCCCTATTTTAAATATTACTGCCCCAGGAAGGTGGCGGTCCCCGAAGAATATAGGAGAGCCGTGAGCCACCCGCATACTTCAAAATAAACGACGGCTGCCAACACTTCCTGGTTTGGACTGCTGACAGACAGTTGACAACCAATCAGCATGCAGCTCATGCTCGTACGGATTTCCGTACGCGTACGCCGCGATTTTTCAACAAAAAAAAAAGTATATATATATATATATATATATATATATATATATATATATATTCACTGAAAAAACCATAGGTTATAGACCATATATAGTTAGGAATTAGCATTTACAAAACCTTGAAAATTCACTGAAAAAACCATAGGTTATAGACCATATATAGTTAGGAATTAGCATTTAAAAAACCTTATTTTACTCACACAAAACCATTGAAATTCCATATATAGTTAGTTGCACTAACTATATATTGCGCACCCGCAATCCACTGCTGATGATGTCACATATTACATCATTCATGACATGGTCAGTGACATCACTGATGACATCACTGATGACATCTCAAATGACATCACTGATGACATCACTGATGACATCTCATTTGACATCAATGACCACATCACTGATGATATCATTCATGTGACAATACAATGCATCTCCTCACATTTTAATATAACCTCTGTTTCACCCAGTGTTAAAAACAGAGTATAATTTTTGAAACCATTGACACACCAATACTAGTTACTACATACGTACTCACTGATTCCTACGTCTACACACACATTCACTCATTCACCCATACAATCATTCATACATACAATCACTCATGTTTACAACACAATCATATGCACTCATACACCTATACAGACACTCACACTCTGCCACTCATCCATGGAGTTACTCACACACCTAGTCAGTCCTGTAAAGAATCAATCACACTTCCATTTTCTACTCTATACAGTTAAACATAGAGCACCTTACGTTTTCAACCATATACTAACACATACTTACTCTCTTATACAATCATTGATACAAGTACACATTGATCTGTACAGAGTCACACACCTCCCATCCAGCCACACACACACTCAGTCTCCCATGCAAATACTTGGGCAATCAATCAATAACCCATATAGTTACTCATATAGCTACTGATCAACACATGCAGCAGTTTACAGAACAACAGACATAATGATGCACAAATTAAGACAGTTTAGTCACTAACCCATGCACTCAGTGAGACACATTTAATCACTCACTCATACATTCAGTCATGCACCTACTAAATCCTTCGTCCAGACACTTATACATCCACTCATTCTTCAATATGTAAGACATATTTTAACTTTACAGAAACATAGTCACTGGATGTTGTCATCAGTGATGTCATCAGTGATGTCATTTGAGATGTCATCAGTGATGTCATCAGTGATGTCACTGACCATGTCATGAATGATGTAATATGTGACATCATCAGCAGTGGATTGCGGGTGCGCAATATATAGTTAGTGCAACTAACTATATATGGAATTTCAATGGTTTTGTGTGAGTAAAATAAGGTTTTTTAAATGCTAATTCCTAACTATATATGGTCTATAACCTATGGTTTTTTCAGTGAATTTTCAAGGTTTTGTAAATGCTAATTCCTAACTATATATGGTCTATAACCTATGGTTTTTTCAGTGAATTTCAATGGTTTTTTAATAGCAAATATCATAAGCTGTCGAATGTCAAGTACGTGGTAAGAATTTTTTTTTTCGTGTTTATGCACACTGATCTGCTTTGATTGCTGCCCCCCACCCCTCATTTCTATTAGGAGTACTCTCTCTTTGCAGATAGTGAAGGGTAGTTAACGCAGCCCTTTCCCCCTTTGTAATCCGTCGTGCCTGCTTCTCTCTCCATTTGATTGATTGTTCTCTTTGGTTCATTCTCTATTTACAAACAAGCACAGAGTCGCAATACTCTGTTTAGTCTTTGCAGATAGCGAAAAATCGTGTAAAAAAACAAAAGGAATCGAGCAAAATCAGTAGGCCACTAATGGGATCTCTTTTGACCTCGCTAAAATAGAAACATTAGGAACAACCTGTTGAAAATAGCAATGCGTATGTATATAAGCGGCGTTCATTTGTGTTCACAGTACCCCTTGTTGATTGTTTCAATCGAGCATTGAATTGTTCGAAGTTAATTCTCTTAACGATCTTCTCTACCTGCAAACGAGGAAGAATAGGAATATTCTATCTCCCTTTGCAGATAGTGAAGGGTAGGTAACGCAAGCCTTTAACACGTCGTACCTATTTCATTCCTCATTGATTGATTGTCCGAACATTGACTGTTTGGGAATTAGTTCTTTTTGGAGGTATTCCCTGTTTGCAAATAAACGTAGGAAAATCTTTGCAAGTAGTGAAAGGGTACGTAATGCGGACCGTTCTCCCCCGTTGTAATCTGTCATGCCTATCTACTCCCCACTGATTGATGCACCTTTTTCACCCGGACCATTTACTAGAGATACGTCATCTGGCCCGACCAGAGAGCACCCCTAGTGAAAAGGACATATGCAATAATAACGAAGTGATCACTGTATCCTGTTAACAGAAACTTTACCATGAAACAACCTGGAAAGAAAAAAATAGGAAAACGAAAATCAGTAGGCCACTGATGAACATGAACTTTTATTAAACAACGAACAAAGAAACGATAACATAACGTAATGATAAAACCTATTAATGTCCTAGAAACAAGAAAACGTTAAAATATGCCAGTGGTGAGAGACCAGAAAAACAGTAAGAGAAACCAAATCACCCCTCGCTGTCCCACCGCCTGCCACGCCAAAAAAATCGATAGACTAGGGAAAATGCAAGTCAGTAGAACATCCACCCCCACTCTGGAAACTTCCAAGGTGGGGCAGGGTTCCGGCTACGCCCAGCCGGGAGCAGCCCATATAAGGCAGGTCCTGCTGCCACGCCTCGGCCAGGAGATCCTAACGTAGGGTGTAGCCGGAGGAGAGGCCGAGACCAGCGGGACCCGGCCAGGGGATTGCCTTTACAACGCTGAACAGTTGCAGGGGGGGGGAATGTCTCCTCGACCCTCCCCTCTCTCTCCCAGTCCGGCCGCGGTGGCCCTTGAGAGTTGCAGGTAGTCCCGCCACATGCTCTTCCGGTCCGACCACCAACGGTCGGGGGGCCGAGGCCGACGGGATCCGGCTGCAGCCGATAAACCAAGAAACCCGTTCATGGGGCCAGAGCCAGGGGCGTCCGGCCGACATCCACCGGAAGCCCGGCCCGAAGACGGACGGGACACTTCTTTCTTTTATAATGGCTGCGACAACACTGGAGGGGGATGTCTTGCACATGCCTCCGACCCCCCCCTCGTCCTCATCGCCTGGTCCGGCCATAACAAATCTCAAGCGAGACGCCGTGGGGTGCACTGGGAGGGAGAGACGGTGCGAACAGGCCTCTCCCGCCTCCCCAGGTGGAGGCTTCCCAGCTGCACCCTCAGCGCTCCAGGCGGTGGCATCCTAACAACTACAGTGCTGCACAGTTTCGGAACGACCTAGATAACGGTTCTTCCACTGTGGCCATGCTGCAACGTCTCGCCCGGCAGGGTGGAGCCCGTCCGCTCATGTGACCCCGCGATCGCCGGTAGCTGCCGAACTCTCAAAATGGCGGTCGACCTGGCAAGAGCGGGCCCAACATAAAGAAATGGCCCGGTCACTGGTTGACTCCACCACCGTAGTCCTCCACGACCTTGAAGATTCTAGAGGAGCCGCGGGAGTCTCCGACCCCCGATGGGGAATGACTGCCATGATCGCCCGTGGAGTGACGAAACTGTATCCGCGGGACGTCGGCGCTCCCATGCTGGCGCCAGCCTCACTTTGAATTACTACAATCCTGCAGACCTCACTTCCGGTGAAAGCACAGTGTGACCCGGTAGGAAAAATTATTGCACCCCCTCCCCTTTTTGACTGATAGTTCAAACCACCGATCCTTTCCTTTGCCCTTTTAACGGAACTTTGGACTGCCTCCCCCTCTTTTACATTTTCTAGAGAAAACAAAACATTAACCACTACATTAGCATAGCAGTTGACACCAGAACTGTTTTCAAATTGAAAACCAACAACATCTTCAACAGAATCCTTTTTGTTTCTGCTGTGACCCTGCTACAGCACAGGCATTGTCCCCAGCAGTAATTCTGCAATGCCGGTAAGAATAGCTGTGGTGCCTACTGGACTCACTCACCCCCGCGGCGCCCCACGCCGTTTTTTGCTGGGCGGCAACTTACTAGACATCACTTTCGTGCCATCTAGATTTCAGCGCGTTCTGCTGCCTTGGAACTATTCGCACAACAGACCTCTACTGACAAGAATATTTCATTATTGGTGCTGTCAATTTCAATAAATCTATTGGATAATTAAAAAGAAATTGCCACGGTCTCTTCGTTGTTTAAATGTTTTTACTGTTTTTGTTTTGTTGTATATATTTATATGTTATTAAAGTTTTATATTCCTACTACTTTGTTGGAGTGCTATATATTTTTAATGTGACACATAATTGTAAAAACTTTGATGTACAAAGAGTCATTCCTGGAATCTTCCGCTTCAGGCTCGGTCCCCTCCCCAATCACAATACAGGATGGTTTTCAGATAGTAGGAACGCGTGTGCTGTGACGGATCACATCGGGTGTGGGCCTTGATCTACTATAACTCCTTTGAAGAGGGGTGATTCTTTACAGCTGGGGCCATAAACTACATCTGCAGGGCTAGCTGATAGCCTAGGACCGGCCTGGACATTCGGACACAGAGGAAGAGGAGTGTCAGAGGGTGCGGTAGTGAATAGGGCGAAAGGGAGGTGTCGGGCGGGCACAGAGTGTGATTCTCAGGGAAGAGCAGCGCAGATGGGGGAAGGTTTATTGCCCATGCATAAGACAGAGAGCGGTGGTGACCAGTGCCTGGGGGAGATGCTTACGAGGGTGAGGAGCCATGCTACGAATCGACAGCGTGCAGAGAGTGGGTCTGGTCAAGACATCTAAAATGGCTGCCGTGCACGACAAAAGTGTGGCATTTCAAAAAAGGCAAGATGGCGCAGACAATGTTTTTCAACACTTCCTCATTTCCTTCGAATCGAACGTTAACAGACGTTGGGGCATATTACCAAAGTTAAGCGATATTTATCGCTAACGATGCTTACCAACCAATTTTTTACCACTAAGCATCGTCAGAAATTATCGAAGATAAACCTTACTATTATCAAGGTTTATCGCAAATGCGATAATAAACGGCCGCAATGCATGAATATCGCTAAAAACTCAGCGATATTCATGCATTACCGAGCTAATACTCTTAGCCATGTTATCCACCTCCCATTGGATAACATGGCTAAGAACTGCTCAGGGCAGGTGTTACTTTTTGGAGATATTCGCGCTTAGCGCGAATATCTCCAAAAGTTGGTAATAGGAGATAGATATCTTGCATGTTGTAATGCAAGTTATTGTGGTATATGGAACTCATACCATAATCTCTCAGGAAAGCAGAAACTGATCCTTTTGGGACCGCCTAAAAAGGCCTAGGGGGTGAGGAGTACTCTACTTTGCCCCCTTTTCACGTTCCGAACTATTTTATTTTACTCTCTTCTGTAATTACACAAAATACCAGCGATAAGATGCATCGGAGACACACACTGAGAGAAAGGAGGCCGGAGATGAAGAAGACATGTCAAATACACATTGGAGATAATATAGTGGCAGAAGGGAAGTAAATATGAGTAAACTTACCATGTAACATAAAAATGTTGCACTCTATACTATAAGTCTCATTTTATACTACAATCACTTCGCTACAACCTCATAAATTAAAAATAAAAATAAATAATGTCTCAAACAATTTTTGATTTCTAAATATAAATTTATTCTTCAGAATTTTCTAAATTTGAAACAACTAGTAACATGTCCTCATCAGTAATTTCCTCTTCAATCATCTCATCTGGAATCTCCTCATTAAAAGTCTGCAATGATGATTCTTGTAACTCTATGGTCTCCAAACACTCGATAAATTTGCCATCAAGAGATTGATCAAAAAAATCATTCAAGTCATCTCCTCCTTCTGACAATATTTCATTATTGGTGCTGTCCATTTCAATCAATGTAGTGGAATCATTCAAGTCATCTCCTCGTGACAATATTTCATTATTGGTGCTCTCAATTTCAATCAATGTAGTGGAATCATTCAAGTCATCTCCTCCTTGTGACAATATTTCATTATTGGTGCTGTCCATTTCAATCAATCTAATGGAATCATACAAGCCATCTCCTCCTTGTGACAATATTTCATTATTGGTGCTCTCAATTTCAATCAATGTAGTGGAATCATTCAAGTCATCTCCTTGTGACAATATTTCATTCTTGGTGCTGTCCATTTCAATCAATCTAATGGAATCATACAAGTCATGTCCTCCTTGTGACAATATTTCATTATTGGTGCTCTCAATTTCAATCAATGTAGTGGACAATTCAAAAGAAATTGCCACGGTCTCTTCATTGTGAGCCATTTTATTTTGAAATTGCTTGCTGTAAATTGCAGAAAAAAATAATCACTTTCATTTATCGTTTTTAGTAATACATAATATAAAACTAACTTCATCAAGTATTTAGTATAACAGAAGGACTGCAAATAAATAACAGAAAACATTTTTCAAATTATCTTCAAGTGTACAACATAGTTCCCCTTACAAATTAACAACTCACCTTTTTAAAAGTAGCAGAAGTGTTAGTACTGTGTAAATCAAACACCAGAAATTCACCACCAAAAATTCCTCACAAATGTACCTCAGACAGTAGTATCACAAAATGGCTGTGGTTTCCTCTCATTTGACATATATACATAACCAATTAACTTTCATCACACACAAATACAAAACCAAAGTAACATTTTAATTGGTTCTAAATTTCAACACTTTCAAATGTGTTTTCCCCATGCAATTTTCCATAGGACATTTACATACGTCTACAGCCTGAATGGCTGAACGGAATTACACCAAACTTGGCAAAATGGTACATCAAACCTAAGAGGTCAGGAAGGATCTACTATGCCCCCTTATGGTCATTTCCCCCTTCGCTTTGGCCTCCTCTTGTCTCTCAATCCTACCGAGGGACAAGATGGCGGCCGCTACGGACTGTTTGGAATGTTGACAGACGCCGGAGAACCAATCAGCTTCGCAAAGCTCCGTAACGCGAAAAGTACGCGAAGCGGAGCGCTGTTACAGATATATATCTTTTTTTCAACGTTAATTTCTCAAAATCCACTGGAGCACATATATTGAGACCTAGCAAAGGCACATCGGGCTACCAGTCCCTAATATTTTGCCAAGTTTCGTGCAAATCCATTCAGCCGTTCGATTATTATTATTTTGTTTTTTTTTTGCCCCGCGGGGCCCTTTTAAAACCTCCACATCAAACCTAGGGGGTCAGCGAGGATCTACTATGCCCCCTTATAGTTATTTCCCCCTTTGTTTTGACCTCCTCTTGTCTCTCGATCCTACCGAGAGACAAGATGGCGGCCGCTACGGACTGTTTGGAATGTTGACAGACGCCGGAGAACCAATCAGCTTCGCTTCACAAAGCTCCGTTGCGCGAAAAGTCCGCGAACCAGAGCGCTAACCGGTCCGCTGTTACAGATATATATCTTTTTTTAAACGTTAATTTCTCAAAATCCACTGGAGCACATATATTGAGACCTACAAAAGGCACATCGGGCTACCAGTCCCTACAATTTTGCCAAGTTTCGTGCAAATCCATTCAGCCGTTCGGGCTAAAAGTGAGGCCAACCGCCCTATGGAAAACTCAATGTTAAAAACACATTTTGGGACCCCCCTTTTTTCTCGGCCCCCACTGGACGAACCCCCCCCCAAATTTTCAAGGGCTGCTCAGAAACAAAATGTGCCCTTTTCCTGAAAATTTCAGCCGATTCCGTCCACAAACGCCAAAGTTATTAGACATAGAATTTTCAAAAAACCCATAGAGAAAAAATCCTAACTATATATACCTACTGGCGACCGCCAGTAGGTAATATATATATACACACATATATATATATATATATATATATATATATATATATATATATATATATATATATATATATATATATTACCTACTGGCGATAGCCAGTAGGTATATATAGTTAGGATTTTTTTCCTATGGGATTTTTGAAAATTCTATGTCGAATAACTTTGGCGTTTGAGGACATAATTGGCTGAAATTTTCAGGAAAATGGAACATTTTGTTTCTGAGCAGCCCCTGAAAATTTGGGGGGGTTTCGTCGAGGGGGGGCCGAGAAAAAAGGGGGGTCCCAAAACGTGTTTTTCCCATGCAATTTTCCATAGGGCGGTTGGCCTCACTTTTAGCCCGAACGGCTGAATGGATTTACACCAAACTTGGCAAAATTGTAGGGAATGGTAGCCCGATGTGCCTTTGCTATGTCTCAAGATATAGGCTCCAGTGGTTTTTACGAAAATTAACTTTGAAAAATATATATTGGGCTACATTGGGCTATATATATGTTGGAGCCCAAATGTAGCCCAATGTAGCCCAAAGATGGCCACCAGAGACAAAAAAAAACAAATGTAGCCCAAATATCAGCCAGATGTAGCCCAACTATAGCCCAATGACAGAATGTCCCAGAGTGTTCTAAAGAACAACTAGAGTGCTAACAGTCCTACTTATTACAAAGGTATGGCACACCTGAAGCCATCTTGATTGGAATAAAGTTGTAACTCTTAAAACATTTAATTTAAAAAGGAACAAAATGAGGGGGTTCATTTTGCCATAGAAAGTATGATTAGCGAATATATGACGAAATCCCGCATACCATCAGTCTGCAAAAAAAATCCTGCATGTACTATTAGGCCGCAAATTAAAATAACGAAAACTTTTAGAACGAATATGCCTTTAGCATACACTAAACAACTAAACTACCCTAAACCCTAAAACACTACCCCCAGCATGACCCTACACTACACAAACAGTACAACACTACCCTAAACCCTAAAACACTACCCCCTCCATGACCCTACACTACACAAACACTACAACACTACCCTAAACCCTAAAACACTAACCCCAGCATGACCCTACACTACGCAAACACTACAACACTACCCATAACCCTAAAACACTACACCCCAGCATGACCCTACACTACGCAAACACTACAACACTACCCTAAACCCTAAAACACTACCCCCAGCATGACCCTACACTACGCAAACACTACAACACTATGCAAAACCCTAAAACACTACACCCCAGCATGACCCTACACTACGCAAACACTACAACACTACCCTAAACCCTAAAACACTACCCCCAGCATGACCCTACACTACAACACTACCCTAAACCCTAAAACACTACCCCCAGCATGACCCTACACTACGCAAACACTACAACACTACCCAAAACCCTAAAACACTACACCCCAGCATGACCCTACACTACGCAAACACTACAACACTACCCTAAACCCTAAAACACTACCCCCAGCATGACCCTACACTACGCAAACATTACAACACTACCCTAAACCCTAAAACACTACCCCCAGCATGACCCTACACTACGCAAACACTACAACACTACCCAAAACCCTAAAACACTACACCCCAGCATGACCCTACACTACGCAAACACTACAACACTACCCTAAACCCTAAAACACTACCCCCAGCATGACCCTACACTACGCAAACACTACAACACTACCCTAAACCCTAAAACACTACCCCCAGCATGACCCTACACTACGCAAACACTACAACACTACCCTAAACCCTAAAACACTACCCCCAGCATGAGCCTACACTACGCAAACACTACAACACTACCCAAAACCCTAAAACACTACACCCCAGCATGACCCTACACTACGCAAACACTACAACACTACCCTAAACCCTAAAACACTACCCCCAGCATGACCCTACACTACGCAAACACTACAACACTACCCTAAACCCTAAAACCCTACCCCCAGCATGACCCTACACTACGCAAACACTACAACACTACCCTAAACACTAAAACACAACCCCCAGCATGACCCTACACTACGCAAACACTACAACACTACCCTAAACCCTAAAACACTACCCCCAGCATGACCCTACACTACGCAAACACTACAACACTACCCTAAACCCTAAAACACTACCCCCAGCATGACCCTACACTACGCAAACACTACAACACTACCCTAAACCCTAAAACACTACCCCCAGCATGACCCTACACTACGCAAACACTACAACACTACCCTAAACCCTAAAACACTACACCCAGCATGACCCTTCACTACGCAAACACTACAACACTACCCTAAACCCTAAAACACTACCCCCCAGCATGACCCTACACTACGCAAACACTACAACACTACCCTAAACCCTAAAACACTACCCCCAGCATGACCCTACACTACGCAAACACTACAACACTACCCAAAACCCTAAAACACTACCCCCAGCATGACCCTACACTACGCAAACACTACAACACTACCCTACACCCTAAAACACTACCCCCAGCATGACCCTACACTACGCAAACACTACAACACTACCCTAAACCCTAAAACACTAGCCCCAGCATGACCCTACACTACGCAAACACTACAACACAACCCTAAACCCTAAAACACTACCCCCAGCATGACCCTACACTAAACAACCACCACAACTCTACACTACACTAACACAACACTACACTACACAACACTACACTACACAATCACTAACCCACTTACCTCTCTCGTCATCGTGGTTTTCACAACGCAAATGCATTTACCATACATGCCTTTAAAACGTAAATCTTTGTAAAGGCATGCGCGATAAATGCACATGCGTTTTGAAAAAATGCGGGATAATGGTATGCGAGGTCAATGACCTTGCGGGATAAGGATTGGTGTCACTACAACGCGGTTTTTTACAACGCATTCCGTTACATCGGAATTTTTACAACGCAGGATCCATTACATCGGATGCCATTACAACGCATGGCATTACATAGCAGATGCTATTACAACGCATGGCATTACATCGTAAGTATAGGTAAGTATATCTTTTTTAAAAAAATGTAATTAAGTTAATTTAATTAATTTAATTTAATTAATTTAATTAAAATACATTTTAAAATAGTAATTATTTAATTTAATAAATTTAAATCTATTTATTTAATTTAATTTTAATAAAAATTGTAATTAATTTTAATTAATTAATATAATGAAATTAATTTAATTTAAATATTTTTAAAAATTATAATTAAAATAAATTAATTAAAATATTTTATTTACTTTAATTAATTTAATTAAAAAATGTAATTAATATAATATAATTAATTTAATTTAATAAATATATTTTAATTAATTTATAAATGGTAAATATAATTTAATTAGCCCTAAGCACAAACCCAACCCTGAACCCTAAAACACCCCTGTACCCCAAAACCCAAACCCTACCCTGAAACCTAAAAACACCCCTGTACCCCAAAACCCAAACCCTACCCTGAAACCTAAAAACACCCCTGTACCCCAAACCCAAACCCTGCCCTGAAACCTAAAAACACCCCTGTACCCCAAAACCCAAACCCTACCCTGAAACCTAAAAACACCCCTGTACCCTGAAACCTAAAAACACCCCTGTACCCCAAAACCCAAACCCTACCCTGAAACCTAAAAACACCCCTGTACCCCAAAACCCAAACCCTACCCTGAAACCTAAAAACACCCCTGTACCCCAAAACCCAAACCCTACCCTGAAACCTAAAAACACCCATGTACCCCAAAACCCAAACCCTACCCTGAAACCTAAAAACACCCCTGTACCCCAAAACCCAAACCCTACCCTGAAACCTAAAAACACCCCTGTACCCCAAAACCCAAACCCTGCCCTGAAACCTAAAAACACCCCTGTACCCCAAAACCCAAACCCTACCCTGAAACCTAAAAACACCCCTGTACCCCAAAACCCAAACCATACCCTGAAACCTAAAAACACCCCTGTACACCTGTACTTATTTTAAAAATTACTTTAATTAATATAATAAATTAATAATATTAAAAAACATAAATAAATATATTTAATTATAATTAATATTAATAAAATTAAAAAAAATTAAATACTTACCTATACTTACGATGTAATGCCATGCGTTGTAATAGCATCTGCTATGTAATGCCATGCGTTGTAATGGCATCCAATGTAATGGATCCTGCGTTGTAAAAGTTCCGTTGTAAAAGCCTCCCGTTGTAAAAGTTGCGATGTAACGGTGCATCACCGCGGGATAATGGTATGCGGACTGAAAGTCTGCGGGATAAAAAATGCGGGAAAATGGCTGCAAACCATGATTAGCAGCAGACTTCCCTGGTGAGCACTAGCTTTACTACAGTGATCTAATGAGCAACTAGAGTGCTAACATTCAGAATTTATGGCAAATGTGTGACACATCTGAATGCCTTCTTGATAGAACCAAAGTAAACAAGCATTGAAAATGCAATAGATCTCGCCCTCGTTTAAGTTAAAGCCATTCTGTTTGTAATGAGGTGGCTTTTTAGCTTTGCTTTTATTAGTGTTTTTAAAACTTTCATGTAAATAACATGCATATGTATGCATATATGTATATGTATGCATGCATTTATATTTATATAGATATGCAGATTATATATGTTTATATATGTATATTACCTACTGGCGATAGCCAGTGGGTATATATAGTTAGGATTTTTTCTCTATGGGATTTCTGAAAATTCTATGTCTAATAACTTTGGCGTTTGTAAATGGAATTGGCTGACATTTTCAGGAAAATGGCACATTGTGTTTCTGAGCAGCCCCTGAAAATTTGGGGGGGTTTCGTCAAGTGGGGGCCGAAAAAAAAGGGGGGTCCCAAAATGCGTTTTTCCCATTCATTTTTCCATAGGGCGGTTGGACTCACTTTTAGCTCGAACGGCTGAATAGATTTACATGAAACTTGGCAAAATTGTAGATATGGTTTGCCCGACGTGCCTTTGCTATGTCTCAATATATGTGCTCCAGTGGATTCTGAGAAATTAACGTTTAAAAAAAATATATATCTGTGACAGCGCTCCGGTTAGCGCCCCGGTTCGCGTACCTGACGCGTAACGGAACTTCGCGAAGCGAAGCTGATTGGCTCTCCGGTGTCTGTCAACATTCTAAACAGTCCGGAGCGGCCGCCATCTTGTCTCTCGGTAGGTTCGAGAGACAAGATGTGGTGAAAAAAGAAGGGGGAAATGAAGGAAAGGGGGCAAGGTAAACCCCTCCTGACCCCCTAGGATTGATGAGGGGGATATTAAAGTCCCCCGTGATTTTTCACGGTAGAGGCGCTTCCCGGTACGCGAACCGGGCAGCTAACCGGCAGCGTAACGGGAGTCCGCCATCTTGTGTTTTTGGAGCGTCCCGTTCGCGTACCGGGTAGCGTCCCGGTAAGCGTAACAAGGGGAAAACCAAGAGAAACAGTAAAAAAAAAATGAAGGGAATAGATTTCCAGCAAACTTGGCAAAATTGTAGGGACTGTTTGTTTGATGTGCCTTTGCAAGGCCTCAAGATATGTGCACATGTGGATTTTGTCTAATTAAGGTTAAAAAAAAAATATATATCTGTAAGCGTGCTCCGGCACGCTTACGTTACGGGTTTTGTTTGCGCTGCAGAGCCGATACGTCACGGTTATGCGATGCGTCATGAGGCGTCTCACGTGGCTACGTGATACGTCACGTAATAAAGAATATATTTTACAGCTATAGATATTAGCTTTTAAAAAACCAATGAAATTCACTGAAAAAACCATAGGTTATACACCATATATAGTTAGGAATTTGCATTTACAAAACCTTGAAAATTCACTGAAAAAACCATAGGTTAGAGACCATATATAGTTAGCTGGACATTTTATTGACATAAAACCAATGAAATTCCATATATAGTTAGTTGCACTAACTATATATCGCGCACCCGCAATCCACTGCTGATGATGTCACATATTACATCATTCATGACATGGTCAGTGACATCACTGATGACATCACTGATGACATCTCAAATGACATCACTGATGACATCACTGATGACATCTCAAATGACATCACTGATGACATCATGACACACCAATACCAGTTACTACATACGCACTCACTGATTCCTACGTCTACACACACATTCACTCATTCACCCATACAATCACTCATACATACAGTCACTCATTATTACAACACTATCATATGCACTCATACACCTATGCAGACACTCACACACTGCCACTCATCCATGGAGTTACTCACACACCTAGTCAGTCCTGTAAAGAATCAATCACACTTCCATTTCCTCATCTATACAGTTAAACACAGAACACCATACTTCAGTGACATCACTGATGACATCACTGATGACATCTCAAATGACATCACTGATGACATCTCAAATGACATCACTGATGACATCATGACACACCAATACCAGTTACTACATACGCACTCACTGATTCCTACGTCTACACACACATTCACTCATTCACCCATACAATCACTCATACATACAGTCACTCATTATTACAACACTATCATATGCACTCATACACCTAGTCAGTCCTGTGAAGAATCAATCACACTTCGATTTCCTCATCTATACAGTTAAACACAGAACACCATACTTTTTCACACATATACTAACACATACTTACTCTCTTATACAATCACTGATACAAGTACACATTGATATGCACAGTCACACACCTCCCAGCCAGCCACACACACACTCAGTCTTCCATACATCCACTCATTCTTCAATATGTAAAACATATTTAAACTTTACAAAAACACACAGACACTAGATGATGTCATCAGTGATGTCATTTGAGATGTCATCAGTGATGTCATCAGTGATGTCATTTGAGATGTCATCAGTGATGTCATCAGTGATGTCACTGACCATGTCATGAATGATGTAATATGTGACATCATCAGCAGTGGATTGCGGGTGCGCGATATATAGTTAGTGCAACTAACTATATATGGAATTTCATTGGTTTTATGTCAATAAAATGTCCAGCTAACTATATATGGTCTCTAACCTATGGTTTTTTCAGTGAATTTTCAAGGTTTTGTAAATGCAAATTCCTAACTATATATGGTCTATAACCTATGGTTTTTTCAGTGAATATATATATATATATAGCCTAAACATCCATGTACGACCCCCTGAGCAAGCCTATAGGGTCAGAATGTTTCTACCCTGCCCCCTTTCTTTATTTCTCAACTTTGTTTTACTATTTTCTTGTGATTTGGGTCTAGCGACGAATAAGATGGCTGCCAACACTTCCTGCTTTGGAGTGCTGACAGACAGTGGACAGCCAATCAGCATGCAGCTCGTGCTCGTAATTCTACAGATTTCCGTACGCGTTTGCCGCAAATTTTCTTTAAAAAAAAACAAAAAAGAAAATAGAGCCTAAACATCCATGTACGACCCCCTGAGCAAGCCTAAAGGGTCAGAATGTTTCTAGCCTGCCCCCTTCCCTTACTTCTCAACTTTGTTTTACTGTTTTCTTGTGACTCGGGTCTACCGAGGCACAAGATGGCCGCCAACACTTCCTGGTTTCGAGTGTTGACAGACAGTTCACAGCCAATCAGCATGCAGCTCGAGCTCGTAATTGAACGAATTTCCGTACGCGTGCTGAACTCCATCACTAGATATCGCTATGATTTTACTTGTAATTTTCTCAGGAACTACTGAACGGATTTACACCATTTAACAAAAAGCACAATCTGCGAACCAAACTCTACCTCTTTGCCAAATTTTGTGTAATTCCGTTCAGCCGTTCGGGCTGTAGCCCTGGCTAAAGGTCCTTATAGAAAATTGCATGGGCAAAACACATTTTGGGACCCCCCTTTTTTCTCGGCCCCCACTTGACGAAACTTTTAGGGAAGGAGCGGAACCGAGCAGGCCATTTTCTTGGAGAAATTCACGAAGATTCATCCAAAGTTATTCCAAATAGAATGTTGTGGATTCCCTATGGAAACTAGGTCCTAACTATAACTACCTACAGGCGACCCGCAGTAGATAATATATATATATATATATATATATATATATATATATATATATATATATATATATATATATATATATATATATATATTCACTGAAAAAACCATAGGTTATAGACCATATATAGTTAGGAATTAGCATTTAGAAAACCTTATTTTACTCACACAAAACCATTGAAATTCCATATATAGTTAGTTGCACTAACTATATATCGCGCACCCGCAATCCACTGCTGATGATGTCACATATTACATCATTCATGACATGGTCAGTGACATCACTGATGACATCACTGATGACATCTCAAATGACATCACTGATGACATCTAGTGTCTGTGTGTTTTTGTAAAGTTTAAATACGTTTTACATATTGAAGAATGACTGGATGTATGGAAGACTGAGTGTGTGTGTGGCTGGCTGGGAGGTGTGTGACTCTGTGCATATCAATGTGTACTTGTATCAGTGATTGTATAAGAGAGTAAGTATGTGTTAGTATATGTGTGAAAAGTATGGTGTTCTGTGTTTAACTATAGTTGAGGAAATCGAAGTGTGATTGATTCTTCACATGACTGACTAGGTGTATGAGTGCATATGATAGTGTTCTAATAATAAGTGACTGTATGTATGAGTAATTGTATGGGTGAATGAATGAATGTGTGTGTAGACGTACGAATCAGTGAGTGTGTATGTAGTAACTGGTATTGGTGTATCATGATGTCATCAGTGATGTCATTTGAGATGTCATCAGTGATGTCATTTCAGATGTCATTAGTGATGTCATCAGTGATGTCACTGAAGTATGGTGTTCTGTGTTTAACTGTATAGATGAAGAAATGGAAGTGTGATTGATTCTTTACAGGACTGGCTTGGTGTGTGAGTAACTCCATGGATGAGTGGCAGTGTGTGACTGTCTGCATAGGTGTATGAGTGCATATGATAGTGTTGTAATAATAAGTGACTGTATGTATGAGTGATTGTATGGGTGAATGAGTGAATGTGTGTGTAGACGTAGGAATCAGTGAGTCCTTATGTAGTAACTGGTATTGGTGTGTCATGATGTCATCAGTGATGTCATTTGAGATGTCATCAGTGATGTCATCAGTGATGTTATTTGAGATGTCATCAGTGATGTCACTGACCATGTCATGAATGATGTAATATGTGACATCATCAGCAGTGGATTGCGGGTGCGTGATATATAGTTAGTGCAACTAACTATATATGGAATTTCAATGGTTTTGTGTGAGTAAAATAAGGTTTTCTAAATGCTAATTCCTAACTATATATGGTCTATAACCTATGGTTTTTTCAGTGAATTTTCAAGGTTTTGTAAATGCTAATTCCTAACTATATATGGTCTATAACCTATGGTTTTTTCAGTGAATTTCATTGGTTTTTTAACAGCTAATATCTGTAGCTGTAAAATGTAGTATAAGGGAAGGAAACAGACACTTATGTTAAAAGAAAGACAGCTATAGGGGAGTAAACTAGAGATACTATTACCCGTAATCCACTGCTGATGATGTCACATATTACATCATTCATGACATGCTCAGTGACATCATCAGCAGAGGATTGCGGGTTTTTTGGCAACGTGCCTTATCCACGGTTTAATAACGCTGCCTTTTGCTTTATATAAGTTTTCAAATTGTATGAAATATATACCAATAGGTCGTTATGAACCTTTAGGTAGTGCTTTTCTTCATGAGGTCTGGTCGCTTCCATACACATACAGATGTTTCAAAGATGATCAAGAAGTTTATCTGAATGGAGAGGAATGCACTGAGACGCCAGATCATTCACTAATGTGTAGGCACATACAGTTACACGGTTCATGCAACAAACACCGACCAAATATGGCTTGCGTGTTGCAAGGCACGCCAGTTCCTGCTATCATCCCCACGTTCAAGTTGTTGGAAAATGGTAGTTATTTGATGCTCAATAATGAAGATTGTTCTGAGTTAATTAAAAGTATTCCTTTTATCGTAACAGTAAGTGAACGGGTTATTTGCTGCAGACATGTTCTATTTCCTCCCACACATGAACATAGGGAGTTTTCAATCTGGCCACAAATACCAACCTTGGGAGAGATTTCAACGGCATGGCAAGAATAAGAGCTCTTTTGTCTCAGAGAGAGGTGGCCTTGAGTTCGGCCCGTGAAACTTTCGTGCTTCACATAGCGAACACCCGTACAGAGGTGCAGACCCTTTTCAATTCAGATTTGCCTTTCAATTTCAGCAAGATGGTTCGGACTATCTTTAACGCATCCTCCACAAAGGCCCTGGCGCACTTTTTTAAAGTTGTTACCAGTGGTCTCGTGACTTCATTTGAGAAAATCTTTGGAGTCATCCCTGCTTTCTTTCATTCTATTTTCTCCACTCTGCTTCGTGGATTGGCATTTTTACTTGCATTACCAGCGGACGCTCTTGTGCTTTTTTACATTTTTAAATATGGATGTCCCTCCTATGCAACCTCCCACCCTGCAGCTGCTGACACTGTTCCGCAATCGCATGCTAGAATATTATGGCACAATGCCGTTGGCGATATTAAGCACGGCATATGGATTATCTTTTCGATTCTCCTACTTCACCTGTGTCCAGCCTGTATTTCACTGCCTGACCTGTGATTTCGATTGGGCCATTGATTTGTGTCTCTGCGGACCGGTTTCTCCTGACGTCGACTTTAATCAGCTGATGACTCCTATCATTACTCACGAGTTGGTTTGTCCTGGCGAAAGGATTATGGCTGTGGCATTGATGCATGGACTAATTGGTCCCTGGAATTTACTGGCGGCAGCACAGTCTTTCTTGGAACAGAGCTTTCTTGAAAACCCACCGAGCTGTCCTCTGATGGTGATAGAGGATCCGGTGCTGGGAGAGCACGTATGTTCTTTTCCGCTTTTAAATTGGATGGCTGAACTGTTTTCGGATGAAGACGGTGACTTCCTATTGGAGGCTGTTGCAGCTTATTTTGCATACACAGTTATGTCATAGACCTTTTTCATGTTTGATATGCTGAGTACTAGCATTTCATTGACAATTCATTGACTTATTTGTCAAGTTTTTATTATTTACCTTGCCTATTGGCTTAAGACTCGATAAAGTACTTGGCTGTTTTATTTTTCTTTAGCATTAAATTTTCCTAGTTTTTAATGCTTTACCTTGCGGACCGTCCACATATAAACTTGCAATCTGCTCTCATGAGATGGCACTTCTATTATCTTATTCAGTTCGTTTCCGGATCATGGGGAGGTGTCATCTAGGTCCTGGATATCTTTACACCGTGTTAAGTTAGCATGGGCTCATTACCGGTTTAAACACCATTTTTCCTTTTTTGCAACTTCTGCACACGACACTTAGTTGTTGCTTTAGCTTTCCACCTAGTAGTTCATCATGGTTTACATGAGAATAATATGTTATTGCTCTACTATCTGCTTTGCTTGTTAAACTATATCTGTACAGCGAGTGCTAAAGTTTCAAGAACAACACGATACAGAATTGTTATGAGGTCTGATCTCCACGACTTCATACTCATAACATAAGTGCAACTTCTGCCAATTCTGGGCATGAGGCGGGTTTTATATTGCTTTGCCGAACACACATACACAACAGTTGATGCGGTTCACATGAAGAGAGAGCTGGTGTATGCTGATGTGATTCCTTCAAATCTAAGACACTAAAGTATGGGCACGCCCTAAACCAACACAAAGAGACCTTCTTAGCAAATAATATAATATGTGTATTAGGGAGGGTGAGATATAAGCAGCCGCGGGCCGTGGAGGGAGTTACGGTGAGGCAGGGAGGCGGGGAGGGGGAGAAGCAGGGTGGAGCCCTCTCTACCCTGCCCCTCCCCCTCCCCGCCTCCCTGCCCCACCGTAACTCCCTCCACGGCCCGCGGCTGCTTATAAGTGTTGCTAACTCTTATTCATTTACAGCATGTTAACATACTGTCACCATTCGCTTTTTATGTACTAGTAACTATGCTGGTAATTTTGCTACTGATAATATGTGTACTTGTATTCTCCACCCTGCTTCTCCCCCTCCCCGCCTCCCTGCCTCACCGTAACTCCCTCCACGGCCCGCGGCTGCTTATAAGTGTTGCTAACTCTTATTCATTTACAGCATGTTAACATACTATCACCATTCGCTTTTTATGTACTAGTAACTATGCTGGTAATTTTGCTACTGATAATATGTGTACTTGTATTATCTAAGATACTACGCCTGAGAAGACGGCATTAGTAAATAAACATTTCAAATACACATGTGTTCTTCTTAACTCCATGTTCTGGTTTCTAAGAAATATATAACGACCGACTGTTCATGAGTTCCACGTATCCTGAGGTACTATAAGTTCATATTCTGGATTGTCTAAACATTGAGAGTTTGTTATATCCAATGTGACACTGTACCTAGCTTGCTAAGGGGTTTTTGATTACTAACGTGAGTTTTGGGACACCCTAATTCGCCGAGGTTCCAATCCTCTGTCCACAGTTCTGTGTGAGAACAGAAACCCTGCGACAGGGGCACCCCCGACCCTTGCTGGAGCTTCATCACACTTGCGATACAACTCCAGCAATGCGCCACCTTTACGGCACAGATACATCACGCATCTGTGCTGTTTTTGCCCCATGATGCGCCGCATTGTAAATGCAGCACACCATAGGTGACGGAACAGCGGCACAGAATGACTAACACATCCCTGGTGATGCGCCAGTCATCATAAATGTATCTCTATGCTTCTTATCTTGTTAGAGATGAACCGCCATATGTATCATCAAAGTTTTTTGCATTTCCTAAATAGCGAACTTTAAGGAATAAATAGCGATTCTTTACCATTCCTAGTTTGCGATTAGCTATTTGCTAATTACAAATTACCCATTCATTTCCTTCATTTCCATAGGGCGGTTGGACTCACTTTTAGCTCGAACGGCTGAATGGATTTCCACGAAACTTGGCAAAATTGTAGGGACTGGTAGCCCGATGTGCCTTTGCTATGTCTCAAGATATATGCTCCAGTGGTTTTTACGAAAATTAACTTTGAAAAATATATATTGGGCTACATTGGCCTATATATATGTTGGAGCCCAAATGTAGCCCAATGTAGCCCAATGAAGCCCAATGTAGCCCAATGTAGCCCAAAGATGGCCGCCAGACACACAAAAAAACAAATGTAGCCCAAATATCAGCCAGATGTAGCCCAACTATAGCCCAGTGACAGAATGACCAATCAGCTTCGCAAACCTCCGTTACGCGAAGCGGAGCGCTGTTACAGATATATATCTTTTTTTGAACGTTAATTTCTCAAAATCCACTGGAGCACATATATTGAGACCTAGCAAAGGCACATCGGGCTACCAGTCCCTAATATTTTGCCAAGTTTCGTGCAAATCCATTCAGCCGTTCGATTATTATTAATATTATTTTTTTTGCCCCGCGGGGCCCTTTTAAAACCTCCACATCAAACCTAGGGGGTCAGCGAGGATCTACTATGCCCCCTTATGGTTATTTCCCCCTTTGTTTTGGCCTCCTCTTGTCTCTCGATCCTACCGAGAGACAAGATGGCGGCCGCTACGGACTTTTTGGAATGTTGACAGACGCCAGAGAACCAATCAGCTTCGCTTCACAAAGCTCCGTTGCGCGAAAAGTACGCGTCCTGGGACGCTGCCCGGTCCGCTGTTACAGATATATATCTTTTTTTAAACGTTAATTTCTCAAAATCCACTGGAGCACATATATTGAGACCTACAAAAGGCACATCGGGCTACCAGTCCCTACAATTTTGCCAAGTTTCGTGCAAATCCATTCAGCCGTTCGGGCTAAAAGTGAGGCCAACCGCCCTATGGAAAACTCAATGTTAAAAACACGTTTTGGGACCCCCCTTTTTTCTCGGCCCCCCCTTGACGAACCCCCCCCAAATTTTCAAGGGCTGCTCAGAAACAAAATGTGCCATTTTCCTGAAAATTTCAGCCAATTCCGTCCACAAACGCCAAAGTTATTAGACATAGAATTTTCAAAAATCCCATAGAGAAAAAATCCTAACTATATATACCTACTGGCGACCGCCAGTAGGTAATGCAAAAAAATGATCTCTTAATTTGACCTAATGACGATCTGGCAGATGATTTCTAGTTTCTATTTATTATTTTTTCCTGTAAATATTAGTTATATTCAGGTATTCAATAATGATCCCACTACGAAAACCATATTTAGAATATTTATTCATATGTGTGTGTATATAGATGTTTATGTATTTGGAAGACTATGTTAGCTGATCATTTACTATTATTGCTATACTTGATCCAGGCGATGAACTTTTGTATCTTTTGCTTTGCGCTTATAAGACTTGCTTAATAATTGCATCCCCAATATCATCTAATTTTAATTAATAACAATGTATGGCTATAAGTAGCCACATTTCACTATTTGCACATTGGGTATTTTTTACCGTGATCAATTGTTTGTTGTCATATGAGTAAATCTATATGTGGATTAGAATTTGGGCACTTGCCCCGGATTTTCTTCTTGATTAAGATTACCACATGAGGTAATTTTTTTTGGTCCAATTAATTTCAACAAGATTTTCACTTTTTGCATTAACAGTGTTTAATTAGTGTTATTGAAACATTGTCTGTTTAAAAGGAAATTTATTGGACGTTCTGATTTGCACATATTGCATTATGCACTTTATAAATGACTTAGTCTGTTTTCCCTCTCTATGTGAAAGATGGGAGGGTCAAATTTGTTTCATGGTATTTATGGGTGAAATCTTTCCTAAACACGTCATGTGATCAAGGCCGGGGAAACTCGGTTGAAACGAGTCACGTTGTGTGAAGGCTGGAATAAAATGCACTAAGAAACTTCAAAAACCGTGTGGTGGTCCGTTCCTGGTCTAGCAGTTTGCCGAAAGGGAGTTTGCTTTCTTTCCAGGACTTGGTTCTCATATATATATATACATATATATATATATATATATATATATATATATATATTACCTACTGGCGGTCGCCAGTAGGTATATATAGTTAGGATTTTTTCCCTATGGGATTTTTGAAAATTCTATGTCTAATAACTTTGGCGTTTGTGGACGGAATTGGCTGAAATTTTCAGGAAAATGGCACATTTTGTTTCTGAGCAGCCCTTGAAAATTTGGGGGGGGTTCGTCAAGGGGGGGCCGAGAAAAAAGGGGGGTCCCAAAACGTGTTTTTAACATTGAGTTTTCCATAGGGCGGTTGGCCTCACTTTTAGCCCGAACGGCTGAATGGATTTGCACGAAACTTGGCAAAATTGTAGGGACTGGTAGCCCGATGTGCCTTTTGTAGGTCTCAATATATGTGCTTCAGTGGATTTTGAGAAATTAACGTTCAAAAAAAGATATATATCTGTAACAGCGGACCGGGCAGCGCTCCAGTTCGCGTACTTTTCGTGCAACGGAGCTTTGTGAAGCGAAGCTGATTGGTTCTCCGGCGTCTGTAAACATTCCAAACAGTCCGTAGCGGCCGCCATCTTGTCTCTCGGTAGGATCGAGAGACAAGAGGAGGCCAAAGCGAAGGGGCAAATGACCATAAGGGGGCATAGTAGATCCTCGCTGACCCCCTAGGTTTGATGTGGAGGTTTTAAAAGGGCCCCGCGGGGCAAAAAAAAAAAATAATAATAATAATCGAACGGCTGAATGGATTTGCACGAAACTTGGCAAAATATTAGGGACTGGTAGCCCGATGTGCCTTTGCTAGGTCTCAATATATGTGCTCCAGTGGATTTTGAGAAATTAACGTTCAAAAAAAGATATATATCTGTAACAGCGCTCCGCTTTGCGTACTTTTCGCGTTACGGAGCTTTGCGAAGCTGATTGGTTCTCCGGCGTCTGTCAACATTCCAAACAGTCCGTAGCGGCCGCCATCTTGTCTCTCGGTAGGATTGAGAGACAAGAGGAGGCCAAAGCGAAGGGGGAAATGACCATAAGGGGGCATAGTAGATCCTTCCTGACCTCTTAGGTTTGATGTACCATTTTGCCAAGTTTGGTGTAATTCCGTTCAGCCATTCAGGCTGTAGACGTATGTAAATGTCCTATGGAAAATTGCATGGGGAAAACACATTTGAAAGTGTTGAAATTTAGAACCAATTAAAATGTTACTTTGGTTTTGTATTTGTGTGTGATGAAAGTTAATTGGTTATGTATATATGTCAAATGAGAGGAAACCACAGCCATTTTGTGATACTACTGTCTGAGGTACATTTGTGAGGAATTTTTGGTGGTGAATTTCTGGTGTTTGATTTACACAGTACTAACACTTCTCCTACTTTTAAAAAGGTGAGTTGTTAATTTGTAAGGGGAACTATGTTGTACACTTGAAGATAATTTGAAAAATGTTTTCTGTTATTTATTTGCAGTCCTTCTGTTATACAAAATACTTGATAAAGTTAGTTTTATATTATGTATTACTAAAAACGATAAATGAAAGTGATTATTTTTTTCTGCAATTTACAGCAAGCAATTTCAAAATAAAATGGCTCACAATGAAGAGACCGTGGCAATTTCTTTTGAATTGTCCACTACATTGATTGAAATTGAGAGCACCAATAATGAAATATTGTCACAAGGAGGAGATGACTTGTATGATTCCATTAGATTGATTGAAATGGACAGCACCAATAATGAAATATTGTCACAAGGAGATGACTTGAATGATTCCACTACATTGATTGAAATTGAGAGCACCAATAATGAAATATTGTCACAAGGAGGAGATGACTTGTATGATTCCATTAGATTGATCGAAATGGACAGCACCAATAATGAAATATTGTCACAAGGAGGAGATGATTTGAATGATTCCACTACATTGATTGAAATTGAGAGCACCAATAATGAAATATTGTCACGAGGAGATGACTTGAATGATTCCACTACATTGATTGAAATTGACAGCACCAATAATGAAATATTGTCACAAGGAGGAGATGACTTAAATGATTTTTTTGATCAATCTGTTGATGGCGAATTTATCGAATGTTTGGAGACCATAGAGTTACAAGAATCATCATTGCAGACTTTTCATGAGGAAATTGCTGATGAGGACATGTTACTAGTTCTTTCAAATTTAGAAAATTCTGAAGAATAAATTTATATTTAGAAATCAAAAATTGTTTGAGACATTATTCATTTTTATTTTTAATTTATGAGGTTGTAGCGAAGTGATTGTAGTATAAAATGAGACTTATAGTATAGAGTGCAACATTTTTATGTTACATGGTAAGTTTACTCATATTTACTTCCCTTCTGCCACTATATTATCTCCAATGTGTATTTGACATCTCTTCTTCATCTCCGGCCTCCTTTCTCTCACTGTGTGTCTCCGATGCATCTTATCGCTGCTATTTTGTGTAATTACAGAAGAGAGTAAAATAAAATAGTTTGGAACGTGAAAAGGGGGCAAAGTAGAGTACCCCTCACCCCCTAGGCCTTTTTAGGCGGTCCCAAAAGGATCAGTTTCTGCTTTCCTGAGAGATTATGGTATGAGTTCCATATACCACAATAATTTGCATTACAACATGCAAGATATCTATCTCCTATTACCAACTTTTGGAGATATTCGCGCTAAGCGCGATTATCTCCAAAAGCTAACACCTGCCCTGAGCAGTTCTTAGCCATGTTATCCAATGGGAGGTGGATAACATGGCTAAGAGCATTAGCTCGGTAATGCATGAATATCGCTGACTTTTTAGCGATATTCATGCATTGCGGCCGTTTATTATCGCATTTGCGATAAACCTTGATAATAGCAAGGTTTATCTTCGATAATTTCTGACGATGCTTAGCGGTAAAAAATTCGTTGGTAAGCATCGTTAGCGATAAATATCGCTTAACTTTGGTAATATGCACCAACGTCTGTTAACGTTCGATTCGAAGGAAATGAGGAAGTGTTGAAAAACATTGTCTGCGCCATCTTGCCTTTTTTTAAATGCCACACTTTTGTCGTGCACGGCAGCCATTTTAGATGCCTTGACCAGACCCACTCTCTGCACGCTGTCGATTCGTAGCATGGCTCCCCACCCTCGCAAGCATCTTCCCCAGGCACTGGTCACCCCCGCTCTCGGTCTTATGCATCGGCAATAAACCTCCCCCCATCTGCGCTGCTCTTCCCTGAAAATCACACTCTGTGCCCGCCCGACACCTCCCTTTCGCCCTATTCACTACCGCACCCTCTGACACTCCTCTTCCTCTGTGTCCGATTGTCCAGGCTATCACCTAGCCCTGCAGATGTAGTTTATGGCCCCAGCTGTAAAGAATCACCCCTCTTCAAAGGAGTTATAGTAGATCAAGGCCCACACCTGATGAGATCCGTCACACCACACGTGTTCCTACTATCTGAAAACCATCCTGTATTGTGATTGGGGAGGGGACCGAGCCTGAAGCGGAAGATTCCAGGAATGACTCTTTGTACATCAAAGTTTTTACAATTATGTGTCACATTAAAAATATATAGCACTCCAACAAAGTAGTAGGAATATAAAACTTTAATAACATATAAATATATACAACAAAACAAAAACAGTAAAAACATTTAAACAACGAAGAGACCGTGGCAATTTCTTTTGAATTCCTGATGAGGACATGTTACTAGTTCTTTCAAATTATGAAAATTCAGAAGATGTTGCCTGGGGGTGGGTCGTCAGTAGCAGTCTGTTGTGCGAATAGTTCCAAGGCAGCAGAACGCGCTGAAATCTAGATGGCACGAAAGTGATGTCTAGTAAGTTGCCGCCCAGCAAATAACGGCGTGGGGCGCCGCGGGGGTGAGTGAGTCCAGTAGGCACCACAGCTATTCTTACCGGCATTGCAGAATTACTGCTGGGGACAATGCCTGTGCTGTAGCAGGGTCACAGCAGAAACAAAAAGGATTCTGTTGAAGATGTTGTTGGTTTTCAATTTGAAAACAGTTCTGGTGTCAACTGCTATGCTAATGTAGTGGTTAATGTTTTGTTTTCTCTAGAAAATGTAAAAGAGGGGGAGGCAGTCCAAAGTTCCGTTAAAAGGGCAAAGGAAAGGATCGGTGGTTTGAACTATCAGTCAAAAAGGGGAGGGGGTGCAACAATTTTTCCTACCGGGTCACACTGTGCTTTCACCGGAACTGAGGTCTGCAGGATTCTAGTAATTCAAAGTGAGGCTGGCGCCAGCATGGGAGCGCCGACGTCCCGCGGATACAGTTTCGTCACTCCACGGGCGATCATGGCAGTCATTCCCCATCGGGGGTCGGAGACTCCCGCGGCTCCTCTAGAATCTTCAAGGTCGTGGAGGACTACGGTGGTGGAGTCAACCAGTGACTGGGCCATTTCTTTATGCTGGGCCCGCTCTTGTCAGGTCGACCGCCATTTTGAGAGTTCGGTAGCTACTGGCGATCGCGGGGTCAAATGAGCGGCGGGCTCCACCCTGCCGGGCGAGACGTTGCAGCATGGCCACAGTGGAAGAACCCTTTTCCGGGCGCCTGGAGCGCTGAGGGTGCAGCTGGGAAGCCTCCACCTGGGGAGGCGGGAGAGGCCTGTTCGCACCGTCTCTCCCTCCCAGTGCACCCCACGGCGTCTCGCTTGAGATTTGTTATGGCCGGACCAGGCGATGAGGACGAGGGGGGGGGGTCGGAGGCATGTGCAAGACATCCCCCCCCAGTGTTGTCGCAGCCATTATTCAAGAAAGAAGAAGTGTCCCGTCCGTCTTCGGGCCGGGCTTCCGGTAGATGTCGGCCGGACGCCCCTGGCTCTGGCCCCATGAACGGGTTTCTTGGTTTATCGGCTGCAGCCGGATCCCGTCGGCCTCGGCCCCCCGACCGTTGGTGGCCGGACCGGAAGAACATGTGGCGGGACTACCTGAAACTGTCAAGGGCCACCGCGGCCGGACTGGGAGAGAGAGGGGAGGGTCGAGGAGATATTCCCCCCCCTGCAACTCTTCAGCGTTGTAAAGGCAATCCCCTGGCCGGGTCCCGCTGGCCTCGGCCTCTCCTCCGGCTACACCCTACGTTAGGATCTCCTGGCCGAGGCGTGGCAGCAGGACCCGCCTTATATGGGCTGCTCCCGGCTGGGCGTAGCCGCAACCCTGCCCCACCTTGGAAGTTTCCAGAGTGGGGGCGGATGTTCTACTGACTTGCATTTTCCCTAGTCTATCGATTTTTTGGGCGTGGCAGGCGGTGGGACAGCGAGGGGTGATTTGGTTTCTCTTACTGTTTTTCTGGTCTCTCACCACTGGCATATTTTAACGTTTTCTTGTTTCTAGGACATTAATAGGTTTTATCATTACGTTATGTTATCGTTTCTTTGTTCGTTGTTTAATAAAAGTTCATGTTCATCAGTGGCCTACTGATTTTCGTTTTCCTATTCTTTTCTTTCCAGGTTGTTTCATGCTAAAGTTTCTGTTAACAGGATACAGTGATCACTTTGTTATTATTGCATATGTCCTTTTCACTAGGGGTGCTCTCTGGTCGGGCCAGATGACGTATCTCTAGTAAATGGTCCGGGTGAAACAGGTGCATCAATCAGTGGGGAGTAGATAGGCATGACAGATTACAACGGGGGAGAAAGGTCCGCATTACGTACCCTTTCACTATTTGCAAAGATTTTCCTACGTATATTTGCAAACAGGGAATACCTCCAAAAAGAACCAATTCCCAAACAGTCAATGTTTGGGGAAACAATCAATCAATGAGGAACGAAATAGGCACGACGTGTTAAAGGTTTGCGTTACCTACCCTTCACTATCTGCAAAGGGAGAGAGAATATTCCTATTCTTCCTCGTTTGCAGGCAGAGAAGATTCTTAAGAGAATCAACTTCGAACAATTCAATGCTCGATTCAAACAATCAACAAGGGGTACTGTGAACACAAATGAACGCCGCTTATGTACATACACATTGGTATTATCAACAGGTTGTTCCTAATGTTTCTATTTTAGGGAGGTCAAAAAGAGATCCCATTAGTGGCCTACTGATTTTGCTCGATTCCTTTTGTTTTTTTACACGATTTTTCGCTATCTGCAAAGACTAAACAGAGTATTGCGACTCTGTGCTTGTTTGTAAATAGAGAATGAACCAAAGAGAACAATCAATCAAATGGAGAGAGAAGCAGGCACGACGGATTACAACGGGGGCAACGGGGGCAAAGGCCTGCGTTAACTACCCTTCACTATCTGCAAAGAGAGAGTACTCCTAATAGAAATGAGGGGTGGGGGCAGCATTCAAAGCAGATCAGTGTGCATAAACACGAAAATGTTTTTACTTACCACGTACTTGACATTCGACAGCTTATGATATTTGCTATTAAAAAACCATTGAAATTCACTGAAAAAACCATAGGTTATAGACCATATATAGTTAGGAATTAGCATTTAAAAAACCTTATTTTACTCACACAAAACCATTGAAATTCCATATATAGTTAGTTGCACTAACTATATATCGCGCACCCGCAATCCACTGCTGATCATGTCACATATTACATCATTCATGACATGGTCAGTGACATCACTGATGACATCACTGATGACATCTCAAATGACATCACTGATGACATCACTGATGACATCACTGATGACATCTCATTTGACATCATTCTTGTGCTAATACGATAAACCTCTTCAGACTCTAATATAACCTTAGATACACTCAGTGTATACAGACACTCACACACTGCCACTCATCCATAGAGTTACTCACACACCCAGTCAGTCATGCAAAGAAACAATCTCACCTCCATTTCTTCAACTATACAGTTAAACACACCTTACTTATTGAAACATATACTAACACATATTTACTCTCTTATACAATCCCTGATACAAGTTCACAATGATCGATACAACCACTCACTCATTCAGTGGCTCTCATGCACAGTTATTTATATATGCCAACTCTCACATGTACTGTGTTTAACATATGTACTTACTATGACATGTAGCATTGAGATATCCATTCACTCATCAATACACTCATGCACACAGTCAACTGCCCATGTAGCTGTTTCCACATGCAGTCTTGAACTCATACACCTAGTGAATAAACTGCTCACACATCTATGCATAGAGTCACACACCTTCCAGCCACCCCCACACAAACTCAATCTCCCATAGAAATACTTGGGCAACCAATTAATAACACATATAGCCTCTCGTATAGCTAATGATCAACACATGCAGCAGTTTACATCACAACAGACATAATGATGCACAAATTAAGACAGTTTAGTCACTAACCCATGCATTCAGTGAGACACATTTAATCACTCACTCATACAGTCAGTCACGCACCTACTAAATCCTTCATCCAGACACTTATACATCCACTCATTCTTCAATATGTAAGACATATTTTAACTTTACAGAAACATACAGTCACTGGATGTTGTCATCAGTGATGTCATCAGTGATGTCATTTGAGATGTCATCAGTGATGTCATCAGTGATGTCACTGACCATGTCATGAATGATGTAATATGTGACATGATCAGCAGTGGATTGCGGGTGCGCGATATATAGTTAGTGCAACTAACTATATATGGAATTTCAATGGTTTTGTGTGAGTAAAATAAGGTTTTTTAAATGCTAATTCCTAACTATATATGGTCTATAACCTATGGTTTTTTCAGTGAATATATATATATATATATATATATATATATATATATATATATATATATATATATATATTCTGCTCCTGGGTCCGCCACACACTTAGGGAGCACTCGGACAGCTGAAAAGGTTTAACCCTTATCCTTTATTCACTGGAATGAACGACACACGAACCCCAGAAAGATTCAAGCAGTCACTTCGTCTCGCCTTACGCATTTCAATTCTTCTTCCTCAGAGGCTTATCAACGAAGATTATGTGTACACTCCTACATGCTGCCTTAATAAACCTCACTGGGCTACCTGAATGGGACAGTGTCCAAAACATTGTGGGAGTTGAAGTTTAAGTCCATAGAGGGAAGCACTGTCTTAGATGCCATGAACTTTAGGGGCCATGAGGAGTGGGATTGCCTACCTCACTGTGGGGCATCTGAGTTGGATGAGGACAGAGGCGCATGTGGGGGCTCATATAGAGCTTTAATGCACCTAAGACAGTGCTTCCATCTTTGGACTTAAACTTCAACTTCCACAATGCTTATGACACTGTCCCATTCGGGCAGCCCATTGAGGGGCGTGGCATGGTTTATTAAGGCAGCATGTGGGAGTGTGCACGTAATCTTCGTTGATAAGCCTCTGAGGAAGAAGAATTCGAAATGCGTAAAACGAGAAGAAGTGAGTGCTTGAATCTTTCAGGTGTGCCGTTCATACCAGTGAATAAAGTTAAGGGTTAAACCTTCTCAGCTATCCGAGTGCTCCCTAAGTGTGTCCCACTAGTGGTCGCCAGTAGGTAGTTATAGTTAAGACCTATTTTCCATAGGAATTCGGCAACATTCTATTTGGAATAACTTTGGCGCCGGTCAACGAATCTTTGCGAAATTTCTAAAACTGGTGGGGCGCTCTGGTCCGCTTCTATCCTGAAAGTCTCGGGGTGATTCGTCAAGCGGGGACCGAGAAAAAAGCAGGTCCCAAAATGTGTTTTCCCCATGCAATTTCCCATAGGAACCTTTAATCGCAGCTACAGCCCGAACTGCTGACTGGAATTACACCAAATTTGGCAAAAAGGTAGCCCTTGGTTCACACTTGTGCCTTTTGGTTAAATGGTGTAGATCTGTTCAATAGTGTTTTAGATATTAAAGGAAACAATTACATATATATCTGGGGGGGAGCCTAACAACACATCTCTTTGTGAGATCTGATTGGCTGTCAGCACTTCATCCAAGAAGTGTTGGCAGCCATCTTGGGACCAATATACATGATAGCACCTCATTAAAAAGCATTGCAGTTAATAGAAGGTTTTAAGACTTTAGTTACATTATAAATCATTTGTTGATGGTACCATACTCATTTTAGGAATTGTGGTGTGTTCTAAGGTGATTTCACCATGTGAAAAAGCCTTCTGCTTGTATATGATTAATCATGTTTGAGAGAAAACTATTTTCTCATGCTTTTCCCACAGAGGTTTGGAAGGTGATTTATAAGCTAAATTGAGAGCGTATTTTCTATAAATTCACATTATCTTTCTCAGTCATGTGAGAATGAAGTCTGACATTCTCAGTAAAACATGTACATCCAACAAGGGCAGAGACTGTCAGTTGATTCCTTTGTGTTCTACTGCAGCTTCCCAGAATGTTCTAAAGAACAACTAGAGTGCTAACAGCCTTCCTTATGACAAAAGTATAGCACACCTGAAGCCATATTGATTGGAATAAAGTGGTAACTCTTAAAACATTTAAGTTAAAAAGGAACAAAATGAGGGGGTTCATTTTGCCATAGAAAGTATGATTAGTAATGCAGAAAGAAAAATGAGGGCACATTTTGAGTGACTTCTCAAATCCTCTTCTATTTCATTAAAAGAAATTCTGACATGCAAACTGAAACATGTACTTTCAATACCAGCAGCAGACTTCCCTGGTGAGCTGTAGCTTTACTACAGTGATCTAAGGAGCAACTAGAGTGCTAACATTCAGAATTTATGGCAAATGTATGACACATCTGGATGCCTTCTTGAACGAACCAAAGTAAAACACTGAAAGTATTTCCTACTGAGGAGACTGTAGTAAATGAGGAAATTAGGAAACTTCATAACAAATAAGTCTCCCAAGATGGCCGCCAGTGACAAAAGAGCCCAAATGTAGCACAAATATCACCCAGATGTAGCCCAAGTATAGCCCAATGACAGAATGTCCCAGAGTGCTCTAAAGAACAACTAGAGCGCTAACAGTCTTACTTATGACAAAAGTATGGAATACCTGAAGCCATCTTGATTGGAATAAAGTGGTAACTCTTAAAACATTTAATTTGCAAAGGAACAAAATGAGGGGCTTTATTTTGCCACAAAATATGATTAGTGCTGCAGAAAGAAAAATTAGGGCACATTTTGACTTTTCAAATCCTCTTCTATTTCATTAAAAAAGTCTAACATGCAGACTGAAACATGCAATTTGAATACCAGCAGGCAGCAGACTTCCCAGGTGAGCAGTAGCTTTACTACAGTGATTTAATGAGCAACTACAGTGCTAACATTCAGAATTTATGGCAAATGTGTGACACATCTGAATGCCCTCTTGATGGAACCAAAGTAAACAAGCATTGAAAATGCAATAGGTATTGCCCTCTTTTAAGTTAAAGCAATTCTGTTTGTAATTAGGTGGCTTTTTAGCTCTGCTTGTATTAGTGTTTTTCAAACTTTCATGTATATAACATGCATATGTATGCATACCATCATCATCATCAAAATTTTTATTTCGGTACTTTAGTACCATAAAAGATGCATAAAACGTGTACAAATACATAAAAACATAAAATGACGTTATTACAAGATACCAAGTGAAGATACCAAATAAAGTGCAGTCCAAATGTTATTGTGAGGAAACAATTGAGGGGATGTCTGTCATTACATTAAAACCTTATATAAATAATTAGAAAGGCATATATAATAAATAAGAACATATAACTTTTGGAATTGGGACCATGATTATTCTAGACAGTCCAACAGTAATAGTAATCAAAATAATTCATGTGTATACATTTTGTGTTTCATTGATAAAGCAGTTAACCATTTCTTTACAAAATACGGCTCTTAGGTCTCAACAAACACTTCTCTAAAATGTCAGGCCTACTTTTGCTCTTATGAAATTTATGACTAACAAAAACCTACAAATCCCAAAAACAATAACCTGACTGGTATCAGTCTTTAAGATCCTTTCTGCCTCTTTGTGCGATCTCACACCTATGTTTAAACAGAGTATTCAATCCATCTTTTTCTAGGGACCGCATAGGCCGAACAAAAGAACAGAATATGTGAATCATCTTCTTTAACTTTGTTTGAGCATAAAGTGCATGAACCGTTGCCATCATTTGACCACCTCGCTACACTTGTGTTTATCAGTAATACTCCATATCTATATTTCATATAGCATTTTAGCGAGTGGTGGATATACTTCATCTAAAAAGGATTCAAAACAGGCACTGTATTTAAACATAAGAAACGTGCTTGTTAGTGATCCATTCACTCTTTCATTTGGCCTACTATGTTCCATAAATGCCCAGAACAATGTTTTTAATATCCTTTTTGAATTTGAAATTAATATTGATGGATTATTCCAGAAGTGTGATAGACCGATCTTTTTTAACCAATTGCAAACATGTTTAAGCCATATGATACTATTGTTATTATCCAATTCCATTATTTCTCTTAGGCCATCCTTATAGTCTAACAACTCAGGTGTCGCCCAAAGTCTGACCCAAAGCATCAATGGTCTTAAAATCGCATGGTGATCAGTGCGTTTCATGTTCAGATCAAGAATGATTGGTATTAGTGGTGTACGCACTGGTAATCTTAATAACGCTCTATAAAATTTGTTCTCATCAACCTCATAGACCTTTTTGCATGAGGGTCTCCATAGTTCAGCACCATATAATGCTGCTGATTGGGCTTTGAATTTAAATACCTCAAGTGCTGGTGAAACAGCTTTGCTAAGACTGTATCCGTGTCTTTTCGTAATCAGTAAAATGTTTTGCGTTAATGTCATTTTGCTTTTTTCTATTTGGGTTTTCCATGATAGTTTGGAATCCAAAGAAACACCCAAATAGCTAAAATTCTGAACGTGTTCCAGTTTTTGTCCATTTAAAGTCACATTTTCCCTAAAAGGTTTGTGGGGATTTATGGCCATATACTTAGTCTTATTGGTATTGATCTCAAGACCTTTTTTGCTATAATATGTTCGGAATGTATTGAGTAGACATTGTAGTCCCTTGGGTGTTTGCGATATGAGTATGGTATCGTCTGCGAAAAGAAGGGCAGATATAGTTTCTCCCCTCAGTTTTGGTGCATCGTTTTTACAGCCCTTCAGAAAGGATGGAATATCGTTGACATACAGTGAAAATAATGCAGCCTTGGCGTAGCCCCCTTTTTATGGGGATTTCACTAGTCAATTCGCCTCCCGGACCCCACCTGACCTTTGCATAATTATTGTCATGCAATCTCATGATCTGTTCTAGAAGGTTAGCTGGTAGCCCTTGGCTGCTGAGCGTCTTCCATAACAAATTTCTGGGGATAAGATCAAACGCTGCCCTGAGATCTACAAAGGCTACGTATAAATGACCCTTTCTTATGTTAACATACTTCCAACACAAGCAACAAAACCTAAACACCTAATCTATGGTGCTTATTTTGGCTCTAAACCCTGCCTAAAACGTTGAGAGGACTGCTTTTTCCTCAATCTAAATATTAAGACGATGTAAAATATGCCTTGCATAAATCTTTTGTAAAGTATCGATTAAACTAATTGGGCGATAGTTTGCAGGGTTGCTCCTATCGCCCTTTTTAAAAAATAGTAATGATTTCCACCCCCCTCCATGTCTCTGGTAGATCTGCACCTGTGGCTACAGCATTACATAAACAGTTAATATAGGGGCCCCTGACACTAATTTTGTGTTTATATAAATCTCCCGGAATTCTTTCTAGTCCGGGGGCTTTCCCATTTTTAACTAAGTTAATAGCCAAAAGTGTTTCATTTAAATCAAACTCTAGTTGGACTTCGCAATAACTCATCCTTTGAAAAAATCCTTTCATTCTCGGGTGCTCCAAACAATTTGATAAAATGCTCGATCCAGGTGATCTCATCAAGGAAAACATCCCTTGAGCCTTTCTCTTTTTTATTTCCTTTAGCCACAAGTTTCCAAAATGACATTTGGTCTTTGTTCTAAGCATCAGAAAGCAAATCAGACCAAATCTCTTCATCCCATGATGCTTTAGCTTTCACCTGTACTCTCCTGTATTTTGATCTAGCTTCTTTGACTATTGGCATATTGTTGTTTTTTATAGCTTGAACTAGTTCAGCCTTAGCAGTATGACAGTCCTTGTTATACCAGGATTTCCCTGTCAGCTTAGGGTTTCCATTTCTTCCGGTCTTTTTTAATGTTTTTGTTGCCAGCGGAATAAGTGCTTTAAAAAAACCCTTGTGTAGATCTAAAAATGTGTTACTATCCACAAATGTAGTTATGTAACTGCAAAAAGTGTTGGCAAATGCATTATAAATACTTGCCAACATTACACCATGCTCCAGCATATACGCCCATTTAACTGAGCGGCGATTGTTGCTCACTATAATGTCATCTGTGCTCGTGCAAGTTATGCTATTACTCTCTGTTGAGCTAGGCAACATTCTACTTTGGAAAACAAGCTCAAGTGGACGATGGTCACTCTCTACTCTCGGTATGATCTTTAAGTCTACTGCATGTGGCCAAATATCAAAAGATAAAATTATGTAATCTATGTTACTTTTGGAGTTACTTCTGCAAAAAATTGGAGCCTTCAGAATGTTTGACGGTAAGCGACCGTTACATGCTCTCAACCCATGCCCAACCGTTCGTCTCATAATTTGGAGTTCTAGCACAGTGCACGGAACCATCTTAAAATTGTGCATTATGGGTATCTTGTTAGCACTATCTACGGCTTCTAATATGTTTCCAAGCCCTGCAATAGGTTCGTAGTTGCAATTAAAATCACCACCTATTACTATACTTATCCTTGTATCTAATAGATTTAAAATAGAATCCATTTGTTCTATTATTGCAGACTCCTTGTAAGCTGAGCAAGGTCTATTATAGATATTATATATATGCAGCACCCTTCTGTCCTTTGTTACTATTTTTATTCTGAGTATGTCTAATGAGTCAATACATAGTTGTGTGACTCTAATATCAAAGGTCACTTTTACCCATATTACAAGGCTACCCGAGGGTCTTCCTCTTACACATGGGACTGCAGCTACATAGAAAGTTTTGTACCCTACCCTATGTGGAGTCTTTATTGCCCAAGTCTCCTGTAGGATGCAAATATCACTTGTTTCTATGTAGTCATTCCAATCAGGATCACTAGCATTCCTTCCAAGACCCGCTATGTTCCATGAAATCATTTTTAATTCTACATGATCATTGGGATTTGGGACTCTCATGGACCCATCACTTAACATATGATTTGTTTCAGTGACTCCCCTAGCCTGTACACTCTCGCAAATTCCGCTTACTATTGGAATTAGTAATGCAATTTCGCTCGCACCTCGCTCTTCACCTACTTCCATTTATTTACAATGATTACTGATTAGTACCTTGTTTTTCCCCCCGAATTCCTTCTCTAAAGATAGTATCTGGAAATCTATAGCTATAACCTCTGTCGGTTGCAGTCAATCAACCGCCTCCAGGGATGTTAGCTCTTGAAAGCTGTTGAAGGTCTCAAGAAATAAAAATTTGCCATGGTTATAGTTTCTTCTTTCAGCAGGTTTGTAAAAATAACCTAATGGTAGTGCATTGATATTATTGCTCTGTGTTGGTATCTCCTCATGTGAACTTAGCAAGGTCCGTACTATGTGAGGGTATTTAAAATGTATGCAAAAACAACAGTTGATGGACAGAATGCAGAACAATGTCATACATTCACCCCAGTACAGAGATCTGGGCCTAAATCCATCGTTTTTTTGCACTACACACCACCCCAGTTCAGACGTGGCCATATGCAAATCAGCCTTGACCCTGTGCCTCATGGGAACAGTCCAGCCCGAACTGCCAAGCCATGTCTTTCCTGGACCGGAATCAGGCATCCTAGGACCGGTTTCTGGCTATCAGCCGCCTTCAGCCAGGATAGCTTGACTCCAATGGTGTGGAGAGCATGGGACTCACGTCTGAGCATACCCATCCCACTCGGGGTGACAATGCAAAAACAACAGTTGATGGACAGAATGCAGAACAATGTCATACATTCACCCCAGTACAGAGATCTGGGCCTAAATCCATCGTTTTTTTGCACTCCTAAAATGTATGACAATACAATCTCCTTGTATGTCTTTTGGAGAATCCCCCACCCACCCTACCCTACGCACCATCAGGATTTCATTAGTTTTGTTGGGGTTGAACTTTTTATAATTAGAGAGTCAATCTACTGCTTTATTCCTAAGATTAAACCAGGATTCGTTATGATCCCTTCCCAGGGCTGGGACACCAGCTAGAACTAGGTCAAGTCAGTCCCCTTCGGACTGTATACTGCTGCCCTGTAGCTATCTCTCTCCGAATGATTTCTTCTATTATCTGATCGGGTAACAGTCTTCCTCTGTAACTCACTACCCCCTAGTTCCTCTGTTATTTCCCCCATCCCAGCTCTATTTATTTGCTCCGATCTAGATTGTTTCGGAATGTGTTCATCAACACTGACTACCATGCTTTCATTTTGGATTATCCTGAGATCTGCTAGTAGTCTGGCCCCATCTTCAATTAGTCTGTTTCCATCCCCAATTGTTATACCTAATTGGGCTATGGTAAGGTTTAACTGGTCAATTTTGCTATCCATGACCTTCATTTTGCTGTCCACACATTCATTTATTTGGGTTTGTACAGAGTCTAGGGCTGTTTTAAAAATATCCGCCACAGTTTGTTCTATCGCTCTTACTGCTTCATTCTCTCTACCTAAGCTAGGAAAGTTATCAGCATCGGTTTTCACCCCAATTGTTCTACACAAGACCCCCTCAAATTCTGGTACATTAATATCTCCATTATTTAATCTCCCTGTTCCCCCGGCTTTCCCTTTCTTTTCCTCGGTTCTTTTTCCCCTCTGGCAATTCTTGCTTCTTTCTTTACTCATTCCCGCTGTTTTTTGTGCTTGTAATCTTGTTGGTATCTCTGGGGTCACTGGTCATTTACATTGAAAGACCCCATAGGTTCTGTTCTAGGGTTATTCAAAACATGTTGGGGGATTACGATACAGCTATCCACATCTAAGTGTGGTATATTTGTTGACAGGTGTATACCAGGTTGACTATAAGTTGGAAGTTTTGAGGGGTCATGTGATAACCTTCTTTGAGCTAATTCGATTCCGTGGCATAATACTGATGCAGCTCTTATTATAAAATCATGAAGTGTGCCTACAGCACCCTTTCGTTTACTCATGTTTAGATGTTTCCCCTATTTCAGTTAATAACAATCAGTGATTGCCCTAATCAACAAAATGCTACAACGTAACAAAATGCCTGTTTCTTCACCCCCAGTACCAATTGCAATTCCAGCAACAATATGACCAGCTTATTTCAATAGTGGTGACCCGATTTAGCTAAATCGGGTTTCCAATATCACGTATCTTATATCTAATTTACTCTGCCTATGTGGCCATTGAGCTCGATAAGTGTTCACCTCAATATTAAATATTAGGTCATATAACCTACTACAATCAAGGCGTGTTATCTGTGGTCCCGACATAATTTTTAACGGATTCCAATAGAGTCAAAGTCAAATATAACTGCAAAAAGCAATCAGCCAAAAAAATTTAATTGCAGCTTAACTGTTTGCAACAAATGATTTTACCGCTTACACCTTATTTTACTGAGAGCCAAGAGGGTTGGCCCAGCCCAGCCTCTTTTCGGCCTCAGACGGCCTAAGATGGCCCCGCCCTTGTCCCGGGCTTCTCCCGCGACGCGGGGCTCGAGGTTCCTTATGAGCGCCTCCTGGCTCTGGCGTGGTGCGCACCGCGAAGGTCACTGGGAAATGCAGATCGCTGACTCGTGGCGGTGGCGGCTCCCCCAGAACCCCCGATAGGCAGCGACAGCAATTTTGGCAATTTAGCAGGTATGGGCTTGGCAATTCTTTGCGTGGCGTGGCTGTGACCAAAAGAAAAGTTTGATAGAGCACATATGTATATGTATATGTATGCATGCATTTATATTTGTATTTATATAGATATGCAGATTATATATATGTTTATATATGTATATATATATATACATACATATATATAAATGCATATACATGCATTTATATATGTGCATATGCGTGTGTGTAGAGAGAGGTAAAGAGGCTAGAGGTGTAGAGGTAGAGAGGTAGAGGTAGAAAGGTAGAGGTAGAGAGTAGTACAGAAAGAGGTAGAGAAAGGTTGAGAGGTAGAGAGTACTAAGTGAGTAATAGAGAGTAGAGAGTGATTTGTAGAGAGTAGTAGAGAGGGTAGCAGAGAGTGAGTAGTAGAGAGTGAGTAGTAGAGAGTAGTAGAGAGTGAGTAGTAGAGAGTGAGTAGTAGAGAGTAGTAGAGAGTGAGCAGTAGAGACTGAGTAGCAGAGAGAGAGTAGTAGAGAGTAGTAGAGAGTGAGTAGTAGAGAGTAGTAGAGTGAGTAGTAGAGAGTGAGTAGTAGAGAGTGAATAGTAGAGTGTGAGTAGTAGAGAGTGAGAAGTAGAGAGTAGTAGAGAGTGAGCAGAAAGTGAGTAGTAGAGAGTGAGTAGTAGAGAGATAGTAGTAGAGAGTGAGTAGTAGAGAGTAGTACAGTAAGTAGTAAAGAGTAGTAGAGAGTGAGTAGTAGAGAGAGACTAGTAGAGAGTAGTAGAGAGTGAGTAGTAGAGAGTGAGTAGTAGAGAGTAGTGGAGTCGTAGAGAGTGAGTAGTAGAGAGTAGTAGAGAGTGAGTAGTAGAGAGTAGTAGAGTGAATAGTAGAGTAGTAGAGAGCAAGTAGTATAGAGACTGTAGTAGAGAGTGAGTAGTTGAGAGTAGCAGAGAGAGTAGTAGGGAGTAGTAGAGTAGTAGAGAGTGAGTAGTAGAGAGTGAGTAGTAGAGAGTGAATAGTCGAGAGTGAATAGTAGAGAGAGAGTAGTAGAGAGTGAATATTAGAGAGTAGTAGAGTCAGTAGTAGAGAGTGAGTAAAATTAGGGCACATTTTGACTTCTCAAATCTTCTTCTATTTCATTAAAAAATTCTAACATGCAGACTGAAACATGCAATTTGAATACCAGCAGGCAGCAGACTTCCCTGGTGAGCGGTAGCTTTACTACAGTGATCTAATGAGCAACTAGAGTGCTAACATTCAGAATGTATGGCAAATGTGTGACACATCTAAATGCCCTCTTGATGGAACCAAAGTAAACAAGCATTGAAAATGCAATATGCCTCGCCCTCTTTTAAGTTAAAGCAATTCTGTTTGTAATTAGGTGGCTTTTTAGCTTTGCTTTTATTAGTGTTTTTCAAACTCTCATGTACATAACATGTATATGTATGCATATATGTATATGTATATGTATGCATGCATTTATATTTGTATTTATATAGATATGCAGATTATATATGTTTTTATATATACATATATATATATATATATACATATATATATATATATATATATATATATATATATATATATATATATATATATATATATATATATATATATATATATATATATATATATTACCTACTGGCGGTCGCCAGTAGGTATATATAGTTAGGATTTTTTCCCTATGGGTTTTTTGAAAATTCTATGTCTAATAACTTTGGCGTTTGTGGACGGAATTGGCTGAAATTTTCTGGAAAATGGAACATTTTGTTTCTGAGCAGCCCTTGAAAATTTGGGGGGTGTTCGTCAAGGGGGGGCCGAGAAAAAAGGGGGGTCCCAAAACGTGTTTTTAACATTGAGTTTTCCATAGGGCGGTTGGCCTCACTTTTAGCCCGAACGGCTGAATGGATTTGCACGAAACTTGGCAAAATTGTAGGGACTGGTAGCCCGATGTGCCTTTTGTAGGTCTCAATATATGTGCTCCAGTGGATTTTGAGAAATTAACGTTTAAAAAAAGATATATATCTGTAACAGCGGACCGGGCAGCTCCCCGGTTCGCGGACCGGGGCGCGTACCAGAACTTCGCGTTGCGAAGCTGATTGGCTCTCCGGTGTCTGTCAACATTCTAAACAGTCCGGAGCGGCCGCCATCTTGTCTCTCGGTAGGATTGAGAGACAAGAGGAGGCCAAAACAAAGGTGGAAATAACCATAAGGGGGCATAGTAGATCCTCCCTGACCCCCTAGGTTTAATGTGGAGGCTTTAAAAGGGCCCCGCGGGGCAAAAAAAAAAAAAAATTTTTTGTTTTTTTGCGTGGGTAGCACCCGGTCCGCGAACCGGGAAGCGTTCTGGGCAGCGTACTACAATGAAAAATGAATGAGAGACTTTTCAAATGCAGTATGTTAATTGATTGTTGGTTTTGTTGATTATTTTTTATTTTCTTTATTTTTTAAGCATTTTTTTTTATTGTGATTGTGTTTCATAATTTATTAAACTTTCTAACATTTCATTGTCAGAAATTTCATAATTATCATGGAATATACATTGTAGTCTCTGAGGGTGTAAAATGTCCTCATTTGCAAGGAGGTTATCTACTGCTTGTACACATTGCAGTAGTTCATTGTCCCAAGTTTCATCGAAAAATTCAATGTCAATTTGATCAATTGTATCAATCAATTCTTGGCTGCTCTCTTGCAGGTCCATTTCAAAAGAAACTTGGTTTTCGCCTTCCATTTTGCCTGAAATTTGGATTAAAAAAATATATATTAGTAGAGATAGGGCAATGTTGGGAATAATTTTAGATAGGCATTTTTTATCAGTGAATTTATCTTTGGGCAGTGTATAGTATCAGAGTGGAAGTAGGAATATAAAAAAGTGTATGTGATTTAATGTAAGTAAATTCATAATTATACAAGAGAAGCCTAACTCCATCCATAACTATAACAGAGAAGTCTCTCTAAATCTATAACTACTACAGAGGGATAGTATATATCTATCAGAAAAAGTTTACCATATTAACTTATAGTGCACAATATACTTCAGTTTTAAAAATAAAAACTTACCTTTAGAAAGAAGTTGAAGGAATTAGTGAAAATACTATTGAAATGTACAGCAAGAAGTAGTAGTCAAAATGGCTGTGTTTTCTTCTCTTCCTTTATATATATTCAGGTATATAACCAATGAAATGTCAGGTAAAAAAAGTAGAAAATGAAAGTAACATTTTCATTGGTTGTCAATTCCAACACTTCAGATGTGTTTTGTGAAGTAATTTACCTCAGGGTATTTAGAGAGGTCTACAGGCTAAATGACTAAATGGAATTCCAATCAAATTTGTGAAAATGGTAGGGATTGGTATGTAGTATGAGCTAATCTATATTTGGTGAAATTGTCTCCAGTGGCTTTTCTGTGAACTACTTTCCCACCTTTTTTGATGGTGCGCTTCCCAGGGAGCGACCCGGTACGCGAACCGTTGAGCGCCCCGGTTCGCGAACCTTAAGCGTTCCGGGAGTCCACCATTTTGTGTTTCGGTCGAATTAAGATACAAGATGGAGGGCAAATAATGTTCAGAATGGGTAGAAGGGGGCACGGTAGAGTTATCTTGACCCCCTAGGTTTTCTGAGGGTGGCTGAGGAGGCTTATATGTGCGAAAAAAAAACATTTTTTAAAAAAAATTCGCGAGGTTAGCTCCCGGTTCGCGTACCGGGTAGCGCCCCAGGGAGCGTACTTTGTTGAAAATTAGTGAAAAATGTTAGAGTAAAATAATAATTGTGAGTGATTAGATGTAGGGTAGCTCTGAGAAGAGCTTTTGGGTTTATGGTACATTTAGGTACTTATAAGTAGGTACCAATGCACATTCTTAAATTCAGAGTGAAAATTCTGTTGCCCTCATCTGAGAAGTGAACTCCATCTCCTCTGTAGATATCTTGCATGTAGTAACGCAAGTTATTGTTGTACAGGGAGCCCATTCCATGGTCTCTCATGTAAGCTGAAACAGATTTGTTTACATGCTTCCTCGACTTCTCAATTTGTGGACAAAATTGGTTTGACCACCTCCATTTCTGTCTTTGGCATATATTTGAATATACCAAGGCAGTCTGAGGAAAAAGTGCCATTAATTGCTCAAAGGTGTCCTTTAAAAGCATTTCCAGACCTACACCAGTCAAAGTGCCCAAGTCATTACCTCCACAGTGCACAATTAACAGGTCAGGTTTGGGCAAATGCATAAAGGTTTTCACCAATGGTATCAATTGGTAACATTTTAATCCTCTGTGGCCAAACCACTTAATTTCCACATCTTGTAAATTGAGGTTAGGTAATTTCCTGTTTTCAACGTACCTTTGAGCCCAGTGAATATAACTATGTCCAACAATCCAGACAGAAAACATGGTGAGAGAAGGTTCTCCTGCAGTCAGATGAAGTGTGGCAATGAAATGGCAGTTGAAAAAATGAGAGTTTAAAATGAAAAAAACTGTGGAGTTTCTGTGTTCATGAAGCAGTAACAGTGATTGGTGGATTTTGATTGCTGAAAACAGAAAGTTAGGGTGCACGGATGTGTTCTTTGAAAGATGTATTTTGAATGGTCAATAAAAAATCATTAAATGAAAGAATGCACTGGATATGCAGGTGCACTGAGAGTTCAGAGTTCAATTGCAACATTGTTGTGTGAACTTGCAAACACCAGAAGTCTTCCAAGAGGTGGTTGCCATGCAGAAAAGGCAGAAAGGGCAGAGGGGGGAAGGGTTTTCATTTGAAAAAAAGTGAGGGAAGAGTTTTGATTGGGTGACATGAGAGATATGTGTGAAGAATTACAGCATTTCTGTGCTTTTGATAGCTGCAGACTCTGGAGTGCATACCTTTTGCTCTGCTGAAGACAAATTGGTGTGTTTCTGAGACTGTTTTCAAACTCAAAGTATTTGCTAAGGTGAGAAAATATTTCTTTAATTTAGATAGAGAATAGTGTGCTTTAAGGAGAAAATTATGAATTATGTGGCGCAAATTGCTTGTAAATATGCTCCCACATGTGCATAGAAAATTTAGATTTTGAATGTTTGTGTTACATAGCCATGTTAAAAGTGATACAAACATGCTGCAAAGGCAATCAAAAAACGCTTTTATGTGTCTTAAGGACATTTTAAGTAATTTTCCCATGTGCAGTGTTTTGAAATTATGATTTGAAAATCGTTTTTGGGGAAAAGGAATTGTTTTTAAATTTATGACAAGGACATAATGGTGTATGCTTCTTTATACGGCAATTGACTGTCCCTGATGTTATTTTTCCCATTTTAATGTAAGACCTTTCTCTGTGGCGCAAGTTGCTTGTAAATATGCTCCGACCTGTGCATGGGAAATTTAGATTTTAAATGTTTGTGTTACATAGCCATGTTAAAAGTGACCCAACCATGCTGGAAAGGCAATAAAAAAACACTTTCATGTGTCTTAAGGACATTTTAAGTAATTTCCCTGTGGGCAGTGTTTTCAAATTATGAATTGAAAATCGTTTTTGAGGTAAAGGAATGTTGTTAAAATTTATGTGCGCCATATGCCCCCAAATTTCGTTTTCAGGGGTGCAGCAGGGTGTTCTTGAGACACCCCTGCACCTTTGGAAAAATTCCTAATTTGCGATGAGCTAATTGCTAATCGCAAATTGCACCTTCATTCCTATGGGCCTCCTGCTCCATGGAAATGAATGGGTAATTTGCAATTAGCAATTTGCTCATCGCAAATTAGGAATGGTAAAGAATCGCTATTTATTCCTTAAAATTCGCTATTTTGGAAATGCAAAATAGTTATATGATACATATGGCGGTTGATGTCTAACAAGATAAGAAGCTTAGGGATACATTTATGATGACTGGCGCAATGAAGTGGACATCACTTACTTCATTGGTAGAGCTTTACATGTATTATGTCCTCTGTATTCTTCATCAAGCGTAACTTTAATCTGCAATCCTGAGTAGGCCTCACCTTAAACAAACCTCTGGATAGGCCACACCTTATCGTCATCCTGAATTAATCATTTAAAATTCTAGGGACAGATTTGTGATAGGTGTGTGCCTCTTTTGCGCCACTTACAAAACACTGTCCACGGGGAAATGACTTAAAATGTCCTTAAGACACATGAATGTGTTTTTTTAAAGTGTTTGCAATTTTTTGGGGTGACTTTTAACATGGCTATGTGACTCAAACAGTCAAAATCTAAATTCACCATGCACAGGTGGGAGCATATTTACAAGGAATGTGCTCTATGGGGAAAGGTCTTATAATGTAATATGGGAAAAATGACATCAGAGACACTGAAATGCCTTATAGAGAAGCATACACCATTATGTCCTTGTCATAAATTTGCAAACCATTACTTTTCCCCAAAAACGATTTTCAAATCATAATTTGAAAACACTGCACATGTGGAAATTACTTAAAATGTCCTTAATTCAAAATTTGCTATTCCTTATTTTGCGATTGCATTGAAGGATTTGCAAATTTTGCGATTCCTTAAATGCAATGTATCAAACAAAAAATATGTAAAAAATGATATTAAGGATTTGGAAACTACCACCAACTTCTAGTTTGTGGTAATTTGCGAATTCTTTTCAAAAAGCATTTTTTTCCAAAAAACAAAAGGTGCCATATGACGCCTATACATGTCCTTAGGGCATGTATGTGTGCCATATGCCCCCAAATTTCTTTTTCAGGGGTGTAGCAGGGTGTTCTTGAGATACCCCTGCACGCTTGAAAAAATTCCTATTTTGTGATGAGCTAATTGCTAATCGCAAATTGCAACCTTCATTCCTATGAGCCTCCTAGCCCATGGAAATGAATGGGTAACTTGCAATTAGCAATTTGCTCATTGCAAATTAGGAATGGTAAAGAATTGCTATTTATTCCTTAAAATTTGCTATTTAGGAAATGCAAAATAGTTTGATGGTACATATGGTGGTTCATCTGTAACAAGATAAGAAGCTTAGGGATACATTTATGATGACTGGCGCAATAAAGTGGACATTACTTACTTCATTGGTAGGCCTTTACATGTATTATCTCCTCTGTATTCTTCATCAAGCGTAACTTTAATCTGCAATCCTGAGTAGGCCTCACCTTAAACAAACCTTTGGATAGGCCACACCTTATTGTCATCCTGGATTAATCATTTAAAATGCTAGGGACAGATTTATGATAGGTGTATGCCTCTTTTGTGCCACTGTGCGTCACTTTTATGATGCAGCGGCGGTGCTAATTTGCAATTAGCAATTTGCTCATTGCAAATTAGGAATGGTAAAGAATTGCTATTTATTCCTTAAAATTTGCTATTTAGGAAATGCAAAATAGTTTGATGGTACATATGGTGGTTCATCTGTAACAAGATAAGAAGCTTAGGGATACATTTATGATGACTGGCGCAATAAAGTGCACATTACTTACTTCATTGGTAGGCCTTTACATGTATTATCTCCTCTGTATTCTTCATCAAGCGTAACTTTAATCTGCAATCCTGAGTAGGCCTCACCTTAAACAAACCTCTGGATAGGCCACACCTTATCGTCATCCTGGATTAATCATTTAAAATGCTAGGGACAGATTTATGATAGGTGTATGCCTCTTTTGTGCCACTGTGCGTCACTTTTATGATGCAGCGGCGGTGCAAAAGATTTGCTATGAGGCGACAACATTACAAATTGATGCATTTAGGCAGATATGTCATGGTGTAAAAAAACCGTACCACATGAAACCGATGCAGCAGTGATGCAAAAGATGCACCATGTCGCAAGACAGGCCTCACTTGGGGCCATATGTATCAAGCTAATTAGCATTCGCAAAGATCAAAATTCTACGAATTTCGGCCTTTGCGAATGTTAATTAGACAAATGGTATGTATCAAACAAGTTTGATGCAAAATAAGGAGTAGCAAAATTTGCTATTCCTTATTTTGCAATTGCACTGAAGGATTTGCAAATTTTGTGACTACTTAAATGCAATGTATCAAACAAAAAATATGTAAAAAATGACATTAAGGATTTGGAAACTATTGTGGTAAATTGGTGGTAATTTGTGAATTCTTTTCAAAAAGCTTTTTTTCAAAAAAACAAAAGGTGCCATATGACGCCAACACATGCCCTTAGGGCATGTATGTGTGCCATATGCCCCCAAATTTCTTTTTCAGGGGTGCAGCAGGGTGTTCTTGAGACACCCCTGCACCCTTGGAAAAATTCCTAATTTGTGATGAGCAAATTGCTAATCGCAAATTAAACCTTCATTCCTATGAGCCTCCTAGCCCATGGAAATGAATGGGTAACTTGCAATTAGCAATTTGCTCATTGCAAATTAGGAATGGTAAAGAATTGCTATTTATTCCTTAAAATTCGCTATTTAGGAAATGCAAAATAGTTTGATGGTACATATGGTGGTTCATCTGTAACAAGATAAGAAGCTTAGGGATACATTTATGATGACTGGCGCAATAAAGTGCACATTACTTACTTCATTGGTAGGCCTTTACATGTATTATCTCCTCTGTATTCTTCATCAAGCGTAACTTTAATCTGCAATCCTGAGTAGGCCTCACCTTAAACAAACCTCTGGATAGGCCACACCTTATCGTCATCCTGGATTAATCATTTAAAATGCTAGGGACAGATTTATGATAGATGTATGCCTCTTTTGTGCCACTGTGCGTCACTTTTATGATGCAGCGGCGGTGCAAAAGATTTGTTATATGGCGACAACATTACAAATTGATGCATTTAGGCAGATATGTCATGGTGTAAAAAAAACGTACCACATGAAACCGATGCAGCAGTGATGCAAAAGATGCACCATGTCGCAAGACAGGCCTCACTTGGGGCCATATGTATCAAGCTAATTAGCATTCGCAAAGATCAAAATTCTATGAATTTCGGCCTTTGCGAATGTTAATTAGACAAATGGTATGTATCAAACAAGTTTGATGCAAAATAAGGAGTAGCAAAATTTGCTATTCCTTATTTTGCAATTGCACTGAAGGATTTGCACATTTTGTGACTACTTAAATGCAATGTATCAAACAAAAAATATGTAAAAAATGACATTAAGGATTTGGAAACTATTGTGGTAAATTGGTGGTAATTTGTGAATTCTTTTCAAAAAGCTTTTTTTCAAAAAAACAAAAGGTCCCATATGACGCCAACACATGCCCTTAGGGCATGTATGTGTGCCATATGCCCCCAAATTTCTTTTTCAGGGGTGCAGCAGGGTGTTCTTGAGACACCCCTGCACCCTTGGAAAAATTCCTAATTTGTGATGAGCAAATTGCTAATCGCAAATTAAACCTTCATTCCTATGAGCCTCCTAGCCCATGGAAATGAATGGGTAACTTGCAATTAGCAATTTGCTCATTGCAAATTAGGAATGGTAAAGAATTGCTATTTATTCCTTAAAATTTGCTATTTAGGAAATGCAAAATAGTTTCATGCTACATATGGCGGTTCATCTGTAACAAGATAAGAAGCTTAGGGATAGATTTATGATGACTGGTGCATCACCAGGGATGTGTCAGTCATCCTGCGCCGCTGTTCCGCCACCCATGGTGTGCTGCATTTAGAATGCGGGGCATCATGGGGCAAAAATGGCACAGATGCGTGACGTATCTGTGCTGTAAAGGTAGTGATTGCTGGAGTTGTATCGCAAGTGCGATGCAGCTCAAGCAAGGCTCAGGGGTGCCCCATCTCCACAATGTTGCGTCAAGACCTATGCCTGCTTAAAGCAGGCGCAGGGTTTTGACGAAGCTTTCTCCTATCTGATTGTAAATACGGCACACCATGGGTGGCAGAGTAGTGGTGCACGTTAACTGGTGCATGCCTGGGGATGTGCCATTTAACATAAATCTGCCCCTTTACATTTAAGTATGTGCAGGACACACAGAGTCGGTGAGGCTTATCCAAGGTTAAGAAGAGATGAGTCCTGTTCACTGAAAATTTAGACATAGTCTTCACCTGCTCAGCATTGCTGGACATGGCTAAATAATAGCTGCAAAATATTACTCTTGTTAAACAATTTTACTATTATAATCTCTGAGATTTGTCTCTTACTCTGCAACATCTCCTTGTTGTTATCTTTCTTTAAAGATAAAGACAACCTCAACATGAGCGACAATCTGCAATCAGTTGATTTTGACCTCATCATTGAACTTGTAATTGAAACATCAGTGGATGTTGATCCCTTGGATGATTTAAATCCTGAGGATGAAGAAGAGCGTGATGAGGATGCAGATTTGTCCGAATTATATGACATAGGATGGGAAGCTGACCTGCTTGAGCCTATGGAAATATAAACATTTATTTTTAAAATTTATAATTAATAAAAAGTAAAAAGGTAAACCGTTTAATTTAAAAATAAAGACACCTTCAAAAGCAGGTTATGTGTAGTGTCTTCAATAAAATATTAAAATATGCTCATAAAATTAGATCAGATTCACATATAAAATAGCACAGGTAACATAAATATAAATGTCATTTCTTTTCTGCTATTTCTGTATTGTAAATTTGCAAGGACTAAAAAATCTTCTATTTAAAATGTCAAGTAGTGTGTTAAGTTTTTGATCACTGTTATTGTTTTACTGTTTGGTAATAATGGTTAATAACATTTTTTATTATATTTTACCACAGATTCAACTGCAGATCATTTCAAGATTTCACCATGCCAACAATAGAAAGACAGAGAAAGGCTGCAAAACGTCAAAGACAGCAGGTGAAAGAAAATAAGCAGCAGTCCTCTAACAAAAAGATTTGTCAAGTCACGAAGAAAGCACCGGGTAAGAGCACAAAATATTTCATAAGAAATATGTGTAGTAAAAAAAATATTACTACAGAAAATGTTTCAGTCCATAAAACGAGAAGGAATTCAAATGGAAAGGAAAGGCCAATCAAAAATGTTACTGCTAGAGCAAGAGATAACTCTGTGCATGATAGTAGAAGGAAACAACAGTTTAGGGAGATTCGTAAACGAATGTTCCGCAACAGGATAATTGGCAATTTGTTAAAAAATATTAAGAAAGGTCAACAGAAACTGGTTTTTTATAAGAGAAAAAAAAAGTTGAGAAAGTTATTGATCAGGCATTTGAAATTAAACGTAAGTTATTTATTTTGATAATCAATAGAATTAGGAAGCTAAACAAGGCAATTTATGATTTCAAAAGAAATAGTAGATGGAAGAGAATAGTTAATCGTAGTAATTTTTGTGAAGTTTTTTCTGGAGAATGGATGCATAGTTCAAGCTGTGAGGCATTTTTTAATGAGGAGAGTTATTTCCAGGATAATGATTTGGTGCATGCAGTTGACACCAGTGGTCGTGCTTATGAAGTGAAAGATGGTTGTCCAGTTGAAAAAGAAAAACTTGTGACAACAGAGGCAGAAGAGGTGTTAGGTAATGAGGTTTTAGGAAGACGTGCTAAGGGTCCTGTGTACACCTGGAAGTGTAGTAGTATTTGCAGTGTGCGACAGGATTCCATCAATTTGCTTTGTGATTTTGTACGGTCATTTAATAAGAAAAGTTTGAAGCAGAAAATAAGGTTGTTGCAAGAATTAGATCCTTGCAGAGTAAGAGAAGTGACAGGTTTGCATGGTCATTCACTGGCTTGTCTTTCCAGGAGAGTATGCCAGAGTGTTTTTCATCATTTCAGGATGCTAGCAGTGCATCATAATAAAGTGAGGAAATTAGTTAGAATGTTGTATTATGCTAAGAGTCCAGCAATTATGCTTAAACAATTATGCGCTGCTCTTTTGCATGGTTCTGAAATAGATGTGAAGAATATATGTGAAGAAATTGAGTTTTGTTACTTTGGAAGTAAAGAGGAGAATGTTGAAATTGAGCCAGAAGAAGAGGGTCATGTGGAAGATAGTGTACAGGTTTCCAGTACAGATAATTTTCAGAGGGAAATTGCGACGTTTGAGGTGAAATCAAGTGAGAGGCCTAATTTCACTTGTGTGTGTTGTCGACGCACTTATTATAAGAATCAGACTAAGTTAGTGGATTTATATGCAAAAAGTGAAAGGGAAAATAATAGTGAATGGAAGGATTTCGCAACATACTTGATGGTAGAAAATTGTTTTGATTTGGGATTGGATCAACGTGTGTGTAGTTATTGTTGTTGCAAATTAAATCAAAACCAGATGCCTGCTAGAGCAGTTCATAATAATCTGGAATTGGTTGAGATTCCTTCTGAATTGAAGGATTTAAATACTTATGAATCTATTTTGATTCAAAGTATCCATCCCTTTCAGGCTATTGTAAGAATGGAGCCAAAGACAGGGAAATTGCCTCCATCAGATTTACAGAGAGGATTAAAGGGAAGAGTTGTTTATTTGCCTCTAGATTTGAAGAAAAACATTAACACAATTGGAGTAGAAAAAGTGGAAGAGGAACCTCTGGTTATCTTAGTTAATGGGGTTCCGACAAAGAATAAGAAAATATGGCAAGATTTAGTAGATGTTAGGAAAGTTAAAAAGGCAACATTGTATTTGAAAAAAAATAATAAATACTATAAGAATGTATATGTTGCAGAAGAGGAAGTAAGTGAGGAAGAGGATAGCGATTTGTGTGCTGGTCAAATTGAGAAAGTAGAACCCTCTACTAGTGAAGAAATATATGAACATTATAGTGTTCATCCTTTGCATTCCAAGGAAGTCATGGGGAATGCTATTGAGTTGTTTCAAATGAAACAAGCCAAAGGGAGTACCATTAGTGTTTGGGAGGAAAGTTTGGAAGCTCGGTGTTTCCCACAGCTTTTTCCAACAGGTCAGGGAGGAAGATATGATGAGCGACCTCATCAAATTCCTGCTTCTGAATACCGGACTTTGCGATTGTATGCAGGAGATGCTAGGTTTCGACAATGCATTCCTTATTTGTTTCATCTCCTGTTTGAAAGCGATCTGTCTGGACTGTCATATGCAGTGAACCACATCTTGAAAAGTGGTATACACATGCAAAACATCTTGGCAAGTGACTTTATGGATAAAGTCAATGTCCAAGACAGTATTTTGGATTCTCACCTGATTAATCTCATGGCCTGTCAGCGTGGTACTAATGAGTACTGGTACCGTCGTCATGGTGATTTAAAATGTATGCTGAGGAACTTAGGTACTCCCACATGGTTCCTCACTCTGAGCTGTGCCGAGTATGGCTGGGAAGACTTACTTGAATTTCTACGAGAGGCAAATGCTAACGTAGATAACATCGAATTCAAGACACCCGGAGAACTGTGCTCTTTGGATCCAGTCAATGTATGTAGGTACTTCAATCATAGATTTGAAGCTATGATGTCTTTCATCATGAATAAGAAGAATCCACCTCTTGGAGAGGTGTTGGATTTCTTCTGGAGAAAGGAGTACCAAGCAAGAGGTGCTCCTCATATACATATGTTGCTGTGGATCAAGGATGCACCTAAATTTGGAACGGATCCAGAAGACTCAGTGATGAGTTTCATCCAACAGTATTCTACGTGTGCTGTTCCAAACGCAAAGGAGAAGAAAAGCCTAAGAGAAAAAGTTCTGCGTTTCCAAAGCCATCGATGTGGAAAGTACTGCCGTCGTAAATTCCGAAACAAGGACAAGTTCTACACTAAATGTCGTTTCGGCTTTCCACGACCGGTGATTTCTAAAGGAAGAGTAAACAGTTTGATGTCTTCGCTGCGACACAATGTCATGAAGAAATCACCTAAAAACACTTACAATTTGAAGAGGAACGAAGAGTCCAAGTACATCAACGACTACAACCCGGTGATTTTGTCCATGTGGAATGCTAACATGGATATACAGTTTGTGGCTGATAACTGTATGGCTGTGGCTCGGTATGTGACGTCTTACATCACCAAAAAAGAGAAGACAGAATTGAAGGATATGTGGGAGGACATTTCCCATGAAAAGAGCCTCAGCAAGAAGTTGTACAGTTTCAGTCTGAAGATGTTGTCGCATCGAGAAATCGGAGCGTACGAATGTTCTGACCGGTTGTCTTCAGCAAGTCTCTATGCCAAGTCCAGGAGTATCGTTTGGGCGAGTCTTGGTCTTGCTGCAACGCGTAATCGAGTTCTCAAACCTGTGCGGGAAATTGAGTATTTGGCGGAAAAGGAGCCAAACAGTACCGACATTTTGAAGACCAACATGTTGGATACATATTATCCAAATCGAAGCATTCACCTCGAGAATGTTTGTCTGTATGAGGTTCTTCAAAATTACATATTCAAGAGGAACATCAAAGAAGATACTGAGAAAGGAGTGTATGCTGTAATAGGAAGTGAGGGATGTCTGGTCAAGCAAAGAAAATGCCACTTGGTAAACCATCGAAAATTGAGTGGCGAATCTCCTGAAAAAAAGGAGTTTTTCTATTTAGCACTTTTGCAACTTTTCAAGCCTTGGCGTGCAGAAGAGGAACTGCTTGGAGATTTCCTCTGTTACGAAGACTCTTTCAATGCCGCCAAGGAGACCATAGAATGTCCTGCTTTTCCCAAATATGTAGAAATGTTGAATGCGGAAATTGAGCAGGAAGCAACGATTGCAGCCGAGATTGCCAGAGACAGTTCTCAGGACAGTCAGAGTTCTGCTTCATTGAGTCAGGATCCACTAGGAGGACCTGTTATTGAAAATGAAGCTGTCACTGCTATGAATGAAGTGGAAAGAGCCATGGCACATGCTCAAGAGGATGCGGTTAACTTAGAAGAGTTGGAAAGACAACTCAACGTTGAGCAGAGGAAAATATATGACGAAGTTACCATGCAAATTGATCATGGATTAAGTCATGATAAGAAAGAGTGCTCATGTATGTCGTTGAAGCCTGTCCGACTGTACGTGAGTGGAGAAGCGGGAACTGGAAAAAGTTTCCTCATTAAAGCAATTTCATGCTATTTGCAGGAAAGGACAGAGTCATCGCTGTCTTGTGTTGTCACTGTTCCAACTGGACTGGCAGCACATAATATTAAAGGGATTACTTTACATCGTTTACTGATGCTGCCAGTGGAGCATGACAACAAATTACAATATCACAAGCTATCTGGAGATGCTTGTTTTGAAGTTTCAAGAATCTTGAGGAAAATGAAACTTCTTATCATTGACGAAGTAAGCATGGTTTCCAATGTCATGCTTGCCTTTGTGCATTTGAGGATGCAAGAAGTTCTCAAAACAGAGTATGATGTGTTATTTGGTGGCAAACACATCATTGTTTTCGGAGATCTTCTGCAGCTGACACCAGTGAAAGGGCAACCTGTGTTCAAAATGCTCACGCATGAAGATACCAGGAAGTGCCTAGGCAGCATTGGCAACGTCAATATATGGTTAAACTTCAATTATGCTGAACTGCATGAAAATATGCGTCAGGCGAAGGATGAAGTTTACAAAACTATTCTACAAGATGTTAGAATTGGAAAAGTGAACGAGCATGGGAAAGAAGCTTTACATGCACGATTACTGTCAAATTTATATCCAGAACAAGATGTTGTGCCTGAGAATATTTTTCAGAAAATTACTGGGAAGAAATCTGGAATATGTTTGATGCCAACTCTTGCAGAATGTGCCAAATTTAACAACAAAATGTTGCATTTAGAAAAGCAAGAGATTGTGAAACTGGAAGCTATTGATAGAGTAGAGCATATGGGATCAACAATTATTTTGTCTGAGAATCTGAAAACAAAATTGGATTCATTAGAGAAGAGTATATCTAAAACTGCAGGTTTTGAAAAGACTTTGAATGTGTGCTTGAACTGCCGTATAATTTTAAGAAGGAATTTACATGTTGAAAGAGGTCTGGTAAATGGATCAATGGGTAATGTTGTTGATTTTGTGAAATACAGAAATAGAGATGGAATTGAATTTTTAAAAATTAAATTTGATGGCATTGAGGAAGTACAGCTAATTGCTCGTTGTTCTGCTAGATTTTTGCTTGTAAAAGACTTATATGTTCGCCGTAAGCAGTTTCCTGTTTGCTTGGCATATGCGGTGACAATTCATAAATCGCAAGGTTTAAGTGTAGACAGTGCATTGGTGAATATTGGCAGTTCTGTGTTCAAGGAGGGTATGGCATATGTGGCATTGTCACGAGTTAGAACTTTATCGGGATTGTACTTGATTGAGTGTGATGTCACAAACATTTGTGCGGATCTAGATTGTGTTAAGGAATACAATAGGTTAAGAAGAGAGTATGCGCCACATTTGCCTCAGTATCCTTTGTTTGAGAAACGTGTGGTAGGCCGGAAACGAAGAAATGTGACCAATACTGGGGAGGTTGTAGCAAAAAGACAAAAAGTCAATGAACCTAAAATTACAAGCAGAAATAAAAAGGATTCTGTTGAAGATGTTGTTGGTTTTCAGTTTGAAAACAGTTCTGGTGTCAACTGCTATGCTAATGTAGTGGTTAATGTTTTGTTTTCTCTAGAAAATGTAAAAGAAGAGATTGTGGTCAATTCTGATCAAAGATTTTGCAGTTTGTTAAATTCTGTGTTAGAGAAATGTAGCACTGATAGAAGAAACATAGAAAGTGTGTCTGAAATTCGAAATCTGTTAGACAGATGTTCAGGGCAAACACAATTCTCTCAAAATATTCAGCAAGATTGTCAGGAGTTTTTAATGTATATGCTTGATGTATTACATGCTGAAGGTGTAGATGTAGATCAGCTGTTTGGGCTTTCTTATCAATGGCAGCATGACTGCGAGAACTGTATGGTATCAAGTACTACTAGTGTAGACTCAGAAAGATTTATATATTTAACTTTGCCAGACAGTAAATCAGTCTCTTTTAATAAGCTAGTAAAAGCAGCTGATCACAACATGGAGTGTAGCCAATGTAAATCTGAAATGATGTCCACATTATTTATACGAACATATGGCCAGTATGTAATTTTAATGTTCCAACGATGTAGGCCTGATGGAACAAAATTGACAACTTTAATTAAAAATGTTGTAGCTTCGCAGTTGTCAATATCAGGAAGGACTTTTGTAACTGCAGCAATTATATATCATGACGGCCCTTCAATAACATCAGGACATTACACAGCTTATTTAAAGTCTAGAAATGGCTGGTCATTCTGCAATGATTCTGTTTTAATTTTAAAAAAAAAATTGCCGTATGACCTTAAAAACTCTTACCTGGTGTTTTTAAAACCAAAATTTTAGGGAAATAATCTCAGGATGTGCTCTGTGGAATTTCAAGAAGTTCTAATGGCTCCTACACAATTTGGCCTTGAGGATAAGTGTAGTTCAGAGACATAACTTCTAACCATAAGACTGGACGTCATGGAGAAATACGTGCACTTTGAATGAGTTCAGAAAAACTGTTTCTTTTTATAAGCTAATTGAAGCAGCCAATCAAAACATGGAGTAGAGGGAATGTAAGTCTGCAATGCTGTCTACTGTTTTACATTGCTTTGTGATTAAAAGTGATGTAGAGAATTAAATAATTGTAGTAGTCATAGAGGTAGTGTAAGTCTGCTTCATAGTAAGCAGTATCAGTGTCATAGGAAATGTAGAACATGACTGAGCAAGAAGGGGAAGATATTACTATTCCAGGATTGTGAAAATGATCTTCAACATTTTAATTCTGAAAGTTGCGGAAATGCCAAATGACGGGATTGGCTTACAAGAAATCCAAGAGTTATAAATGGCTCTGACAAGATTTGGCCTTGTGGAAACTTGTGGTAGAGAGCAAGAAGTCATTTATTGCATGTAACGTGTTTTTAAAAACGATGGAGATTTTCTTTCAGAAAGTGGCGGGCTGAAAGTAATAACAGCACAAAAGAGTGTAAGCTGTTCATAGGACATCCTTTGACGTCATGGAAAGTAAGTTAACTTTAAGGAGTTCTGAATTCTGATTTCTTATGTTGTATGGGTTTTTTAAACACAATCATTTTGATTGTGTTTTTTTTTCCCCGCTGTTACATGATGAATACCTTCAAGTCACTGATTTAAGTGAAATTTGATACATTCTGAGAACAGCAAAAATAAACCATTTAACATGTATAATTAATATTCTACTTTTTGTACTTATGATATACATTTAGAAATGTGAGGTAGATATCGAGAAACTGAGGCTTCTGTAAGTGTCAAAGTTAATGCTTACAGTGCTGCACTTCTGGGTACTGTTTTTTTTTAAAAACTGAATAGGCCTCACCTTAAAGAAACCTCTTGAAAGGACACATCTTATTTGTATCCTGAAAGAATCATTTAAAATGTTAGACACAATTTTATGATGGCTTTACATCTTTTTTGCGCTGCTATTGCATCACTATTGTGAGACATCAGCAGTGCAAAAGATGCACCATGTTCCAAAATAGGCCTCACTTCATCAGCATCAAGATACTGTTTGTTTAAAATATATATCTTTAGGATTGTGTAGGGGACGTATAGCAGCAGAGGCTTCTGTAAATCTCAAAGTTTTTGAAAAACTGTTTCTTCTTGAACCTTTTCCCTTGTCTTTTCAAATTTTTAAATACATGTTTTAATATTTTTGAAATGTTTCTTCTCTCTTTTACAGATTGAAAGTATGAAAAAATATTTGAAAAAGTTAACAAGAATTATAAGGTAAATGTTTTCTACTCTTTTAACCCGCAATCCACTGCTGATGATGTCACTGACTATGTCATGAATGATGTAATAAGTGGACATGACTTACTTCATTGGTAGGCCTTCACATGTATTAATGCATACACTGCTGCACTTCTGCGTACTGTTTCATATGCTGAACTACATCTGCACTATGAGATACCTAAGCAAAGGCAACACAGGTGATGTGATTGTGAAATGAGCAAAAGAAACTCCACGTTTTTCAATTACATTACTTGTGTTTTCTAAGTTTACGGATGACATTGTGCAGATGAACTTTAGGTCTGTCTATGGACACAGAAGAGGTCTGGCCGTTGTTCAAGAGTGAAGTGGACATGTTTTACTTCAATGGTAGGCCTTCACATGTATTATCTCCTCTGTATTCTTCAACAAGCATAAATTTGATATGCAACCCTGAGTAGGCCTCATCTTAAACAAACTTTTGGAGAGGACACACCTTATCGTCATCCTGAATCAATCATTTAATCTATCACATTTAACATCTATTAGTTGTACTGCTTCATTTCTTTAATCCTTACTTTCCTGCGTTTGCTACTTCTCTCATTCCTTTCTCTATTACTTAATTATTCTACTCCTTCCAGTATTTTTCTCAGTCCCTCTCTTCTCATACTTCTTCATTATTATTCACTCATTCTGTCTCTATTAATGTTACTGTTTCTGAATGATCTCAAAAAATTTTTAAAACAAGAACAGTAAGTATAAGGATAGGAAACAGACATTTATGTTACAAGAAAGACAGCTATAGGAAGTAAACAAAAGATACTGTTACTCGCAATCCACTGCTGATGATGTCACTGACCATGTCAAGAATGATATAATATGTGACATGATCAGAAGTGGATTGCGGGTAACAGTATGTTTTCTTTACTCCCTGTAGCTGTCTTTCTTGTAACATAACTGTCTGTTTCCTTCCCTTATACTTACTGTTCTTTTTTTAAAAAAAATTTTTGGGTTCGCTCCTGGTTCGCGTACCGGAGTGCGAACTGGAAGCGAACTAAAAGAAATAGAGGTTGGCAGAGTTTCAAAAATTCTACCAATTTTTTTTATAATGGGGAGGTAGTTCTGAAAAGAACTTTTTTTTTTGGTTTTTGTTGTTTTAAATTTTTTTTATTATTTTTCTGAACATTTTTTATATTTTTTTTGTTTTTTCTGAACATTTTGTAATTTTTTTGTTTTTTGGGGGGGAGGGGGGAAACAAAAATGATTCATTGAAAAGGGCTCAACAGGAGCAACGAAAAAAAGAAGAATTTATTTTTTGGGGCGTTTCGGGCAAACATGATTATTGATAGCTCTCATTATAAGAGTAATGCTACTTTCTCGGTAGCAAAGTGTTTGGCTGCACCACACGCACACTTGCTTTACTTCCCCCATGTCCATTTGAATGTTCGGGATCACCTCCCTCGCCTCTGGTCCTGATACTTCTTTGACAACAGATCTTCTCGCCATTGCCGGGGGATTTTGCTGTTCATCACGAAGCTGGGCAGCACTATAATTATTTGGGTGCCACCTACTCATATGCCTGTGCATCGTATAATTTCCGGAGCTGTATTTCTTGTCAGTGCCCCTTGAAAGTCGATCGTCGCAAATACGGCAAAACACATATCTGGCATTGACTTTTTTTTGCCCTGCTGGAAATGTAAAAAATTGCCAGATGTAGTTTTCTTTTCTATTGTATCTTCTGGGCTCCTCTCGCAAAAACTCAGGCTCTTCCTCCTCTTGCTCCTCTTCTTGATCTTCCTCTTCTTCTATGATTGCTTGAGCAGGTGGTCCTTTCTTCCCTTGAGGAGGTGGGGGTGGTGGTGGGGGAACACTAGCTGAAGCAACAATGGAAGCCATTTCTCTAGAATGTAAAAGGGTCTTTCTCTCACCAAGATGAAAGTCAGAGTGAGGAAAGATGGAGGGGTTTTCATCATTTGGGAAAAGCAAAAGTTCTCAACCAATGAAAAGTGTTATTTTTAGGTCACCTGACCTAGCCTTCCATCATTATGAAACCAAAAGTGAAATGAACCAATGAAAAGTTTTATTACCAAGTCACATGACCTCTCACGCTCATGTTACGCGCTGCGGAACGCTCCCCGGTTAGCTTCCGGGTCGCTGCGCTTCGCGCCTCGGTCCGCGCCCCGGGACACTTCCGGGTGCGCTAACGCGATACGTCACAAGACGCATTTCGCGGCAACGCGATACGTCGCGCTTTCGCGACGCGTCGCGGATCGCTTCCGGGGAGCTGCGTTTCGCGCCTCGGTCCGCGCCCCGGGGCACTTCCGGGTGCGCTAACGCAGTACCTCATAAGACGCATTACGCGGCAACGCGATACCGTCACTATGTTGATTTCTTATCGGTTCGCGGACCGGGTCGCGGCATCTATTTGAGCTAACGGAAAGCTTCCCGGTTCGCGGACCGGGAGCGAAACAAAAAAAATATTTAAAGAAAATTATTAATAAACATATAAAATATATTTTTGTATTTAAAGAAGAATACATTTTACAGCTATAGATATTAGCTTTTAAAAAACCAATGAAATTCATTGAAAAAACCATAGGTTATAGACCATATATAGTTAGGAATTTGCATTTACAAAACCTTGAAAATTCACTGAAAAAACCATAGGTTATACACCATATATAGTTAGGAATTAGCATTTAAAAAACCTTATTTTACTCACACAAAACCAATGAAATTCCATATATAGTTAGTTGTACTAACTATATATCACGCACCCGCAATCCACTGCTGATCATGTCACATATGACATCATTCATGACATGGTCAGTGACATCACTGATGACATCACTGATGACATCTCAAATGACATCACTGATGACATCACTGATGACATCTCAAATGACATCACTGATGACATCACTGATAAAATCTCATTTGACATTAATGATCACATCACTGATGACATCATTCATGTGATAATACGATGAACCTCTTCAGACTCTAATATAACCTTAGATACACTCAGTGTAAACAGACACTCACAGACTGTCACTCATCCATGGAGTTACTTACACACCTAGTCAGTCATGCAAAGAATCAATCACAGCTCCATTTTCACAACTATACAGTTATACACACCTTACTTATTCAAACATATACTAAAACATATTTACTCACTTATACAATCCTGGATACAAGAGCACAATGATCCATACAGCCACTCACACATTCACTGGCTCTTATGCACAGTTATTTATATATGTCAACTCTCACATGTACTGTATTTTACATATGTACTTACTTTGACATGTAGCACTGAGATATCTATTCACTCACCAATACAGTCATGCACACAGTCAACCACCCATACAGCTGTTTCCACATGCACTTTTGAACCCATACATCTATGCACAGAGTCATACACCTCCCAGCCACCCACACACACTCTCAGTCTCCCATACAAATGCTTGGGCAACCAATCAATAACCCATATAGTTACTCATATAGCTACTGATCAACACATGCAGCAGTTTACAGAACAACAGACATAATGATGCACAAATTAAGACAGTTTAGTCACTAACCCATGCACTCAGTGAGACACATTTAACCACTCACTCATACAGTCAGTCATGCACCTACTAAATCCTTCATCCAGACACTTATACATCCACTCATTCTTAAATATGTAAGACATATTTTAACTTTACAGAAAAATACAGTCACTGGATGTTGTCATCAGTGATGTCATCAGTGATGTCATTTGAGATGTCATCAGTGATGTCATCAGTGATGTCATTTGAGATGTCATCAGTGATGTCATTTGAGATGTCATCAGTGATGTCATCAGTGATGTCACTGACCATGTCATGAATGATGTCATATGTGACATGATCAGCAGTGGATTGCGGGTGCGTGATATATAGTTAGTACAACTAACTATATATGGAATTTCATTGGTTTTGTGTGAGTAAAATAAGGTTTTTTAAATGCTAATTCCTAACTATATATGGTGTATAACCTATGGTTTTTTCAGTGAATTTTCAAGGTTTTGTAAATGCAAATTCCTAACTATATATGGTCTATAACCTATGGTTTTTTCAATGAATATATATATATATACATATATAAACGCATATATATGCATATATATGTGCATATGCGTGCGTGTAGAGAGAGGTAGAGAGGCTAGAGGTGTAGAGAGGTAGAGGTAGAGAGGTAGAGAGTAGTAGAGAGAGAGGTAGAGAGGTAGAGAGTAGAAAGTGAGTAATAGAGAGTAGAGAGTAGAGAGTCAGTAGTAGAGAGTGAGTAGCAGAAAGAGAATAGTAGAGAGTGAGTAGTAGAAAGTAGTAGAGAGTGAGTAGTAGAGAGTAAGTAGTAGAGTGAGTAGTAGAGTGAGTAGTAGAGAGTAGTAGAGAGAGAGTAGTAGAGAGTGAGTAGTAAAGTGCAGTAGAAAGTGAGTAGTATAGAGTGAGTAGTAGAGAGAAAGTAGTGGAGAGTGAGTAGTAGAGAGTGGTAGAGTAAGTAGTAAAGAGTAGTAGAGAGTGAGTAGTAGAGAGTGAGTAGTAGAGAGAGTAGTAGAGAGTAGTAGAGTAGTAGAGAGTGAGTAGTAGAGAGTAGTGGAGTAGTAGAGAGTGAGTAGTAGAGCGTAGTAGAGAGTGAGTAGTAGAGTGAGTAGAAGAGAGTAGTAGAGAGTGAGTAGTAGAGTGAGTAGTAGAGAGTGAGTAGTAGAGAGTAATAGAGAATGAGTAGTAGAGAGTAGTGGAGAGTGAGTAGCAGAGAGTAGTAAAGAGCGAGTAGTAGAGAGCAAGTAGTAGAGAATGTGTAGTAGAGAGTGAGTAGTAGAGTAGTAGAGAGTAGTGGAGTCAAGTCGGTTGTAGCTAAGAGTAGTAGAGACTGAGTAGTAGAGAGAGTAGTAGAGAGTAGTAGAGAGTGAGTAGTAGAGTGAGTATTAGAGAGTGAGTAGTGGAGAATGAGTAGTAGAGAGTGAGTAGTAGAGAGTGAGTAGTAGAGAGTAATAGAGAGTGAGTAGCAGAGAGTAGTAGAGTGAGTAGTAGAGTGAGTAGTAGAGAGAGAGTAGTAGGTAGTAGTAGAGAGTGAGTAGTAGAGTAGTAGAGAGTGAGTGGTAGAGAGTGAGTAGTAGAGAGTAGTAGAGAGTGAGTAGTAGAGAGAGTAGTAGAGAGTAGTAGAGTAGAGAGAGCAGTAGAGAGTAGTAGAGTAGTAAAGAGTGAGTAGTAGAGAGTGAGTAGTACAGAGTAGTAGAGAGCGAGTAGTAGAGAGTGAATAGTAGAGAGTGAGTAGTAGAGAGAGTAGTAGTAGAGTAGAAAGAGTAGTAGAGAGTAGTAGAGTAGTAGAGAGTGAGTAGTAGAGCGTGAGTAGTACAGTGTCATAGAGAGTGAGTAGTAGAGAGACTGAGTTGTAGAGAGTGAGTAGTAGAGTAGAAGAGAGTGAGTGGTAGAGAGTAGTAGAGAGTAGTAGAGAGCGAGTAGTAGCAGAGAGTAGTAGAGAGTGAGTAGTAGAGAGTTGTAGCAAGTGAGTAGTAGAGAGTGAGTAGTAGAGAGAGAGTAGTAGAGAGTGAGTAGTAGAGAGTGAATAGCAGAGAGTAGTAAAGAGTGAGTAGTAGAGAGACAGTAGTAGAGAGTAGTAGTAGAGAGTGAGTGGTAGAGAGTAGTAGAGAAGTAGAGAATGAGTAGTAGAGAGTGAGTAGTAGAGAGTAGTAGTCAGTCAGTCAGTGTCAGTCAGTGTCAGTCAGCGTAAGGCAGTGTCAGTCAGTCAGTGTCAGTCAGGCAGTGTTAGTCAGTCAGTGAAAAGTCAGTGTCAGTGTCAGTCAATCAGTGTCAGTCAGTGTCAGTCAATCAGTGTCAGTCAGTGTCAGTCAGTGTCAGCTCTGCTGACCTGGTTCTCTGGCTCTAGAGCAGCTCTGCTGACCTGGTTCTTAGGCTCTAGAGCAGCTCTGCTGACCTGGTTCTCTGGCTCTAAAGCAGCTCTGCTGACTTGGTTTCTCTGGCTCTAAAGCAGCTCTGCTGGCCTGGTTCTCTGGCTCTAGAGCAGCTCTGCTGACCTAGTTCTTAGGCTCTAGAACAGCTCTGCTGACCTGGTTCTCTGGCTCTACAACAGCTCTGCTGACCTGGTTCTCTGGCTCTAAAGCAGCTCTGCTGACCCGGTTCTATAGCTCTAAAGCAGTTCTACTGACCTGGTTCTCTGGCTCTAGAGCAGCTCTGCTGACCTGGTCCCTTGGCTCTAAAGCAGCTCTGCTGACCTGGTTTGCTCCCTCTAAAGCAGCTCTGCTGACCTGGTTCTCTCGCACTACAGCAGCTCTGCTGACCTGGTTCTCTGGCTCTAGAGCAGCTCTGCTGACCTGGTTCTTAGGCTCTAGAGCAGCTCTGCTGACCTGGTTCTCTGGCTCTAAAGCAGCTCTGCTGACCTGGTTCTATGGCTCTAAAGCAGCTCTGCTGACCTGGTTCTCTGGCTCTAGAGCAGCTCTGCTGACCTGGTTCTCTAGCTCTAAAGCAGCTCTGCTGACCTGATTCTCTCCCTCTAAATCAGCTCTGCTGACCTGGTTCTCTGCCTCTAGAGCAGCTCTGCTGGCCTGGTTGTATGGCTCTAAACCAGTTCTGCTGACCTGGTTCTCTGGCTCTAAAGCATCTCTGCTGACCTAGTTTTCTGGCTCAACCAGCTCTGCTGACCTGGTTCTCTCCTCTAAAACAGCTCTGCTGACCTGGTTTCTCTGGCTCTAAAGCAGCTCTACTGACCTGGTTCTCTCCCTCTAAAGCAGCTCTTCTGACCTGGTTCTCTGCGTCTAGAGCAACTCTGCTGACCTCGTTCACTGGCTCTAAAGCAGCTCTGCTGACCTGGTTTTAAGGCTCTAAAGCAGCTCTGCTGACCTGGTTCTCTGGCTGTAGAGCAGCTCTCTGACCTGGTTCTCGGCTCTAAAGCAGCTCTGCTGACCTGGTTCTCTCCCACTAAAGAGCTCTGCTGACCTGGTTCTCTCCCTCTAAAGCAGCTCTGCTGACCTGGTTCTCGGCCTCTAGAGCAGCTCTGCCGACCTGGGTCTCTGGCTCTAGAGCAGCCCTGCTGACCTGGGTCTCTGGTTCTAGAGCAGCTCTGCTGACCCGATTCTTAGGCTCTAGAGCAGCTCTGCTGACCTGATTCTCTGGCTTTAAAGCAGCTCTGCTGACCTGGTTTCTCTGGCTTTACAGCAGCTCTGCTGACCTGGTTCTATTGCTCTAAAGCAGCTCTGCTGATCTGGGTCTCTGGCTCTACAACGGCTCTGCTGACCTGGTTCTCTGGCTCTAAAGCAACTCTGCTGACCTGTTCCATAGCTCTGAAGCAGCTCTGTCCACTCCTACAATCATCCTGATAGAAGCATATCCGTATCTAATCACTGAAACGTTAGTGCTTATAAACGTATCCAGCTGTCAACGACTGGCACTCTAGGAACCCAGTCACTGTCTATGCACTTGCAGAATGATTCAGGCATTGAGACAAGCAGTGGTACAGTCAAATGTTCACAATATATGAGGTCCGTTTACCCCTTGCAGACTAATGAGTCAGTCCTACAAAAGTCCAGGTAATAGTCATGTTTTTCTGGAATCACACTGTGAGTCTGTGTCCACTCCTACAATCATCCTGACAGAAGCATGTCCTTATCTAATCACTCTGCTGAAACATAAGCGCATATAAACCTATCCTGCTGTCAACTACTAGCACTCTAGGAGCTAAGTCACTATCTATGCACTTGCAGAATGACTCTGGCATTGAGACAAGCAATGGTATAGTCAAATGTGCAAAATGTATGCAGTCTCTTAACCCCTTGCAGACTACTGAGTCAGTCCTACAAAAGTCCTGGTAATAGTCATGCTTGTCTGGAATCACACTTTGAGTCTGTGTCCACTCCTACAATCATACTGACAGAAGCATTTCCTTATCTAATCACTATGCTGAAACATAAGCGCTTATAAACGTATCCTGCTGTCAACTACTAGCACTCTAGGAACCCAGTCACTGTCTATGCACTTGCAGAATGACTCTGGCATTGAGACAAGCAGTGGTACAGTCAAATGTGCACAATGTATGCTGTGCCTTAACCCCTTGCAGACTACTGAGTAAGTCCTGTAAAAGTCCAGGTAATAGTCATGCTTGTCTGGAATCACACTATGAGTCTGTGTCCACTCCTACAATCATCCTGACAGAAGCATGTCCTTATCTAATCACTCTGCTGAAACACAAGCGCTTAGAAACGTATCCTGCTGTCAACTAATAGCACTCTAGGAGCCAAGTCACTGTCTATGCACTTGCAGAATGACTCAGGCATTGAGACAAAACCTAAGCACTTATAAATTAACTGAGCACTCTGTTCGCAGCACTGTCATCATTCTAGTTACTAGTGATGTTCTTATAGAATGACCTAGGCACCAACACAAGTACACGTAAAATATTCTGTGCACAATCCCTACAAACCTCTAAGCAGATACATATTACTGGTACACTCCACTAAATACTGAAGTAGTACTCATGCAGCCTAGGATACCTCCTGTCAGTCTCATGCAGTTCATCAATCAGCCATCCAGCACTATGTTCTTATTGTATCACTCTGCCAATACCTAAGCACTTATGGGGCAGATTTATAAGCCCCCTACGCCACCTGTACGTCACTTTTTGTAACATAGTAATGGCGCTGGGGACTCCTCCATATTTACAAGGAGAGGAAAAGTCACCCTGCGTGGCTTTTCCTCTCTTTGAAAATACGACCCATTCAGACGCAGCACTTTGCGTTGAAGGGGCGTTCCATGGGTGTTGCTGTGTCTGTTCCCACACAACACCCATGGAATAACACATCTTAAGACTTACGAGAAAGTGTAAATCTGTAGATACGTGTGAATGGTGCGCCACCCTAGAGGTGGTGTAGTGAGGCACAACAAGGAGAAATTTTTTTATTTCTCCTCGTTTTTCCTCTTTCAATGCATGCTGCATTCCACAACACACATTGAAGGAGGAAAATGCCTTTAGTGATTGTTTTTGTGCAGGAAGTAGTCCCTTCCTGCACAAAAACAATCTCCCCACGACACAGATATCCTTGCACCTTGGTGCAAGGGTTCCTGCGTCACTGCATGGCTGAAGTGTGTGTGCTAGTGCAGAGGGAGCACAGAATTGCGACATATTCATGTAAATATGTCACATCCCTGTGCTTCAGAAGTCCCGCAGCGCGGTGCAGCCAAAGGGCTTGCAGACTGCCACGCTGCAGCACTTCCTCATAGATCTGCCCCTATAAATTCACCATACAGTACCAATGCATTCTTTCAGTCAATCATGCTCTACACATACATTCAACCAAACTTTCAGACATTACCATGTAATTATAGTTTTTTTTTTAAACCAGATAAGGTAGTCCTGGACTTTTTTTTTCTTCTGTTTTTTGTTTTTTATTTTTTGGGTAGTTTTTTAACAAGTTTGTACTTTTTTGGGTGTTTTTCAAAAAATGAACAAAAAAGGAACTAAGTAAACAGTTAGCTTTTGGAATTCAACATCATTCCAAAAACAAAAAAATAAAAAATAAAATTGCATTTGTCGTTCCGTTGAGCTGCACAAATAGCGTCCACTGACTGTTCACCATAACAGATGATGGTTTTGCACTTAGTGCACTGCTGCTGCAGAAAAGCAAATTCTGGGCGAATGTCTACTGGTGGTGCTGAAGTGGACGCTTCGGAGGTGCTAGCAATGCCTGGTGGTGGATTTTTTGCCGTTTGCCTCATTTCTTCTCGCGCTACATTCTTCGGGTGAATGGTCCGCAGATGTTTATACATACTCGCTGTTCCACAGGAGTATTTCTTGTCACTGCCTCATGAAAGGACCCTGTCACACAGCAAGCATGTGACATTTTTTGTATTGACCTTTTTTTCTCTTGCAGGAAAGGTGAAACATTTCCATACCACTGATTCAGGCCTCTGCTTGGGTGGATCTTCCTTCAAGATATCTTCAACTGAAGAATGATGAGGAGCTTGCGAACCAGATATCATTTCTCCAATGCAATTTTTTAAAAACACCCAAAAAATTCCAAAAACAGCTCTGGAAGAAGTAGAGATATCTCTCACCAACTGCTCCAAACAGAATAATTAAAATGGGTGGGGTCCTTCAATAGTTACAGTAGAAAATGTTATGAACCAATCAAATCTTTTTTTTTTGAGGTCACATGGGATCCGCGCACCGTACCCTTAAGAAGCGCGCAACTGACGCATATTCGCGAAAATATATTTTAAAATAATATACGTTTATTACAAGTAGAAATATATTATTTTTATGAATACCTTAGATAATCTTTTGCCCTAATATGTACATTAAAGACACGTACATATCATTTTAGAACATATAAAATTTCACGGGAGTCGCGCACCTAGCGTGCCCAGCACGTATATGACGTCACGCGGGGTCCCCACCGCACAAGCATTGTGTACCGTAATACGCATGTGTCGTGAATGCGCTGGAGCAGGAGTCGCGGACTGGTCGCATACTGGTCGCGCACACCACGTAACATTGTACGTATACGCGGATCCTTCACAACTTTTCCAAAATGGCAGCTAGAATACGTTTACCCGCTGCGGTAGGTACGCTTTGGGTGCGCAACTCCCCAAAAAACTTTTAAAAGAAAATTATATAAATGTATTAAATACAAAAAAACAAAATAATTACAAATATTTCAGTTTTAAATTTATTTTAATTTTTTGTTTTTGCAATTGTCAGAAAAATATATAATGTTTAATAAATAAAATATTTATAAATAAACAGTTAAAAAAACTGTAGGAATTCAGTACAAAAAAATAGATATAACGACTATTGCACTTAAAAATGAGCATTTAAAAAACCTTTGAAATTCACTGAAAAAACCATAGGTTTCATGTGTGTTATAGTTAGCTGGACATTTCACTCGTACAGAACCATAGAAATTCCTCTGTTATAGTTGGTTGTGCTAACTATAACTCGCGCGCCCGCAATGCACTGCTGATGATGTCACATATTACATCATTCATGACATGGTCAGTTCCATCACTGATGACATCAATGTGAGAAGTTGGCTTGGTATATGATGCTCACGAGTTCTAGTGATCACCTTGTACCATGCCAAGCAACCCTTATGATGATTGGTTGTAAGTCAACCTTATAGACCAGCTATCCTAGTAGTGTGGACAAAGCAGTCTTAGGCATGTGAAGCAAGCTGTTTTACCATAAACAATCCCCTTGAATACCAAATGAAAGGACACCACACAGATATATATTGAAAATATATATATATTTATTTACTACAAATATCCCCTATACTCTTTTTGAGCACAGAAGCAAATGCGTTAAAACAAAACACAGTTTAAATACACAAAAGTTGCACAATATGGATGAGCCCTAGGGGCCACTTAAACCATATACTAAAATAGTGGTATAAGAACCACCAAGGGGAAAGGAAAGAGGCCTAGGGCCTGGGGAATCGCTGGAGCTGTTCGGGACTAGCAGTGATGAAGTCGGGAAAGGCCCGCGGGACTCGGGTGCAGTGCTTAAAGTGCACGCATGCACCAATGTTAAGTCAATGGTGCGTAAAAGTTACAAAGTTAGTGTTTTAGGAACCTTCCGACTGACCTAGGAGGACAAAACTTTAGATCTAGGCACTAGAGGTGTGTACCAGTGTAGGAACATCGGCGTTGCTGAGTTACCTCACCCACAGGAAGCGGGTGCACAGGTGCGAAGATGTGTCGGGTTTCGTTACGCAGGTCGATGGTGCCTGGAGATGAAGATGCTGCAGGCGGGTCGTCGAGGAGAGTTCCGGTGGATCCAAGGATGGATCTGAAGATGTGAAGACCTAAAAGCAGAGGGGACAATGTTCAAAGTCACTAGCCAGTGACTACCGTGGAACCAGGATGGAACCAGGCGATGTTGGGTGCAAACAGGTGAAGAGGTGCAGCTTATCTCCGCAGCCACGTGGACACGAAGAGGTCAAGGACGTCCAGGAGTCGATCACGAGCTGTCCCACAAAGGCTCTAGCTGATGGCGGTGTTGGCAACTTGATTGGAGTAAACAGGCCTTGGCTAATGCAAGCCACGCAGGAAATGAAAAAAGCTTATCACTCGGACCAGCAAGGTCAGAGCGGGTGCTGCATTTCAGGGGAGCAAGGGCCAGTCTGGAGCAACCAGACCAGCGGTGTAGTTTGTAGATTTCGTTGCCAAGATGGCCGCTAGCCACGTGGCAAGTGGCCGGGATGGCGCGTCGAGTGGCAAAGTGCAAAAGGGCCCCACGCAGATCGTGAAGATGCTGGGGGGCAGATCTTCGGTGCAAATGCTGCTCGGTGGTGGGGCTTCTCAAACCCCAAAGCACAGCGTCGAGGGTGCCTCGGGTGTTGCACAGTCAGCTTCTCGGGGGTCTTTCGAGATGGCCGGTCCCACGTCTCTCGGTGCCTCCACGGGTCTCTTCTTTGCAGGGACTGTGGATCGGGCTCTGAGATGTCTGGGAGTCTGGGTCTCATCGGGCTCTGGGCTCGGGCTCCTGCAGGAGGCGGCGGCAAAGCAAACGTCGAGTTGCTGGTTGGTGCCTGTATTCACAGGGTGGTCACTCCTTGGCCACAAGGGAGATTCTCTTCAGTCTTCTGTGCAGCAGAATGTCGAAGTCCAGCTTTCTTCTTAGTTTCAAGTCGAGTTCAGGATGATCTGAGGTCTTGGGACACAGCTCCTATTCTTATTCCAAATCTAGGGGCCGGATTACCTGCTAGGTCCCTCCTCTGGGTGGGACCAGGAAGGGGGGTGGTTACACCCCCTTTCCTTTGTCCAGCTTCGCGCCAAGACTGGGGCTGGAGAGCCCCAGCACCGGTTTGAGCTGGCCTATGCACAGGGACACCTTGTGTGCCCCAGGCATGTCTGATTCTATTCAGCCCTGTCCTACCCAATACACAAAATCCTGTCTGGGGTGGTGCTAGCACCTCCCAAGGCAGGAAACCCTTTGTCCAGGCCTCCCTCGCTGGAAGGACTCCCAGCATCAGGAGGTCAGACTTGTGTCTGTGGTGGCAGCATCCATTTTGTGATGCTGAGGCTCATGTTTAACTTTAACCGGGGTTCAGGTTAGGTACATGTCGTGTCCCTCTAGAAGGGTGAAATGCTACCCCCGTCACCAGAACTGGCGAGGGGGTAGTATTCCAATTCGTATGACACCTTACTCGACATGTTTTGATAAAGCCAAACCAAAGATAGCATTTAACCGCGAGGTTCATAATGCACTTAAGAGTGTATGGTATGGCAGTATCATGGAACAGCTAAAGGACTTGGTTCCGAAAGCTGCAGACAGGCTCAGCTCATGCCAGAGCACCATCTCACATATTTCCAAGCACTCTGCCTCCAGGATTGAAGAGGCCTTCCATAGGAGTGGCTGATAGGAACATATGTGTCCATTTTAGGTTAGATATAGGCATACTATACCTAAGTAAGGGGTGATTACACCGACTTACCCCAGCTGAGCGATCAGCCAGTTGTGTCAAACATGGAGGCCAGGCCAGGGGTGGCACAATACATGCTGCAGCCCCTGGTAGGCCTTGGAAACACCTATGCCCTGGGTACCTGGGGTACACTGTTACAGGGGCCAATAAGGTGAACCAGTTCCAATTGGTAATGTACCTAAGGTACATGGAGTCCATTTTAAGGAGAGAGCAATTAGCCTGGGGCCCTGAATAGCAGGATCCCAGGCCAACTAAGTCAAAAAACAGCTAAACACTAGGCAAAAAGTTTGGGGGTACCCATAGTCAGATATCCACCTTCCTACACAACCCCCCCCCCCCCAAACGAAAGGAGATAAGGCTATCCTTGACCAGGTAAGCCTATATTGCCCAAGTGGCCATATAAGGAAGTACCAGCTCTGGCTTGGTTACCCCCTGTCTCATGGTCCACTAAGCAATCCCTCACCCTAAGCGTATCTGAGGGTCTCCACCAATGAGAATCTCTACCTGTGGTGTGTTTTGGCAAAGTTAAAGGCTGGTGTTGAGATGGAGTACTGAAGTGAGATTCCTCTGTAGGACTCAGCTTCCTCCAATCACTCTCCACCATGAAGGCCTTTCTTTCCTTGACTGAGTTGCACTGTGCTCTCAGGGTCAACCTCTGGTTACCTAAAGCTGGAGGCTGAGTCCCTTTTGTTGGCTTACTGGAGGGACAGGTCAGGTTTGGGGCCTTGGGGTCCCAGGTTTGGCTGTACCCAACAGTGTCCTTTTGGGGGTGGTCCCTAACTAGTTGTAAGGGGGATCCCTCAGACGTTTTTAAAGTTTTCACCTTGCTAGTGCTGCTAGCTTTGGTGCCCCTAATCTGCTGATGGGGGTGCTTTATTTGACAGGGGGCCCTTTGGGGCTCACTGACCTTGTTGTCCTCTGCAGCCCTGGGCTGGCTGAGGCAAGGTAGAGAGGGGCAGGTTACCTGCTCCAGACTGGGTCCCACCTTGGAAGGGTCCACTGACATCAGGGGCTCTGCCAGGCTAGGCCTGACTACCTCTGGGGCAGTTTCTTCACAAGGGGTAAGATCAGTTCCCTGAGGAGGCTGATCCTTTCCTAATGTCTGGTGGGAGGGAGATTTCTCTTCCTCCTCAATGCTCTCTGTTTGTGTGGAGTGATCCATAGTTTCAGGCTTCACAACACATGAATCAGTTTGAGTTTGGGCTGTGGCCATCACAGCCCCACCAACCTTTTCAGGAAGGGACTCCGTTTGGGTATGGGCTGTTACCATAACAGCTCTGCTAACTTTCTCAGGAAGAATTTGTACTGAAGATGGGGATGAGATTTGCTCAGCCCTACCAACCTTTTCAGGAAGGACATCTTGTATTGGGGCTGTGGCCAGCACAGCCCCGCTAACCTTTCCATGGAGATTTACCATTTTAGAATGGGTTTGTTGTTCAACCTCAGCCCAGGCTGAGATTTCCAAATCATTCCCCAGTAGACAATCTACAGCAAGTTTGGGGACACTGCCACTCTCTTTGGGCCAGTGACTCCTCCCCAGCTGAGATTTACCACGGCTATGGGATGATTTTTCTGAACTCCATCAATGTTTGTCACCTGGTATGTGGCACCAGGTAAAAGTTGCCTAGAGGGGACTAGATTCTCAATCACCATGGTGATACTAGCCCCTGTGTCTCTGTAGGCCTCAACTTTCAAACCATTGATGAGGGGTTCCTGTCTATACTTGCTCAAAGTGTTTGGGCAATCAGAGAAATTGGCAAACCCCATGCCAGTTTCATAGACAAGATCAGTTGAGGACCTGGTTAGGCCAGAGTCCACCTGTGTTCCAAACGTAAACCCACCCAAATTCTAGGGGGTGCTCCCACCACCTGGGGGACCACTGCTAACAGTGACAGGAGGTGTTGGAGCTTTACCTGGAGGTATGTTTCCTTATTACTATTCTTTGGACAACAGCTGTCTGTTTTCCAATGGCCAACCTGTTTACAGGCATGGCAGTAAGGCTTTTTCTGTGTAGAGGAAGTGTCTTGGGACCCACCCCCATCCTTGGAGTTTTGGGGCCTTGGGGAAGTCTTCTCTTTGGTTTTATCCCCACCTTTCTCTTGAGGCTTGGTAGTCTCTTTCTTTTGGTCACCACCCTGGTTCTTAGGCCTGATCCTGGTTCTGACCCATTTGTCTGCCCTCTTACCCAGTTCTTGTGGAGAGGTCAGATCAGAGTCCACCAGGTGCTGATGTAGAAGCTGATTTTGACAATTACTTAAGATTTGCTCTCTCATAATTAAATTATACAATCCTGTATAGTCTGTAACCTTACTTCCCAGCAACCAGCCCTCCAGAGCCTTAGTGGCACATTCAACAAATTCAGACCAGTCCTGAGTCTGTGTCTTCTGGGTTTCTCTGAACATTAACCTGTACTGTTCAGTGGTTAAGCCTAACCCATCAATCAGAGCACTCTTCAGGACCAGGTAGTTTCTAGAATCCCCATCACTAACTGTGAGGATTCTGTCTCGGCCTCTACCTTCAAAGGAGAGCCACAAGATTGCTGCCCACTGCGGGATCTGCTGTACTCTGCAGGCTCTCTCAAGTGCAGTCATCCATTTGTGGATATCATCCCCAGCTTTGTAGGGGGACACAATCTTACTCAGGTTTCTATTGTCATAGGACCTGTCTTTATCCTTAGGGATAGTGCTGCCACCAGTGGATCCTAATCCACTCTCTCTATGCTGTCTTGCTCGAGCAAGTTTCTCTTTGGCCAGGGCAACTTCCAATTCTTGCTTCTGGATCCTAAGCTCAGCCTCTCTCATTTTGGCCTCATGCTCCCTTCTCTGAGGGCTAGTCAACCCCCTTCTGGAGTGACCATGAGAACCTCTAGAAGCTTGGGAGGTATTGGACTCACCTGAGTGATTCCTCCTCCTCCTTTGCTCCTGGTTAAGTCCACTTGGGGGTCTGAATGGGTTGGACCCACTTTCAGTCCCAAATAAGCTTAAGTTAGCCAGGTTAAGCCTGCTGACTAACACCTGGCTATGTCTACCATCATCAGAATCACTTCCTTCCTCCTCCTCTTCCTCTTCTTCCTCATCCTCAGGCTGAGTATCTCCAGTGACCTGGTTTTCCTCATCTATCTGGATGATAGGGACAGGGGTGTCAGTGTTATAATCTTCAGTGGGAGAGCCTCCATCTCCATTCCCTGAGGGGCCTGCTTTGGAGGTCTTTAGAGCTTCAGACTTTTCTAACAGCTCTCTGGGGTGTCCTGCTGTAGGGGTAGGACCCGTTTTGATTCCTCTTAAGGAACACAGCTGCCTCAGTTCTTTAAAGTTGAATATAGCAAATTTGGATGGTGCCTTTGGAGGGTCACTCTCAACAGGGATAGGTCCAGTGGACCCCTCTGCTCCAGACATTGCTCTAGTGTGGGTGGATGTGTTGCAATCTACCTACACTGGTGTTTACCTACTAAACCTGTCTAGTAGTTGTAGTCAGGGTGTGCTACTCCCTATCCTCTACAACAACTAAGTTCAGTAGAACTTAAGTATACCATTCTTGTTTTTGATGTACCTATCAGGTACCTGTATGATCTTTCAAATGATACTCTCAAAGATTGTAATGGTAAAACAACAGCAAGCTCAAATCCCAACCGCTGCTCACCAATGTGAGAAGTTGGCCTGGTATATGATGCTCACTAGTTCTAGTGATCACCTTGTATCATGCCAAGCAACCCTTATGATGATTGGTTGTAAGTCAACCTTATAGACCAGCTATCCTAGTAGCGTGGACAAAGCAGTCTTAGGCTAAACTCTGTAAAGGCATGTGAAGCAAGCTGTTTTACCATACACAATTCCCTTGAATACCAAATGAAAGGACACCACACAGATATATATTGAAAATATATATATATTTATTTACTACAAATATCCCCTATACGCTTTTTGAGCACAGAAGCAAATGCGTTAAAACAAAACACAGTTTAAATACACAAAAGTTGCACAATATGGATGAGCCCTAGGGGCCACTTAAACCATATACTAAAATAGTGGTATAAGAACCACCAATGGGAAAGGAAAGAGGCCTAGGGCCTGGGGAATCGCTGGAGCTGTTCAGGACTAGCAGTGATGAAGTCGGGAAAGGCCCGCGGGACTCGGGTGCAGTGCTTAAAGTGCACGCATGCACCAATGTTAAGTCAATGGTGCGTAAAAGTTACAAAGTTAGTGTTTTAGGAACCTTCCGACTGACCTCGGAGGACAAAACTTTAGATCTAGGCACTAGAGGTGTGTACCAGTGTAGGAACATCGGTGTTGCTGAGTTACCTCACCCACAGGAAGCGGGTGCACAGGTGCGAAGATGTGTCGGGTTTCGTCACGCAGGTCGATGGTGCCTGGAGATGAAGATGCGGCAGGTGGGTCGTCGAGGAGAGTTCCGGTGGATCCAAGGATGGATCTGAAGATGTGAAGACCTGAAAGCAGAGGGGACAATGTTCTATGTCACTAGCCAGTGACTACCGTGGAACCAGGATGGAACCAGGCGATGTTGGCTGCAAACAGGTGAAGAGGTGCAGCTTGTCTCCGCAGCCACGTGGACACGAAGAGGTCAAGGATGGCCAGGAGTCGATCACGAGTCGATCACGAGCTGTCCCACAAAGGCTCTAGCTGATGGCGGTGTCGGCAACTTGATTGGAGCAAACAGGCCTTGGCTAATGCAAGCCACGCAGGAAGTGGAAAAAGCTTATCTCTCGGACCAGCAAGGTCAGAGCGGGTGCTCCTTTTCAGGGAAGCAAGGGCCAGTCTGGAGCAACCAGACCAGCGGTGTAGTTTGTAGATTTCGTCGCCAAGATGGCCACTAGCCATGTGGCAAGTGGCCGGGATGGCGCGTCGAGTGGCAAAGTGCAAAAGGGCCCCACGCAGATCGTGGAGATGCTGGGGGGCTGATCTTCGGTGAAAATGCTGCTCGGTGGTGGGGCTTCTCAAACCTTAAAGCACAGCGTCGAGGGTGCCTCGGGTGCTCCACAGTCAGCTTCTCGGGGGTCTTGCGAGATGGCCGGTCCCACGTCTCTCGGTGCCTCCACAGGTCTCTTCTTTGCAGGGACTGTGGATCGGGCTCTGAGATGTCTGGGAGTCTGGGTCTCGTCGGGCTCTGGGCTCGGGCTCCGGCAGGAGGCGGCGGCAAAGCAGACGTCGAGTTGCTGGTTGGTGCCTGTATTCACAGGGTGGTCACTCCTTGGCCACAAGGGAGATTCTCTTCAGTCTTCTGTGCAGCAGAATGTCGAAGTCCAGTTTTCTTCTTAGTTTCAAGTCGAGTTCAGGATGATCTGAAGTCTTGGGACACAGCTCCTACTCTTATTCCAAATCTAGGGGCCGGATTACCTGCTAGGTCCCTCCTCTGGGTGGGACCAGGAAGGGGGTGGTTACACCCCTTTTCCTTTGTCTAGCTTCGCGACAAGACTGGGGCTGGAGAGCCCCAGCACCGGTTTGAACTGGCCTATGCACAGGGATACCTTGTGTGCCCCAGGCATGTCTGATTCTATTCAGCCCTGTCCTACCCAATACACAAAATCCTGTATGGGGTGGTGCTAGCACCTCCCAAGGCAGGAAACCCTTTGTCCAGGCCTCCCTCGCTGGAAGGACTCCCAGAAGCAGGAGGTCAGACTTGTGTCTGTGGTGGCAGCATCCATTTTGTGATGCTGAGGCTCATGTTTAACTTTAACCGGGGTTCAGGTTAGGTACATGTCGTGTCCCTCTAGAAGGGTGGAATGCTACCCCCGTCGCCAGAACTGGCGAGGGGGTAATATTCCAATTCGTATGACACCTTACTCGACATGTTTTGATAAAGCGAAACCAAAGATAGCATTTAACCGCGAGGTTCATAATGCACTTAAGAGTATATGGTATGGCAGTATCATGGAACAGCTAAAGGACTTGGTTCCGAAAGCTGCAGACAGGCTCAGCTCATGCCAGAGCACCATCTCACATATTTCCAAGCACTCTGCCTCCAGGATTGAAGAGGCCTTCCATAGGAGTGGCTGATAGGAACATATGTGTCCATTTTAGGTTAGATATAGGCATACTATACCTAAGTAAGGGGTGATTACACCGACTTACCCCAGCTGAGCGATCAGCCAGTTGTGTCAAACATGGAGGCCAGGCCAGGGGTGGCACAATACATGCTGCAGCCCCTGGTAGGCCTTGGAAACACCTATGCCCTGGGTACCTGGGGTACACTGTTACAGGGGCCAATAAGGTGAACCAGTTCCAATTGGTAATGTACCTAAGGTACAAGGAGTCCATTTTAAGGAGAGAGCAATTAGCCTGGGGCCCTGAATAGCAGGATCCCAGGCCAACTAAGTCAAAAACCAGCTAAACACTAGGCAAAAGGTTTGGGGGTAACCATAGTCAGATATCCACCTTCCTACAGAGGGAGCACAGAATTGCGACATATTCATGTAAATATGTCACATCCCTGTGCTTCAGAAGTCCCGCAGCGCGGTGCAGCCAAAGGGCTTGCAGACTGTCACGCTGCAGCACTTCCTCATAGATCTGCCCCTATAAATTCACCATACAGTACCAATGCATTCTTTCAGTCAATCATGCTCTACACATACATTCAACCAAACTTTCAGACATTACCATGTAATTATAGTTCTTTTTTTAAACCAGGTAAGGTAGTTCTGGACTTTTTTTTTCTTCTGTTTTTTTTTTTTTTTTTTGGTAGTTTTTTTTACAAGTTTGTAATTTTTGGGGTGTTTTTCAAAAAATGAACAAAAAAGGAACTAAGTAAACAGTTAGCTTTTGGAATTCAACATCATTCCAAAAACAAAAAAAAACAAAAAAATTGCATTTGTCGTTCCGTTGAGCTGCACAAATAGCGTCCACTGACTATTCACCATAACAGATGATGGTTTTGCACTTAGTGCACTGCTGCTGCAGAAAAGCAAATTCTGGGCGAATGTCTACTGGTGGTGCTGAAGTGGACGCTCCGGAGGTGCTAGCAATGCCTGGTGGTGGATTTTTTGCCGTTTGCCTCATTTCTGCTCGCGCCACATTCTTCGGGTGAATGGTCCGCAGATGTTTATACATACTCGCTGTTCCACAGGAGTATTTCTTGTCACTGCCTCATGAAAGGACCCTGTCACACAGCAAGCATGTGACATTTTTTGTATTGACCTTTTTTTCTCTTGCAGGAAAGGTGAAACATTTCCATACCACTGATTCAGGCCTCTGCTTGGGTGGATCTTCCTTCAAGATATCTTCAACTGAAGAATGATGAGGAGCTTGCGAACCAGATGCCATTTCTCCAATGCAATTTTTTAAAAACACCCAAAAAATTCCAAAAACAGCTCTGGAAGAAGTAGAGATATCTCTCACCAACTGCTCCAAACAGAATAATTAAAATGGGTGGGGTCCTTCAATAGTTACAGTAGAAAATGTTATGAACCAATCAAATCTTTTTTTTTGAGGTCACATGGGATCCGCGCACCGTACGCTTAAGAAGCGCGCAACTGACGCATATTCCGAAAATATATTTTAAAATAATATACGTTTATTACAAGTAGAAATATATTATTTTTATGAATACCTTAGATAATCTTTTGCCCTAATATGTACATTAAAGACACGTACATATCATTTTAGAACATAAAAAATTTCACGGGAGTCGCGCACCTAGCGTGCCCAGCACGTATATGACGTCACGCGGGGTCCCCACCGCGCAAGCATTGTAATACGCATGTGTCGTGAATGCGCTGGAGCAGGAGTCGCGGACCGGTCACATACTGGTCGCGCACACCACGTAACATTGTACGTATACACGGATCCTTCACAACTTTTCCAAAATGGCAGCTAGAATACGTGGACCCGCTGCGGTAGGTACGCTTTGGGTGCGCAACTCATCCAAAAACTTTTAAAAGAAAATTATATAAATGTATTAAATACAAAAAACAAAATAATTACAAATATTTCAGTTTTAAATTTATTTAAAAATTTTTTTTGAAATTGTCAGAAAAATATATAATGTTTAATAAATAAAATATTTATAAATAAACAGTTAAAAAAACTGTAGAAATTCAGTACAAAAAAATAGATATAACGACTATTGCACTTAAAAATTAGCATTTAAAAAACCTTTGAAATTCACTGAAAAAACCATAGGTTTCATGTGTGTTATAGTTAGCTGGACATTTCACTCGTACATAACCATAGAAATTCCTCTGTTATAGTTAGTTGTGCTAACTATAACTCGCGTGCCCGCAATGCACTGCTGATGATGTCACATATTACATCATTCATGACATGGTCAGTTCCATCACTGATGACATCACTGATGACATCTCAAATGACATCACTAATTACCCAACATCATCCAAGTGACAATCTGATACACCTCATCACACACTAGTATAACCTTTGATCACTCACTGTAAAATACAGAGTACCATATTTGAAAGAATTGACACACACATACCAGTTACTACATACGCACTCACTGATTCATAAGTCTATACTCACAACTGTCCATTCACCCACAGAATCACTTATACATGCATTCACTGATCAATGGTAACACTATCAAATGTACTCATACACCTATATAGACATTGACACATCAGCAGTCATCCTAGTCGGTTATGCAGTGATGCTACTCACTCATGAAAAGAATCAATCACACTTACAATTGTACACTCATTCATACAGTTACTCTCACAATCTCTGACTCTTACGTATACGTATTTATATACACTAACTCTCATATACAATGCCTTTTATTTTTCTATTTTATTGGAGAAGTACCACTGACACATATATTCACTTACCAACACACAAATAAACACACTCAGACACCCAAACAACTGTTTCCATAAACACTCCTAAACACTCCTAACCCATATGCCTAGACAATCAACCACTCACACATCTATGCATAGATGTACAACTCCCCCACCCAACCACAGATACACTCAGTCTCCCTTACAAATACTCATCCAACTAATCAATAACTAATATAGCCACTCATGTAATTAGTGACCAATTGATGTACAGGTTATAGAACAACAGAGACAGTGATACACGCATTCACATAGTTTGGTTACTAGCCCATATATTTAGTGAGACACATTTAATTACTCACTTAAACAAACAGTCAGAAAGCTACTAAATCCTCCATCCAGACAGTTATATATCCACTCAATCTTCAGTACAGATTGGTATATATATATAATAGATATTTAAATTTCAAACAAAACCACATTCACTGGATGATGTCATCAGTGATGTCATTTGAGATGTCATCAGTGATGTCATTGACCTATGGTTTTTTCAGTGAATTTCAAAGGTTTTTTAAATGCTAATTTCTAACTATAACGTCTCTGAAAACTATGTTTTTTGAATATATATATATATCACTGAAAAAAAACAAAGGTTAAGGAGACATTTTATTTAGGCTCAGGTTTCACTTGTAGAAACTAGAGAAATTCAAAAGTTATAGTTAGCTGAGCTAACTATAACTCGCGCCTTCACAATGAACTGCTTATGACATCACTTATTACATAACTCATGACATGGTGAATTTCGTAGTTTTTAAAATTGTATTTCCTAAATGTAACATCCCTGTAACCTTTGTTTTTTTCTGTCAATTTCTAAGGTTTTTTAAATGCTAATTCCTAACTATAACGTCCCTGTAACCTTTGTTTTTTTAGTACGTTTTTAGGTCGAGCCTTGGCAGCGCACATGCGCTGTCTGGAAGATCTGCTGTCATAATCTTGCCTGCTTCATGCTATTGGCTTAGTCCTGCATTGCTCTTTTTTCCTAGCTCCTTATTGGCTAGTGCTCCTGATACATCATTTCCATTTAAGCGGAGGAGCACCGGCCAACTACAGTTTTCTTACGCAGTAGGTTGTTATCATTCCCTTTGTGAAGTACTTATTTTATATCCTGCAAGTAATTCACCGGGGTGCATGCTTCACTGGCCACCACATGCATGACTTTTTTAAATTTTGAAGTGACTTTATTGGAAACGCAAGTTTCTAGCCTTGAGGATGGGAGAATGGCCCTTTCTGATGAACCTCCCGGAATGGCGGCGGGCGTGTAGTAGCACAGAATGCAGATTGTGTGGCTACCATTCAGAAGCTATGGAACATATTGTCTGTGCATGCCCTGCACTGCTCATAGCCAGACGGTCACTGTTGCGAGGCCAATGTAATATGTTGGGAGTTCGATCTTGCCGTCAAGCAATAATGGCCGCTCTTGATCCTGACAACACCAAGCTAAACATTGGGCTTGCGAAATTTGTCCATAAAGCGTTAAAACTCCTCGAAGCCACTCTCCAACCTTAAAGTCTTCCCAGCATAGCAGAGCGGTCGAGTTAAAGAGTCACAACATCCAAATCAGAGACTACAAGAAACCTAGATTTATGTAATGTATCGGAACATTATCAGATTTTATTGGCCCTCGAATTTTAAACTATTTCAAATTAATTGTTTTAAAGCTTTTTATCACAGTCATTTTTATTATTCTTCGTCATGTCGTAAATTGTAAATGTTTTTTTTTCTTAACCAATCAATAAAGAATTATATATATGATATAAAAAGTGACTTTAAAATTTTTACTCAGAGCTGCAAAAGCCCCTCTCCCTTGAAGGACTGCTCCTTCCCGTTCTTGCAGCAGCTCATTCAATCACCAGGTCTGATACCTTCGGGTTGAGTCTGTGCTATATACTACTTTTTATTTTATTAAAATGTCCTTCTCCTCTGCCCACTCGCCATTGCTCCTCTCTCCACATTGTTCACTCCCCACCTTTTCATCCGTTGCTCCCTTCTTCCTTCCTTCGTTTTTGAGCTTTTATTTAATTATTATTAAAATAGGGGGTTGTTTTAAAAATGTATAATTTTAACTGATGGCTGCTGTTTACTGCTGGCCTGCTCCGTTCCACTCTCTCATACCTTTAGGTCGAGTTTGCCCTATATAAAACTGCGAGAAAAAAAGCATTTCCAATGCAATAGGTCTCACATTAATAAATGTTTGAGCTATTGGCATTGCAATATTTTAAGCAAGACCCATTGCATTGCAAATGCTTTTTAACTAGTAGTTGTGTTTGCAGAGTGGTGGAGAAAGGGTGCTGGGTCCCCGACCAGCTCTCAAGAAACAGGCTGTGTAGGACCTACAGCAGGTACCAGGAGGGCTTCTTGGCCCCCAAGGTCCTTCAGGAGTAAAGAGGACTTCATCCCCCAAACAGTAGTGCACCACAAGCCGCTTTTGCAGATTGGTGGAGAAAGGGGGGGTGGCCTCCAAACACCTCTTCGCAATCCCGCTATGTGGGACTTATTGGAGATAACAGGAGCAGTATTTGGCCCCCAAGGACGTCTTTGTCCCCGACTCCTCTCCCCAAGGTTAAGAACCTAGGTGCGATCTTTGATGATATTTGACTGTCAGATTAACAAGCTTTCCTCCACCTTCTGGGATATTTTAAAGATGATCAGGAAGATCCGTTCTTTCATTCCCCCGGATGCATTAAAGACACTTGTAACAATCTTGGCTCTGTCCAGACTGGACTACGGCAATGCCCTCTATGTCGGGATACAATCTCAGTATCTACTAAAGCTGCAGCGACCGCAGAATGCTGCCGCCAGATTAATACTGGACATCCCCAAATATGAATCAGTCTCCCATAGATTGAGAGCCCTCCACTGGCTCCCAGTGGAAAAAAGAATACAATTTAAATCACAATGTCTAGCTTCTAAAGCACTTCAGGGAAAAGGACCACTATATTTGAGATCACACTTGAAATGGTACGTACCAGCCAGAAATCTAAGATCATCTCAGTCCAAACTGCTACAAATACCCAAGTAAAAGCAAGTTTGCTGTGGAGGCAGAAGCTTCCTATTGGGGACAGCGAAAACCTGGAACCTCCTGCCAATCTCGAGAAAAGCAGTACGTCACTCATGTCCTTTAGAAGACTACTGAAAACATGGCTATTTTCCAAATGATTTTGTTGTAATCTTATAGGAGTATCACTCGGTCCCGCCTACTCGTACGTCCTGCCAATTCCAGCACCAAGACGCCTTCGGGCATACGTGCGCTATACAAATCTATAAATCAAATCAAATCACGTGTTACCTCTAGTAAGCATCATACAGAATGATTGCTGAGACCTGGTTGGTGGCCATGCCTCCTTTCTCCACCACTCTGCAGACGCACCTCCTGATGCACTACTAGTAGGAGGATGAAGTCCCCTTAGCTATTGAGGGTCCTTGGGGACCAACTACCTATCTTATTACCTTCAGCAAGTCCCAGACATTGGGTGTGCGATAGGTTTTCGGTGGCCATGCCCCTTCTCTCAAACACTCTGCAAACGCGCCTCCTAGTGCACTGCTGCTTGGTAGCACTTTAGCCCTGAGTAGAAAAGGGGACCTCATCCCTCAACCAGCAGTGCACCGAGGCGATTTTGCAGAGTGGTGGAGAAATGGGGCATGGCCTCTGACCACCTCTCAGCAATGCCACTATGCAGGGCTTACTGGAGGTAACAGGAGGTCTTCTTGACTCCTAAGGACCATCATAATTCAAAGGGAGTTCATCCCCCAACCAGGGCGAGTTGCTGGATTTTTAAACTATATTTTATATTTTTATTTTTTAGTAAGGGGGGCTGCGTGGCCCCCCTTCCCTGGACTATTTTGGGCCCCGGGGACCCCATTTCCTGGGACCTGACCAATTTTTACTTTTTTTAACACATTAGAAACTGTAGGGAGGTGATTTCGGACCTGGGGACCCCATTCCCGGGGCCCTGCCTTTATTAATTATTTTTAATAACCAAAGGGAGGGGGCCGAGTGGACCATACCATGTGGCCTTATATATATATATATATATATATATATATATATATATATATATATATATATATATATATATATATATATATATATATATATATATATATATATATATATATATATATATATATATATATATATATATATATATATATATATATATATAAAGTAATTGCCTCCTCTCAATGAAAGAAGCAGGAGCCTCAGCGGGGAATTCAGTGGCAGAGCCTTTAATGACAAATGAATGGCGAATGCATTTCGGCCGGTGTGGCCTCATCAGCGCCTACGGTGGTGGAAACGGAAGTCCTGGCGCTCTGCAGTTCAAGTGCACCCACTTGCGCTGGATAAACGCGAATGTAAGCTCCGCCCCTCAGCCAAAGGATCCTCAGGTGATGATGCGTAGGGTCCGATTGAATCTTTGGACTCCATTGCCCAGGATGCAGCAGTGGCTCCCAGGTGAGTAGTGCTGGGGGACGGCATTGGTGAAATCCAATAAAATAGCTGTGGTAGAGGTGCTCTGCACAGCGTTCATCCCGTAAAATGAAATGAAAGGTCCCGCCTAGAGTCCCCAAGACCCCATCAACCATAAGTCCGAGCAAAAATAATAGCTTGAGCAGGAGGTGCAAACAACCCGCCCTGGCTGAGAACAATGTCTAGCTGTAACGCTGCAAATCCTCGGACTGCCGGCGAGTCTGGAGAGATTCAGAAAATGAAGAAACACGCAGTGCCAAGGCAAAAATCCAGAATCTCCAGGCCACTTGTGATGGGGGGGTTCCTGAAACGCGCCTCTGGAAAGCGCGCGGTTATATGAAGTAATCGCCTCTTCTCAATGAAAGAAGCAGGAGCCTCAGCGGGGAATTCAGTGGCAGAGCCTTTAATGACAAATGAATGGCGAATGCATTTCGGCCGGTGTGGCCTCATCAGCGCCTACGGTGGTGGAAACGGAAGTCCTGGCGCTCTGCAGTTCAAGTGCACCCACTCGCGCTGGATAAATGCGAATGTAAGCTCCGCCCCTCAGCCAAAGGATCCTCAGGTGATGATGCGTAGGGTCCGATTGAATCTTTGGACTCCATTGCCCAGGATGCAGCAGTGGCTCCCAGGTGAGTAGTGCTGGGGGACGGCATTGGTGAAATCCAATAAAATAGCTGTGGTAGAGGTGCTCTGCACAGCGTTCATCCCGTAAAATGAAATGAAAGGTCCCGCCTAGAGTCCCCAAGACCCCATCAACCATAAGTCCGAGCAAAAATAATAGCGTGAGCAGGAGGTGCATACAACCCGCCCTGGCTGAGAACAATGTCTCGCTGTAACGCTGCAAATCCTCGGACTGCCGGCGAGTCTGGAGAGATTCAGAAAATGAAGAAACACGCAGTGCCAAGGCAAAAATCCAGAATCTCCAGGCCACTTGTGATGGGGGGGTTCCTGAAACGCGCCTCTGGAAAGCGCGCGGTTATATGAAGTAATCGCCTCCTCTCAATGAAAGAAGCAGGAGCCTCAGCGGGGAATTCAGTGGCAGAGCCTTTAATGACAAATGAATGGCGAATGCATTTCGGCCGGTGTGGCCTCATCAGCGCCTACGGTGGTGGAAACGGAAGTCCTGGCGCTCTGCAGTTCAAGTGCACCCACTCGCGCTGGATAAATGCGAATGTAAGCTCCGCCCCTCAGCCAAAGGATCCTCAGGTGATGATGCGTAGGGTCCGATTGAATCTTTGGACTCCATTGCCCAGGATTCAGCAGTGGCTCCCAGGTGAGTAGTGCTGGGGGACGGCATTGGTGAAATCCAATAAAATAGCTGTGGTAGAGGTGCTCTGCACAGCGTTCATCCCGTAAAATGAAATGAAAGGTCCCGCCTAGAGTCCCCAAGACCCCATCAACCATATGTCCGAGCAAAAATAATAGCGTGAGCAGGAGGTGCATACAACCCGCCCTGGCTGAGAACAATGTCTCGCTGTAACGCTGCAAATCCTCGGACTGCCGGCGAGTCTGGAGAGATTCAGAAAATGAAGAAACACGCAGTGCCAAGGCAAAAATCCAGAATCTCCAGGCCACTTGTGATGGGGGGGTTCCTGAAACGCGCCTCTGGAAAGCGCGCGGTTATATGAAGTAATCGCCTCCTCTCAATGAAAGAAGCAGGAGCCTCAGCGGGGAATTCAGTGGCAGAGCCTTTAATGACAAATGAATGGCGAATGCATTTCGGCCGGTGTGGCCTCATCAGCGCCTACGGTGGTGGAAACGGAAGTCCTGGCGCTCTGCAGTTCAAGTGCACCCACTCGCGCTGGATAAATGCGAATGTAAGCTCCGCCCCTCAGCCAAAGGATCCTCAGGTGATGATGCGTAGGGTCCGATTGAATCTTTGGACTCCATTGCCCAGGATGCAGCAGTGGCTCCCAGGTGAGTAGTGCTGGGGGACGGCATTGGTGAAATCCAATAAAATAGCTGTGGTAGAGGTGCTCTGCACAGCGTTCATCCCGTAAAATGAAATGAAAGGTCCCGCCTAGAGTCCCCAAGACCCCATCAACCATAAGTCCGAGCAAAAATAATAGCGTGAGCAGGAGGTGCATACAACCCGCCCTGGCTGAGAACAATGTCTCGCTGTAACGCTGCAAATCCTCGGACTGCTGGCGAGTCTGGAGAGATTCAGAAAATGAAGAAACACGCAGTGCCAAGGCAAAAATCCAGAATCTCCAGGCCACTTGTGATAGGGGGGTTCCTGAAACGCGCCTCTGGAAAGCGCGCGGTTATATGAAGTAATCGCCTCCTCTCAATGAAAGAAGCAGGAGCCTCAGCGGGGAATTCAGTGGCAGAGCCTTTAATGACAAATGAATGGCGAATGCATTTCGGCCGGTGTGGCCTCATCAGCGCCTACGGTGGTGGTAACGGAAGTCCTGGCGCTCGGCAGTTCAAGTGCACCCACTCGCGCTGGATAAATGCGAATGTAAGCTCCGCCCCTCAGCCAAAGGATCCTCAGGTGATGATGCGTAGGGTCCGATTGAATCTTTGGACTCCATTGCCCAGGATGCAGCAGTGGCTCCCAGGTGAGTAGTGCTGGGGGACGGCATTGGTGAAATCCAATAAAATAGCTGTGGTAGAGGTGCTCTGCACAGCGTTCATCCCGTAAAATGAAATGAAAGGTCCCGCCTAGAGTCCCCAAGACCCCATCAACCATAAGTCTGAGCAAAAATAATAGCGTGAGCAGGAGGTGCATACAACCCGCCCTGGCTGAGAACAATGTCTCGCTGTAACGCTGCAAATCCTCGGACTGCCGGCGAGTCTGGAGAGATTCAGAAAATGAAGAAACACGCAGTGCCAAGGCAAAAATCCAGAATCTCCAGGCCACTTGTGATGGGGGGGTTCCTGAAACGCGCCTATGGAAAGCGCGCGGTTATATGAAGTAATCGCCTCCTCTCAATGAAAGAAGCAGGAGCCTCAGTGGGGAATTCAGTGGCAGAGCCTTTAATGACAAATGAATGGCGAATGCATTTCGGCCGGTGTGGCCTCATCAGTGCCTACGGTGGTGGAAACGGAAGTCCTGGCGCTCTGCAGTTCAAGTGCACCCACTCGCGCTGGATAAATGCGAATGTAAGCTCCGCCCCTCAGCCAAAGGATCCTCAGGTGATGATGCGTAGGGTCCGATTGAATCTTTGGACTCCATTGCCCAGGATGCAGCAGAGGCTCCCAGGTGAGTAGTGCTGGGGGACGGCATTGGTGAAATCCAATAAAATTGCTGTGGTAGAGGTGCTCTGCACAGCGTTCATCCCGTAAAATGAAATGAAAGGTCCCGCCTAGAGTCCCCAAGACCCCATCAACCATAAGTCCGAGCAAAAATAATAGCGTGAGCAGGAGGTGCATACAACCCGCCCTGGCTGAGAACAATGTCTCGCTGTAACGCTGCAAATCCTCGGACTGCCGGCGAGTCTGGAGAGATTCAGAAAATGAAGAAACACGCAGTGCCAAGGCAAAAATCCAGATGTAATATATATAAATATATATTTTTTACAGATTTTATTGATATGTATGCAAATTACATACATTGAAAGAGATGAACCAATCAGAATGCAAAGCGAGCTTATCCGGTTCATATAAAACATGCTAACATTCCATGGCTATACTGAGTAGATTACATACATTTGGAACTGGTTCAGATATGTAACGCAATACATAGATACCCATAGACAGTTTTATCACTTGGACACCATTATTTATACCCAGTTGGTGTGTTTTGCTTCTGCTTGTGTAGATATTGCAGTAGAGGTTCCCAAATATCAGTTGGTCTGGAAGAGGCGGGGAGCACTTCCGCATACAGTGCCAATGTGTCATGGCAACAAACCATATCTGTGACCCATAGATTATAGGAGGGGCTCAGTTTACCCTCCCAGGTCAGCGCCACCCTTCTTTTTGCCAGTAGCAACGCTATTTTTATTAGACTGCTTAGCTTTCCTTTCAGCAGTGGTACCAAATGCAGTATGCATAACTAGTCATTTCTTGCAATGTCCTGGTGACCACCTCCCAGTACGACATAACCCAATCACATTCCGACGCTAGGTGCCAGAAGTCCGCTACCGCCTTCCCACATTGTTTACAGTTATCATTTTCTCTAAAGCCATATTTGAATAGTCTGTGTGGTGTATGATAAACCTGGTGGAGGTATTTGAAATGAATTATCCGTAGGTTCTCATTGGCCGCAAGTGTGCTAGTTATTTAATAGCAGTACTCCCTGTCTTTCTGTGTGAGTTATTGATCTAATTTCGCGTTCCACTTTTCCATAGCTCTATTGTGTAGTACGAAGTTTCGTCCCCCGATGCTCTATACAATTTAGTTCTCAATTTGTGTCTCGTGGGGCTAATGAATAATGTGTGCAGAGATTGTAATATAGGGGGTTCAAATGGGATTGTGGGCTCATGTGCTTGGAGTGCCTTCTTCAATCTATGTAGGGTGAAAAGAAATAATGGTGTTTGATTTTGCACATAGGAAAGATCTTCCGTCGTCAGAAAGGTTCCATTTGGAAAAAAGTAGCGCATTTTGTCTATCCTTGCTAGTGCCACCAGTCGCATTGCGCCCGATTCCTGCGTAACTGATGCTGCTGCGTGTTACACCAGAGGTAAATGTGGGGAGTATATCTGTAATTATTTTGCTCTACGGTCGAGGGCCTGCTAGGCAGCAATTGTGAAGTCGATGGAATTGATTTCCACCTTTTGTGTGCCTCTGTGTGTGTGAGTCTCTATGGCATGTAAAGGGATGGGATGGGCGTCACCGTCCTCCACGGCTACATATGGAATAAACCATGAGTGTTTTACCAATAATGAGTGTACTGTGCTTGGGCTCATAAATAATATAAATAGAAATCAGGTACACTGAAGCCCCCCTGTTTATAATCCAGCGTACGTATTGCCAAGCTCACTCTAGCCTGCCTACCACCCCAGATAAATCTAATGAGAAGTGATCTGACTGTTTTAAAAAAGGCAGTAGACAGCTGTATTGGGATGTTGCTGAAAAGATATAGAAACTTAGGTAGCACAACCATTTTTATTAGTGCCATTCGGTCCACTAGAGACAGCGGCAGCCTAATCCATTTTTCCACTTGGTGCTCTAAATGTGTGCAGGCTGTTCCATAATTTTCATGCAGGACTGTCTCAAGAGCACGATGTACCCACACCCCAAGGTATTTGACAGGCTCCAACGACCACACTAGGGGATTCTCGAGTGCATGAGAAGTGGTAATCTCAGTGAGAGGCACCACCACCGATTTAGACCAATTTATGGTGAGTCCAGAGAATCACCCAAATATGATATATTCTCGCAAAATTGGCTCCATCTCAACATGCGGATCTCTCACGAATAAAAGCATGTCATCTTCATGCACCGCTCACTGGGCGGTGCATAAAGCGCTATGCTGCCGTTCTATGTCGCTGTCTGATAATGCAGGCCAGCAACTCCAGTGTAATGGCAAATAAAAGTGGTGATAAGTGGTAGCCTTGTCTTGTCCCCGACCTATCTGTATAGGATCCAATGTGGTACCCTCAACTCGTATCCTTGCAGTGGGGTTGGTATATAATAGTCGTATCGAGGCGGTGTAAATTGTGGAGAACCCCATACGTTGAAAAAGATAAAAGAGGTAGCCCCATTCTATTGGATCGAAGGCTTTGGCAGCATCAGGCATCACAGCCGCCACCTTTATCTTGGGATCGAGGGCGTGATAGATAGCAAATAGGGTACGCAAGTCGTTTGATGTGGGTCTTTCAGGAATAAATCCTAATTGATCCGGCAGACTAAGTTTAGTCATTAGCGGTTGTAATTTAATCGCTAATATTTTGGCTAGTATCTTTGCGTCTATATTTATCAGCGAAAGTGGACGGTACGAATCGCATCTGTTGGGCGGTTTATCTTTTTTGAGCAGAGTGATAATGAGGGCCTCCCGAAGTGATGGGGTGGAGTGCCTACCTCATGAGCCTCTGCGTATACTTCAAGCAAATATGGTGACAGTTCCTCTGCGTATTCTTTATAAAACTCCCTAATTAGTCCCTCCAGGCCAGGGGATTTTTTATTTGGGAGAGTTTTAATCGCATGTTGAATATCTTCTAAGGTGATAGGCTGACTTAAGTATTCCAGATGGCCATCCGACAGCCACGCGATGGCCACATCCGATAAGTAGTTACCCATTGCTTCCTTAGTTGCTCCGGTTTGTGATGTGTACATGTCCGCGTAGGTGCGTCTGAATAGTGTGACTATGTCGCGTGTAGTGTAATGATCCACTCCGACATTATCTGTTATTTTTGTAATTGAGTGTTGAGTTTCTCTAGCCTTGATCTTGGTCGCTAGATTGTGTCCGGGCGTCCCCCCTCTCCCCATATGCCCGAGCGACATGTCTCTTTGATCTACATCTTATCTCTTCATCTGCCAGCTCGTTACACTCCGTTAAGGACTCCTTGTTTTGTGCGGGATTGGCAGCACTAGCTGAGCTCTCGTATTGCCGTTCAAGTCGCGATAGGGTTTTGTCGACTTTAGTCAGCTGGCCTCTAATGTCTTTCAGTATACCTGCAGTCGTGCGAATGCACGTTTCCCGGATTGTGACCTTAAATCCTTCCCATAATATTGCTACGCTGTCTACAGAGCCTTTGTTCAGCTCAAAATACTGATTGATGGCTTCTCGGATGGTGTGTGTGTACAGTGGATCTAATAGCGCGTCAGAGCAGAAACGCCAGGTAATCTGTCGGCTTTACAGATTGTGGAATGTGCAGTGTGAGCTTAACAGGATTGTGCTCCAACAGTGTCCGGGGCAATCTCTCCACACCGGAGACCCATGTCACCACGTGATCACTCATTAACAAGTAGTCTAGGCGAGACCAACTACTATGTGCAGTAGATATATGTGTCCCCCCAAGTGTATCTGGACGGCGCAGTCGCCACATATCTGAGAGACCAAGCTCCGCCATTCCCTCACGTATGACTTTGGCTGCCTTGGGTGCTTGTCCCCCTGTGCCACTTGATTTATCCCTACTGGGGTCTAAGTGTGCATTAAAATCCCCCCACACCCCCCAAGTAATCGTAGCATCTGGCCAGCTGCGTAGTGTCATCTGTATTTTTTCGTAAAACTTAGGGTCTTCTACGTTAGGTCTGTAAACATTCGCCAAGGTGACCAATTCCCCTAACAGCTTTTCATGTGTTATTGTCAGACCCAGCTTCTCCTCAGCCGGTACTTGACACAGGAGCAGAATTGACGCTGGCTCCCAACTCCACCCCGAGACTCCCTGGCCACGCACTATAAATTTATGAGTAACCAGAAGAGCCCCACGGGGGAAAGGGGAATGGACAGAGAAGAGAATGCACACAAGAAGATCTTCTTTTCTTCTTCTGAACTCTGTATTTGAGTTTTCTTTCTTCTTTCTTCCTTCTATACACTGAATGTTATTATTCACTGCAAAACAAATGATATTATAAACTCTATAACCTTTTCTTTTTAAAAATATGACTAATGACCTTGTCTACCTACCATCAGTGCTGTGTGCTTTAACCTCTCTTCTTTTGATTATTTAGATTTTTCCTTCCTGCTTCCTTTTTAACTGTAGAAATTAAAAATAGGGAAAAACAGACTTTTATTTTTCTTTCTACTCTCTTTGGCTATTTATTGCTTGCTCCTTTTCTGAGGGTTTTACTCTCTTTCTTCTAATCTCACCTGTGAAGGACCAGGAATCTCCTTATATGATATTACTTCTACCCAAGTGGTCTGAAACCTTTTTAGAAAGATGTCAGTTGACTTCACTGTCTCTCTTTCTTGCTTGCTGCTTGTCTTCTAGCATCACTTCGATTTATATATATTTACAACTCTTCTTGTATACTTAAAGAAAGTCTTTTTTTTTATTTACAGTTTTATTGAGTCCTTTAAATGCATGCAATTATTTTTTTTTCAATCTTTTCGTTTTCTGTCTACCCGAGACTATCGCCTCAGGGACTAAACTCCTGAATCGAGTTTTCTTTTATTTCTGTTACTAGTAAATCCTTTTTCTGAATAATGCTGAGGAAAATAGTGTTAAACAACCAGCGCTTCTATTGCTGTTCGAGCGTCTTCCTTCGCTCGGAAAAATGTTCAGAAAATAGGCTACTTGTGCTGACTCTTGAATGTCTCTCACTACGCACAAGCCTGACAGAGAACAGAACTCTCTCTGACATGCGCTGTAGCTGTATGACTCGCGCTGTCGGCAAAATACTAAACAGTCTTACTTGAATAGCGGGATTTCTGCAGTTGCGCTAAAGCGGACGAAAGTCTTTCAGTGATACTTATACTCCGACGTCTTTTCTTGACTCACGGCGGGAATTCAAGGCTTCCTGATGAACTCTGCAAATAACGAACCTTCCATTCCAGGAACTCAGGTGAAGTGCGCAGTTGGCAGCGCCTCTCACCTGCATCATCATTCTCTTGCATGTAAAAGCTAGAACGCTAGTGTTCTTTAAGTGAGTGGCTAACTAGCGGCCATATTGCTTTTCTATAATAATGATAGGAAGACCCTCACTTCTTTTTTTTTTACATATTCCTTTGGACTTCTCTAACTAAGTGACTACAAACTAAACCTAATCTACCCTAGAGTTTTAGAGAATCCTGACAGTACCCCCCTCTCAAAGGCCTACTCACAACGGGGTTTCCAGGGAACCTTCGATGAAACTCTGTTACCAACCATGGAGCCTTAACCTCCGAGGCTGGTTCCCATGATCTTTCCTCTGGACCATAACCTTTCCAATCTAACAAGTAGTAAAGTTTGCCCTTACGTACTTTAGAATCTAAAATTTGTTGAACCTCAAACTCTTCTCCCTGTTCGGTTTGAATTGGTTTTGGAACTTGACCTACTCTCATCCCTGGTTCTGACTTTTTTAGCAAAGATACATGGAACACAGGATGAACTCGCAAGGTCTTAGGTAATTTTAACTGATAATTTAAGGTGCTTAACTTCCTTTCTACGGGATAAGGTCCGATGAATCGTGGCTGAAATTTCCTTACCCCCTTTAATCTAAGGTTCTTTGTATTTAACCAAACTTTTTCTCCAACCTTTAGTACTGGCTCCTTCCTTCTTTTCTGATCTGCATATTTTTTATAACTAGCTTTTGCTAAGGTCAAGTTTCTTGTGGCTTGGCCATGGATTTGAGTTAAATGTTTCACCAAATCAGTTACTGCAGGGACATCTACTTCTTGGAAACTCAGAGAATGTTGGGGATGTCTACCTGTATTCAAATAAAATGGAGTATAACCTGTGGAAGCATTCTTAGTATTATTATGCGCAAATTCCGCTGCCCATAAATAATCTGGCCAATCTCCTTCCTGTTCTAACAGACACATTCTTAGATATTGTTCCAGTTCCTGATTAGTTCTTTCTGTTTGGCCATCGGATTCAGGATGGAAACTAGTAGAATACCGATTTTCAATATTCAATTTTTTAGTAAAGGCCTTCCAAAAATGCGACAAGAATTGGGACCCCCTATCAGAGATTAGCACCTTTGGAATTCCATGGGCTCTAACCACATGCTGGCTAAAGGCACTAGCTAGAATCTTGGCGGTAGGCACACCTTTCAGAGGTACAAAATGTGCCATTTTAGTGAAGGCATCCACGCAAACCAAGATTGTATCAAATCCCTGACTTGAAGGAAGATCTACAATAAGGTCCAAAGTTACAGTGTGCCAAGGGAATGGTGGGGTGGGTAAAGGTTGCAATAAACCTTGAGGTTGTCTTCGCTCAGATTTTCCTTTTGCACAAATCTCGCAAGTAGCCACATATTTATGTATGTCCTTTACCATATCTGGCCCCCAAAACCTTCTCCGAACTAGATCTTTGGTTTTGTTGATTCCTTTGTGTCCAGCTAAAATGCTATCATGGCATTCCTTTAACGCTTTTAATTGCATCTCTTTGGTTGACAAAAATAAGGCCCCATTGTGATAAGGTGCTCCGTTTCGAAGTTCTCTTCCGGAATCTTCTCTTATCCATTCTTTGTACTCTCGGCCACATTGAGTTTGTAATCCCTGTTCTTCAACTTGCGAATTGACTTCTCGCAACACTGCACTAATTATTCGTTCTTTGGGAATGATAGATTGATTCTGTACTTCCTCTACAACTCCCTCTGTCTCTAATCTGGACAGTGCATCTGCTTTTCCATTCTGCGAACCAGGCCGATAAGTTATTACAAAGTCAAAGTCTGCAAAATACAAGGACCAACGTAGCTGTCTGGGGGTTAGCGTTCTGGCAGACTTAAGGAATTTCAAATTGCGATGATCAGTGTATACAGTTACCACATGACTTGCTCCCATGAGGTAATGTCTCCACTCCTTGAAGGCATCCTTGATTGCCAACAACTCCTTCTCTGTGATTGTATAATTGATTTCTGGAGGTGTTAACTTTCGAGATCGAAAAGCCACTGGATGTAGTTGACCAGTAGATTTATGTCTCTGAGACAACACTCCGCCCAACGCCAAATTCGAGGCATCTGTCTCCACGTAGAATGGTTCTGCTGGATCTGGATGCAACAAAATGGGTGCTGAAGTAAAATCTTTCTTTAAATTCTCAAATGCTTCTTCCACTTCAGATGTCCATAAGAATGGAACTCCTTTCTTTAGTAACCGAGTGATGAGAATAAATTTCTTAGAAAAATCTTGAATGAATCTCCTATAAAAATTAGCAAATCCAATGAAACTTTGTACTTCTTTTACTGAAGTGGGAGATTTCCAATTGACCACCGCTTTGATCTTGTTTTCATCCATCGTTATTCCTCCAGGAGCCAGCACAAAACCCAAAAATTCCACAGAGTTTACATCAAAGGCGCATTTTTCCAATTTAACAAACAGCCCATTCTCACGTAACCTTTGCAACACCTTTCTCACATGGTCTTCATGACTTTCAATTTCCGCAGAGTAGATCAGAATGTCATCTATATACACTATGGCAATTTGGTCTATGCAATCCTTCAGCACATCATTTATAAAGTGTTGAAAGGCCGCAGGGGCATTACATAATCCATATGGCATGACTTGATATTCGAATAGTCCATGCTTAGTTCTAAAGGCAGTTTTCCACTCGTCACCAGCTCGAACTCGAACAAGATGGTACGCCCCTCTCAAATCCAGCTTAGTGTAAATTTTTGCGTCTTTCACTTGATCCAACAAGGTGGAAATTAAAGGTAAGGGATATCGATTCTTAATCGTGATTCTATTGATTGCTCTATAATCTATGCAGGTACGCAATTCTCCATTCTTCTTCTTTGGAATAAAAAATAAAGGCGAGGAAACTGGAGATTGGGAGGGTCTGATAAATCCATTTTCCAAATACTCTTCTAGATAGTTCTTCAAATGTTTATCTTCTTGCTCAGTTAAAGCGTATATTCTGCTGCAGGGCAAATTACTTCCAGGTTCTAAGTCTATCTTGCAATCATAATTGCGATGTGGAGGAAGTTTCTTAGCTTCTTTTTCATTGAAAACGTCTTGAAATTCTGAATATTTCTCTGGTAATACCACAGTGTCAATTAAACAAACCATATTCTCTTGTTCACTTAGATGGTAAGCTGGGGATTTCTCAGTGGCCTTTTGACAAGTCTGGTAACAACTCTCTTTACAATACTTGGAATTTAACATTATTGTTCTTGCTGCCCAATCTATTGTTGGGTTATGCTCTGTGAGCCAAGGTAGTCCCAATATTAGCTGAAATTGAGGAGCATCAATTAGATTGAACTGCAGTTTTTCTCGATGCCCTTCTATGGATTCCAGAATCACTGATTCGGTGTGACTCACTATTGGACCTGATGACAAATTAGTGCCGTCAACAGCTCTTACTGGCTCACTCTTTTCTTTCCGTATGGCTCGAAGTCCAATCCTTTCAGCGAATTTTAAATCACAAAAGTTGCCGGTGGCTCCGGAATCGACCATCACAGATACCTGTTCTAATCTTTCTTCGCGATAACTCAAGGTCATAGTTAGAAACAAATGTGGAGCTGCCGACTGCAAAGTATTTGCTAAGGCATGATCTTGTGAAGCTGTTTTAGTTTCTGCTACCACCAGTCCAGCGCCTTCTACTGGCGGCGCGAGGCGTTTTCCGCCGGCACAGTCTTTGGCATTTTTAAACAGTCTCGAACAAAATGTCCATTTCCGCCGCAATACAGACATTGTTTATTTGCTCGTCTTTTGTCCTTTTCTTCCTTAGAAAGTGGCCCTCGCAATGTCCCTATCTGCATGGGTTCCACACCACGACTTGGTTCTGTTTCTTTATGGGACTCATATCTTGCTCTATCAAAACGAGGAACATACGGCCGATAATCCCGCTTCTTCTCCCCCCTCCTTTCACTCTAACGAAAGTCAATTTCCAATACCAAATCGACCAAGGCCGAGAGCTCTGTGGGACGATTAGGGACTTGAGCCAGGGCGTCCTTTAATTCATCTTTTAGTCCCCGATAAAACACTGCTGCCCTCTTATTCTCTGGCCATTCAGTTTCTAACACCAATTTATTAAACTGAGCTAGATATGCCACTAACTCTCGATTTCCTTGTCTTAATTCCAATAACTCGTTGTCTGTAGCTTGTGACACCTTGCGTCGATCAAAAATTCGCATGAATTCTTTTTTAAATGCATCCAAATTAAATAGCACAGGATCGTTCTTGGTGACCAGAGGCATGGACCAGGCTGCGGCATCTCTACTGAGATAAGACAATATGAAAGCTACTCAAGATTGTGCATCCGGAAACAAGGCGGGTCTACACATAAAGTGTAATGAGCATTGTGTTAAAAAGACCTGAGCCTTCTGTGGATCCCCACTAAAGCATTCAGGAGGCGCTAGCGGTATAACAGGAGACAAAGAGTGTATTACTTGGGTATTTGCTCTTGATGAAGACGAGGTCGATTCTCCAAATGATCCTAAAACTGGAGATGAAATTCTAACCCCTTCTCCTGAAACTAAATTACCCATTCTTTGCGCTAGTTCTGTTGTGTCTTTTTTGAGCTCTCGATTCTCCTCTCTAACTATGATCAATTCTCTTTGTATGCCCTCCAGAATCTCTCCCAACTTCTTCAAATCCAATCCCTCCGCCATTCTGCTCAGGTGCCAACAATTCGTGGGCACTTCACTCTGTCAGACCCAGCTTCTCCTCAGCCGGTACTTGACACAGGAGCAGAATTGACGCTGGCTCCCAACTCCACCCCGAGACTCCCTGGCCACGCACTATAAATCTATGAGTAACCAGAAGAGCCCCACGGGGGAAAGGGGAATGGACAGAGAAGAGAATGCACACAAGAAGATCTTCTTTTCTTCTTCTGAACTCTGTATTTGAGTTTTCTTTCTTCTTTCTTCTTTCTATACACTGAATGTTATTATTCACTGCAAAACAAATGATATTATAAACTCTATAACCTTTTCTTTTTAAAAATATGACTAATGACCTTGTCTACCTACCATCAGTGCTGTGTGCTTTAACCTCTCTTCTTTTGATTATTTAGATTTTTCCTTCCTGCTTCCTTTTTAACTGTAGAAATTAAAAATAGGGAAAAACAGACTTTTATTTTTCTTCTACTCTCTTTGGCTATTTATTGCTCGCTCCTTTTCTGAGGGTTTTACTCTCTTTCTTCTAATCTCACCTGTGAAGGACCAGGAATCTCCTTATATGATATTACTTCTACCCAAGTGGTCTGAAACCTTTTTAGAAAGATGTCAGTTGACTTCACTGTCTCTCTTTCTTGCTTGCTGCTTGTCTACTAGTATCACTTCGATTTATATATATTTACAACTCTTCTTGTATACTTAAAGAAAGTCTTTTTTTTTTATTTACAGTTTTATTGAGTCCTTTAAATGCATGCAATTATTTTTTTTTCAATCTTTTAGTTTTCTGTCTACCCGAGACTATCGCCTCAGGGACTAAACTCCTGAATCGCGTTTTCTTTTATTTCTGTTACTAGTAAATCCTTTTTCTGAATAATGCTGAGGAAAATAGTGTTAAACAACCAGCGCTTCTATTGCTGTTCGAGCGTCTTCCTTCGCTCGGAAAAATGTTCAGAAAATAGGCTACTTGTGCTGACTCTTGAATGTCTTACATGTTTACAGGCATGGCAATAAGGCTTTTTCTGTGTAGAGGAAGTGTCTTGGGACCCACCCCCATCCTTGGAGTTTTGGGGCCCTGGGGAAGTCTTCTCTTTGGTTTTATCCCCACCTTTCTCTTGAGGCTTGGTAGTCTCTTTCTTTTGGTCACCACCCTGGTTCTTAGGCCTGATCCTGGTTCTGACCCATTTGTCTGCCCTCTCACCCAGTTCTTGTGGAGAGGTCAGATCAGAGTCCACCAGGTGCTGATGTAGAAGCTGATTTTGACAATTACTTAAGATTTGCTCTCTCATAATTAAATTATACAATCCTGTATAGTCTGTAACCTTACTTCCCAGCAACCAGCCCTCCAGAGCCTTAGTGGCACATTCAACAAATTCAGACCAGTCCTGAGTCTGTCTCTTCTGGGTTTCTCTGAACATTAACCTGTACTGTTCAGTGGTTAAGCCTAACCCATCAATCAGAGCACTCTTCAGGACCAGGTAGTTTCTAGAATCCCCATCACTAACTGTGAGGATTCTGTCTCGGCCTCTACCTTCAAAGGAGAGCCACAAGATTGCTGCCCACTGCTCCTGAGGGATCTGCTGTACTCTGCAGGCTCTCTCAAGTGCAGTCATCCATTTGTGGATATCACCCCCAGCTTTGTAGGGGGGCACAATCTTACTCAGGTTTCTATTGTCATAGGACCTGTCTTTATCCTTAGGGATAGTGCTGCCACCAGTGGATCCTAATCCACTCTCTCTATGCTGTCTTGCTCGAGCAAGTTTCTCTTTGGCCAGGGCAACTTCTAATTCTTGTTTCTGGATCCTAAGCTCAGCCTCTCTCATTTTGGCCTCATGCTCCCTTCTCTGAGGGCTAGTCAACCCCCTTCTGGAGTGACCATGAGAAGCTCTAGAAGCTTTGGAGGTATTGGACTCACCTGAGTGATTCCTCCTCCTCCTTTGCTCCTGGTTAAGTCCACTTGGGGGTCTGAATGGGTTGGACCCACTTTCAGTCCCAAATAAGCTTAAGTTAGCCTGGTTAAGCCTGCTGACTAACACCTGGCTATGTCTACCATCATCAGATTCACTTCCTTCCTCCTCCTCTTCCTCTTCTTCCTCATCCTCAGGCTGAGTATCTCCAGTGACCTGGTTTTCCTCATCTATCTGGATGATAGGGACAGGGGTGTCAGTGTTATCATCTTCAGTGGGAGAGCCTCCATCTCCATTCCCTGAGGGGCCTGCTTTGGAGGTCTTTAGAGCTTCAGACTTTTCTAACAGCTCTCTGAGGTGTCCTGCTGTAGGGGTAGGACCCGTTTTGATTCCTCTTAAGGAACACAGCTGCCTCAGTTCTTTAAAGTTGAATATAGCAAATTTGGATGGTGCCTTTGGAGGGTCACTCTCAACAGGGATAGGTCCAGTGGACCCCTCTGCTCCAGACATTGCTCTAGTGTGGGTGGATGTGTTGCAATCTACCTACACTGGTGTTTACCTACTAAACCTGTCTAGTAGTTGTAGTCAGGGTGTGCTACTCCCTATCCTCTACAACAACTAAGTTCAGTAGAACTTAAGTATACCATTCTTGTTTTTGATGTACCTATCAGGTACCTGTATGATCTTTCAAATGATACTCTCAAAGATTGTAATGGTAAAACAACAGCAAGCTCAAATCCCGACCGATGCTCACCAATGTGAGAAGTTGGCCTGGTATATGATGCTCACTAGTTCTAGTGATCACCTTGTATCATGCCAAGCAACCCTTATGATGATTGGTTGTAAGTCAACCTTATAGACCAGCTATCCTAGTAGCGTGGACAAAGCAGTCTTAGGCTAAACTCTGTAAAGGCATGTGAAGCAAGCTGTTTTACCATACACAATTCCCTTGAATACCAAATGAAAGGACACCACACAGATATATATTGAAAATATATATATAGGAGGGAGGAGCCAAGATGGCGATCGGAACGGTCGCATAAACGCTTCGCTCCGAGATCCCTTCCTCCCCGCCACCTATCCTGTCTTTAATCCTGTTCGGGGCGTTCCGAATTCGGTTACCAAGGAAGAGCCTTCACTTACCGTCTGTTTCCGGGGCTCCGGCGTGCAGTGGTTTCTGCGTTCTGCCCTTGTCGTCTTACCGGCCTTCCCGGCCCTGACGCCGGGGCCTCGAGTGCAGTGCCTGCCCGGAGGTGTTCGGAGTGCCGGCGGTCCGGAACCGGTGGAGAGACCCGATGGTGGGAGCCTGAGAGCCGCGAGCCGGTGGCGCCAGAGCGGACCCACCCCCGATAGTGGGCCGCCCCACATGCCCGATTGCCTGCCGGACCAGAGAGAGAAGCCGCGTTGTCCGGCACCCCTCGGGTGAGACGCCCACTCCTGTTGATTGTCCCTCCTGGGATCCGGTGCAGGGCTCCCCGAGAGTTGTGGGGAGCACGACCGTTCTTCTGGTGACTCTCCTTTCTCCGCCAGGCGCCATCCGCCGCGGATCGGCTGTGTGTCCTGGGGCCTCCGGCACTCATGGTGAACTTGGAGGCGGACGAGACAATGGCGGCGGGCGATGTGCTCAAGATGGCGGATGGCCCCTCGGAGTGTCTTCCTCCTGGAGACAGGGACGTTGCTGCTTTTGCTCTCCCTGGACCTCGTTTGCTTTGGGCGGCCCCTACACGAAGTGCTGTTTTGCTTGCCCTGGCTGCTCTGCGGATCGACCTGTCCTTGAAATGCCGGGTCTTGGAGTTGCGGATCGCCGCCATGGTGGCTTCGCCATTTTGTGACGCTGTGTCGTCTTCCCGAGGTGGTATTGTTGAGCCTCCTCCAGCTGCTGTGCTGGGATCTCCAGATGGGTGTTCGATTCTATGGGATCAAGTGGACCCGGTGCCGATGCTGCAGTGTTTCCTACATCCTGATTTCTTTGCTTCGTGCTGGACAGCCCAGATTTTGTGCTTGGCCACGTGGATATTCGGTGTACTTTTGCATTCTGACTGCTGCCGAGTTTTCCTGGTTGCTTCTTGGTGGCCGGGACGGTGTTCCGCGAAGATTCCACTTGCTTTCCCTGACTGGTATGATCCCACTATATCGTACTGTTTCTTGGCCATGCCGGGGTCTGGCAGTTCTGCTCTTCATAGAAGTGGACAGGGGTGATCGTGCCTGGGTGCCTGCGGGACTTTCGTTTTGTTAATGGCATCTCCGGGCCTCATTATTTGGACAGTTCCTGTCTCCATCCTTTGTGTAGGCTTTTCTCAGTATCCTCTTTGACCTCGATTATTGATCCTTTGTTGCGGGTGGGGAGGTGTTCTGTATTTCGATCGCCGGCTCCTCTCCTCTCTCTCTCCTTGTTTCTCTCCTTCTCTCTTTTTCTCCTTTTTCTTTCTCCGTTATTTCTCCTTTTCTCTTTTCTCCTATATTTCGGGTGACTCTGGGGCGACAGGCACGCTGTTTAGTGGGGTAGGCCATAGCCATTACAGTGATGTAGGGTGGGGGGGGTGTTTGTTATTTTAGCTTGTTTTGTTCTATGGTCCCTTTTTGCTTCCTTTCTAGGGGGTGGGCTATGTCCCTTTGTTTTTTCTCCTTCGATTCGCAAGTGTCTGCACTTTCTCCTTTTTCGGGGCGGGTGGGCTGTCTATGTGGCGTCCTATTCAATTGTTTGCTATGATTTGTCCTTTATTTTTGGCCCCTTTGATGGGCATAGGATGTCGTTGGGCCTTGCCCTACTATGGTTACCTGATTGCGTGGGGGGCTATATCCCTCCCGTCCCCCCCCCTTTTTTCTGTATATGTTGCATGACGCCCTGGTAGATATGGCTGCTGCCTCCTCTATAAATCATAAAATGGAACCTTTCTTATCCTGGCGCTTACTGTGTAGCGACTTTATTCCACATCTATACTGTATTCATTTTGCCGTACACATTGATGTTGCTCCTTTTTTGGCTCTCCTGATTTTGCGGCCGGCCCCTGTGGTTGTAGGCCTGCGCGTGTACTGATATGCGTATTTCAATAAAGGTTTTTAAAAAAAAAAAGAAAATATATATATATATTTATTTACTACAAATATCCCCTATACGCTTTTTGAGCACAGAAGCAAATGCGTTAAAACAAAACACAGTTTAAATACACAAAAGTTGCACAATATGGATGAGCCCTAGGGGCCACTTAAACCGTATACTAAAATAGTGGTATAAGAACCACCAATGGGAAAGGAAAGAGGCCTAGGGCCTGGGGAATCGCTGGAGCTGTTCAGGACTAGCAGTGATGAAGTCGGGAAAGGCCCGCGGGACTCGGGTGCAGTGCTTAAAGTGCACGCATGCACCAATGTTAAGTCAATGGTGCGTAAAAGTTACAAAGTTAGTGTTTTAGGAACCTTCCGACTGACCTAGGAGGACAAAACTTTAGATCTAGGCACTAGAGGTGTGTACCAGTGTAGGAACATCGGTGTTGCTGAGCTACCTCACCCACAGGAAGCGGGTGCACAGGTGCGAAGATGTGTCGGGTTTCGTCACGCAGGTCGATGGTGCCTGGAGATGAAGATGCGGCAGGTGGGTCGTCGAGGAGAGTTCCGGTGGATCCAAGGATGGATCTGAAGATGTGAAGACCTGAAAGCAGAGGGGACAATGTTCTATGTCACTAGCCAGTGACTACCGTGGAACCAGGATGGAACCAGGCGATGTTGGCTGCAAACAGGTGAAGAGGTGCAGCTTGTCTCCGCAGCCACGTGGACACGAAGAGGTCAAGGATGTCCAGGAGTCGATCACGAGCTGTCCGACAAAGCCTCTAGCTGATGGCGGTGTCGGCAACTTGATTGGAGCAAACAGGCCTTGGCTAATGCAAGCCACGCAGGAAGTGGAAAAAGCTTATCTCTCGGACCAGCAAGGTCAGAGCGGGTGCTCCTTTTCAGGGAAGCAAGGGCCAGTCTGGAGCAACCAGACCAGCGGTGTAGTTTGTAGGTTTCGTCGCCAAGATGGCCGCTAGCCATGTGGCAAGTGGCCGGGATGGCGCGTCGAGTGGCAAAGTGCAAAAGGGCCCCACGCAGATCGTGGAGATGCTGGGGGGCTGATCTTCGGTGAAAATGCTGCTCGGTGGTGGGGCTTCTCAAACCTTAAAGCACAGCGTCGAGGGTGCCTCGGGTGCTCCACAGTCAGCTTCTCGGGGGTCTTTCGAGATGGCCGGTCCCACGTCTCTCAGTGCCTCCACAGGTCTCTTCTTTGCAGGGACTGTGGATCGGGCTCTGAGATGTCTGGGAGTCTGGGTCTCGTCGGGCTCTGGGCTCCGGCTCCGGCAGGAGGCGGCGGCAAAGCAGACGTCGAGTTGCTGGTTGGTGCCTGTATTCACAGGGTGGTCACTCCTTGGCCACAAGGGAGATTCTCTTCAGTCTTCTGTGCAGCAGAATGTCGAAGTCCAGTTTTCTTCTTAGTTTCAAGTCGAGTTCAGGATGATCTGAAGTCTTGGGACACAGCTCCTACTCTTATTCCAAATCTAGGGGCCGGATTACCTGCTAGGTCCCTCCTCTGGGTGGGACCAGGAAGGGGGGTGGTTACACCCCCTTTCCTTTGTCTAGCTTCACGCCAAGACTGGGGCTGGAGAGCCCCAGCACCGGTTTGAACTGGCCTATGCACAGGGACACCTTGTGTGCCCCAGGCATGTCTGATTCTATTCAGCCCTGTCCTACCCAATACACAAAATCCTGTCTGGGGTGGTGCTAGCACCTCCCAAGGCAGGAAACCCTTTGTCCAGGCCTCCCTCGCTGGAAGGACTCCCAGCAGCAGGAGGTCAGACTTGTATCTGTGGTGGCAGCATCCATTTTGTGATGCTGAGGCTCATGTTTAACTTTAACCGGGGTTCAGGTTAGGTACATGTCGTGTCCCTCTAGAAGGGTGGAATGCTACCCCCGTCGCCAGAACTGGCGAGGGGGTAATATTCCAATTCGTATGACACCTTACTCGACTCGAAGATAGCATTTAACCGCGAGGTTCATAATGCACTTAAGAGTATATGGTATGGCAGTATCATGGAACAGCTAAAGGACTTGGTTCCGAAAGCTGCAGACAGGCTCAGCTCATGCCAGCGCACCATCTCACATATTTCCAAGCACTCTGCCTCCAGGATTGAAGAGGCCTTCCATAGGAGTGGCTGATAGGAACATATGTGTCCATTTTAGGTTAGATATAGGCATACTCTACCTAAGTAAGGGGTGATTACAACGACTTACCCCAGCTGAGCGATCAGCCAGTTGTGTCAAACATGGAGGCCAGGTCAGGGGTGGCACAATACATGCTGCAGCCCCTGGTAGGCCTTGGAAACACCTATGCCCTGGGTACCTGGGGTACACTGTTACAGGGGCCAATAAGGTGAACCAGTTCCAATTGGTAATGTACCTAAGGTACATGGAGTCCATTTTAAGGAGAGAGCAATTAGCCTGGGGCCCTGAATAGCAGGATCCCAGGCCAACTAAGTCAAAAACCAGCTAAACACTAGGCAAAAGGTTTGGGGGTAACCATAGTCAGATATCCACCTTCCTACAGAGGGAGCACAGAATTGCGACATATTCATGTAAATATGTCACATCCCTGTGCTTCAGAAGTCCCGCAGCGCTGTGCAGCCAAAGGGCGTGCAGACTGTCACGCTGCAGCACTTCCTCATAGATCTGCCCCTATAACTTCACCATACAGTACCAATGCATTCTTTCAGTCAATCATGCTCTACACATACATTCAACCAAACTTTCAGACATTACCATGTAATTATAGTTCTTTTTTTAAACCAGGTAAGGTAGTTCTGGACTTTTTTTTTCTTCTGTTTTTTTTTGTTGGGTTTTTTTGGTAGTTTTTTAACAAGTTTGTACTTTTTTGGGTGTTTTTCAAAAAATGAACAAAAAAGGAACTAAGTAAACAGTTAGCTTTTGGAATTCAACATCATTCCAAAAACAAAAAAAAACAAAAAAATTGCATTTGTCGTTCCGTTGAGCTGCACAAATAGCGTCCACTGACTATTCACCATAACAGATGATGGTTTTGCACTTAGTGCACTGCTGCTGCAGAAAAGCAAATTCTGGGCGAATGTCTACTGGTGGTGCTGAAGTGGACGCTCCGGAGGTGCTAGCAATGCCTGGTGGTGGATTTTTTGCCGTTTGCCTCATTTCTGCTCGCGCCACATTCTTCGGGTGAATGGTCCGCAGATGTTTATACATACTCGCTGTTCCACAGGAGTATTTCTTGTCACTGCCTCATGAAAGGACCCTGTCACACAGCAAGCATGTGACATTTTTTGTATTGACATTTTTTTCTCTTGCAGGAAAGGTGAAACATTTCCATACCACTGATTCAGGCCTCTGCTTGGGTGGATCTTCCTTCAAGATATCTTCAACTGAAGAATGATGAGGAGCTTGCGAACCAGATGCCATTTCTCCAATGCAATTTTTTAAAAACACCCAAAAAATTCCAAAAACAGCTCTGGAAGAAGTAGAGATATCTCTCACCAACTGCTCCAAACAGAATAATTAAAATGGGTGGGGTCCTTCAATAGTTACAGTAGAAAATGTTATGAACCAATCAAATCTTTTTTTTTGAGGTCACATGGGATCCGCGCACCGTACGCTTAAGAAGCGCGCAACTGACGCATATTCGGAAAATATATTTTAAAATAATATACGTTTATTACAAGTAGAAATATATTATTTTTATGAATACCTTAGATAATCTTTTGCCCTAATATGTACATTAAAGACACGTACATATCATTTTAGAACATAAAAAATTTCACGGGAGTCGCGCACCTAGCGTGCCCAGCACGTATATGACGTCACGCGGGGTCCCCACCGCGCAAGCATTGTAATACGCATGTGTCGTGAATGCGCTGGAGCAGGAGTCGCGGACCGGTCGCATACTGGTCGCGCACACCACGTAACATTGTACGTATACACGGATCCTTCACAACTTTTCCAAAATGGCAGCTAGAATACGTGGACCCGCTGCGGTAGGTACGCTTTGGGTGCGCAACTAATCCAAAAACTTTTAAAAGAAAATTATATAAATGTATTAAATACAAAAAAACAAAATAATTACAAATATTTCAGTTTTAAATTTATTTAAATTTTTTTTTGCAATTGTCAGAAAAATATATAATGTTTAATAAATAAAATATTTATAAATAAACAGTTAAAAAAACTGTAGAAATTCAGTACAAAAAATAGATATAACGACTATTGCACTTAAAAATTAGCATTTAAAAAACCTTTGAAATTCACTGAAAAAACCATAGGTTTCATGTGTGTTATAGTTAGCTGGACATTTCACTCGTACATAACCATAGAAATTCCTCTGTTATAGTTAGTTGTGCTAACTATAACTCGCGTGCCCGCAATGCACTGCTGATGATGTCACATATTACATCATTCATGACATGGTCAGTTCCATCACTGATGACATCACTGATGACATCTCAAATGACATCACTAATTACCCAACATCATCCAAGTGACAATCTGATACACCTCATCACACACTAGTATAACCTTTGATCACTCACTGTAAAATACAGAGTACCATATTTGAAAGAATTGACACACACATACCAGTTACTACATACGCACTCACTGATTCATAAGTCTATACTCACAACTGTCCATTCACCCACAGAATCACTTATACATGCATTCACTGATCAATGGTAACACTATCAAATGTACTCATACACCTATATAGACATTGACACATCAGCAGTCATCCTAGTCGGTTATGCAGTGATGCTACTCACTCATGAAAAGAATCAATCACACTTACAATTATACACTCATTCATACAGTTACTCTCACAATCTCTGACTCTTACGTATACGTATTTATATACACTAACTCTCATATACAATGCCTTTTATTTTTCTATTTTATTGGAGAAGTACCACTGACACATATATTCACTTACCAACACACAAATAAACACACTCAGACACCCAAACAACTGTTTCCATAAACACTCCTAACCCCATATGCCTAGACAATCAACCACTCACACATCTATGCATAGATGTACAACTCCCCCACCCAACCACAGATACACTCAGTCTCCCTTACAAATACTCATCCAACTAATCAATAACTAATATAGCCACTCATGTAATTAGTGACCAATTGATGTACAGGTTATAGAACAACAGAGACAGTGATACACACATTCACATAGTTTGGTTACTAGCCCATATATTTAGTGAGACACATTTAATTACTCACTTAAACAAACAGTCAGACAGCTACTAAATCCTCCATCCAGACAGTTATATATCCACTCAATCTTCAGTACAGATTGGTATATATATATAATAGATATTTAAATTTCAAACAAAACCACATTCACTGGATGATGTCATCAGTGATGTCATTTGAGATGTCATCAGTGATGTCATTGACCTATGGTTTTTTCAGTGAATTTCAAAGGTTTTTTAAATGCTAATTTCTAACTATAACGTCTCTGAAACCTATGTTTTTTGAATATATATATATCACTGAAAAAAAACAAAGGTTAAGGAGACATTTTATTTAGGCTCAGGTTTCACTTGTAGAAACTAGAGAAATTCAAAAGTTATAGTTAGCTGAGCTAACTATAACTCGCGCCTTCACAATGAACTGCTTATGACATCACTTATTACATAACTCATGACATGGTGAATTTCGTAGTTTTTAAAATTGTATTTCCTAAATGTAACGTCCCTGTAACCTTTGTTTTTTTCTGTCAATTTCTAAGGTTTTTTAAATGCCAATTCCTAACTATAACGTCCCTGTAACCTTTGTTTTTTTAGTACGTTTTTAGGTCGAGCCTTGGCAGCGCACATGCGCTGTCTGGAAGATCTGCTGTCATAATCTTGCCTGCTTCATGCTATTGGCTTAGTCCTGCATTGCTCTTTTTTCCTAGCTCCTTATTGGCTAGTGCTCCTGATACATCATTTCCATTTAAGCGGAGGAGCACCGGCCAACTACAGTTTTCTTACGCAGTAGGTTGTTATCATTCCCTTTGTGAAGTACTTATTTTATATCCTGCAAGTAATTCACCGGGGTGCATGCTTCACTGGCCACCACATGCATGACTTTTTTAAATTTTGAAGTGACTTTATTGGAAACGCAAGTTTCTAGCCTTGAGGATGGGAGAATGGCCCTTTCTGATGAACCTCCCGGAATGGCGGCGGGCGTGTAGTAGCACAGAATGCAGATTGTGTGGCTACCATTCAGAAGCTATGGAACATATTGTCTGTGCATGCCATGCACTGCTCATAGACAGACGGTCACTGTTGCGAGGCCAATGTATTATGTTGGGAGTTCGATCTTGCCGTCAAGCAATAATGGCCGCTCTTGATCCTGACAACACCAAGCTTAACATTGGGCTTGCGAAATGTGTCCATAAAGTGTTAAAACTCCTCAAAGCCACTCTCCAACCTTAAAGTCTTCCCAGCATAGCAGAGCGGTCGAGTTAAAGAGTCACAACATCCAAATCAGAGACTACAAGAAACCTAGATTTATGTAATGTATCGGAACATTATCAGATTTTATTGGCCCTCGAATTTTAAACTATTTCAAATTAATTGTTTTAAAGCTTTTTATCACAGTCATTTTTATTATTCTTCGTCATGTCGTAAATTGTAAATGTTTTTTTTTCTTAACCAATCAATAAAGAATTATATATATGATATAAAAAGTGACTTTAACATTTTTACTCAGAGCTGCAAAAGCCCCTCTCCCTTGAAGGACTGCTCCTTCCCGTTCTTGCAGCAGCTCATTCAATCACCAGGTCTGATACCTTCGGGTTGAGTCTGTGCTATATACTACTTTTTATTTTATTAAAATGTCCTTCTCCTCTGCCCACTCGCCATTGCTCCTTTCTCCACATTGTTCACTCCCCACCTTTTCATCCGTTGCTCCCTTCTTCCTTCCTTCGTTTTTGAGCTTTTATTTAATTATTTTTAAAAAAGGGGGTTGTTTTAAAAATGTATAATTTTAACTGATGGCTGCTGTTTACTGCTGGCCTGCTCCGTTCCACTCTCTCATACCTTTAGGTCGAGTTTGCCCTATATAAAACTGCGAGAAAAAAAGCATTTCCAATGCAATAGGTCTCACATTAATAAATGTTTGAGCTATTGGCATTGCAATATTTTAAGCAATGCCAATAGCTCAAACTTTTTGTAATGCGAGACCCATTGCATTGCAAATGCTTTTTAACTAGTAGTTGTGTTTGCAGAGTGGTGGAGAAAGGGTGCTGGGTCCCCGACCAGCTCTCAAGAAACAGGCTGTGTAGGACCTACAGCAGGTACCAGGAGGGCTTCTTGGCCCCCAAGGTCCTTCAGGAGTAAAGAGGACTTCATCCCCCAAACAGTAGTGCACCACAAGCCGCTTTTGCAGATTGGTGGAGAAAGGGGGCGTGGCCTCCAAACACCTCTTCGCAATCCCGCTATGTGGGACTTATTGGAGATAACAGGAGCAGTATTTGGCCCCCAAGGACGTCTTTGTCCCCGACTCCTCTCCCCAAGGTTAAGAACCTAGGTGCGATCTTTGATGATATTTGACTGTCAGATTAACAAGCTTTCCTCCACCTTCTGGGATATTTTAAAGATGATCAGGAAGATCCGTTCTTTCATTCCCCTGGATGCATTAAAGACACTTGTAACAATCTTGGCTCTGTCCAGACTGGACTACGGCAATGCCCTCTATGTCGGGATACAATCTCAGTATCTACTAAAGCTGCAGCGACCGCAGAATGCTGCCGCCAGGTTAATACTGGACATCCCCAAATATGAATCAGTCTCCCATAGATTGAGAGCCCTCCACTGGCTCCCAGTGGAAAAAAGAATACAATTTAAATCACAATGTCTAGCTTCTAAAGCACTTCAGGGAAAAGGACCACTATATTTGAGATCACACTTGAAATGGTACGTACCAGCCAGAAATCTAAGATCATCTCAGTCCAAACTGCTACAAATACCCAAGTAAAAGCAAGTTTGCTGTGGAGGCAGAAGCTTCCTATTGGGGACAGCGAAAACCTGGAACCTCCTGCCAATCTCGAGAAAAGCAGTACGTCACTCATGTCCTTTAGAAGACTACTGAAAACATGGCTATTTTCCAAATGATTTTGTTGTAATCTTATAGGAGTATCACTCGGTCCTGCCTACTCGTACGTCCTGCCAATTCCAGCACCAAGACGCCTTCGGGCATACGTGCGCTATACAAATCTATAAATCAAATCAAATCACGTGTTACCTCTAGTAAGCATCATACAGAATGATTGCTGAGACCTGGTTGGTGGCCATGCCTCCTTTCTCCACCACTCTGCAGACGCACCTCCTGATGCACTACTAGTAGGAGGATGAAGTCCCCTTAGCTATTGAGGGTCCTTGGGGACCAACTACCTATCTTATTACCTTCAGCAAGTCCCAAACATTGGGTGTGCGATAGGTTTTCGGTGGCCATGCCCCTTCTCTCAAACACTCTGCAAACGCGCCTCCTAGTGCACTGCTGCTTGGGAGCACTTTAGCCCTGAGTAGAAAAGGGGACCTCATCCCTCAACCAGCAGTGCACCGAGGCGATTTTGCAGAGTGGTGGAGAAATGGGGCATGGCCTCTGACCACCTCTCAGCAATGCCACTATGCAGGGCTTACTGGAGGTAACAGGAGGTCTTCTTGACTCCTAAGGACCATCATAATCCAAAGGGACTTCATCCCCCAACCAGGGCGAGTTGCTGGATTTTTAAACTATATTTTATATTTTTATTTTTTAGTAAGGGGGGCTGCGTGGCCCGCCTTCCCTGGACTATTTTGGGCCCCGGGGACCCCATTTCCTGGGACCTGACCAATTTTTAATTTTTTTAACACATTAGAAACTGGAGGGAGGTGATTTCGGACCTGGGGACCCCATTCCCAGGGCCCTGCCTTTATTAATTATTTTTAATAACCAAAGGGAGGGGGCCGAGTGGACCCCTCCTGGGCTATTTTTGGTTCCAAAGACCACATCCCCTGGGCCCTGCCCCCTTTTTTAAAAAAAAGGGCGGGGTGGTCAAGCAGCACCATACCATGTGGCCTTTATATATATATATATATATATATATATATATATATATATATATATATATATATATATATATATATAAAGTAATCGCCACCTCTCAATGAAAGAAGCAGGAGCCTCAGCGGGGAATTCAGTGGCAGAGCCTTTAATGACAAATGAATGGCGAATGCATTTTGGCCGGTGTGGCCTCATCAGCGCCTACGGTGGTGGAAACGGAAGTCCTGGCGCTCTGCAGTTCAAGTGCACCCACTCGCGCTGGATAAACACGAATGTAAGCTCCGCCCCTCAGCCAAAGGATCCTCAGGTGATGATGCGTAGGGTCCGATTGAATCTTTGGACTCCATTGCCCAGGATGCAGCAGTGGCTCCCAGGTGAGTAGTGCTGGGGGACGGCATTGGTGAAATCCAATAAAATAGCTGTGGTAGAGGTGCTCTGCACAGCGTTCATCCCGTAAAATGAAATGAAAGGTCCCGCCTAGAGTCCCCAAGACCCCATCAACCATAAGTCCGAGCAAAAATAATAGCGTGAGCAGGAGGTGCATACAACCCGCCCTGGCTGAGAGCAATGTCTCGCTGTAACGCTGCAAATCCTCGGACTGCCGGCGAGTCTGGAGAGATTCAGAAAATGAAGAAACACGCAGTGCCAAGGCAAAAATCCAGAATCTCCAGGCCACTTGTGATGGGGGGGTTCCTGAAACGCGCCTCTGGAAAGCGCGCGGTTATATGAAGTAATCGCCTCCTCTCAATGAAAGAAGCAGGAGCCTCAGCGGGGAATTCAGTGGCAGAGCCTTTAATGACAAATGAATGGCGAATGCATTTCGGCCGGTGTGGCCTCATCAGCGCCTACGGTGGTGGAAACGGAAGTCATGGCGCTCTGCAGTTCAAGTGCACCCACTCGCGCTGGATAAATGCGAATGTAAGCTCCGCCCCTCAGCCAAAGGATCCTCAGGTGATGATGCGTAGGGTCCGATTGAATCTTTGGACTCCATTGCCCAGGATTCAGCAGTGGCTCCCAGGTGAGTAGTGCTGGGGGACGGCATTGGTGAAATCCAATAAAATAGCTGTGGTAGAGGTGCTCTGCACAGCGTTCATCCCGTAAAATGAAATGAAAGGTCCCGCCTAGAGTCCCCAAGACCCCATCAACCATAAGTCCGAGCAAAAATAATAGCGTGAGCAGGAGGTGCATACAACCCGCCCTGGCTGAGAACAATGTCTCGCTGTAACGCTGCAAATCCTCGGACTGCCGGCGAGTCTGGAGAGATTCAGAAAATGAAGAAACACGCAGTGCCAAGGCAAAAATCCAGAATCTCCAGGCCACTTGTGATGGGGGGGTTCCTGAAACGCGCCTCTGGAAAGCGCGCGGTTATATGAAGTAATCGCCTCCTCTCGATGAAAGAAGCAGGAGCCTCAGCGGGGAATTCAGTGGCAGAGCCTTTAATGACACATGAATGGCGAATGCATTTCGGCCGGTGTGGCCTCATCAGCGCCTACGGTGGTGGAAACGGAAGTCCTGGCGCTCTGCAGTTCAAGTGCACCCACTCGCGCTGGATAAATGCGAATGTAAGCTCCGCCCCTCAGCCAAAGGATCCTCAGGTGATGATGCGTAGGGTCCGATTGAATCTTTGGACTCCATTGCCCAGGATGCAGCAGTGGCTCCCAGGTGAGTAGTGCTGGGGGACGGCATTGGTGAAATCCAATAAAATAGCTGTGGTAGAGGTGCTCTGCACAGCGTTCATCCCGTAAAATGAAATGAAAGGTCCCGCCTAGAGTCCCCAAGACCCCATCAACCATAAGTCCGAGCAAAAATAATAGCGTGAGCAGGAGGTGCATACAACCCGCCCTGGCTAAGAACAATGTCTCGCTGTAACGCTGCAAATCCTCGGACTGCCGGCAAGTCTGGAGAGATTCAGAAAATGAAGAAACACGCAGTGCCAAGGCATAAATCCAGAATCTCCAGGCCACTTGTGATGGGGGGGTTCCTGAAACGCGCCTCTGGAAAGCGCGCGGTTATATGAAGTAATCGCCTCCTCTCAATAAAAGAAGCAGGAGCCTCAGCGGGGAATTCAGTGGCAGAGCCTTTAATGACAAATGAATGGCGAATGCATTTCGGCCGGTGTGGCCTCATCAGCGCCTACGGTGGTGGAAACGGAAGTCCTGGCGCTCGGCAGTTCAAGTGCACCCACTCGCGCTGGATAAATGCGAATGTAAGCTCCGCCCCTCAGCCAAAGGATCCTCAGGTGATGATGCGTAGGGTCCGATTGAATCTTTGGACTCCATTGCCCAGGATGCAGCAGTGGCTCCCAGGTGAGTAGTGCTGGGGGACGGCATTGGTGAAATCCAATAAAATAGCTGTGGTAGAGGTGCTCTGCACAGCGTTCATCCCGTAAAATGAAATGAAAGGTCCCGCCTAGAGTCCCCAAGACCCCATCAACCATAAGTCCGAGCAAAAATAATAGCGTGAGCAGGAGGTGCATACAACCCGCCCTGGCTGAGAACAATGTCTCGCTGTAACGCTGCAAATCCTCGGACTGCCGGCGAGTCTGGAGAGATTCAGAAAATGAAGAAACACGCAGTGCCAAGGCAAAAATCCAGATATAATATATATAAATATATATTTTTTACAGATTTTATTGATATGTATGCAAATTACATACATTGAAAGAGATGAACCAATCAGAATGCAAAGCGAGCTTATCCGGTTCATATAAAACATGCTAACATTCCATGGCTATACTGAGTAGATTACATACATTTGGAACTGGTTCAGATATGTAACGCAATACATAGATACCCATAGACAGTTTTATCACTTGGACACCATTATTTATACCCAGTTGGTGTGTTTTGCTTCTGCTTGTGTAGATATTGCAGTAGAGGTTCCCAAATATCAGTTGGTCTGGAAGAGGCGGGGAGCACTTCCGCATACAGTGCCAATGTGTCATGGCAACAAACCATATCTGTGACCCATAGATCATAGGAGGGGCTCAGTTTACCCTCCCAGGTCAGCGCCACCCTTCTTTTTGCCAGTAGCAACGCTATTTTTATTAGACTGCTTAGCTTTCCTTTCAGCAGTGGTACCAAATGCAGTATGCATAACTAGTCATTTCTTGCAATGTCCTGGTGACCACCTCCCAGTACGACATAACCTAATCACATTCCCACGCTAGGTGCCAGAAGTCCGCTACCGCCTTCCCACATTGTTTACAGTTATCATTTTCTCTAAAGCCATATTTGAATAGTCTGTGTGGTGTATGATAAACCTGGTGGAGGTATTTGAAATGAATTATCCGTAGGTTCTCATTGGCCGCAAGTGTGCTAGTTATTTGATAGCAGTACTCCCTGTCTTTCTGTGTGAGTTATTGATCTAATTTCGCGTTCCACTTTTCCATAGCTCTATTGTGTAGTACGAAGTTTCGTCCCCCGATGCTCTATACAATTTAGTTCTCAATGTGTGTCTCGTGGGGCTAATGAATAATGTGTGCAGAGATTGTAATATAGGGGGTTCAAATGGGAATGTGGGGTCATGTGCTTGGAGTGCCTTCTTCAATCTATGTAGGGTGAAAAGAAATAATGGTGTTTGATTTTGCACATAGGAAAGATCTTCCGTCATCAGAAAGGTTCCATTTGGAAAAAAGTAGCGCATTTTGTCTATCCTTGCTAGTGCCACCAGTCGCATTGCGCCCGATTCCTGCGTAACTGATGCTGCTGCGTGTTACACCAGAGGTAAATGTGGGGAGTATATCTGTAATTATTTTGCTCTACGGTCGAGGGCCTGCTAGGCAGCAATTGTGAAGTCGATGGAATTGATTTCCACCTTTTGTGTGCCTCTGTGTGTGTGAGTCTCTATGGCATGTAAAGAGATGGGATGGGCGTCACCGTCCTCCACGGCTACATATGGAATAAACCATGAGTGTTTTACCAATAATGAGTGTACTGTGCTTGGGCTCATAAATAATATAAATAGAAATCAGGTACACTGAAGCCCCCCTGTTTATAATCCAGCGTACGTATTGCCAAGCTCACTCTAGCCTGCCTACCACCCCAGATAAATCTAATGAGAAGTGATCGGACTGTTTTAAAAAAGGCAGTAGACAGCTGTATTGGGATGTTGCTGAAAAGATATAGAAACTTAGGTAGCACAACCATTTTTATTAGTGCCATTCGGTCCACTAGAGACAGCGGCAGCCTAATCCATTTTTCCACTTGGTGCTCTAAATGTGTGCAGGCTGTTCCATAATTTTCATGCATGACTGTCTCAAGAGCACGATGTACCCACACCCCAAGGTATTTGACGGGCTCCAACGACCACACTAGGGGATTCTCGAGTGCATGAGAAGTGGTAATCTCAGTGAGAGGCACCACCACCGATTTAGACCAATTTATGGTGAGTCCAGAGAATCACCCAAATCTGATATATTCTCGCAAAATTGGCTCCATCTCAACATGCGGATCTCTAACGAATAAAAGCATGTCATCTTCATGCACCGCTCACTGGGCGGTGCATAATGCGCTATGCTGCCGTTCTATGTCGCTGTCTGATAATGCAGGCCAGCGGCTCCAGTGTAATGGCAAATAAAAGTGGTGATAAGTGGTAGCCTTGTCTTGTCCCCGACCTATCTGTATAGGATCCAATGTGGTACCCTCAACTTGTATCCTTGCAGTGGGGTTGGTATATAATAGTCGTATCGAGGCGGTGTAAATTGTGGGGAACCCCATACGTTGAAAAAGATAAAAGAGGTAGCCCCATTCTATTGAATCGAAGGCTTTGGCAGCATCAGGCATCACAGCCGCCACCTTTATCTTGGGATCGAGGGCGTGATAGATAGCAAATAGGGTACGCAAGTCGTTTGATGTGGGTCTTTCAGGAATAAATCCTAATTGATCCGGCAGACTAAGTTTAGTCATTAGCGGTTGTAATTTAATCGCTAATATTTTGGCTAGTATCTTTGCGTCTATATTTATCAGCGAAAGTGGACGGTACGAATCGCATCTGTTGGGCGGTTTATCTTTTTTGAGCAGAGTGATAATGAGGGCCTCCCGAAGTGATGGGGTGGAGTGCCTACCTCATGAGCCTCTGCGTATACTTCAAGCAAATATGGTGACAGTTCATCTGCGTATTCTTTATAAAACTCCCTAATTAGTCCCTCCAGGCCAGGGGATTTTTTATTTGGGAGAGTTTTAATCGCATGTCGAATATCTTCTAAGGTGATAGGCTGACTTAAGTATTCCAGATGGCCATCCGACAGCCACGCGATGGCCACATCCGATAAGTAGTTACCCATTGCTTCCTTAGTTGCTCCGGTTTGTGATGTGTACATGTCCGCGTAGGTGCGTCTGAATAGTGTGACTATGTCGCGTGTAGTGTAATGATCCACTCCGACATTATCTGTTATTTTTGTAATTGAGTGTTGAGTTTCTCTAGCCTTGATCTTGGTCGCTAGATTGTGTCCGGGCGTCCCCCCTCTCCCCATATGCCCAAGCGACATGTCTCTTTGATCTACATCTTATCTCTTCATCTGCCAGCTCGTTACACTCCGTTAAGGACTCCTTGTTTTGTGCGGGATTGGCAGCACTATCTGAGCTCTCGTATTGCCGTTCAAGTCGCAATAGGGTTTTGTCGACTTTAGTCAGCTGGCCTCTAATGTCTTTCAGTATACCTGCAGTCGTGCGAATGCACGTTTCCCGGATTGTGACCTTAAATCCTTCCCATAATATTGCTACGCTGTCTACAGAGCCTTTGTTCAGCTCAAAATACTGATTGATGGCTTCTCGGATGGTGTGTGTGTACAGTGGATCTAATAGCGCGTCAGAGCAGAAACGCCAGGTAATCTGTCGGCTTTACAGATTGTGGAATGTGCAGTGTGAGCTTAACAGGATTGTGCTCCAACAGTGTCCGGGGCAATCTCTCCACACCGGAGACCCATGTCACCACGTGATCACTCATTAACAAGTAGTCTAGGCGCGACCAACTACTATGTGCAGTAGATATGTGTCCCCCCAAGTGTATCTGGATGGCGCAGTCGCCACATATCTGAGAGACCAAGCTCCGCCATTCCCTCACGTATGACTTTGGCTGCCTTGGGTGCTTGTCCCCCTGTGCCACTTGATTTATCCCTACTGGGGTCTAAGTGTGCATTAAAATCCCCCCACACCCCCCAAGTAATCGTAGCATCTGGCCAGCTGCGTAGTGTCATCTGTATTTTTTCGTAAAACTTAGGGTCTTCTACGTTAGGTCTGTAAACATTCACCAAGGTGACCAATTCCCCTAACAGCTTTTCATGTGTTATTGTCAGACCCAGCTTCTCCTCAGCCGGTACTTGACACAGGAGCAGAATTGACGCTGGCTCCCAACTCCACCCCGAGACTCCCTGGCCACGCACTATAAATCTATGAGTAACCAGAAGAGCCCCACGGGGGAAAGGGGAATGGACAGAGAAGAGAATGCACACAAGAAGATCTTCTTTTCTTCTTCTGAACTCTGTATTTGAGTTTTCTTTCTTCTTTCTTCCTTCTATACACTGAATGTTATTATTCACTGCAAAACAAATGATATTATAAACTCTATAACCTTTTCTTTTTAAAAATATGACTAATGACCTTGTCTACCTACCATCAGTGCTGTGTGCTTTAACCTCTCTTCTTTTGATTATTTAGATGTTTCCTTCCTGCTTCCTTTTTAACTGTAGAAATTAAAAATAGGGAAAAACAGACTTTTATTTTTCTTTCTACTCTCTTTGGCTATTTATTGCTTGCTCCTTTTCTGAGGGTTTTACTCTCTTTCTTCTAATCTCACCTGTGAAGGACCAGGAATCTCCTTATATGATATTACTTCTACCCAAGTGGTCTGAAACCTTTTTAGAAAGATGTCAGTTGACTTCACTGTCTCTCTTTCTTGCTTGCTGCTTGTCTTCTAGTATCACTTCGATTTATATATATTTACAACTCTTCTTGTATACTTAAAGAAAGTCTTTTTTTTTATTTACAGTTTTATTGAGTCCTTTAAATGCATGCAATTATTTTTTTTTCAATCTTTTAGTTTTCTGTCTACCCGAGACTATCGCCTCAGGGACTAAACTCCTGAATCGAGTTTTCTTTTATTTCTGTTACTAGTAAATCCTTTTTCTGAATAATGCTGAGGAAAATAGTGTTAAACAACCAGCGCTTCTATTGCTGTTCGAGCGTCTTCCCTCGCTCGAAAAAATGTTCAGAAAATAGGCTACTTGTGCTGACTCTTGAATGTCTCTCACTACGCACAAGCCTGACAGAGAACAGAACTCTCTCTGACATGCGCTGTAGCTGTATGACTCGCGCTGTCGGCAAAATACTAAACAGTCTTACTTGAATAGCGGGATTTCTGCAGTTGCGCTAAAGCGGACGAAAGTCTTTCAGTGATACTTATACTCCGACGTCTTTTCTTGACTCACGGCGGGAATTCAAGGCTGCCTGACGAACTCTGCAAATACCGAAGCTTCAATTCCAGGAACTCAGGTGAAGTGCGCAGTTGGCAGCGCCTCTCACCTGCATCATCATTCTCTTGCATGTAAAAGCTAGAACGCTAGTGTTCTTTAGGTGAGTGGCTAACTAGCGGCCATATTGCTTTTCTATAATAATGATAGGAAGACCCTCACTTCTTTTTTTTTTACATATTCCTTTGGACTTCTCTAACTAAGTGACTACAAACTAAACCTAATCTACCCTAGAGTTTTAGAGAATCCTGACAGTACCCCCCTCTCAAAGGCCTACTCACAACGGGGTTTTCCAGGGAACCTTCGATGAAACTCTGTTACCAACCATGGAGCCTTAACCTCCGAGGCTGGTTCCCATGATCTTTCCTCTGGACCATAACCTTTCCAATCTAACAAGTAGTAAAGTTTGCCCTTACGTACTTTAGAATCTAAAATTTGTTGAACCTCAAACTCTTCTCCCTGTTCGGTTTGAATTGGTTTTGGAACTTGACCTACTCTCATCCCTGGTTCTGACTTTTTTAGCAAAGATACATGGAACACAGGATGAACTCGCAAGGTCTTAGGTAATTTTAACTGATAATTTAAGGTGCTTAACTTCCTTTCTACGGGATAAGGTCCGATGAATCGTGGCTGAAATTTCCTTACCCCCTTTAATCTAAGGTTCTTTGTATTTAACCAAACTTTTTCTCCAACCTTTAGTACTGGCTCCTTCCTTCTTTTCTGATCTGCATATTTTTTATAACTAGCTTTTGCTAAGGTCAAGTTTCTTGTGGCTTGGCCATGGATTTGAGTTAAATGTTTCACCAAATCAGTTACTGCAGGGACATCTACTTCTTGGAAACTCAAAGAATGTTGGGGATGTCTACCTGTATTCAAATAAAATGGAGTATAACCTGTGGAAGCATTCTTAGTATTATTATGAGCAAATTCCGCTGCCCATAAATAATCTGGCCAATCTCCTTCCTGTTCTAACAGACACATTCTTAGATATTGTTCCAGTTCCTGATTAGTTCTTTCTGTTTGGCCATCAGATTCAGGATGGAAACTAGTAGAATACCGATTTTCAATATTCAATTTTTTAGTAAAGGCCTTCCAAAAATGCGACAAGAATTGGGACCCCCTATCAGAGATTAGCACCTTTGGAATTCCTTGGGCTCTAACCACATGCTGGCTAAAGGCACTAGCTAGAATCTTGGCGGTAGGCACACCTTTCAGAGGTACAAAATGTGCCATTTTAGTGAAGGCATCCACGCAAACCAAGATTGTATCAAATCCCTGACTTGAAGGAAGATCTACAATAAGGTCCAAAGTTACAGTGTGCCAAGGGAATGGTGGGGTGGGTAAAGGTTGCAATAAACCTTGAGGTTGTCTTCGCTCAGATTTTCCTTTTGCACAAATCTCGCAAGTAGCCACATATTTATGTATGTCCTTTACCATATCTGGCCACCAAAACCTTCTCCGAACTAGATCTTTGGTTTTGTTGATTCCTTTCTGTCCAGCTAAAATGCTATCATGGCATTCCTTTAACGCTTTTAATTGCATCTCTTTGGTTGACAAAAATAAGGCCCCATTGTGATAAGGTGCTCCGTTTCGAAGTTCTCTTCCGGAATCTTCTCTTATCCATTCTTCGTACTCTCGGCCACATTGAGTTTGTAATCCCTGTTCTTCAACTTGCGAATTGACTTCTCACAACACTGCACTAATTATTCGTTCTTTTGGAATGATAGATTGATTCTTTACTACCTCTACAACTCCCTCTGTCTCTAATCTGGACAGTGCATCTGCTTTTCCATTCTGCGAACCAGGCCGATAAGTTATTACAAAGTCAAAGTCTGCAAAATACAAGGACCAACGTAGCTGTCTGGGGGTTAGCGTTCTGGCAGACTTAAGGAATTTCAAATTGCGATGATCAGTGTATACAGTTACCACATGACTTGCTCCCATGAGGTAATGTCTCCACTCCTTGAAGGCATCCTTGATTGCCAACAACTCCTTCTCTGTGATTGTATAATTGATTTATGGAGGTGTTAACTTTCGAGATCGAAAAGCCACTGGATGTAGTTGACCAGTAGATTTATGTCTCTGAGACAACACTCCGCCCAACGCCAAATTCGAGGCATCTGTCTCCACGTAGAATGGTTCTGCTGGATCTGGATGCAACAAAATGGGTGCTGAAGTAAAATCTTTCTTTAAATTCTCAAATGCTTCTTCCGCTTCAGATGTCCATAAGAATGGAACTCCTTTATTTAGTAACCGAGTGATGGGAATACATTTCTTAGAAAAATCTTGAATGAATCTCCTATAAAAATTAGCAAATCCAATGAAACTTTGTACTTCTTTTACTGAAGTGGGAGATTTCCAATTGACCACCGCTTTGATCTTGTTTTCATCCATCGTTATTCCTCCAGGAGCCAGCACAAAACCCAAAAATTCCAGAGTTTACATCAAAGGCGCATTTTCCAATTTAACAAACAGCCCATTCTCACGTAACCTTTGCAACACCTTTCTCACATGGTCTTCATGACTTTCAATTTCCGCAGAGTAGATCAGAATGTCATCTATATACACTATGGCAATTTGGTCTATGCAATCCTTCAGCACATCATTTATAAAGTGTTGAAAGGCCGCAGGGGCATTACATAATCCATATGGCATGACTTGATATTCGAATAGTCCATGCTTAGTTCTAAAGGCAGTTTTCCACTCGTCACCAGCTCGAACTCGAACAAGATGGTACGCCCCTCTCAAATCCAGCTTAGTGTAAATTTTTGCGTCTTTCACTTGATCCAACAAGGTGGAAATTAAAGGTAAGGGATATCGATTCTTAATCGTGATTCTATTGATTGCTCTATAATCTATGCAGGTACGCAATTCTCCATTCTTCTTCTTTGGAATAAAAAATAAAGGCGAGGAAACTGGAGATTGGGAGGGTCTGATAAATCCATTTTCCAAATACTCTTCTAGATAGTTCTTCAAATGTTTATCTTCTTGCTCAGTTAAAGCGTATATTCTGCTGCAGGGCAAATTACTTCCAGGTTCTAAGTCTATCTTGCAATCATAATTGCGATGTGGAGGAAGTTTCTTAGCTTCTTTTTCATTGAAAACGTCTTGAAATTCTGAATATTTCTCTGGTAATACCACAGTGTCAATTAAACAAACCATATTCTCTTGTTCACTTAGATGGTAAGCTGGGGATTTCTCAGTGGCCTTTTGACAAGTCTGGTAACAACTCTCTTTACAATACTTGGAATTTAACATTATTGTTCTTGCTGCCCAATCTATTGTTGGGTTATGCTCTGTGAGCCAAGGTAGTCCCAATATTAGCTGAAATTGAGGAGCATCAATTAGATTGAACTGCAGTTTTTCTCGATGCCCTTCTATGGATTCCAGAATCACTGATTCGGTGTGACTCACTATTGGACCTGATGACAAATTAGTGCCGTCAACAGCTCTTACTGGCTCACTCTTTTCTTTCCGTATGGCTCGAAGTCCAATCCTTTCAGCGAATTTTAAATCACAAAAGTTGCCGGTGGCTCCGGAATCGACCATCACAGATACCTGTTCTAATCTTTCTTCGCGATAACTCAAGGTCATAGTTAAAAACAAATGTGGAGCTGCCGACTGCAAAGTATTTGCTAAGGCATGATCTTGTGAAGCTGTTTTAGTTTCTGCTACCACCAGTCCAGCTCCTTCTACTGGCGGCACGAGGCGTTTTCCGCCGGCACAGTCTTTGGCCTTTTTAAACAGTCTCGAACAAAATGTCCATTTCCGCCGCAATACAGACATTGTTTATTTGCTCGTCTTTTGTCCTTTTCTTCCTTAGAAAGTGGCCCTCGCACTGTCCCTATCTGCATGGGTTCCACACCACGACTTGGTTCTGTTTCTTTATGGGACTCATATCTTGCTCTATCAAAACGAGGAACATACGGCCGATAATCCCGCTTCTTCTCCCCCCTCCTTTCACTCTGACGAAAGTCAATTTCCAATACCAAATCGACCAAGGCCGAGAGCTCTGTGGGACGATTAGGGACTTGAGCCAGGGCGTCCTTTAATTCATCTTTTAGTCCCCGATAAAACACTGCTGCCCTCTTATTCTCTGGCCATTCAGTTTCTAACACCAATTTATTAAACTGAGCTAGATATGCCACTAACTCTCGATTTCCTTGTCTTAATTCCAATAACTCGTTGTCTGTAGCTTGTGACACCTTGCGTCGATCAAAAATTCGCATGAATTCTTTTTTAAATGCATCCAAATTAAATAGCACAGGATCGTTCTTGGTGACCAGAGGCATGGACCAGGCTGCGGCATCTCCACTGAGATAAGACAATATGAAAGCTACTCGAGATTGTGCATCCGGAAACAAGGCGGGTCTACATATAAAGTGTAATGAGCATTGTGTTAAAAAGACCTGAGCCTTCTGTGGATCCCCACTAAAGCGTTCAGGAGGCGCTAGCGGTATAACAGGAGACAAAGAGTGTATTACTTGGGTATTTGCTCTTGATGAAGACGAGGTCGATTCTCCAAATGATCCTAAAACTGGAGATGAAATTCTAACCCCTTCTCCTGAAACTAAATTACCCATTCTTTGCGCTAGTTCTGTTGTGTCTTTTTTGAGCTCTCGATTCTCCTCTCTAACTATGATCAATTCTCTTTGTATGCCCTCCAGAATCTCTCCCAACTTCTTCAAATCCAATCCCTCCGCCATTCTGCTCAGGTGCCAACAATTCGTGGGCACTTCACTCTGTCAGACCCAGCTTCTCCTCAGCCGGTACTTGACACAGGAGCAGAATTGACGCTGGCTCCCAACTCCACCCCGAGACTCCCTGGCCAGGCACTATAAATCTATGAGTAACCAGAAGAGCCCCACGGGGAAGAGGGGAATGGACAGAGAAGAGAATGCACACAAGAAGATCTTCTTTTCTTCTTCTGAACTCTGTATTTGAGTTTTCTTTCTTCTTTCTTCCTTCTATACACTGAATGTTATTATTCACTGCAAAACAAATGATATTATAAACTCTATAACCTTTTCTTTTTAAAAATATGACTAATGACCTTGTCTACCTACCATCAGTGCTGTGTGCTTTAACCTCTCTTCTTTTGATTATTTAGATTTTTCCTTCCTGCTTCCTTTTTAACTGTAGAAATAAAAAATAGGGAAAAACAGACTTTTATTTTTCTTTCTACTCTCTTTGGCTATTTATTGCTCGCTCCTTTTCTGAGGGTTTTACTCTCTTTCTTCTAATCTCACCTGTGAAGGACCAGGAATCTCCTTATATGATATAACTTCTACCCAAGTGGTCTGAAACCTTTTTAGAAAGATGTCAGTTGACTTCACTGTCTCTCTTTTTTGCTTGCTGCTTGTCTTCTAGTATCACTTCGATTTATATATATTTACAACTCTTCTTGTATACTTAAAGAATGTTTTATTTTTTTTATTTACAGTTTTATTGAGTCCTTTAAATGCATGCAATTATTTTTTTTTCAATCTTTTCGTTTTCTGTCTACCCGAGACTATCGCCTCAGGGACTAAACTCCTGAATCGAGTTTTCTTTTATTTCTGTTACTAGTAAATCCTTTTTCTGAATAATGCTGAGGAAAATAGTGTTAAACAACCAGCGCTTCTATTGCTGTTCGAGCGTCTTCCTTCGCTCGGAAAAATGTTCAGAAAATAGGCTACTTGTGCTGACTCTTGAATGTCTCTCACTACGCACAAGCCTGACAGAGAACAGAACTCTCTCTGACATGCGCTGTAGCTGTATGACTCGCGCTGTCGGCAAAATACTAAACAGTCTTACTTGAATAGCGGGATTTCTGCAGTTGCGCTAAAGCGGACGAAAGTCTTTCAGTGATACTTATACTCCGACGTCTTTTCTTGACTCACGGCGGGAATTCAAGGCTTCCTGACGAACTCTGCAAATAACGAACCTTCCATTCCAGGAACTCAGGTGAAGTGCGCAGTTGGCAGCGCCTCTCACCTGCATCATCATTCTCTTGCATGTAAAAGCTAGAACGCTAGTGTTCTTTAAGTGAGTGGCTAACTAGCGGCCATATTGCTTTTCTATAATAATGATAGGAAGACCCTCACTTCTTTTTTTTTTTACATATTCCTTTGGACTTCTCTAACTAAGTGACTACAAACTAAACCTAATCTACCCTAGAGTTTTAGAGAATCCTGACAGTTATAGCATAGCGGCCCTCATCATCTGTACAGCATTTAATCATAGTGAAGGGTATGGTTTTTTTAATGAGCGTCAGCACTCCCCTGGCATAAGATGAATAGGAAGAGGCCAATCTATAGTGGCCCAGTGCGAGCCAATATGCTCCCCTGTAGGTCGTGTTAGGTGTGTTTCCTGAATGACAGCAATTTTTATCTCCTGCTGATCTAGATACGCCAAAACTTGCCACATTTTATTGGGTGAATTAAACCCCCGTACATTCCATGTCAGACAAGTTAATCTTTCACTGTCGCTGTGTATCATTTAATTAAAGCCGCGAATATGCATAATATTGTCACCTTTACACTCTTCTGTTTAACAAACCATATCATAAACCAACAAAAATGTAGCCACATTAACAAAACCTGCAAACCCCCCTCCCCCTGCACCCCCCACCCACTTCAGCAACCCCAACCTCCCAAAGCCATCCCAAACCCCCCATATTATTACCCAGAGGTAGACCAATGCTGCAGAGCAGCTGTGGGGATCACCCATCAGGGAACACCGGAGTACAGGTACCCTCTCAGATTGTAAGGGAGGTGGACGGAGTTCTATTGATACTGTTCCCGAATAAACATCAATATTTGTAAACCTGAGAGACACAACAGCATTCCCAGATATAATTTAAAAATCTTATCTGCTTTGCCAGCGTTCAGATCTGTAAGTTTGGTTACAGAATAATGATAGCCTGGAACCCTGGTACACAATCAGCGCAGAGGGGAGAACAGTTCCACACTGTTGGGGTCCAGATGTCAATCAAGCATGGTCATGCTATCATTCCAAGTTTTCTGGCGAGGATTTATCATTGTCACCTTTCGTTGGACTGGGGGTTTTACAGCTTTTCCTCTTAAGAGCCTTTGCATAGTCCATCGCGGATTTTGGCGTTGCGAAGATCTCGATTTTCCGTTGAGGTCTATTTGGAGTTGCGCTGGATACAGCATTGCATAGGATACTTTTTCTGCAATTAGGATTTTCTTCGCTGGCTGGAAATCCTTTCTTGCCGCCTGCACTGCAGTGATAAAATCTGGATAAAAAGCCAGAGTGTTCCCTTCACAGCTGATGTTACCCCTCTCCCTGGCCAGTCTCAAGACGGTGTCCCGGTCTCTGTAATTAAGCAGCCGAGCAACAATGGGAAGCGGAGGAGTTCCTGGAGGGAGTCTGACAGCCAGCGAACGATGTACCCTTTCCACTATCAGCATCTGTGATAGGTTTTCCGCTCCGAAAATTGACTGCAGCAGTGTCTCAATGTAGGTTTGGAGACGGCCAGTATTGGTGGACTCCTGCAACCCAGTAATGCATAGATTATTACGTCTCGACCTGGCTTCTAAATCCTCATTCTTGGCCTGGATCACGGCCAGTACTTTTTCCATGGCTAGGGTTTTCGCATCCGTTTGCTGTAGCCCGTCCTCAGCATCAGATATACGGGTTTCTGCTTCTCCCAGACATAGTGCTTGCTTATTCAATTTAGTGGACATATGATCCATCCATAAGTTCAGGTTGTCTATCTTTCCATCAATAGTTTGCAAGCTGGTCTGGACAGCTAGGCGGGTTTTTTCGATTGCAGTTAAACTGTCCGAAGCAGCATCAATCTCCGAGTCAGATGTGGCACGCTGCTGAGACTTGCTGGATTTTCGGGGCTCAAAGGTAAGGCGAGGCTGGCTCTGCTCTATTTTCCCGATTGTTACTCAAATTGTATTACCAAGTTAGGGTGTGCAATTATGTCCTGACAGTCTGGGAGAGATATCCCGACGAGCGGTGCAGTCCAGGAGCAATGCAACCCACAAGCTGAGGTTCACTGTCAACACTGGGTCCCCACCACGATTCACACGGTCCAACAACACAGCTTCATAATCCCCAACTTGTGCGCATTGACCCTGCAATGTACTCAGGCAGAATATCCAGCAGAGTACGAAAGGCAAGAGATTGGCACGTGACATCTGAGTACAGCTATCTCCTCCAGCACGGGTCACCCCCTTAGCCATATCCCTCTGAATCAGAATGCGAGCTCCGTCCAGCCCCCCTGTTCACGCGCCGGTCATCACCACGCCTAGGCGTCCATTTTGTTAAACGGCCGAGGATATCGGTGTGTCTGTAGAACAGAGCTCCAGCAACCTGCCGAATCCTTTAAACACGGTTACACCACCTAAGCCCAGACACACCCTCACATAGGGCTTCTCCGGCTCGAGCGAGGCACACTGGGGTACAAATCAAATCAAATCAAATCAAAGCATTTGTATAGCGCGCTACTCACCCGGAGGGTCTCAAGGCGCTTGAGGAGGGGGGGTCCGCTACTGCTCGAACAGCCAGGTCTTGAGCTGCCTCCTGAAGGCGAGGTGGTCCTGGGTCCGGCGGAGGTGGGTCGGGAGGGAGTTCCAGGTCTTGGCGGCGAGGTAGGAGAAGGACCTTCCCCCTGTGGTGGCTCTTCGGATGCGGGGGACGGCGGCGAGGGCGTGGCCGGTCGATCGAAGCTGGCGTTTGGGAGCGTAGAAATTGAGGCGGCTGTTGAGGTATCCTGGGCCTTGGTTGTGCAGGGCTTTGTGTGCGTGGGTGAGGAGACGGCAGGTGATTCTCTTGTTGACCGGGAGCCAGTGCAGGTCTCTCAGGTGTCCGGAGATGTGGTTGCGACGGGGGATGTCCAGGATGAGTCTTGCTGAGGCGTTCTGGATCCGCTGAAGTCTCTTCTGGAGTTTGGAGGTGGTTCCGGCGTAGAGGGAGTTGCCGTAGTCCAGTCGGCTGGTGACGAGGGCCTGGGTGACCGTCTTCCTAGTGTCGGTGGGGATCCACCGGAAGATCTTGCGTAGCATGCGTAGGATGTTGAAGCGTGACGAGGAGACGGGGTTGACTTGTCTGGTCATGGAGAGGGAGGAGTCCAGGATGAAGCCCAGGTTGCGTGCGTGGTCTGTTGGTTTGGGTGCGCTGCCTAGGGCGGGGGGCCACCAGGAGTTGTCCCAGGCGGAGGGTGAGGATCCCAGGATGAGGACTTCCGTCTTGTCCGAGTTCAGTTTCAGGCGGCTGTTCTTCATCCATTCGGCTACCTCTTTCATCCCTTCGTGTAGGTTGGCTCTGGCGGTGGCGGGGTCGTTGGTGAGGGAGAGGATCAGCTGGGTGTCGTCGGCGTAGGAGATGATGTTGAGGTTGAGCTGGGTTGCTCACTAGCACCTCGCACTTCTGCTCTCCTTTGTGTTTTGCAGGTCCCTGCTGTACGTGGTGCTCCAGTGCTTACGATTCCGGTGGGGGCAGTGTCTTCTGCCTGCAGTGCCTGTTCCAAGGCTCTATACAGTCACTACTGCCATTTTTAAGCTTCGGGCTGGCGCCACATATCTTCATGTCTCTCCTTGCTCCAGGCGGTTTATAGTACCGTTCAGTTGTCAGCAGAGTCCAGGGACATTCCACCGCAGGATTTCTTTGTTTTCACGGTTTCAGCTTAGCGGGAACAGCAGGATTTTAAACATTTTTAGGCTCCTGCCCTGGGGAGCTGCGCTACAACACGGCCATTTTGCTGGGCGCCCTCTAGTGCCCTGCCAGGCCTTTATATAAAAAAATTTAAAGGGGAGGTGGGCCACCTCGTTGTACCAGCTGGCTCCCAGCCAGCATTCTGCGGGAGCCTGCATTGCATTTTACACACAGCGAACTGCTGAAATGCAGCTTCCTGTGTGTAAAAAGCAAAGTGTGCTCCGCTCCGATAAAAGAGGAGCATACTTTTTGCTATGGCATGGCGGGAGCAATGCCATAGCAAACTGCAATGTTGCTGGGGTGGGCCCCCTTCATTAATGTACGTGTGCCCTGGGATGTGGCGGTTCCCAGGATAGCGGGGGAAGCCCTATGGCCTCACCCGCATTACTCAATAAAAGAGTGTGTCCCGGGGAGGCGGTGGTCCCCAGGGCAAGGGTGTCCATGAGGCCCCTCAATACTATTGAAATTAGCCCCGGGAAGGTCGCGGTCCCCGGGGCAGGGTGAGGTCCGCAAGGCCCACGTTAAATATTGAGATTAGCCTTGGGAGGTGGCAGTCCCCAGGGCAGGGGGGTCTGCGAGCTCCCCCCCACATAATTGGAAATAGCCCCGGGGAGGTGGCAGTCCCCGGGGCTACAGCCGGGACCCGCCCGCATTCATAATGAAAATAGCCCCAGATGAAGCCTAGAAGAGGGCCCGGTGCGCGCCTACTATAATTAGCATGTGTCCCCGGAAACTGGCCCACCCAGGGGTTATTTTAAAGCAAGTGCAGGAGCCCGCTTGCTTTTTTTTTTCTTTTGCTGCGGATCAGCAAAAAATAAAAATGCTTTTTACCCCTGGCGGGGACCCTCAAGGACCCCACCACCATATCTGGGGTTACAGGGTATTGCTAGCCTGCCCCCTTTTGTTTTTCCCCAAACTTTTTTTTGGGACTTGGCTTCAAGCCGAGTCCCAAGATGGCTGCCAACACTTCCTTGTTGAATTGTTGACAGCCAATCACATTTTAATAGGATTCACGAGTCCAATGCAAGGACTAGCGTCCCCAGATATCTAAAAATTTTAAATATAGATATCTCAAAAACTACTGAATGGATTTACACCAAATCACAAAAAGCACACTTTCTGGACCCACATCTGGCTTTCTGCCAAATTTGGTGTAATTGCATTCAGCAGTTTAGGCTGTAGTTGTGTTAAAAACATGAAAAATCCCCATAGACTTAACATGGGGGAAACGCGTTTTGGGACCCTCCTTTTTTCCAGCCCCCCCTTGATGGATCACTCTGAAAGTTTTAACATAGCAGCTGAACCAAAATGGGGAAAGGGAAAAGGAAAAGGAAAGCCAAAATATTGTGGAGATTCATCAAGCGACGTCAAAGTTATTGGCAACCAAAAAACGCTTTTCCTATGGAATCTTTGGTCCTAACCATAACTACCTACTGTTGACCTTGTGTGTGCACAGTGATGAAGCCTTAGTGGGCAAGTGGGTAAAAGAAAGGTATTTATACAATGTCATCAGGCAAAAAGGACATTATTTGCACTTGTGAACCAAAATATTAAATGTAAACTAGCATAGCCATGAATGAAGCAGTACATTATTCTCCAATTACTATTCTTCAGACATATATAATCAATAAGATAATGAATGAAAACATAAAGGTGGGTGCTTTATGAATGTACAACTGACACTGCTGATAATTAAGTTTTGCTTGCCCTTAATGCTCTTGTTCTCTTATTAAGCCCCAGTGGGTTTTTGCAACACCTTTGAATAATCTCACATTCTTAACGGCAGTTGTGTACTGTACATTTGGCTGTCCATCTCTTCTGTCTAGAGTAGGTTTCTACTTAAATGCAACTCCTCCTCAATTTATCTTAACTGTCTGCTGTATATTTTGAAGCACCTACAACAAATAAAACATTACTAAATAGTGCAGTGACTAAAATTAGAAGCTTAAAAACATCGCAAGGATCAAAATTCCAGTATTACAAATGTTTTTACATTTCCTTCTCAATGTTGAGCCCAATGGGTTCCTTGGTGTCTGCTCTTGGATATATTTAGATTCTAGTTTTTACAAAGATTTTTACCTATCTCCTCATCTGGCTGTCTTAGGTACACAATCTATTACTCTGTATGTGAGTAGGGTGGGATCACCATTGTGGACCCCAGGGTGATAAACTGTGCTTTACAAATACTGCCAGATTGACGGAGATACCCTTCCTCCTGGTTCTTGCTGGCTTCAAGTGCTGCAAAATACGTTTGTGCACCTGTGGCTTGGTGCTTCCAATATATGTTTTTGGGCAAGGTCACTTTAGTGCATTTACAGCATATTCTGTATTGCAATTCAGGATATGTTGAATTTTGATGTTTTCATTGGGACTTGTAGTTACTTCAGTGATGTTTCTGCCCTGCACACAGGCCTTGCATCTACTGAATTTGGTAAAACTCTTCTGTGGTGTTAGCCAGTGTACCGTTTCTGTTGTCACATTGTACTAGTTTGTCTGCGACAGATTGGCCCTTCTGTACGTGATCAAAAGTTTCTTTCATGCTTCTTTGCCCATTATGGGATCGTCCCGTATATAGTGCCAATGTTTGTGTAATTATTTCCATATTGTATTGACTATTGTATGTGGTAATAAATCTACAAACTCTCTCATTTTTACTTTTCTGAGCTTTGCATTGAAAAAGCACTGTCTCCCTTTTACATGTGGCTATTCTTATTTTGGCTGCTGTATCTGTTTATCCTATGGCTCTAAGTCTGCTTACCATGTCTGACTGTGTGAGATTGAATGCTTCATCACTGCTGCATATGTGTTTTGCACACATAAGCTCCTCACACGGTACAACCTGTTTTAGGGGGAGAGGGTGTGAACTATTTGCATGAAGGTAATAGTCCCCCTTGTACTTTTCCTATATACTTTGTGGTGAGCTTCGAGTTGACGATCTTTAGTCTTACACCTAAAACATCTATGGTGGTATTGCTGATGAGACTGGTGAATGCTAGATTCCGATTGTTGATTTTGATCTGGTTCACAAAGTCTTTTTCTGAGTTCATGCCACCTTTCCATAAAACAAACAAATCATCAATGTATCTTACCCACAAGGTTATATGTGAGGACCATTTTTGCATTGCAGTTCCGTTGAGAACCAGCTCCTCCCATCAGTCCATATACAGATTCGAATGGTGGGGGGGAAGGCGGGGGGAGCGGGGGCGATGCAGATGCACAGCACTGTCACCGTACCTGTTCAAACAATTCATTGTTAAACATGAAGATGTTACACGTCAGACACCAATTGATCATTTTTAACATCATTTAATTGTGTGCGTAAAATTGGATTGTCTAGATCACAGCTTTCCAAACTTTTCATGTTGGTGACACACCTTTTTGCGAAAAAATTTCAGGGACACGGTAACGCGAGCGAGCGAGCCCAAACCACCTAAGGGAGGTGGTTTGCATGGTTAAATTGATGCACCGGCGGCACAAGGGACATGCAAATAGCCCCTAACTGTGTAACACACAACCCCACACACACACAGCCCCCCACCCCCACACACACACACAACCCCACACACACACAACCCCACACACACAAAACCCCACACACACATAACCCCACACACACACACACATAACCCCACACACACACACGCATAACCCCACACACACACACATAACCCCCCACACACACATAACCCCACACACACACAACCACACACACACACACAACCCCACACACACAACCCCCCACACACACAACCCCACACACACACATAACCCCACACACACATAACCCCACACACACATAACCCCACACACACACATAACCCCACACACACACATAACCCCCCCACACACACACAAGCACACACACGCACAACGCCACATATACACAACCCCACACACACAATCCCACCCACAACCCCACATTCAAATGTATTTTTTTTTATATAGCGCGAACTCGACTCGAAGGTGTCAGAGCGCTTTACACGAGCACCAGTTGTGTTACATTCATTTTAGGCCCAGGGGGATTAGGTGATTTGCCCAAAATCACAGAATGAAAAGTAAAAAAAATACAATTTTTAAAGACATTGATGACGGAATTAAACTTATGAATTATGCTTAGATCTCGCACATTTTACAAACATTGATTGATAAAGTGCATAGCATACTCCGACGCCCGGCTACAACAAGGCACTGGACAATGTGCACAGATCATGAATCTGATATCTTTCCTGATGTCGATGGTACGGATGCCATGTTCCAGCAACCGAGACATTGACCAAGTATGTGATTTCTGGAAATTAGAAGCAGATACCTGCTTCGTAAAAGGCGGGCTTCTCTCGCCTCGGTGAGTCGCTCCTACTTCTGACGGGCGATGACTATTCCAGATTGAAGGCAAACCTACTTCTGTGCAGAGCGCGCTGACCAAAGAAGTTAAGCAAAACAAACAATTACAATTCTCCTTGCTCTCTATGTCACAGGATTCTCAGCCGCTCTAGCCGTTAGGACACATCCTCTCCCTTGTTGCAGCCATTAACAGGAGGGTCTGAAGATGTTTCCTAGGAAGGATTCTATGCCATGTTGATCAGGCGGGCAACTAGAGCCAAATTTCGGGGGGGGGGCTAATTCTTCCAGCTGTAACCAGAGCGGCTGTAAAAAGGGGTGAAAACACAACAAAAGCCTCATTTACAAGTACACGGTCTTTTAAAGACCTGTGAAGTACTTGGGTGCCGCTGCAATTAGACGTCGCCAGCCCGCGAAGCTGTCGCAGCCCGGGCTGACACAAACGAGGGGGGGGCCCAATGGGTGTTGCGCGCCTGATGCAGTGCTTTAAATGGAAAAAAATAAGTGCAGGTAGTCACCAAAAGGAGCAGTGGGCAAAGTTTAGGTCGGGGCTAAGGGGGAACAAGGGGCGGGGTTAGCTTTTTGACCGTGCCAAGGTTGTATGCACGAAATCTGCATGCATTTTATCACCCGCCTAAGGATTACATTGCTGCTTCAGCCTGCCTTAAATCAAACCGGTGACCTACAGCCCACTGAGCCATCTGTCCAGTACTGGTACTCTTTTGTAATATGCACACGTCACTTTTCTCTTGTAACATACTGTTTGCTACCTCTTACAATTTGTTTGCTCTCGATACTTGCGCAAGTGCCACCATTGCCTCATGTAACATTTGTTCTTGTTTGAGTGTCCTCCATTTATTGCAGTATTATACCTCTACTTGTAATTTGTACGCTTTTGTAACCTGCACACATCACTTTTTCCTCCTGTAATGTATCGTTTGCTACCTCTTGTATTTTGTTTGCTCACAATTGTCACTATTGCCTCATGTAACTTAACGTTTGCTTTTGTAATTTGTTCACTTGTAATTTTCTCCTCATGTATCATTACTGTTCCTATTGTGAAGCGCTCTGACACCTTCGGGTAAAGTCCTCGCTATATAAAAACGCATATAATAAATAAACAAGTCTATCCTGGAACATTTGTAAACTGGAGTTAGGGCCAGAGCTGACAACGTCTTTACTGGGGAACCAGGTGCCAATCTCCACATTTTTGATTGGTCTTAAGGTCTGTCCAAGGTCGATGAAATAGGAATCAGTGAGTGTGGAAGTGGAAGTGTGCAAAAAAGCAATTCAGATGCGTGGCGACTGTAAAAGCCTTCCCATACGTTCTTTTGTTATGTCCTGAATAGTGCCTCCTATTAGATTTTACAGCCCCCTCTTAGCGCCAACTGTGAAAGATCTTTGGATAAGCAAATGACTCAGCAGACACACCCCTGCTCTGATTTACAAAGCAGCTCACGCTGGGTCCTGGTGACGAGCTCCATTGCCTCCCCTTTGGAAGTCGCCGCAAGTGGCCTGCAGTACCAGAGATTAGTCACGGATCCGCGAGACGCGCCCCAAAGCACGCCTCGAGGGGGCCTGACTGGCGCGACACACCTATGTACGGGGCGCGACACAGTAACGTGTCACGCCACAGTTTGGAAAGCTGTGGTCTAGACCTTAAAAAGTGTTTCACAGCAATCTTCGAGGCGTATCACTCAATAAAGTGAGTATTATCAAAATGTAATCATCCCACTGTACATCAAACATTCTTCTCAGGAAATCTGAGGTATACTTGATGTATGATGGTAAACTAATTACTAATGGTTGCAAGGAATGGTCTACGCATTTTGACAAGTTTTCAAACAGGCTGTCTTTGGCTGATATGATAGGCCTGCCTGGAGGACTGCCTTTCTACTTATGCATTTTTGGAATTAAGTAGAATATGGGAAATATCAGCTAATTCACTCTTAAGATGCTGTACTCATCTATATTCACCAATTCAGCCTCTCGCCATCCACACAGTTCCTTTAAGAAACTTTCTTTTTTGGCCTCATACTCTGTTCTCATGATTCTCCTGTTACATGAGAGATCATTTAATTGGGAATATGCTTCTTCAAGGTACATGCTTTTGGGCCATATTACTATGTTGCCTCCATTGTTAGGCCCATCTGAAGCACTCATGCTTCTAGGTACATCTAGTCGTGACATCTTTAAACTCGTTTCATGTGGTGTTAGTCTATGTTTTTTTCGAATACTGTTTAGTCTCATTTTTTTAAACTCATTAACCATAGTGTCTGCAAATAAGTCTATATTGTCATAAGGTGTGGCAAGTGTAAATTGGGATTTGGGTTTGAATGATGTGTCTTCCCCTTCATAACTGCACACTTGCATCTCTCTCAGTAAGTGTATCCGTCTCATTCTCTTGCTTTAGTTTCAACAGATCTCTCATCACCCCTACATCTGAAACTACAAATTGATGAAGGGGTCTATGGTACGAGCTTTCTTCGGTTTCCCTACATTTTATTGGGTCTGGAAGAATTTCCATTATATCAGCTTTCATATAAACATAAACAGATCGATTATACATTGTACATAATTGAAATGGGCATTGAGATAGTGAAACTCTTTTTATTTAGACCATAGTCTTTAAACACAACCGGATCCCAGCATAAATAAATAACAATACAATTCATTAAAAATACCTTACCAATAACACACATGTTAAAGGTACGGACGGTGTCCACATCCTTTCCACAATAGCAGCAACCTTTTAACACAGAGCAATTCAATATTATGTGCATTAATCCAAGTAAATCAATATCAATAAAATTCATTAGAGCTACATTACCCATGATACACATATTAAAAGTGGGGTATCCACATCCTTTCCACAATAGCAGCAATATTTTGACACAAAACAATTCAATTTTATGTACTTTAGTCTAAAATATTTTGTGTAAGCAGGGTGGGGTATCTTAAAAAGAGGCATACAATGACTAACCCCCTTCAGTTTATCACTTACAAAACGTTTTATGCTTTTCATGTAATTTCCCAATGCAATGGCAATATCAAGATTTGACATTTCTGTAAGACATTGGGACAAAATGAAAGTCCTAAGGATTCAATGTCTATATCGTCTTGTGATAACTTTTCATCCGTTTATCTGATGTGCTTGTCTCCTAGCATTTCATGTAGCTGTCCGTTGTTATCCATGAGGGATTGTCTGTTCCTCCTTTTCCCTTTCCTTCCTCTCCTTTGTTTCCTACTCCTTTTCTCTGTTGTCTTGGTTTGTGGCATGTCATTGGGCCCAACTGTATAAACAAAATTCATCCTGGACTGTTGTCAGTCCTACCATTACTACACTGTCCTCTCTGTCTGATTCAGACCCTGTGCCAGAACTGAGATCACTTATTTAGGCATCTTGTCTCACTTTGTTGACTTCCCCTAAACGTTCTATACAAATGTTATCAATGCGCCGCGCAAATATGTACATTCGGAAATTTCCATAGTCTTGTCTGTCTTGTTGAAATTTCTGTGCATTTATAATTTTTATGGTTCATTTATATTTTGTCATGCATGTTTTCATCTCCTCTCTGAAACAATTCAATAGCTCTTTGTCGTTTGTTTGCCGAGTTGCTCATTGATTTTTTGAATTTGTGCCATAATTGATTCTCTGTCAACTGCTGCATATTTGATTAGGAGGTGTATCATAATCATGGAGCTAGTAGCATTTAGCTCCGCCCTCTCTTAGATTAACTACGGATTACGTTTTCGTAACTTGTTGTAATCATTGTTCTTAGTCACTTCGGGATCCTGCCTACTTCCATATATTTCTTTAAAGATTGCACCTCCCCTAGGCAAGTTCATTTTTAGTTAACCTTTCTGGCTGGGAAAGTAAGTTCTGCGTTGTATTGGGGTTATTTCTGTTACTTCCCCCTGAGATAGTAGTGCTGCTGGAACCTGCTGCACTTCCATCTGTAAATATATCTGTGGCTGCTTTGAGCCTCGCAAGTACCTCATCTTCTGATATTTGTATTGTTTGAATCCCACTGCCTTAGTGAGAGGCACTGGGGCGTAGTAAGAGAACAAGAGTATCTAGGGCAATAATGCCAAGCAAAACTTAATTAGGCTTCTTTACGCATGCATTTGCATTGGCCGCCAGCTTTGAATGAGTTTTCTTTATAGAAAACACACTCCAAGATTGCTCGCCATGCATGTGTATACCACTTGACACATGCCTTTGCATCAAAAATAAAAGTAGGGGGAGAAGGAATGAGTGATCTCTCAGTTTCCTTAAGTTTTGAAATCAACTCATCAAATGGGGAAAGATCACTTGTCCTGCATAACCAGGGTATGCAGTTTTCGTGCTTACCAGTCCCAATTTAACCCTCATGCACGTGTTAGATGGCTGTTTGAGCGGTTTATCTTGATTCTCCGCTTTCCCTCACACGTGTGTGCATAATCATCGGGTTTTTTCTGTTTTATGCACCCTCCACCAGGAGGTTGTACCCTTGGTTAGGATCAGTAGTGATCAGTGATTGGTGCATGATATAGTGGGGTGAATAGAATTAAAAATCTCTCATATCCAGATTTGTATGTTTATTCGTTCTGGTTTGGAGATAATAAAATTGGTTTAAAGTAAATGAGAGTGGTTATGACTCTCTCACATTAATGTTAGTGAAGTAGGTCGACATGTTTCAGCCCTTGTGCGCCAGTCGGTCAGTGGGCTTTCTTCAGGACCAATGTGATAAGTGTGGAGAGGCCAATGGGTGTCTCTAAGTGTATTAAGCGACACTGGTATTACCTAGTATGCTAGTCTCCAAATATGAAGCATTGTTCATTATGGCTCCTTGAAGGTCTCTATGTACCTTTGGTTTAGGTTATAATTACCTCATCGGGATTACCAGTGGGTCAGAGAGGCCTTCTTCGGTCTCGGTCGGCACGACTTGTGCTGACTCTACCACCTGGACCCGCACCAATCACTGATCACTACTGATCCTAACCAAGGGTACAACCTCCTGGTGGAGGGTGCATAAAACAGAAAAAACCCGATGATTATGCACACACGTGTGAGGGAAAGCGGAGAATCAAGATAAACCGCTCGAACAGCCATCTAACACACGTGCATGAGGGTTAAATTGGGACTGGTAAGAACGAAAACTGCATACCCTGGTTATGCAGGACAAGTGATCTTTCCCCATTTGACATGCCTTTGCATGCCAGTAGCAAAAGTAATTGACAAAGCCAAAAGCATCTTTTCAAATCGAGACTAGTGGCTTTGACAATGCTTGTTTTACTATTAAAATGGTGATCCTCCTGCCCTAATCATAAATGTTGGCATGTATGCTTCTTTGGAGTCATTTTACTTTGGATCAAGTCTACTTGATTGGGTGAAGAAAGGGCCATCCAGAGTGGGGTACACTGGAAAGTGTATACATGCACCAAACTTGTTTTTGGGTGTTCACAAACTTTTTCTTGGCTCATTCCCACACATGCTAACATTAGGTAATGTATAAGAGAGAGATGTAGAAAAAAATTGGAGGAAATTCATTTCTCCGCGGACTTGCATTCAAGAGAAGGGCTTTGTAACTGAAGAAAGCAAAAATAAAACGACTTTTGTTTTACAAATTCCGGAGTCTCCAGGTTTAGGCATCTATGTAGGGTTTCTCTGGATAAACGACGGGCCATTTCTACGTATTTTAAGGTTTTAGATGTGCTAGCTGATGCTACTTAAAACTGTTTCAGTAAAATCTATTTAGCAAAGCAATTTGCCCATTTACTTGCTTTAAAAATTATTTAAGAATAGTATAGACCACTCCAGAATACACTTTTTTGTAGTTAAATCTTTTCTTTGTCCATTTAAGTGCATGTTGAAAGGGAAAAAGACGAGATTTTGACGATTTCTCCTTACCCGTTTTGACATGAAAACACTACCTAAAGCAATAAAATACTGGTCAGATGCCAACCCTACTGATGATTTTTCATTCTGGAAACAGGGGTAGTAGATGTATTTCTATCAAGTGCAGGAGTACATTTAGTTTGACAGTGGTAATGGGCAGAGTACACGCAGAAACCCTGTTGTTGTTTTTTTTCCACTGGATGAAAAAATGTTGCCGACTGCATCTGCTTTAGGGCTGTGATTTTCGCTTAGGAAGCGGCGGTGTCCGATAATGCCAGAATGAACAAGATGGAGGCCACGTTGTTCAAAAATGACATTTCTTACGTAGGGTGAGTGGCATCTTGTAAACAGAAGTCTTTGGCTTCCTCTAACTGAAAAAAATGGTAGTCCGCAATTTGAACAAGGATAACCGTCCTATTTCTTACAATTATTGCACAGCAAACTAGAAAGGAGAAACTCCAATTTCCAAAATGTGTGGCCAGCGCCACGCAGAATCCACGAGTTAGCCGGACGAAGCAGCATGTTGTGAATAACGAAGTATGATCCGGCCACCACGCATGCGCACCAGTCACCACTGGATTCCCGTTCTCCCTCTTGTCCTGTGAACGGAAGTGCCGTTTTGCACCCGGAAGTGATACTGCCGGTTCCTTTACTCCTTTGAATTAATTCTGGCTGATTCATCGGAGGTCGGGAGAGCAGCACGATTTGAAGAGTCCCTCAGAAAGAACCTTTTGTACGCTGGTAAGGGACACAACAGTTCATTTTTTGTTCAGTGAGTCGCATGCATTATCACTTCCTGGTACCTACAGTTGAATTACTTCTGTACCTGTGGTTGCGCTGTACACCTCGCCACCCGGTTTTGAGACCAATCTCTGTCATCCCTTAGTTTTACAGTTGTCTTTCTGTTTATTCCCGCAGGGGCTGCTGCTAAAACAGGGGTTGCATGTCCGCTTCCATGCTCCCGATCTCCCACGTGGAAGAGTGCATGTTGACTCCTGTTCTCACGACTCTCTTGTGTTTAAATACTACCATTTCCTTTTGAAAAGCCATATGTAAACTCAGGCTTTTAATTGTAATTGGACGTTATACATGCAGTAGGCAGTTATACTATCCTCTTCAAACCCCCCCCCCCCCCCCAATGTCCCTCTCACGAACTTAATTTTAGCTGGATTGCTGCCGTCCCGTCATAAATGCAATGTCATTATTACTAGTCTTATCCGCAGCCTAGACTGATGGAATTGTGAATGCAGGCGCACTTTACTCAATGGTGCGCCTTAGGAGTACGTTCTACTAACTGCGTTTTGCTTTGTACCTCAGACGAGAGTAACTTCTCTTTAAATGTCATTATACTTTATTAGGAATGCGCTGTCCGTCCATGTATGTGCGTTCATCTGTGGAACTACGTGTGCCATCTTCGTACCCTTTTATGCGTGTAGGAAAGTCTTTAATACATTTGTAAACTATTAAAACTGCAGATCTGGTAAAATATTCAAGCAGCCTTGCTCATTTTAATTAAAATGGACCTTTTTGTATTTTATAAATCATGTTGAGGTTTTGGCCCTCCCATGATCGCCTGCAGACGGACGCCGACCGGACCCCACGATTGAAACGCGTTTAAAATAAAATTACCAGTTATCCTACACGTCCACGTACCACTGATAAGAGGACGGCAATCATCGGCCAACACCGTGAAGCCGACAGACCCCATGCATGACACCGCGTTGACACACAACTAAGTGCCAGTGCGACGACGTACTACCAACAATGGGACGGCAACCGTCGGCGTTCGCTCTGTAGCTCCTAGACCCCCTCTACGATACTTCGTTGACGCACCTCTCAGATTGCTTATGTAACCAGAGCCGCCAACAGACCCCTACCCATAGAACTACCAGATCGATCCATCAGGTTATTTATTCATCAGCTACTCAATACCTACAGCGTGTAGTCTCTTGTCCAATAAGAGCACCCACACAGCTTAAACATCAGAGGCCACTCCCAAATGTGAAAACTGAAGTGCAGAACACAGATTAACGATACACTGCACAGCTTAAATTGTCAAGATAGACCATCCTTCATCCTGTACAACTAATTCAACTCCACCTATGTGAGAACCAACACCAATCACATGTTCAGGTCCACTTGGATATCTACATGGCTCCCTGATGAAGGCCTCCAACCGAAACGCGCGTAGTTGATACATTCAGCCATGTTTTAATGTATAAATATCTCTACAATTAGCCTTTGTATAGATCCCAACTCTAGCAACACCATTATGAAAACTGTATAGGATCTGACAATATTAGTCTGTATATGTAGACAATAAGTCACATATATAATGAAGGCATGCACATAATAATTATGTATATTCAAATGATAACTGTGCTTTTTATTATAATGAAAATTCAATAAAATAATTTTGTATCATGCTTTCTGTCTTACTATAGTCTGTGCTGTCACTAGTCCGTCTATGTCCATGGTTTCTAAACACTAGTTCCTAATCTCTTTCTTTCAAATATGAGGTTTTGGCCGTTAAACAACGTATTATTGTTAAAGGAACAGATTATTAAAATAGTTATAGATCCTAACCGGAATTATAGTCTCTGTTTTGGAATTTCATACTGTTGAGTATTTATGAGAAAAACCTGGAGTTAGTTTTTCACCTCAACTTGAGCTCATTGCTAACTGATCCCACTGATGCTTATGCACAGAATGTGAGATGTGATGTGGATATTCTCTCTGGCTTGGCAGTTCGGGCTGGACTGTTCCCATGAGGCACAGGGTCAAGGCTGATTTGCATATGGCCATGTCTGAACTGGAGTGGTGTGGAGTGCAAAAAAACGATGGATTTAGGCCCAGATCTCTGTACTGGGGTGAATGTATGACATTGTTCTGCATTCTGTCCATCAACTGTTGTTTTTGCATTTGTCACCCCGAGTGGGACGGGTATGCTCAGACCTGAGTCCCGTGCTCTCCACACCACTGGAGTTAAGCTATCCTGGCTGATGACGGCTGATAGCCAGAAACCGGTCCTAGGATGCATGATTCCGGTCCAGGAAAGACATGGCTTGGCAGTTCGGGCTGGACTGTTCCCATGAGGCACAGGGTCAAGGCTGATTTGCATATGGCCATGGCTGAACTGGGGTGGTGTGGAGTGCAAAAAAAAACGATGGATTTAGGCCCAGATCTCTGTACTGGGGTGAATGTATGACATTGTTATGTATTCTGTCCATCAACTGTTGTTTTTGCTAGTCTCTCTCTGCCAGAACAGAGATGCATAATTTCTTTTAGAACATTGGAATGTTGAGTTCTCCATTAAACACAGTGAAGTGTCTCAGAGCCAGTAATACCTTCTGCTCTAAAGTTCAGTTGTTCGTATTTCTTCTTCTCCTTTAAAATGTATTACATTTTACCAACACTGGGTGGAATGTTGTGATCTCCTTAGATCCCTCAGGCTGTAATAGTTGTGAAAGCTGGTTATCTTGGTTACAGACTCTTGTCTGTGGTGCAGGCCTGTTACTCTAGCTCGGGGCCATCATTCATTAGTGCCCTCAGCAGCAAGCTATAATGCTTGATAACTGTTCTTTCTCTTTGGAAACCATTATACTGCCTAATCATGATTTGTCTATGTAAATATTTATTAACTTATGGTTCGTAATAACTGATATATTTTTCCTTCTTGATTATATGTGCACATTTCGAAAAAATTTAGTGATTTGCTGGATATCTAGCCTTGTGTTGCAGAACCTAGGCTCAGTATTCGCGCAAAGGTGTATAGTGTTATTGAAACAGTGCTGCCTTTGGACTATTTAACAATATATTTGACTTGTACTCAGGACTTTAAGTGGTAAAAAAACTGGGGGTGCTCTAAAAGGGGCGGGGCAAACCTATTAAAGGAGTGTGCCAGGTCCAAGTAGGGGCGTGGTCTAAATACAGATAACTAGTGTAGCAGTACCCCTGCTCTGACAAGTCGTCAGCTCCAGAGCTCCAGAGTGTCATCAGATTTGGAATTCTACGCTCTCTCCCCTCCTTATTACAGAAAGGCTATGTATGGATAACGCCATACACCCTCCCCAGTACCCTAAGACCCAGGCGCGCAACTCCCATTGGCCTCAAAGGACTTCAACCCCCCCCTCCGCACCCCCTGTCGTGTGTGGCAGCCCCGGCTGAGACAGCTTCCCGGGCACACACACAGCCGCACCTGAGCGCTTCACAGGTCTTTAAAAAACCATTTATTTGCTAACATGACTTTGTTGTTTTTTCACCCCTTCTTAGAGCCCCTGCATCTCCACTCTGCCTATTGCTTGAAGCATTAGCCCCTGCACCAAAATTTTTCTTAGCCCATCCCAAAATTTGGCTCTAGTTGCACCTCTGCGTGCCATTGTCTTATCCAAATATTAGAGGCTGGGGAAGGTGGACACGCTTTAATCAAAGTGGGTAGGGATGCAGAGATACACCCGGCCCACATGGCGTGTCCAGGAGATCGCACGCACCGAGAAGGCCAGTCGAGGAAAGAAAGAATTATTACAAGGAAGCACAGTCGCTCAGGGCTCACACCTGTGCAACACTTTGTCGCCCGAACCTGTTGGGAAAAAGCAGCGTCTATGCAGCACGCAGGGTAAACTTTCTTCTAACTATGCAACCTGCAACTTGGCCACCTCGCTTCAGAACCTGAAAATAGGAGCACGCACACCGTGAACCCAGAATAACATAAACGTTACCTAACATCAAAATACAATATCGTCTAAACCGAACTGCGTTTAATTTGAAAATATTATAACTACAACCAGTATACAACAATTGTCTCTGTTAATTTAGTGAAACAATGTAGCTGTTTCAACGCAAAAGAAGTCCTACTCAGTCGGATCCTAATGGCTTCATGTCTAAAAAACCTATCAAACCGCTTCCAAACACAATCTCAAAAGAGTCAGCTCCAGCTCGGTGCGCCGCTGCCAAGACCGGTGTCGTCATCCCGGAAATGCCCAGGCAGACACCTCCCTATAGGGTGGCTTCATGTGAGGCTGAGTGTACTATAAGAACTGCTCCCAAAAGGCAACGCAGCTTCACATGGGTGAGTTTTAACGAAGCCACCACCCCCATCAAAACATGCCACAGAGTCCTCCTACAACGTGGCTCACCTGGCATGACGTCATGCCTTGACCGCCACTACTCAGTAGTGAGCAAAATGAGCATATGCACATCGATGTGCATGCTGTCACTGCCGTTCAAGAGAAAAAAAAGTGACTACCTCTGTGAGGCTCGAAAATAAAGCCCCATAGAGACCTGTTTCGAGGCCCCCTGAAAATAACTGCCGGTGCTCAGACCCGGCCCACTTAAAGCCCTGTTTGTACTATTTATATCTCTCATAGTTCCATCTCACAGTCACTCTGGCCTCCTCTAAACTCAATTTTCACAGTCTCCGTTTCTATCTACGTCATCCACTATTCTCCATCGCTTCTGTTCCCCTCTCAAATCTACCTCATTCTCAACTCAATCTTTGCATCTCTCTACCCATTCCATGGCTCCATCTTTCAGTCTGTCACCACCCCTCTACCTCTAGCATACACTGACAACTATCTTTTCCGTTTTATTTACCACTATCAGGCCTCTTCAGACCTTTCCGTTTTACATTTTCAATACAACAGATCATGGAGCAAATACTCATCTTGAATGTGCATATGAACAAGTTTTTTGTAGTAAACAGTGGGCACATAAACATATGTGTTTTGTAGACATAGAATAGTTAACAGCACAACACACGAGTGAAACCACAAGGAAGCTGGTCTGCATATAGAAATTCAACATGGAAAGCGCCTTCCTATATGTAAGGCACTTTGTAAGAAAGAACAATATTGTTATCTGAAGAGATGATTTTGGGCACATAAGTGATGTGTGTCAAGATTAGGTCTTAAGTTACCAGAGATTTCTCAGAGAAATGTTGCATTTATTTTGTATTCCCACTGCAGGTGGACAAGACTTTGTTAGTGAGAGAAAAGGTCTTTGTTCTTAGTAGATAAGGAGCAATGTAAAACAGCAACTGGTACGAAGAAGTGCAGTAAGAAAATGGGAGGAGGATTCTCATGGGACAAGGAGACAAGACAAAAGAGGGCTGAAGTAACAATTTATGAGAACAGCAAGGTGATGTAAGGAAACCAGTGTGTGCTGATAGTATGGAAATTTACTGCTTACAGTTTGTGGACCATCCTTTGGAAATAACTAATGCTATGATGCAACATAGTGAGGGATAGTTGATATGTTGACTTAGGACACCTTGAGGTACAGACCTCTGCTTTGGTTAGTGTGCCTTTATGCCACTTGCCCCATGTATTAGTTTCTTCTACAGAGGACTCTGACAGGGGACACTTTTCTAAATTTGCCTTAATTTTAATCTCTGGTTAAGATTAGGGTTGTTACCTGAGGACAGTGTAGGAACAGATCTAGGATCTATGCTACCTTTTGATGACAAATTGATGCAATCTAATGCAAAATGTTGTTTCCTTATTACTTAGCAATAATTGAGTTCGTTTTTTTTTATTGTATGGGGAGAGGATACGGCCTAACGGCTAGGGCGGTTGACCTTAAATCTGGGGAACTGGGTTCGAGTCTCGACAATGACGGTCAACATCCTGTGATTCTAGGCAAATCACTTAATCTTGCTGTGCCTAACAAAATGAATGTGTCCTTGTGTCACTCAACTGGTGCTCGTGTAAAGCGCTCTGATACCTGATACATTCGGGTCACGTTTGCGCTATATAAAAACTCTGAAAGCAGTGCAGTTTTAGTGCAGTCATGAATGCTGGTTAAGAGGCAGTGACCATCATATCTTTGACGATGCTCCAATCCAGTGAACTGAGTGGATGCAGAGGTCTGAAATAGGAAGGTGCATAGAAGGGTTTGGGTACCAATAAGCAGTGATGTTTATGAGAGTACTCTGGCTGAGCAGGAGAAGAAACAGCCAGTTGGAGGGCAGGGGGAGTTAGACCATTGATCACATTTTGCACCAGTAAAAGAATATGAACTACGTTTCCTGGCTAGCAGATAGCTTGCAGCAGCTGCTGGCATAAGGCTAGCAAAGGAGTTTAGAATCCCATTGTTTCAAAGTTGAGAATTTTGTTATTGCAGTAGGAGGAGTACCTCGGGACACACATGTAGGCTGTGTTAATGAGTGTCTATGCAGTGTTGTGTGGGAAACTAGGGTGAATCGTGCTGTTGTTGTAGATGTTGCTACCCTGTCAATGAGGGAGGGAAAGAGGAGGGGCCTAGGCATATTTACAGACAGACTAATTCTATGTTTCTGGCTAATGATGAGATGTTGACATGGACGATGATAGAAGAATTGGATAAGGGGTAGCTGGAGAATAAAGGATTTTGTTTTTAGATGTGCATTGCATGTTTTTTTTTTAATACTTCCTGTTGAGTATAATTTGAAAGCACATCACTGGTCATTTTCATGTATTAGAAGAGTAACTTTGGAAAAGAAAATACCAATCACCCTGCTTCAGGAGTCTAGAGCTGTTTTTGTTTCTCAAAGTGAAGTTTTTCCAACATATGGAAGAGTAAGTGAATAGTTTGACACTGAAGATGTGATGTTTGGTATTTTAAGATGCATCAGTTTTCTTCCACTTTGTTTTTGTACTGGTTTATATTTTTATGTTTGTTGTAAAGGTTTTCGTTTGTTGGATTCTACATATGTTCCACTGCTGTGTAGTAGGTGTTTGGTGCTTCTCCATTAGACGTACATGACTGGCATAGCTGCCTTCTATTTATTGCTGAAGGACCCAGAAAGGATTGGGCAACCAGAGCTTGTGGACGAGAATAAGGTGTGATAAATAAATTCTCTTGATAAGAATATTGATGTAGGAATTGACACTCTGAAATATGAGAGGAGTGTGCTTTCTCTGTTCAGGACAGACGATTCAGAGAAAAAGAAAAGTTGGCCAAAATATGGGCAATAAGCTACTGATTACTGCTTCACCTAACTAGACTTAAAATCAAGATTGGGAAAGTGCACACTGAATAATGCTAGTTTATGCTCAATTATACCACTTTTGGAATCATACACAATTATAAACACTTACTCTGTAGTACCACATTAATTGAGTGCAGTCCTGCAATATCTAAGTGTTTAGAACAGGTGGCAGTTTGTGATCCAGTCATCGGGTGTAGAAGCGGCTGAAGAGTTAAGAGGTTGGTGGTCATCAAGGTTGAACGTTTTCTGGACAGTAGCAGTGGCAGCAACATTACAGCTTGTGACCAGTTACATTTCCACCCAGAGACGCCATTTTTGGGGGAAGCTCTCTAGTGGTTGCAACTGGGCTGTCCACTTCATTATAAATCTATGGCTATACTGCAGTCGTACAGTGGGCATGCCAAAGGCAAGCCCATCTGTGCCTGCCCTTTTCCGGATTGCATCCAGAGCCAGCCATGCTGGCGGTGAGCAGGTAGGTCGCCCTAAGCTGCACTGATACTCTAGGGATGTGTTGGCCATGTTGCAAAACTCCTCTGTTGTTCCGGTTTGCAGTCATAACTTTAATCTATGCACTAACTGTAAATTGAAGACAATAATTAAGTGCCCAGCCTTTGATTTTTTACTCTTAGTCATGCAAGCGTTTCCCCTTTGTATCCACTGTTGGGGGGACTAGCTGAGGATAGGGATTGGCACTTGACCACGCATGACCGATCTATCTCTGCGTGCTTGATTTAATTGCAGATGACTCGCAAAGCACTTTTTTGAAATCAGTAATCCACTTGAAGAAGATAAATGGGATGTCATGTTTCTGACAGATAATTATTAAACATTTGGACCATAGAAAGTCTTTCTTTCTCTCTAGGCATAGTTCCCTCTTTTATGCTGGCTGGGGTTTTGATTTACATACCTCTGAATAATACGAATACGTCCCTTAGCCTACTTGTTGATCTGGATGGTCAACTCTCCATAGTGCACTAACATTTTCTGCTGCTTGAAGAGTTTGACCTGCATATTGATAACTCCAGCTGCGTGCCAGCCAAACAATTTTTGGGCACTTTCAAGGGCTACAACCTTGAGCAACATGTGCCTGAGCCTACCCATATGGCAGGACACATTTTAGATCTTATTTTCTTACATTCAGTGACTGTCCAAACTAGTCCTACACTCAAGCTTATATAGTCCGATCACTGTTTGATGCCTTTTAAAGTTTGTTCTAATCAGTCCTTGGGCCAGCACCTACTTTCCAGAGAGTTTCTCGTTCTTGGCATCACATCTCGGAGCCACAGTTCTCAGAGACTCTCTTATCTACTCCTCTTGAACTGTTGGCTTCGGTGGCTTCTGACCTCGCTAAAGTTAACAACTGGCTTTCCTCAGCCCTGATTTAACTGCCCAGTATAAAAAGGTAACTGTGAGGAGATCTAGGCCATCGTCTTTTTGGTTCTCCCTTACCTTAAGAGCTGAAAAGGATATGACCAGGAGACAAAAAACTCCTTCACGGAAACCTGGATGAACCCTACTTCAACCCCGGACATCGCAGCAGCCAACCCCGACGGCTACAAAATAATCCACAAGGACTGCGTCAACCGGCCGGGAGGATGTATCGCCATTGTACATAAAACACCCTCAGCCTCCCAACCAGCTCAGACGACCACTCATCCGACATGGAACACCTCCACTTCCAGATCCGGACCAACCCAGACGTCACCCTTCGCGGCACCATCGTCTACAGTTCTCCCGGACCTCTCCCCCTCTTCAGCGAAACCATAGCCGACTTCATTGCTCACCACATTCTCGCATCAATGAACTACATACTCTTCTGCGGCCACAATCTTCTCCTGGACAACCTCGATGACCACAACCTCATCCATACTGGAGTACCTTGCCACCATCAGACTCAAACAAACAACTGCTCACTTCTCCAACCCACTCAGCAGGACACACGCTAGACTCCCATCTTCACTGCAAGCAACAACATCTCCATCAGTCACACCTCCGAGCCACATTGGACCGACCAACACTACGTCCACTTCTCCTTCACTAAACCCACCACACGCCACCATGCCCACCACTAGCCTTGCAGAAGCTGGAACAAGGTCACCGGAGACCACCTCCCTCAGCAAAACCCCACCACCGACATCCACTGATGCCAACGCCTCAGCACGCAACTTCCACTGTTGGATTTCCAACTGCGCCAACCAACTGGCTTCTCTCAGGAAACCCTCAGGCAAGCAGCCCTCCAAGGAAGCCGGCTGGTTCTCTCCTGCCTTCCATGAGTCCAGGCAGACCTGCAGATGGCTTGAGAAAAAATGGAGAAGCAGCAAGGTTGTGGCAGACCAAGCAACCTTTAAAACAGCTGTCACGGCACCTCATCGGAACAACAAAGAAAGCAGCCTTACAGGAACACATCAACTCCAGCGCCCACAACAGCAAAAAAACTCTTAACCGTGATCAAAGAATTTGCCGAACCCAGCACAGAGACAGCAAACATTCCCCCCACCCTCGCAAGGCCTCTGTGACAACCTTGCCACTTTCTTCCATCGTAAAATCAAGGAGCGCTACAACAGCTTCGCAAACCAAGACCCACCCGCAACCACCGTACTCAGTGGCTTCAGACCCTGCCCAACTTGCGCACCATCACCTCTGACAACACCCTCAAGATCATGAAGCGCATCCACTTTGAAACCCCCTCGAAACCCTGCCCTCATCTCATCCTCAACAAGCGGGCACCTCCATCACACCTGTGCTTTGCTCTACCATCAACTTCTCCCTCGAGTCCGCCATCCTCCCTGAAGACTGGAAACATGCAGAGATCCTGTCACGATCCGACCGAACTCCTCTGGATCGGAGTGATGCTTAAAGGGGTCCAGCACCTGACTTCCCCACACTCTGAACGGTGATTAACACACAGAGCGTAGAGGTAATCAAGCGAGGGAAGGAAGGGAGGGGGCAGCAGTGGAAGGGTTAGGCACACCCTCATTTTCTGGCTACTCTCATTAGGTCTCGCTAGACAACACACCCACCTAAGTTTCAGCTCTGGAGATGGACCATTCTACGTCTCAAATAATAAGATGCTTTTTCTGTGCTTGGATCAATGTCCTGAAATACCAAAACAGAGTTTATAGACACCATCAAAAAACCTGTTACACCTCAATCAACACATGTATACCACATACGTACCAAAGCTCGCACTCCCCCTATTCTTATTTATGAATAGCATCCAACTCAATAATGGCTTGAGTAAGGAAGAAAGTCAAAGAGACAAAAGGTAGTTCGGAATCCTCTCAGCAATTTAAGATTGAAAGTATCATTCAAAAGCAAGTCCTTGCTAAATGCTTAATCCATCTTTAAGAGCATTTCCATTGAAAGGCAGTCAATAACGTAACGGAATCAAAAGGAAATATCGGTGGTTGCACATCCAGTCTGGATGCGTTGGCTTACCGGACCTAAGAAGTCTTTCCCCCAGAATGGAGATAGCAAAGGAAAAAGAAATCTGGGAATTTGACACGAGCCACGCCGGGCTCGGGAATGTCAGAAGTCTGTTGTCTCGCAGCTACCACTCGCAGGGGGGGATCATAGACACCTGCTCAGCAGAGCAGGGAAACAGCCAGCATTACCGACTCCAATCACGAGGATGAATCCTACCAGACTCGGAAGAATCAGATTCCCCGCAGCAGTCGCTAGCGGGGCCATCGGTCAAAAAACTCCTGCTCAGCCGAGCAGAAATGGAGCCAAACTCTCCGGCTCCGTCAGGGCAGCTTCCCAGCCGTGAAACAATCAAAAAACATGAAAGAATCAGGCGCGGAACCAGAGGCGTCTCGACTCTCCACGGGTTCAGCGAAGTACAAGAATCACGTACAACGCGCTTCCTCATCACGTGATGTTATATAATCCGGTTCCTCCCAGAAAGCCTTCTGGGCATTGTAGTCCACAGTATATCAAGGTAGGCGCCGAAGTCAGTTCCTGACCGTACGCCCTCCTCCCAAGCACCTCCTAGCACCAGGCTTCCCCGGATACCTGGCATAGAACATTCGTACCGCACGGGGGGCATGGACCCCTGAGCAAGGTTCCCATGAATCCTCCTCCGACAGATAGCCCTTCCATGACACCAGGTACCACAGCTTGCCTTCTCGGTACCGGGAATCCAGGAATCCAGGATGCGACGAACCTCATACTTCAACTGTCCATCCCTCACAACAGGTGGCGTAGCCACGCGCCGAGCGGAGCCATCCGGCTTCAAGAGGCTGCAGTGGAAGACCGGATGTATCCTCAAGGAAGCTGGCAATTTCATCTTAACTGCCACTGGATTTATCTTGCGTACTATGGGAAAAGGCCCAATGTATCGCGGATGGTATATACTGCGATACCGAAAACGAATGTTCTTGGTCGAGAGCCAGACTCTATCCCCCACCTGATATTCTGGACCCACACGTCTGTGACGATCTTCCCATTTCTTATATGTTGCTTTGGCCCTGTCCAGATGTCCTTTGATCTTTTGGTGGATACCCAGGAGAGCCTTCATTCGTGCCGCTACGGTAGGATGGTTCTGGACGTCACTCGGAATAACCAATGGCAAGGTGTTGGCGTGGGACCCCGTGTTGGCCCAGAAAGGTGTTTCTCCCGTGGAACTATGCCACGCATTGTTCTAAGACAGTTCCGCCAGCCAAAGCAACAACACCCATGATTCCACAGCATCCTCAGCGTAGCACCATAAGTACTTCTTGAGCGTCTGATTCACTCGTTCAGTCTGCCCATCCGACTGGGGGTGAAAACTGGTCAACAAAGCGTCTTCTGTGTGCAATGCCTTACACCACATGTGCCAAAAACGAGCCACAAACTGAGGACCTCGGTCTGAGATAATGACTCTAGGTATACCATGTAGACGGACGACCTGAGTCAACAGCAATTGTGCGGTCTGGCTCGCTGTTGGTAGATTCTTGCATGGGATGAAATGGCCCAAATTAGTCAAACTGTCCACTACCACTAGGATAGCATTGCACCCTTGATCCATGGGTAGACCTAAGACAAAGTCAACACTGATAGTCTGCCATGGTTGAGTTGGAGTAGGCAGGGGCATCAGTAGTCCTTTGCTCTTCCCCTGTTCACCCTTCGCTCGAGCACATGTCTCGCATTGATTCACCCATTTCTTCACATCCCTTCCCACCAAAACTACCTTTACATTAGTTGTAGGGTTTTCTGATGCCCCGGATGGCCCGCTGTGAGAGCATCATGGCACCAGTTGAAGGCCTTTAAGCGGAGAACGTGTGTAGGCAAATACAGCCTGTTTCCATGCATGGGCACACTATGCTTGAGGGTCCGTTATGCATTTTGATCGGCCCATATCTGCCATTGGGATGGAGACCGTTCGTGGATGATTTGCTCTATGAATTGATTCACTGTCACTGAACATAGTATTCTGTTTGGGGGGATTATAGCCCTCTGTTCATCTGGTTGAGGGTTTACTTTTTCACTTTGTCTGGATAGAGAATCAGCCTTTTTATTTTCTGCCCCTGGGCGAAAGGTTATCACGTATCATACTCCGAAAAGAATAGCATCCATCGCATTTGTCGTTGCGACAAATGCCTGGCAGTCTTCATTAATTGCAGGTTCCGGTGATCAGTGAAGACTGTTATCGGATGATGAGCCCCCCACAGATAGTGTCTCCACCCCTGGAAAGCCTTTTTTATAGATTAAAGCTCCTTTTTGGCTACTGTGTAGTTGATTTCAGCGGCGTTTAGTTTCTTGGATAGGAAAGCCACTGGATGTAGTTGCCCTGTGCTCTTGTCCCTCTGAGACAATACTGTGCCTATGGCCACATCCGAGGCATCAGCCTCCACTACAAAAGGTACATCAGATTGGGGGTGTCTCAAGATAGGCGCAGTACAAAAAGATTCTTTTAACTGGACAAAAGCCCTCCCTGGCTTCAGGAGTCCAGCAAAATGGATTACCTTTTACCTCAACAGCTTGTCACTGGAGATGCTAACTGAGAGAAATGCGAGATAAACCTTCTATAATAGTTAGAAAATCCCAGAAAACATTGCACATCTCGCACATTCCTGGGAACAGGCCAATCCTGGACTACCCTCACCTCTCTCTCAACCATTCTGAAACCACAGGGACTCGGAATCACCCCCAGAAACTCAACTTCAGAGACATTAAACTCACATTTGCTGAGCTTACAATATAGGTCATGTTCATGCAGTTTTTTGAGAATGAGGATCTCATGACCAGCGTGTTGTGCTGGAGATACTGAATACACCAGGATGTCATCGATGTAAATGACAACAAACCTGTCGATGAACTCTTTCATCACATCGTTTAAAAAGTATTGAAAAGCCACCGGGGCGTTGCACAACCCGAACGGCATAACCAAATACTCGAACAAGCCAAAACGAGTCTTGAACGTCGTCTTCCACTCATCCCCATCACTCATTCTAACCAAGTGATACGCCCCTCTCAGGTCCAGACGCGTGTAGATGGTAGCCTCTCTCACCTGGTCCAACAGGACTGGGATGAGTGGAAGCGGGTACTTGTTCCTCATGGTGTATTTGTTCAACTGGCGATAGTCAATGCAAGCTCTTAATTCTCCATTGGCTTTAGCTGTGAAAAAGAGAAGGGAGGCTGCTGGGGAACTGGATGGACGGATGAAACCAATGGAACAGAAATGGTCAAGATATTCCCTAAGGTGCTTTGTTTCCGGTTCCGAGAGGGCATACACTCGACAGGAAGGAGTGACCGCCCCATCCACTAGATCTATTCGGCAATCATAGTCGCGATGGGGCGGTAGTTTCTCTGCTTTCACTTTGCTGAACACGTCCACGAAATGAATATATTCCGGAGGCAGTACCACATCCCTTTCTACCGCCGTTGCTATCTGAAGACCCTGAGCCAGTGACAGTGAATGGGATGCACTCCCCCTCATACAGTTGGCCATGCACTCTTCGTCATGAAAGCTAATGGTTTTGCTCTTCCAGTCAAGAGTGGGGTTGTGGAGCCATAACCACGGCATACCTAGGATAACCTCATATTGAGGAGTTTCAATGATATTCAGAACTATGTCTTCCACGTGATCACTTGGCTCCCCCTCGAGAACCAATTCCAACAGTTCGGTGTGTTCTGTGATGGGACCAGACTTTAAAGGAGTCCCATCTACGGCTAATACCATCTCGGGTTTCGTGTTAGGCACTCTCACTAACCCCAAACGAAGCACCAACCCGTAGTCGATGAAATTGCCGGTGGCCCTGGAGTCAATCATGGTTTTAACCTGATGTCTGTGTTGTCCGGTTCCGAGGACCATAGGCAGGACTATGTGTGGTTCTATGTGTTTTACCCCCAAAACAGCCAGCGAAGGGATCTGCATCTCCTGCCTGATACTCTCATTCCTATCAGTACTGATTGCAGTGGTGCTCTGTACTGCTAGGGTAGCTACCTGTTTCCCTGAATATGGGGTAATCCCTTTCTTGGGTTTTGTGGTACAATCCTTCACATAGTGCCCCTTCTTACCACAGTACATACAAAGCCCCAGGGCTCTTCTGCTCTCCCTCTCGGATTTCGATAAAGGGGGTCTAATGGCCCATACATCCATGGGTTCTGCACTAGCCTTCTTGGATAGTGAATAAGTTGCCTGTTCCACACTCCCGCTAGTTCTATCCATTCTTTTACGATCCCCTCCCCTTTCTGCCATTCTATGGTCTAGACATAAGGTGAGGTTTATTAGATCGGTACAAGTGGTGGGCGGAAGATCGATTTGGGCTAAAACGTCTTTGATGCTCTCGTTTAACCCCTGATAATACAAGGCCATTCTTTTTTCCTCAGGCCATGAAGTCTCCACGACCAATCGGTTGAAGGTGGTCATGTATGAAACCAAATCATTTTTACCCTCACGTAAGGTCACTAAATCTCGATCTGCGCTGAGAGTGGTAGCCCTGCGATCAAACACCCTTTCGAATTCCCTACGAAACCCGGCCCAATCTGTCATCAGGGGATCGTCATTCCTCACCAAAGGCACTGCCCAATTTGCCACGTCTCCGGTGAGATATGAGATAGCAAAGGCGACTCTCAAGAGGTTGGTAGGAAAGGAGGCAGGTCTACAAGAAAAATGTAGAGTGATTTGGGTAAGGAACGCCTGAATTTTGTGTGGGTCACCTGAATACCTCTCCGGGCTCGCCAATGGTATGGGAGGGGGAACATGTACCTGAATCTGACCCCCGGCTGTAGCATCAAACGGATTCCTTGTCTGTCTATCCAGTCTCTCTTTGAGTGCTGCAGTCTCGGCGCGAGATGTAGCCAGCTCTTGCTGCACCAAAACTAATGCCTGCAGCACATCGTCTAACGTAGCCATCTTTAAGCGCCGCTCTGACCGGGAGGAGATAAATTTATGGGTATGTGATTCTGTCACGATCCGACCGAACTCCTCTGGAACAGAGTGATGCTTAAAGGGGTCCACCTCCTGACTTCCCCACACTCTGAACAGTGATTAACACACAGAGCGTAGAGGTAATCAAGCGAGGGAAGGAAGGGAGGGGGCAGCAGTGGAAGGGACACCTGAAACGAGAAAATACAAGGAATAGGCACACCCTAATTTTCCAGCTACTCATTAGGTCTCGCTAGACCACACACCCACCTAAGTTTCAGCTCTGGAGATGGACCCTTCTACGTCTCAAATAATAAGATGCTTTTTCTGTGCTTGGATCAATGTCCTGAAATACCAAAACAGAGTTTATAGACACCTTCAAAAAACCTGTTACACCTCAGTCAACACAGGTATACCACATACATACTAAGGCTCGCACTCCCCCTATTCTTAGTTATGAATAGTATCCAACTCAATAATGGCTTGAGTAAGGAAGAAAGTCAAAGAGACAAAAGGTAGTTCGGAATCCTCAGCAATTTAAGATTGAAAGTATCATTCAAAAGCAAGTCCTTGCTAAATGCTTAATCCATCTTTAAGAGCATTTCCATTGAAAGGCAGTCAATAACGTAACCGAATCAAAAGGAAATATCGGTGGTTGCACATCCAGTCTGGATGCGTTGGCTTACCGGACCGTAGAAGTCTTTCCCCCAGAACGGAGATAGCAAAGGAAAAATAAATCCGGGAATTTGACATGAGCCACGCCGGGCTCAGGAAGGTCAGAAGTCTGTCTCGCAGCTACCTCTCGCGGGGGGAATCACAGACACCTGCTCAGCAGAGCAGGGAAACAGCCAGCATTACCGACTCCAATCACGAGGATGAGTCCTACCAGACTCGGAAGAATCAGATTCCCCGCAGCAGCCGCTAGCGGGGCCATCGGTCAAAAAACTCCTGCTCAGCCGAGCACAAATGAAGCCAAACTCTCCGGCTCCGTCAGGGCAGCTTCTCAGCCGGGAAACAATAAAAAAACATGGAAGAATCAGGCTCGGAACCAGAGGCGTCTCGACTCTCCACGGGTTCAGCGAAGTACAAGAATCACATACAAAGCGCTTCCGCATCACGTGATCTTATATAATCCGGTTCCTCCCAGAAAGCCTTCTGGGCATTGTAGTCCACAGTATATCGAGGTAGGCACCGAAGTCAGTTCCTGACAGATCCACCCCCGGCTGAAGAAACCCTCTGCCGACCCGATGGACCTTAAGAACTACATACTCAGCTCTCCTCTCCTTCCCAGCCAAAGTAATCGAGAAAGCCATCTCAGAGTTCATAGAAACTAACCACATCCTGGATCTCTCCCAGTCGGACTTCTGAAGCAACCACAGCACAGAGTCTGCCCTCCTCGCCGCTACACACTACGTCCGCTCCCTCCTCGTCCAACGCGAGACTGCAGCGCTCATCCTCCTGGACCTCTCGGCCGCCTCCAACTCCATCTCCCACCACACCCTGTGCAAAAGACTCCACGATGCCAGCATCCATGACAAAGCCCTGGATTGGATCCGCACCTTTCTCACCGGCTGAACACAGTCAGGCTTCCACCGTTCTACTTGGAACCCACAGAGATCAGTTGCGGAGTGCCTTAGGGATCCTCCCTGAGCCCCTCACTCTTCAACATCTACATGACCCTGCTTTCAGCCATTGGCAGACGCTGCGGACTCCACATCGTCTTCTGTGCCGACGACACCCAGCAGATTCTCACCCTCACAGACAAACCCAGCCACCAAGAGCAATTTCAACAACTTGGTGAAGGCAGTCGCCACCTGGATAAAGGACAGCAGCCTCAAGCTCAACTCGAACAAGACATAAGACCTCATTCTGGACTCCTCCTCCTCTGCCTGGGACCACTCCTGGTGGCCCGCAGCACTTACAACCCCCAACACCCATGGACCTCGCACAAAACCTCTGCATCATCCTGGACTCCTTTCTGTCAGTGAACTGCCAAATCAACGCCGTCTCGTCCTCCTGCTTCCATAGGCTCTGCCTGCTTTGAAAGATCTTCAAGTGAATCTCCACAGAGTCCATGAAAATGGTCACCCATGCGCTCATCAGCAGCAGACTCGACTACGGCAACGCACTCTTTGCCGGCACCACCCAAAAACCTCTAAAGAAACTTCAGAACACCTCCGCCAGACTCATTCTGAATATCCCCAGCTGCAGCCACATCTCCGGTCACCTGAGAGACCTTCACTGGCTACCTCTCAACAAAAGAATGACCCTTTAAGCACCTCGCACATACCTAGAAAGCCCTCCACAAAACCTGACCTGCATATCTCAACCACCACCTCTCCTTCTACACTCCCACTAGACATCTCTGCTCCGCTCAACTGGCCCTGGCCACCATCCCAAGGATCTGCAAGATTCGCTGCTTCAATTCAGGAAGGACCTCAAGACCTAGCACTTCGACTGAACCGCAGCCCTCCCACTCAGCCCCTTGAGACCCTATTGGGTGAGTAGTCACGCTTTACAAGAACCCGGATTGATTGGAGAATATGCCATCCTGTAACCCTCTACTGTCTAAGTTTGAATATGTTTCCTTGGAGGAAGCATTTTCTTTGCTAACCAACTTTAAATCTGACTCTGCACTTGATCAGTGTTCCCAGACATTCTGAAATCGCCACCCCTCTTGTCACTCCTTTATTGCACAAACTGATTAACTCCTCTCTAGATTCTGCGGTTGGAAAAAGGCTCTTTTGCTACCTCTCCTGAAGAAGCCTAATGCCGATACTAAGGAGTTGTGTAATTTTAGGCCTATTTCACTTCTGCCTGCGATAGCCAAAATGTTAGAGAAGGTGGTTAATTGTCAACTCTCTCCGTATTTGGAATCTAACCACCTCCTTCACGATACACAATCAGGCTTTCGAGCGGGCTATAGAGTAGAATTCGCTCTCCTGAAGGTGTTTGAATTTATCAAACATAACTTTGATCAAAATGCCTGGGCTGTGGTTGTGCTTCTGGATCTGTCTTTGCATTCTTCACTGTCTCGCATTCAATCTTCCTTAACAGGTTGTGTTTTGCTGGAGTCCAGGGCTAGGCCTGGGCATGGCTTTAATCCTACTTGAAAGGCAGGTCTCAGATGGTTTTCCTCGCCCCGTTTACATCCACTTTCAAACCCCTTAACTGCGGAGGGCCCCAGGTCTCGGCCCATGACCTACCCTTTTTTATGTCTATCTGACGTCCCTTGCCAGAAGCCTGAGGCATACATGTAATCTCTTATGCTGATGATACCCAGCTGATGCTGATCCTTTAGAAGAATGAGGTGGAGGATTCTCATGCTTTCAAGCAATTCTTGAAGGTGGTCTGGGGCTAGATGAATGATAATTGCCTTAAACTAAATTCGGAAAAAACAGAAATTCTTTTTTTTGCACCAGCATCCACTCAGACTCTCACAACTGGTGGACATCGGAACTGGGCTCCCCTCCTAGGGTGTAAGAAACCTTGGCTTCAAATTTCATTCTAATCTGTCAATTGAACCACAGATTAAGGTTGTCTCTGCCAGTTGCTTTTTTACTCTAAAATCTCTCAGGAAAATGCTTCATCTAATCCCAGGAACCAATCGGAAGACAGTAGTTCTTGCCTTGGGGATATCCAAACTGGATCATGCAAACTGTCTGCACCTGGGCTTGTCTTCTTACCTGCTGCATTGCCTGCAGGTCATTCACAATGCTGCAGTACGTCTAATTCTGAAGGAGCTGGTGCGTCTATCCGTTTCCACCTCCCTTCGTCAATTTCCCTGGCATCAAATTTAAAGCACTATTTTACGCTTACAGAGCCTTTCAGTAGACAGGCCCTATGTATTTTAGGAGAAGACTGAAAATGTACTCTGAGTAGAGTCTTGCGTTCCAATGCTGTGCTATTACAAGTTCCAAGAGTGCGCAGGGCGAGAAGGGGTACAAGATCTTTTGTTTTCCTGCCTTCTAAGCTCTGGAAGCCCTTACTACTGCACTTTTCCAACTGAATCAATGTTTAGTAAACAGCTAAAGACATTCCTCTTTGTAGCTCGGCTATAGGATTGGGATTCTCAAATGGTTGGGTCACTCTGGGTTTCTGCTGTTAGTCCTGGAACACTTCCTTGGTAGCAGCTGCCCACTTAAAAAAATGTATTGTAATGTTGTTGGGAGAGTAGCAAAGTTCCATCCTCTAGTATGTTAGCTGTGCAGAGGACAAATACAGAGATTCTCCAGATGGGTGCTTTCTGACATTGATCTCCAGCCAAGTTCTGGATTCTGCTTTTACAATGATTGATCACTGTCCCAGTTAGCAATCTTTGCTACATTGTAACAGTTAGAGGCAGCTGATCTATAATAGGGGAATGCTGCTTTTTACGAGTGCTCAAAATGGGCAGACCGTGCTACCTGTTTTCTGTACTAAAATCATTTTGGTCGTAACTCTCAATTCTTCAAAGTTAGAGGCTCTTCTACGGTAGGGGTTTGGATATTTGATATAGGGTCTTTCATAGAATTAGCAATATTCACATATTATGCTATCTCGCTGCATTTTGTGAATGTTTTGCAAACGCATTTCGGTCGCGGAACATTCACACATACCTCTGCGATTCGGTATTGGGGTGGGATGCCCTAAACACGCCCCTTCCTAATACCTAAAACTCAACTAGGGATTTCTACATTCCAAAAAGCCTATTTGCGTTTGCAAATGGGCCGGTTCTGTGAATCGGGCAGTTTGACCGGCAAAAATGCTTGTACTTGTGGCCCTAAATGCAGCAATTGCCTTTGATTGATTTGCAGCGGTCGCATATGCTTTAGAAATTATTGGATCCCCATAGTCACCAAGCTAGGAATCTGTTCTCCATGGAACCAAAAAACGTGCATGATGATCACTTGGTACTGACTGGATTGATCAATAGTCAAGAGTGCAACTTTGAATGTGAGTGGCTGGTTGCCTTTGCCCAACTTCTACTATTTCTGAATATCAGCTGGGCCTTATTGCTAGGAATCTCCGTCCACCAGTATTGAGGAAAGCAGTGGAACACAAGCTGGGAGCTTGACTTTCCCTCTAAAAGGAAAAGTGAATGTTTTGCACAGTTTGCTCATTTGAGGAAACTGACCTTTTGCTTATGAGATCTGAAATAAGTAGACCAACTACTTGATGAGCTGAGAACCAACCTTATTTAGCTCAGAACTACAGATCCACAAGTTCCACGTAATGCCTTGAGGTCTTTTGCCTGCACTGAATTGCTGACCAATGCTGAAGATTTTGGGTGGGAGGGAGCGAGGGACTTTTACCCTTCTCTGTGAAAGACTCCCTGTTTGTAGCATCACTTTGGATCGTTGCCATGTTACGCTCTGACGCTTTGTGTGATTGTCAGCTGCAACGTATGTTAAAAAGAAAAGCCAATGTTCAACTAAAGCAAATTAAAAAATAGTTTATCTTAAAAAAGATAGGAATGAAAGCACACCGTCTTGGTCGACATTCTCAGTTGGGATTAATGCGTATATTTATTTACCTATTATCTTGCTCAGTAAGCAAAGTGCATCCGGTCATCGCATGTTTAAAGTGCATCCATATAACAAGGATATAGTCTCTTTTGTCAAACGTTAGTGAGCTTACAGTATATAATGAATTAACAGGCAATTAATTGGGAAGAGAATGTGGTCTAACGGATCGGGCAGCCGACCTCTAAGCTGGAGAACCAGGTCGAAGTCTTGGCAGTGACGCTCAGCATCCTGTGATTCTGGGCAAATCACTTCATCTCCCTGTGCCTAACAAAAAATAATGGTGTCCTTGTGTAACACACTGGTGCTCGTGTAAAGCGCTCTAAATCCTTCGGGACTAATTTGTGCTATATAACCCCCCCCCCCCCCCCCCCCCCCCCCAAAAAAAAAAAACAGGCAACTAAAATGTTCCATCAAAGCCCTATTGGTTGCACTTGATAGTTCCAAAAGATAAGCAGGTGTGTTCTGTCTTTCAAAGAAATATTATCTCCATTGATTTTTGTGTAAAAGGGTTTACTCTCTGTTCTTAGTATTTTGAACTTGTGCATATTTTCAGCTTTGAGTGTAGTAGATCATAGCTTTGATTTCAAAATACTGAGACACATTAAGGTTTAAATCCTCACTAAGTTCATAGTTCCTCCCTTAAACATTCTTGAAATTTCACTAAATGTGATGCTTGCTTGCTCACAATTTTACGTGTAGTTGTTGAGTAAATGACAGACATGTGAAAACTTTTATCATTGAAGATGCTGCCAGACAGATCTTTCCTTAGTGCGCATGTGTTCCATGGTGCCTCGGTAGGTAATACCCGTTCTTCTTCCATGTTTGCAAGCATTCTGTATAACAAGACCCACTTTCTTTTGGTGTGCTACTATTGACTGTTTCAGAATAGAAGTCCTGATATTTCTTGTCTAAATCCGGAAAGAATCCAGAAAAACTTAGAAAAGGTGAGAACTTTTTCCACACCAGTTTGAGGAAAAGCTTACTATTTATGCCTAGGTTTTCTGCTATCACATATGAATTGGACATCCCTCTTTCTTCCATAACCCCATGTGTTACTATTAGCTGCTTTTGGGACAGAAAAGTCCTCCACTTAGTAATGGTCGTGCACCCTTGCCCTGAGTGCTCCTATTATATTGCTATAGCTTACTTTTATTTTAAATATTTATAGGCAAACAGAAATAAAGAAGTGCTTCTTTTCTTTAAACTGTATTCCACCAGCCCCCATTGTTACTGCTCTACTGTTCACTATAGGTCATAAACTATAGCTACAGAAATTGTTTCTTGACTATTATCCACTAGTCTAGCTAAACTACATCTATATAGTTGACACTTGAAAATACTGTTCAGTTCTGTAAGCAATATAACATGCTGAGGTTATCTATTTATTATCTGACATGGGGACACCAACATATTGTTGGCTATGTGGTCTAGTATCTTAAAGCAAGTTGTAAGAGTTTTTAGGTCTCGCCTATGCAGTGCGCTTGCATTGCCTAGGAGACCTTTAGCCGCTGTGTAGCTCTTTTTCCAAAGCACATACTCGTGCTTGTGGCGGCATAAGGCTTGCGGGAGTGCGCACAGCCACGCGCCACAAGCACGAGTATGTGCTTTAAAAAAAAGCAGGATACGCATGCAAGCCATGCTTGTTTTTTTAAAATTCCTTTTACAGAGCGCTTGCGCATTTATATAGCGCAAACTCGACTTGAAGGCATTGGAGCGCTTTACACGTGCACCAGTTTACATACTGCTCGACTTGTTCGCCTTTGAGAGAATGCGCTAGTGCATGCCCTCTCAACTCGATCTGAAGGCATTGGAGCGCTTTAAACGCGCACCAGTTTACATGCAGCTCGACTTGTTCACCTTTGAGAGAATGCGCTAGTGCATGCCCTCTCGCTTGCAAGATTCTTGTATGCTACAATGGGCTGACTTGGAACCTGCTGTTTGTTTGCAGCATTGTCACTCTTATTTTCTGCCTTTAGTTGGGCAGTTGCTTGCCATGCGTCCCTTCCTTTTATGTCAGCGGCGCATGGACCAAGCACAGATTAATTACATTTTAATTAACTTGCCTCCGCTGCTCGCATTGTGATTCAGGTACTATTTCTTTGTTTTAAAAAAAAAACACGATATGACTAGATCAATGCTGGCTGCGACATTGCGTTTTATCTTTTTACATTCCCCTTCCGGTTTCTGCTCTCCCTACGCGCACTCATCTTGTTTCTCCCTCCTGAGCCTTTCGTTACTCACCCCCACCCGACTGCCAAAGACAATAGCTCGCCCTAAGGCGCAACCTATTGGCTTTTCCAATGATTTTTTGCATCTTTTCATCTGCTTCCAGAGCTGGGTCCCCCCCCCCCCCCAAGGATGAGGTTAGAGAATGTTTAAAAAGGAAGCTGCATGACATAGCGCCTGGAAACCAGCACAGATCTGGCAGGATATCTCAGGCAGCATTTGCAAACTGTAATTTGAGCAGCATGTGTCACTTACACAGGATTCCTCAATGCTGCCACTTATCTCTCTGGTGAAAAGGCCCACAGCAACTGCCCCATTTTCTGGCCACTGCTTGTTGCTATTCCCAAATATGATCATGGCCCATTCCTAATCTAGAAACGGTTGGAAAACATTTTTCCTGTGGGAAAGCAAGTGTTGGGACAAGCACACTTGTGTTAAACATTTACAAATAATTAAGCTTTTGAATATTCGTGAAAAGCTGCAACTTTTCCGAAGAGCCCCAGTGGAAATGTTGTTATTAAATTAGAACAAACAAACAAGCATTGACATAGCCAATAGGTCTCGCCTTTGGGACCTTATAAGTGTTTAGCCATGCAACAGTTGGCGTTGTTGCACTAAGGATATTGTGCTGCATAACTAAATACTTCTGAGGTCCCAAAAGCGAGACCTATTGGCCATGCCAATGCTTGTTAGGATTGGTATTACTGGAACTGAAGACTCACTTCCGGACCAGTGTGTCCTAGGTTTTCTGCCATCACATATGATTTGGATATCCCTCTTTCTTCCATAACCCCATGTGTTACTATTAGCTGCTTTTGGGACAGAAAAGTCCTCCACTTAGTAATGGTCGTGCACCCCTGCCCTGAGTGCCCCAACTATATTGATGTCTGGAACCCTAATGCTGATTTTTGTTGTCACAGGCAAACATGGATCATGCGTGTGCGAGTGACATAGGCCTGTCTCACATTTTGCGGTCTTGTTCGACTGGGAGAGTCACCCAAAGTACTGTGCATTGCTTGCACGGTATAAATGTGCTGGGTGTATGTGTGCCTGCAAATGGTACAATACAGGGATAAGGCAGTACTGTGCAATGCATCTATACTGTATACATATGCTGGGTGAATGTGTGCTTGTGGAAGGTCAAAACATGGCTGACTGTGCATTCCATTTTAAGAGGTCCAGACCTGCATGATGAAACATGAGGAGACGAGGTAGAGGAATGGCCCCCAGACAGATTTGTATATTGCTGCATGCCTGTAAGCTGGGTAGGACACACTAGAGAAAGGAGAGCCAGCCCCCCCCCGGTACACTTCAAATGGTGTGATTTTATTCAGAGAGTAGTCACGAGGAACATGCCTGGGCATATCTCAGGAAGGAGTTGGGGCTGATAAGATAATCATGAAAAATAGGGCTGAGGTCCTGGGTTAAGCATTTGATGCATATATCACTATGGCTGACAACTGGGTGGGAACTCTAGTTACTCCCATGTCCTGTGCTGTGTAGTTGCTCCTGCTGTAACAGACTGCTTTCTGGATGAAGTGAGGCCAGAGGAGTAGGCAATTCAAAGGGAAGCAGGACCCCAACATACACTTAAAAAGCAGGGTCGAACTGGCCGTAGCGGGCTCCGGGTGTTTCCAGGCTTGGGGCCGTTTTTGTTACCAGGGCTGGCAGTATCGGCCCCCTGTAACTAAATCGGCCGAAACCGGCCCTAGCCAACAGCTCGGCCGCGCACCCAAACCCACCACGGGTGGGGCTAGCTGAGCAGTTTGCCAGGGCCGGTTTCGGTTTTCAGTCCGGCCCTGTTAAAGAGATTCTGTTTCTAAATCACATTTAATGTCTAGAAACAGGTTGTGCGAAGAGGAGAAGCTCTCCAAGAATTCTGCCTATGACCAGAACTGGGGACCAAGGCCTGCTAGTCTCCCAGCTAGTTGTGGGGACATCACCCAGGTAATCCAATACCTTCTGCCCTGGAGCACCAGCACATGCCTGCTTGCCAAGACCAGTGTGCCCTGTGAGGTAGAGGAAAACATTGGAGTGAGTGAGGTCCAGAGGGGAATCCTGCCCAGTGGGCTCCCTTAGTAAGGTGTGAGGAGAAGGCTGCTGTAACGATCAAATTGTTGCCTGTGTGCAATGAGGAATCAGTGACCCTGTATGCCAGGAGGGGCTTCCTTGAAGGATTCTGCTGTGCTTATCGAGTCGGAGTCTGTGTGCAGTAGAGAAATGATGACCGTGTATGCCCATAAACGTGACCTGGACAAAGCAAAAAGTGTGACATGGTTGGGATCGTATAGGAGGAGAAAGGCCACCATGGTGACCCCTGTGAACCTCTGTGGACCTGCACCGTGACAGAGGATCAGCCTCCGGACTGTCTCACTAACACCTCCATGGGTCCTGAGGACAGACCAAAGAAATTATCTAACTTGGAGGAGCCACAAAGAACCTCCGGATGCTGTGCCTGCACGACCACGTGTGAGGACCCAGAGGATTGTCGAGTGCAGGTTGCCTGGGCCATGTGCAGTGAAATCACCTGAACCAGCTGCTGCCACTCCAGCACCAATTGCAAACACAACAGTGATGGACAGAATGTGGATCAATGTCACACATTCACCCCAGTCCAAAGATCTGGGCCCAAATCCATCGTTTTTCCACTCCACACCACCCTGGGTTAGACAATGGCGATATGCAAATCAGCGCTGACCCTGTGCCCCATGGGAACAGTCCAGTCCGAACTACAAAAGCCATGTCCTTCCCAGAACGGAAACAAGCATCCGAGGACCGGCCCGGTTTCGAGGTAACACCTCTCATCAGCCCGGCTAGCTTGATTCCAGTGGTGTGGAGTGCCTGGGACTCACGTCTGAGCATCCCCAGTACACTTAGAGCGGTAATTGCAAACACAACAGTGATGGACAGAATGTGGATCAATGTCACACATTCACCCCAGTCCAAAGATCTGGGCCCAAATCTGAAGAGAGGTGTTACCTCGAAACCGGGCCGGTCCTCGGATGCTTGTTTCCGTTCTGGGAAGGACATGGCTTTTGTAGTTCGGACTGGACTGTTCCCATGGGGCACAGGGTCAGCGCTGATTTGCATATCGCCATTGTCTAATCCAGGGTGGTGTGGAGTGGAAAAACGATGGATTTGGGCCCAGATCTTTGGACTGGGGTGAATGTGTGACATTGATCCACATTCTGTCCATCATTGTTGTGTTTGCAGTTACCGCTCTAAGTGTACTGGGGATGCTCAGACGTGAGTCCCAGGCACTCCACACCACTGGAATCAAGCTAGCCGGGCTGAAGAGAGGTGTTACCTCGAAACCGGGCCGGTCCTCGGATGCTTGTTTCCGTTCTGGGAAGGACATGGCTTTTGTAGTTCGGACTGGACTGTTCCGATGGGGCACAGGGTCAGCGCTGATTTGCATATCGCCATTGTCTAACCCAGGGTGGTGTGGAGTGGAAAAACGATGGATTTGGGCCTAGATCTTTGGACTGGGATGAATGTGTGACATTGATCCACATTCTGTCCATCATTGTTGTGTTTGCAGTTACCGCTCTAAGTGTACTGGGGATGCTCAGACGTGAGTCCCAGGCACTCCACACCACTGGAATCAAGCTAGCCGGGCTGAAGAGAGGTGTTACCTCGAAACCGGGCCGGTCCTCGGATGCTTGTTTCCGTTCTGGGAAGGACATGGCTTTTGTAGTTCGGACTGGACTGTTCCCATGGGGTACAGGGTCAGCGCTGATTTGCATATCGCCATTGTCTAACCCATGGTGGTGTGGAGTGGAAAAACGATGGATTTGGGCCCAGATCTTTGGACTGGGGTGAATGTGTGACATTGATCCACATTCTGTCCATCATTGTTGTGTTTGCAGTTACCGCTCTAAGTGTACTGGGGATGCTCAGACGTGAGTCCCAGGCACTCCACACCACTGGAATCAAGCTAGCCGGGCTGAAGAGAGGTGTTACCTCGAAACCGGGCCGGTCCTCGGATGCTTGTTTCCGTTCTGGGAAGGACATGGCTTTTGTAGTTCGGACTGGACTGTTCCCATGGGGCACAGGGTCAGCGCTGATTTGCATATCGCCATTGTCTAACCCAGGGTGGTGTGGAGTGGAAAAACTATGGATTTGGGCCCAGATCTTTGGACTGGGGTGAATGTGTGACATCCACATTCTGTCCATCATTGTTGTGTTTGCAGTTACCGCTCTAAGTGTACTGGGGATGCTCAGACGTGAGTCCCAGGCACTCCACACCACTGGAATCAAGCTAGCGGGGCTGAAGAGAGGTGTTACCTTGAAACCGGGCCGGTCCTCGGATGCTTGTTTCCGTTCTGGGAAGGACATGGCTTTTGTAGTTCGGACTGGACTGTTCCCATGGGGCACAGGGTCAGCGCTGATTTGCATATCGCCATTGTCTAACCCAGGGTGGTGTGGAGTGGAAAAACGATGGATTTGGGCCCAGATCTTTGGACTGGGGTGAATGTGTGACATTGATCCACATTCTGTCCATCATTGTTGTGTTTGCAGTTGCCACTCTAGCACCAGCAGAGGGGACATGCTCAGGAGCTCCATTTACTCCGATCCTGCAGATGTGGGTAAGACTGATTTTGGTCAAGTCGACCCCGCGGAAACCTGCTTGCTAGATAGTGCTTCGGCGCTGGAACACTTTTGACTTTAGGACAGAGTCAGATTGGGACTCTTAAAACTCAAACTACTAGTGGGGTGAACCCTGGATGTTGCTTAAAGTGAATAGAAAATAACTACTATCACTAAAGCTAGAAGAGAGTGCAACATGGGGAACTGCCTAAGAAACACTAGGGTCCTGACCTCAAGGGGACTGTGAAAGTTGTTTGTGAATATCGTATTCCTTTGTGTTGGTAGCGGTAAAATGCAGTACTTCTCTAAAGTAGTATTTGGCTGGACGATAGTTTATTGTTGTTGCTGCGTATATTTTGAGTTATGAGTCTGTGGTCACCTTCCTGTATCCCTATATCGACCTCCTCCAACCCGAGTGAGACTTATACTGCTCGGACCATGTTATTCCTGAGAATCAAGTGCTGAAGGGGTACTTCGCCCAGGTGCCTAGAATCCATAGTAGGTCAGACTCCAGGACATCGGGAATAAAAGGCCTCAGCCTCCACAGTTGGGCCCAGTAACCCTTGCTTGCTATGTGGCCCTCTGAATGTTGTTTTGACAGCTCCATTGTTGAGGGATCCAGTAGTACCTGGGCCACTGCTTTGACGTGGGGACCTTTCGTACCTAAGGTCATGTATTTTGGGCTATGCATGACTGAATAGTAAAGTATGTTTTTATGACGCTTATCATTACTGTTAACTATGGTTCGAGTTTGGGGCTCAACCCCTAGACTTGGATACCATCACTTACCCCCCTCGTGCTCCCATTGTTTTTAAACATTCTTAAAACACTGACAGGGAACACTTTACTTAATTTCATAGAGACGCTGTACTAGTCATAGATTATTTCTGTATTGTATTTGCTTACTATGTATATGTTTTTGGTACCGTAATGGACAATGAGCAGAGCATTTATGTCCCGATTTTCGTGTATCCTTCCAATGTGTCATCCTCAGATGGATGCTCTTCTCATGTGTTACGGACTGGAAGTGAGGCATTTTAGATCAAGGGAAACGTTTTTTCATCAGCCCCTCAAATCGACCAGACTTTCTTACGCTGCCTGTTATGTTTCTTGGTTGCATAATCCAGTGCCAAGTTTTTAAATATCTTAGTTTTTAAAGCTCCAGACATTCTTGCACTACTCAAACTCCAGGATTTTTTTTATTTTTTTAATCATTTCTGAAATCATTGGATCAACACCTTTACCCCACTTTGCAAATGCTGTCTAGTTAGCTGGACAGAAATTTTCATAAAGCTGAATGGACATGAAGGAAAAAAGGTAGTTAGGAAACCCCATGTTAGAAGACAGGAAATCCAGATTTTCTGTGGTGGGGGCGTGGCTTGGTTGAGTTAGACCGCTCTACCCCATATAATTTAATATTCTAACAAAGCAGTCATAATACATTTGAAAACTGCCATGCATATGATGTATATGCCATCTTTTTTTGCGGTGGAAAGCAAAAATGTCTGACCTTCAATCTCTAACAATTTCATAGTTCATGGAATAAGGAGCTTCGAATACATGTTCAACAATAGAAAATAAGACAAAGGATGCAATTTGGACAGTGGTTTGTATGTATGCCAAACATTGACAGTGATCACCAGGGAGCAAAGACATTGCATGGGGCAGGATTGAGAACTCTGTACTCAACCCATCAGGCCCAGTAAGGTGACAGTAGGGCTATTTAGGCCATTGCAGTCTGCCACCTGTACTGCTTTGCCTCCACTTTCCACTGTTCGCACCACCTTGCTCACTCTTCAAGATAGCCTGAAGCTGTACGTTGGGAGTGTAAGAAATTGGGTGACTGGTTGAGGGGGGTGAATCCCTGCTCGAGCAGCAACCACAATCCTTGTCCGGGTATAGTCACTAGAAAACCCCAAATTAATCTGTGCGCACCCCTGAGGTAGCTTGACAAATAGCAGTCCGGCTTAATTTAGGTACAATGTGTAAAGTATTTGCGCAACTCTTCAAACACCAATAAAGTGGAACCCAACACAAGAAACATCCAACACCAATTTAGAAAAATTGATTAAGTTTTAATAAATAAATCAAGAACAAAATGTCAAAAAACTAAACAGTAAAACCAGAGATGTGCAAGTTGAAAGATTTCACAAACAAATGCGCCAAAAAGCACAAAGCTCCAACTGTGGATATCTTGTTGTGCCGGACAGAGACAAAGTCAGAAGTTTAGGCCGACTGCAATGGAGGGCACTCTGGCTACAGGGACCCACTTAGGTCCAGTGAACACTGTACCTTAACCCTTGTTGCAAAGAGATGGGGATGCCTCACGTAGCAAAGGCGATGTGAGGTCCAGGCGAGGATATGCGTTGCACAGTGGCTGTCCGATGGGCTGCGTTGGGTGAAGCAATGTCTTTGCGTGGAGATGCATCGTGCAGCAGCGGTTCCGGTGGGCTGCGAATGGTCAGTTAAAGTCCCTGCATCGGGGACGTCTGTAGCAGAGGCGATCGATCAGTTCAGAGATCGATGCGTCGAGTAGCACAGGTGATGCGCTGGCTCCCCTGGAGATGCACCACACTGTGAAAGATGTGTGTTGATTCTGCTGAATCCACAATGGGCTGTCGGAGCACCTTCTGGCCCACCTCCAGGGTCCAGGACTGGGGCGGCACAGCTTGAGAGGGCAGGACTCACAGATTACCTGTGCTGGAGTCCCGGTGCCGGGTCCAAGGCTTTTGGAAACTGATATGTACCCGAGGCTTCGGATCAGGATGCCAGCCAACTAGCACTTGCAGTCACTCTAGGGTCCTGGTTCAGATCCAATCCTTCACACTCAGGCAAGAGGGGAGCAGTAGGTCAGACCAGCGCCGGAGTCACGCCAGAGTCTAGCCCGTCTGCGCCCGTCAGCGCTGAGGAAGCGCCAGGGGCCGGGCAGGCTGCTCATATAGGTCCCCATGTCCCTAGTAGTCCTTTTTATTCCTTACGGACATTGCTATCCTACAAACCCTCATTTAAATCCTGTCACCACACGTTTCCACCCGATGGTTTACCAGAGGCCCTTACGTGCCAATGCACGGGGAAAGAGGATAGTCCTTTCCCCCATATCTCCCGAAATAGACACTCAAGACCGGGAAACTACATGCTCCCCCAGCTTAGTAGAGAGACTGGGTTCCTTATTAACACCGGATCCCTAATTAAAAATAATCTTGCCTTCAGGGATTTCATCTCCGATGGAAAACCTCCCTGGGTCTTCATTACGGAGACCTGGGCCGCAGAGCATTCTGGGCCAGAACTCCTGGATGCCACCCCCGAAGGGTACTCGCTGTCAAGAATGGACAAAGAAGGGCGAAGGGGGGGGGGGGCTGGGTAATTTACATAGAACCTCTATAAGATGTCGAACCGAGCACCTTTCTTCACCACTTGACTCCTTTCAGGCCCTATACTTTGCGCTTAATCCCTCCCCCACAATCTCCTTCGCTGGGATTCTGATCTACAGGCCTCCTGGCCCTAGACCATCTTTCTGTCAAAAGCTACTTAAGCTGGTGAAACCCTATATTGACAGACCCATCCTCACCATTCTTGGAGATTTTAACTTCCATTTAGAGATAGATAACTCCACAGACACCGCCTCCCTGCTGGACTCACTAGCCTCCTGTGGTCTAAAACAGATAGTAGAGGGTCCCACACACATAGCCGGACATACCCTGGATGGGGTCTTTACCAACGACCCTAGGGTAGAGGTTGGGATCCCCCTTCCTCTGTCCTGGTCAGACCACATGGCCATCCCCTTGGATTTTACACACCCTAATTTTTCCACCCCCCTAACAGACCCCAGCAAGTGGGAATCCAAAAGGAATTTCAGAGGGATAAATAGTGAATCATTAGCTCCCCTTCTGTCCAGCCACCGCTCACCACTAGTAAGTGACATCGACAGTGCAGCTCTTGACCTGCATAACACCATTCTGAAAGCGGTGGATAAACTGGCTCCGGTCAAGCTGACCTATTCTGCCAGGAAGCGCTCCTCGGCCCCTTGGTACTCTAAAACCCTCAGGTTACTAAGGCAGGGATGTAGGAGACAAGAGAGGCTCTGGAGACTTAATCTCGATCCAGATGAGAAGAACAAACATAAACTCCTACTCAAAGAATATAAAGTTGCGGTTCTTGCAGAAAAGAAAATACATTTTTCCAAACTGACCGCCTCCCTCAGCTCCACTAGGGAATTGTTTAAAATCGTCGACTTTTTGTCGGCTCTGCAATTCCCTGATCCTGTAATAGCAACTCAGGAGCTTTGCGACCAGATATCTACCTTCTTCCATGCAAAGATAGCCGACATTCATTCAGGCCTAGAAGTCCTAAACCAAGAACTAGGATCTCCCGCTGCCCTAGTGCTACACTCTGCGAAAGAAGACCCCACAGAGTTACCACAGGGTAACTCTTATATCTTCCCCCCCCCGCTCACCCTAGAGCAACTCGATTCGCATTTAGACAAGCTCAAATCAGGATCCCCCCTCGACCTCTGCCCCCTGAAGGTTTTTAAAGAATGCAGAGATGTCCTACTTCCTGCTTTTTTGGAAGTCATCAACCTGGCTATCCAGGAAGGTGTCTTTCTGACCTCCTGGAAAATGGCCATAGTTAAGCCCCTTCTAAAAAAGGCCTCGTTTGATCCTAGGATCCTAAAGAACTTTCGGCTTATCTCACTGCTGCCGGCTCCCGCAAAAATGCTAGAGGCCCATTTAAACTACCATCTGAGTGCCTTCTTGGAGAACTCCAGCCTACTTGACCCCTCCCAGCATGGCTTTCGGAGGGCTCACAGCACCGAGTCCGCCCTGACAGTTGTCACCAACAACATCCGTGCTAAGGTCGACAGTGGCCAGACTACCCTACTGGTCCTGCTCGACCTTACTGCAGCATTTGACACCCTTTCCCCCTCCATCTTAGTCAAACGTCTTAGGGAGATAGGAGTGGACGGACCGGCGCTTAGCCTTTTGAAATCTTTCCTGGATGGCCGTGCACAGAGGGTCAAGCTGGGTGACTTTCTTTCCCCAGCCAAACCTGTGCAGTGCGGGGTGCCTCAGGGCTCGTCCCTGAGCCCCACGCTTTTTAACATTTATGTCACACCTCTTGCCAGACTTGTAAGATCTTTTGGGCTGGAAGTTCTTTCCTACGCTGATGACACCCAGATTATGGTCTCTCTTTCACAAACTGTTGACATCACAGCCCGAAACTTTAAGAACTGCATGGAAGCGGTTGCAAACTGGATGGTGAGGAATTTCCTCAAATTAATGGGGAAATAACGGAGGTGCTGATTTTCGGAGGCAAGGAGGAGATTTGGTCAATGGACTGGTGGCCTTCTGCCCTTGGAGCCTGTCCTACGCCCTCTCAGTCCGCGCGAAACCTGGGTGTTATTTTCTATACCAAGCTCTCCTTCGAAAAACAAGTCAGTAGGACGACCTCCACCTGCTGTGGTGTCCTTAGAACCTTGAGGAAATTAGTACACTATCTTTCCACCAATGCCCGCAAACTGGTTACGGTGGCCCTAATTTCCTCAAGGTTAGACTACTGTAACGCATTGTATCTTGGAATTAATAAACTACAGATACAACGCCTACAAACAGTACAAAACGCAGCAGCCCGGTTTGTTGTTGATGCCCGAGGCTCGCATCAGGCACCTCAATCGGGAAGGATCTGTATTGGCTCCCCATTCAGGCCAGAATAGAGTTCAAGGTCCTGTGCCTCACCCACCGTGCTCTGCACGGGCTTGGTTCGGAAGATATCAGACCCTTAGTGACACCTTATGTCCCCGGCAGGGCACTTTGCTCAGCCAACAAATATCTCCTGTCTGTACCTAAAAGCAACAAAGTCAGATGGGGCGATAGAGCTTTCTGCTCCTGTGCTCCTAGAATCTGGAACACCCTTCCGGCCGAGATCAAGGGACTTACCTCCCACTCTCTCTTCCGAAAGGCTTTGAAGACCTGGCTCTTCAGGGAGACCTACCATTAACTGGCTCACCTCGCTCACCTCTCACACAGCTTCTCCATCCCTAGCGCCTTGACGCCTATGGGCAAAGTAGCGCTTTACAAATTTTATCTCGACTCAACTCTCAACCAGCAGGACAGCAGTCCTTTAGAGCAGCAATCAAGCAGAGTGGTAGTCCTTTCTGCAGCACAGCTCTCCTTCTTTCTGGCAGAGTCCACAGGTCCAGAGTGTACCGAAGAGTTGGGTTTAAGAGACTAAAATGTATATCTCGTGCCCACTTTGAAGTGGAGAAGGCTTCTAGAGAGTTCCACCCTCCTGAGGTGTCCAGCATCCCTTTCCTCCCTGTCTTGGCCCAACTTGTCCTAGGTCACAATGCACCAGTGTCAAACTCTTTGTGAGAGTGCTCAGGCAGAGCATTTGTGATGTCTAAGTGTGGTAGGTGACAGCTCCTTCCCCTCTTTAACTCTGAGTGGCACCTCCTGCTAACACCTGTCTTCCCTTTGTCTCACTGCCTGGGAGCATAAGTAAGTAATCTTTATTGTTTAGTTGATTAAAACCATGACAATTTTTCTGCATATATCGACTTGGATTTAATACAGACATTTAAAATCAATTAATCAACCTAATATGTTACAATATAATAACACACAGTTATTAAAAAAAAAAGAAAATCTTCAATTTCAACTCTCACTAAAATCCTATAAAATAGTGTCTAAAATATGTAAGACCATTTATTTGTTTGGGACAGACATGTGAAAATCATCAGATAACAGGTGACAAACTTATTAGTTATGTTTCCGGTTGGAATAGTTTGTAAATTAAATATTGGAGTCCTAAGTCTCTTGTGTTACTGCATTTACACAATCATTGGCCTTTTGCGGGTCGTGTTTGTTTCCTGCCTGGTGTGTAAAGCAATAGGTTCAGTCCTCAAGATGACAATCGAGCAGACCAGTTACTGCAGGCGTGATTCCTTCTGCAGCTAAACCCTCACTTAGGGGCTTAGACTTCACAGCCTGATCATGTATGTGTGGGAACTTAACCAGTTTGCAGTTCATCTGCGGGTCAGATGCATCAAGCTCTTTAATAATAGCGGACCTGCAGGATCATATTCCTCGTGCTGGATGAAGTTTCTGATAGATACATATCAGATGGATAAGATGTTCCTTTTGACTACCACACAGGCGACCCGTTTTTGAGCCAGTGTTTTTCCACCTTGGAGCCTCTGAAAGTGAGGGATAATTTCCAAAGCTCAGTGTCATTAGCTGTTTTTTTAAGTGGACCCAAAAAGTTAGATCTAGGGAAGCCGCCGTTTTGAGGACTTTATAGTTGTTGAATACTGTCCAGGAATGAGCTCTTTGGCTAAAAATACTTTTGTCCAATAATAGCGAATGGATTTTGACAGCTTTGTTTAGTGCTGTCTTAACCGCATGCGCGCTAGCGGTTTTCACCCGCTGTGCGCTGCGTTTTTTCAAAAGCCGCGTTACATGACGAGCTCAGGTCGTCATCAGCGTGCAAGCGCCGTAACTCATGACGAGCTGAGCTCGTCATGAGCGCCGAAGTGGTTAAATGTTAAAAAGGACAGGTTTTTGTTCCAAAGGTCCAAAGTGCAAGTAGTTTTAAGTGAGTTGTGCAAAAAGACAATGTATGGTGATTTCTTCCCATTCTCGAGTTCTAGCCACAATGCCTCGCTAAGGCTAGAGTTCTCCACGTTTTGTGTTATGCAATACCAAACTTTTATTCATTAGTAGAGTTGGGCCAGTGTTTCGTTAATTAGGCCAAAATTACAGACACATTTGCGCTGGCGAGGCGGTTTGAGGGAGTTGAAAAACTTTTAAAAAAATGCTAGGTGGTAAGTTATTAAGGTTAGTTGTCTTTTCCGTGCAGGGCAACGCTCGCATATGTTAAAGGTGGGAGTGTTTTGGCTGTCCTTACCAAAATCAGTGGACTGAATGATGGGCCCACCTATTTCTTTGCCAGTGACTTGTACGTAAAAGTCAGTGCGCTTGCCCGTTGAGCCATATAGTTCTTCTGTTCACGAGGAGTTAGTTTATTGTCTATGTAATATCCCAGATATTTATAGCTAGACACATTTTCAAGAGATTTTTCTTCTTGCCAGATGCTATTTGGATGGGCGCCCGATTACTAATAAGCTTAGTTTTTGTTTTTGTTGTGTTTAGTTCTAACTTGTTTGCTGTTAGAAATTCTCCAAGTTGAGTTTTGATTAAAACTATGCCATCGGCATATGCAAGGTTCAATAGGACTAAGGTGCCAAGATGTGGGTAATGGGAGTTGATTGTATTAAGTTTTACTGACCGATAAGATATGAAAAGATTAAATAGATATGGGGCCAAAACGCATCTTTGCTTCAGGCTCTTGTTCGTTTATACTTTTCTTGAGACTCTTGAACGGTCCCCAAGTTTCACTCTTACCCATGTATCAGTATAAAATAACATTAATCCTTTTAAAATTATTTCTGGAATGTTCCATGCTCGCAGTTTGGTCCACAGAAGTTTCCTTTCCACACTATCGAACACAGCTTTTAGATCAATAAAACAGAGATGCAAACTCTGTTTGTTTTTCTTACAGTTCTCTGCAATTAGGGAGTTGGATAAGATGTTAGATATGGTCCCTATCCCTTTTCTAAAGCCCATTTGGTTTGCAGGAATCAGATTGAGTTTGTTAGACCAGTTAACCAGATCTTCCAGGATCAAGGAGGGAAGGTATTTTGATTCAACGTCCATTAATGCTAGAAGTCTCTAATTAGATGGATTTGTTCTTTCTCCCCCCCACCCTCCATGTATATTGGTGTTCTAATAAATCCTTGCCAGCTCTCAGGAATTTGGTTTAAGAACTCAGCTTCAGCTAAAAGGTTCTCTAGTGTAGTACTCCTGAAAGCTGGATCTGGTTTAAAAAAGGCTTGCGGGACACCGTTGGGCCCCGGAGCACCATCTCTTTTGCTTTGGTTTATTATACTTTTTATTGCGTCCGTTTTAGAAGGAGAGTTGTTTATGTTGGATTCCCTTATAAGTGATCAAAACAAACTCTCTTGGACCAAAATAAAAAGATTATATTCTTCACACTCACGCAAAGCTGTTTAAACTCTCGCCATAATGACGTCCCAGTACGACACATGAATCATAAACTTGAACCCAGAAAACAATTGCATAGACACATGTATCTATAACCAGAATTACAAGAACATTAAACAATATATTTTTATTGACAGTTCATCATAGTATGAAGTTCTCCTTGATCAAAATCGAATCACATATCAAATTTGACCCAGCAAATGGATACACAAGATTAAAATATACGAGAGCCAACTGACATGTGAAACATTAAAAACATCATCAAATGGTTATTCCAACAGGAATCGTTCAGATTTTTAACTCCTACAGCGTTTTCCCGCTGTGCGCTGAAGAAGTAGAAAAAGGCTTGTTCATGACAAAGCCAGCTCGTCATGAGCGCAGCATAGGTAACGCCCATGACGAGCTGGCTTTGTCATTAGCGTGGAAGTGGTTAAAGGTCCACTATTCAATAGTTGGGTAGGACCATGAAAGTTCCTTGCATATAATCTCAATAGACAAGGCAGCAAAGCGTTTTAATGGAGAAAAACTGATTATACAACCACCTTCATCAGGACACGATTAATAAGTAGTCTCTCTTAGCACCTAAGTTAAAAAACACAAAATTACAAATCATAACCACAAACTTTTACATTAGTAATATTCATATTTTGATTAAAAAAAACAACAATAGACATAGACAAACTCCTTCTACATTTCATGGTTTAGAATCAGAAAAAACAAGTACTTTGAATAGTTGTCTAACAATTGTTATAAGGGTTCAAACCACATTGAGATCCTCATTCTCACAAGATAAACACATACATTAGACAAAACCTCATTCATTCCGCGATTCTATAGGATTAGCTAAATCTATTGTTCGGGTATATAAGATAATGAAAACTGACTTATAGATCCACATGTTTCAAATTTAATATCATGTGTTGTCATATGTATAAAATTAGTTATAAAAAGTTTTTTTCTTATAATTATTTAATTATTCTTTCACACACCATAACGTGGTGTGGGTATAACCGCTATGTTATTGTAGTACAGTGGAATTAAAACTGGGAATTTATCATCCTGTAAGGATAAATATTACGAATAACATTTAGACAGGCGTACATTTTTTAATTAAATTGTTACCTATAGACAAATAATTTTTAGGCATAACATACCCATCATGGTATTAATCAATTCGAAGACTGCATGTTCCTTAAGTCTTAATCACTCTCTGGTATACTTATGGTGCATCAGTGGCAGAATAACCTTGTTCCCCAAAACCCTTGGCGAAATCCTTAGATAGGACCTGCATTGAATAAAATATATATAGATATCTAGCCGTGATGTTTTTTTTAAAAGAAATCTCTTTTTTATATGTAGAAGGAGTTTGCTAAGGTTTATTGTTGTTTTTTGATCAAAATATGAATGACTAATGTAACAGTATGTGGTTATGATTTTTAATTTTGTGTTTTTTAACTTAGGTGCCTAGAGAGACTACTTATTAATCGTGTCCTGATGAAGGTGGTTGGTTGTATAATCAGTTTTTCTCCACCGAAACGCGTCAACGCCTTGGCTTTTGAGGTTCTATCCAAGGAACTTTCATAGTCCTACCTAACTATTGAATAGTGGACCTTTAGAAATCTGAATGATTCCGATTGGAATAACCATTTGATGATTATTTTAATGTTTTACATGTCCCTTGCCTCTCGTATATTTTAATCTTGTGTATCCATTTGCTGGGTAAAATTTGATATATGTGATTTGATTTTGATCAAGGAGAACTTCATACTATGATGAACTGTCAATAAAAATATGTTGTTTAATTAATGTTCTTGTAATTCTCGTTATAGATACGTGTCTATGCAATTGTTTTCTGGTTTCAAGTTTGATTCATGTGCGGTACTGGTATGACTTTATTGTGAGAGTTTAAACAGCTTTGAGTGGGAGTGAAGAACATAATTTTTTAATTTGGTCCAAGAGAGTTTGTTTTGATCATTACTTGAGGTACCCCGTCTCTTGGCTAGTGGGTCCGCTCCCTGTTCTTCTATATGAATTCCCTTGTTAGGCCAAGGATCTCATTCATGGGTTTTGCAAGGGTGGAATGGTCAACAGCACCTGATTGCTGGGGATGACTTAGGAGAACCCACGATGTCTGTTGGGAAGTATGATGCTGTATTCCAAATTTCTGAGTTATGTTGTTTGCCCATTCCAGTTCCTGCACGTTTGATGTTAAAATGTTCCTCAGCCCATTCAATTGATTTGTTTGACAACATTTATTTGAGTTGTTTTCTTGCGTTGCATAATCGTTTTACCCAGAAGTTGTCCACACATAATCTTTTGCTCTCCCATAGCTTCTTTTTTGTAACGTTTTCTCTGCTGCTGAAATGCTTCCCATGTAGCGTCTTTACTTATTTTTGTTTGTAGTTTCCTTAATGTTTTATTTAAGTCTCTTCTTAATTTTTATACCTCACTTGCTAATCCTTTGTGTGGGTTGGAGCATGATATCTTGTGTTGAGGTTTTGTCCTTTGTAGATCAATCAGAATTTGAGACCATGCTTGTACTATGTTGGTGTTCACTTATACAGACGCAGTGAGTTGCACTTTCATTGTTGTAAATTGCTGCTGATTATTTTCACTTGAGCAGTTGAGGCGTTTTAGGTTTGTTGTGTTCAAGTTGCCTTCCTGAGATGTAGTGGTTTGAAATCTTGACCAATTTAAAGACACTGTGTTGATTTGAATGGTCGCTCAGCGTGGTGTATTCAATATGGAAATGGGCAAGGAGTGGCATTAATGGTAGCGCTATCATCGTGTAATCAAGTGTCGACTGGGACCTTGGGCCATGGTACGTGTATTTCGGGAGAGTATTTTCTTCCGTTAATCACACGCAATCCCTGGTATTTAAGGCTGTTACCAACTGCTGGCCAATTTGGTCCTGTTGAGTCGGCCTATTTTAAAGCCGTTGCTTTATGCTCCAGAAAGTATTGTCGGCTGCCAAGATTTCATCTTCGTCAGGTGTGTAGAACAAGTTTGTGTTAAAATTTTTAGTTACAACTATATTCCAAGCTGGTGTAGCACAGCGCAAGTCCGAAATGGTTCTAAATAAAAGTGCGTAGTTGTCTTTTTTTAGGTCGAGCTGGAGAAAGCAATGCGAAGCATTGCATCCAGCAAAGTATCTAATGTTGTCCGCTTTCTGGGAATCTGAGACAGGGGTCGGGCACGCGCGGCGATTGGCATCTGTGGACACGCACGTCCAGGCCGGCGCCGTGCCCATCTCATGCCTCACATTCCCTGAAGTGCGCAAACACACACACAGCCACACTCACGCATGCGCACATACACAGCCACACGCATCCACACACACACACACACACGCATCCACGCACACACAGGCACACGCACACAGGCACACGCACACACAGGCACACACACACACACTGCATACACACACCCCCTTAAACAGACACACGTGCACACAGACAGACACACGCACAGACACACGCACTCGAACACACACACACACACGTGTACACCCCCACCTCTTCTCCTTCTCCTTCTCCTTCTCCTTCTCCTTCTCCTTCTCCTTCTCCTTCTCCTCCTTTTCCTTTTCCTTTTCCTTTTCCTTTTCCTTTTCCTTTTCCTTCTCCTTCTCCTTCTCCTTCTCCTTCTCCTTCTCCTTCTCCTTCTCCTTCTCCTTCTCCTTCTCCTTCTCCTTCTCCTTCTCCTTCTCCTTCTCCTTCTCCTTCTCCTTCTCCTTCTCCTTCTCCTTCTCCTTCTCCTTCTCCTTCTCCTTCTCCTTCTCCTTCTCCTTCTCCTTCTCCTTCTCCTTCTCCTTCTCCTTCTCCTTCTCCTTCTCCTTCTCCTTCTCCTTCTCCTTCTCCTTCTCCTTCTCCTTCTCCTTTTCCTTTTCCTTTTCCTTTTCCTTTTCCTTTTCCTTTTCCTTTTCCTTCTCCTTTTCCTTTTCCTTATAAGACTCCTTCTCCTTCTCCTTCTCCTTCTCCTTCTCCTTCTCCTTCTCCTTCTCCTTCTCCTTCTCCTTCTCCTTCTACTTCTACTTCTACTTCTACTTCTACTTCTACTTCTACTTCTACTTCTACTTCTACTTCTACTTCTACTTCTACTTCTACTTTTCCTTTTCCTTTTCCTTTTCCTTATAAGACTCCTTCATTTTAGGGAAAGAGGCCAGAGTATGAATTATATTTAATCTAAGGCATGTCAATATGAATCTCGTCCCCCATTTCAAATATGGCTGGAACCCACCCCCCACACACACAACCCCACCCACACACACACAGAACCCCCCCCCACACACACAACCATCTAGCTATCACCCTCACTCTATCTATCACCCTCACCCCTCACTCTATCTGTCTATCTATCGATCGCCCTCACTCTATCTAATTATCTATCGCCCTCTATTTATCGCCCCCCCCCCTCTATCTATCTATTGCAACACCACAGCATCACTCAGCACCACCACAGCATCACTCAGGGGCACCTGAACATCACTATGCGCTACCACAGCATCACTGAATGCCACAGCATCACTCGTCGCCACCACAGCATCACTCAGCGCCACCACAGCATCAATCTGTGCAACCATTCAACAACTGGTTCAAATATGTTCTCTCAATGTTTCAAGCTTTATTACAAATGTCACAAAAAGATGTTAATATTTCACTTCTGTTCTTGGATTTTCGTCACAATAAAATACACTGAACATAATCTTCACAAAAGTTATTTACAAAAGTTAAAGCTATTGACATTATAAATTACAATAACTTTTATTTAAGTATTAATTATTAAAAAAAAATAAAAGCCATTGTTATTTGTAATATCAATACATCTAAGTCATGTAAATACAACACATATTGCATTACAAATGCTATAGGTGTCACATTTGCGAAAGTTAAAACTATTGGCATTATAAATGACGAAGCTATTAATTTCGCTATTTTCAAAACCAACACATAAATAAAATATTTGTCATTTACAATACCAATAGCTCAAACTTTCCTAATGCAAGACCTATTGCATTTCAAATGCTTGTCTTAAACAGTCGGCTGCATGTAGTAGTTAATCAATATTACTGATGCCCTTTTCCCCGAACGATGCAATGTAAGTTTAATAAGTTGAATACTAGGATCTGGAGAATTCAGCTGTTTTGAAGTAATGATTAGAGCCAATGCAACGTAAACTACCAGACCCATGTCTCTTGTAAGGTAATTATGTCACAGGACCTTCTTCGAGAAGTTTCTTTGCTCCAGCTATGTTCCAGGATAGAATGTGAATCTCTTCTTCGAAATAATTACTAGTTTTGTTTGTTCTTTGTCAATCTCTCTTACTGGTGGCAAGTGTACCCGGAAGCCAGTTCCATTCATTTAAGCTTACGTTATTTACTGACTGTCGATCTATGGCTTTTATGTTCACGGTCCCTCTTGCTAGCTCTTGTCTTCCCTTTGTCTCACTGCCTGGTAGCAATATACAAAGACCAACTGTCCGCTACACCTAGTCATGTGACCCACGATCCCACCATCAGGCTGCATGCACCAAATTGTTTGGACAAAATAATGCAAAATGTCTAAAAGTAAAAGAGACCCAGATGATGGATAGAATGCAAGTGGACGTCATCCCCCCACCAGTAGTGCGCAGAGAGGTATGTTTGCAGAGTGGAGAAAGGGGGTGTGGCCTCTGTCAACCTCTCAGCAATCCCACTGTGTGGCGCTTACTGGAGGTAACAGGAGATCTTGTTGGCCCCTTAGAACCCTAAGCAACCAAGGGGATTTCATCCCTCAACCAGCAGTGTGGCAGGAGGCGCCTTTGCAGAGTTGTGGTGAAAGGGGACGGGCTCCCGTGAGTTCCTGGCTTTTTGTTTTTATTTTTAAATTTCTTTTTTTAGGAAGTAAGGCCTCATGGCCCCCCTTCCCTAGACCGTTGTGGGCCCCATCCACCCCATCCCCAGGGGGCCTACCCCGTTTGTTTATTCATTTAGTAAAAAAGGTAGGGGCCGGCCTTTTATTTTAATATTTGAAAGGGAGCCCCCGGGCCATTTTTGGCCCTGGGGCCAGCCCCTTTTTTAAAAATTGGTTCAAAAAAGTCGCAGCCTCCTTAATGGCCTGTAGTTTGGGTGCCCTGTTCCCAACCAGGGCACCCACATTTCAAACATTGGGGGCCGAGGCCAGAACCTCAAGACCTCCGGGGTCCCTGCCGCCTCCTGCGGGAGTGGTGGTCCCCGGGGCAGCAGAGGAGGCCTGGGGGCCTCCCCTGCATTTAGTTACCAAAACAGTGTGCCCTGGGAGGTGGCGGTCCCCGGAGCCGCGGATTTTTGGATCCACCTGCATATCCATAGCAAAATTTAAGAAAAGCTTTTAAAACGCGACGAGGCCCTGTGGGACTCTCACCTTATCACAAAAAGCATGGTTTCTGGACCAAAAGCTAGCTTTCTGCCAAATGTGGTGTACTTCCGTTCAGCAGTTCGGGCTGTAGTCATGTTCTAAACTGAAAAATCCCCATAGACAAAACACGGAGGAAAATCTATCCTATCTATCTATCTATCTATCTATCTATCTATCTATCTATCTATCTATCTATCTATCTATCTATCTATCTATCTATCTATCTATCTATCTCCATCTATCTAGCTCCATCTATCTAGCTCCATCTATCTAGCTCCATCTATCTCCATCTATCTGTATTTATCTATCTATCTCTATTTATCTCTATCTCTATTTATCTCTATCTCTATTTATCTCTATCTATCTCTATTTATCTCTATCTATCTCTATTTATCTCTATCTATCTCTATTTACCACTATCTATCTCTCTATCTCTATCTATCTCTATTTACCACTATCTATCTCTCTATCTCTATCTATCTCTCTATCTCTATCTATCTCTCTATCTCTATCTATCTCTCTATCTCTATATCGCTATCTATCTCTATCCATCTATCTATCTCTCTGTCTCCATCTATCCATCCATCTATATATCTCCATCTATCCATCCATCTACCCGTCCATCTATCGGTCCATCTATCCGTCCATCTATCGGTCCATCTATCCGTCCATCTATCATCCATCTATCTCCCTCTATCTATCTCTATCTATCTATCTCTATCTATCTATCTCTATCCATCTATCTCTATCCATCTATCTCTATCCATCTATCTCTATCCATCTATCTCTATCCATCTATCTCTATCCATCTATCTCTATCCATCTATCTCTATCCATCTATCTCTATCCATCTATCTCTATCCATCTATCTCTATCCATCTATCTCTATCCATCTATCTCTATCCATCTATCTCCCTCTATCTCCCTCTATCTATCTCTCTGTCTCTATCCCTCTATCTATCTCTCTGTCTCTATCCCTCTATCTATCTCTCTGTCTCTATCCATCTATCTATCTCTCTGTCTCCATCCATCTATCTATCTCTCTGTCTCCATCTATATATCTCCATCTATCCGTCCATATCTATATATCTCCATCTATCCGTCCATCTATCCATCCATCTCTATCTATCTATCTCTATCCATCTATCTATCTCTGTCTCCATCTATCCATCCATCTATATATCTCCATCTCTCCATCTATCCGTCCATCTATCCGTCCATCTATCCGTCCATCTATCTCCCTCTATCTCCCTCTATCTATCTCTATCTATCTATCTATCTCTATCTATCTATCTCTATCTATCTATCTCTATCTATCTATCTCTATCCATCTATCTATCTCTATCCATCTATCTATCTCTGTCTCTATCCATCTATCTATCTCTCTGTCTCCATCTATCCATCCATCTATATATCTCCATCTATCCATCCATCTATCCGTCCATCTATCTCTATCTATCTCTATCCATCTATCTATCTCTCTGTCTCCATCTATCCATCCATCTATATATCTCCATCTATCTCTATCTATCTATCTATCTCTATCTATCTATCTCTATCTATCTCTATCTATCTCTATCTATCTATCTCTATCTATCTCTATCTATCTATCTATCTATCTATCTCTATCTATCTATCTATCTCTCTGTCTCCATCTATCCATCCATCTATATATCTCCATCTATCCATCCATCTATCCATTTCCATCTATCATCCATCTATCTCCATCTATCCATCTATCTCCATCTATCTATCCCTCTTTCTCCATCTATCTATCCATCCATCTCCATCTATCTCTATCCATCCATCCATCTCTATCCATCCATCTATCCATCTCCATCCATCCATCCATCTTTGTCCATCCATCTATCCATCGCCATCTATCTATCTTTCTATTTATCTCCATCTATCTATCTGCACCTATCAATCAATCAATCAATCAATCATACCATTTATAAAGCGCACTACATACCCGCAAGGGTCTCAAGGCACTGGGGGAGGGGGGTGGTGGTGCTGCTAGTGGTCGAAGAGCCAGGTCTTGAGGAGTCTTCTGAAGGCCGGTAGGTCTTGGGTCTGCCGTAGGTTGGTGGGGAGGGTGTTCCAGGTCTTTGTTGCAAGGTGGGAGAAGGATCTGCCGCCGGCGGTCCCTCCTCGGATGTGGGGGATGGTGGCGAGGGCGTGGCTGGCGGAGCGTAGCTGGCGGGTGAGGGAGTAGAAGTTGAGCCGTCTGTTGAGGTATGATGGGCCGGTCTTGTGGAGGGCTTTGTGTGCATGGATGAGGAGTTTGAAAGTTATCCTCTTGTCAACGGGGAGCCAGTGCAGGTCTCTCAGGTGGGGTGTGATGTGGCTGCGGCAGGGGATGTCGAGGATCAGACGTGCTGAGGCATTCTGGATGCGTTGCAATTGTCTTAGGAGGTTGGCCGACGTTCCTGTGTAGAGGGCGTTTCCGTAGTCTAGCCTGCTGGTGACGAGGGCCTGGGTGACCTTCTTCTCGTCTCGGTGGAGGTCCACTTGAAGATCCTGCGTAGCATTTAGAGGGTGTTGAAGCAGGATGAGGAGACGGCGTTGACCTGCTTAGTCATGGAGAGGGTGGAGTCGAGGATGAGCACCAGGTTGTGTGCGTGGTCGGTGGGTGTCGGGCTGTTCCTAGGGTTGTCGGCCACCAGGAGTCGTCCCAGACAGAGGGGGTGGAGCCGAGGACGAGGACCTCCGTTTTGTCCGAGTTCAGCTTCAGCCGGCTGTTCCTCATCCATTCAGCGACGGCCTTCATTCCTTCGTGGAGGTTGGTTTTGGCGGTGTTAGGGTCTTTGGTGAGGGAGGTGATCAGTTGGGTGTCGTTGGCGTAGGAGATGAGGTTGAGGTTGTGCTGTCGGGCGATGTGGGCAAGCAGTGCCATGTAGATGTTGAACAGCGTCGGGCTGAGGGAGGAGCCCTTGGGTACGCCGCAGATGATTTTAGTGGCAGTGGGGCAGAAGGGGGGGGAGGTGGACGCTCTGAGTTCTGCCGGAGAGGAAGGATGAGGTCCAGTCCAGGGCCTTCTCTTGGATTCCGGCGTCATGTAGACGTGTTCGTAGTGTGCGGTGGCAGACCATGTTGAAGGCGGCTGACCGGTCCAGGAGGATGAGGGCCGCAGTTTCTCCGTTGTCAAGCAGGGTCCTGATGTCATCGGTGGCGGCGAGGAGGGCGGTTTCGGTGCTGTGGTTGCTACGGAACCCGGTCCAGGATGCTGTTCTCCTCAAGGAAGCGGGTCAGCTGTTAGTTGACTATATTCTCTGTGACCTTCGCCGGGAAAGGGAGCAGGGAGATGTGTCGGAAGTTCTTGAGGTCCTTGGGGTCCGCCTTGGGTTTCTTGAGTAAGGCTTTGGTTTCGGCGTGCTCCCAGCTTTCCGGGAATGTTGCTGTCTCAATGGAGATGTTGATTACTTTCCGGAGATGGGGTGCGATGGCTGTGCTGGCTTTGTTGAAGATGTGGTGAGGGCATAGGTCTAGCGGTGATCCAGAGTGGATGGTGTTCATGATCTCGCTGTTGTCCTCGTCGTTGACGCTGGTCCATGAGAGCAGTCTGTTGGTGCAGGTGGTGGTGGTGGTGGGGGTGATGGTTGTTGGGGCGGTAGTGCCGTTGAAGCTGTCGTGGATGTCGGCGATCTTTCGGTGGAAGAAGGTGGCCAGTGCGTCGCACAGGTCTTGCGAAGGCGGAATGTCGTTGGTATTGGAGCTGGGGTTGGAGAGTTCCTTCACGATGTTGAAGAGCTCTTTGCTGTTGTGTGCGTTGTTTTCCAGGCGGTCTTTAAATGAGGGCCTCTTGGCGGTTCTAATGAGTTGGTGGTGTCTGCGGGTGGTGTTCTTGTGGGCTGTGTACCTGTCCGGTGTTCGTTCGCGGAGCCAGTTCTTCTCCAGTTTTCGGCATGTTCGTTTGGAGGCCTGGAGGTCTTCGGTGAACCAGGTGACTTTCTTATAATACAAGGAGACAAGATGTGGGTTTGCTATTCGGTCTGCACATACTATGACATTCAAAGTCTATAAGCAATTGTTTAGATTCAAATTGTAAGAGGTGCTTCAAATGGCGTCTTTAAACCCACCCACCAGGGTAAAAACTAATCTCGAGACCTAAAAGATCCAGAGGAAAGATTAACCACACTGCACCAAAGCACCCTCGATCACTATATCTATGATCCAATTGTGAAACAATAAATACTACTTAATTGCAAAAGTTGTAGAAACCGCTCCCTTGTATTGTGTTTCCAATGAGTCCTTGATACACAGTCCCAAGGACAGGGCTTCAAAAAATGTTTCAGCCACACTCCAAGATCAGGTCATTTCATTTTATTTCCAAGAGAAGCGAAGACACAGCAGCAGCCTACGCGTGTTTTGCCCGCAGGGCTTTTTCAAGGCTCAGAGATAGATATCACATTGGTGAGTACGTTAGTTACTGTAGTAAGGGTATCCAATTTGAGAAACAGGAAACTTTTAAAGCAGTATGAGAACCCTGTTCCCCATAGGTGAAGAGGCAGTATTAAGCCTTTACTGTTGACACGAAGATATGTAAAATTACGGGTCTGCGAACACTTCCTCGCTGCCCAGCGACATCCAAATCAATATTGAGCAGACCTTGATACATCCAGAATCCTGTATTACAAACGTCCCATTCCTTATGGTCGATTCCAAACTTGCCGCCAGTTTGGAATCGACCGTAAGGAATGGGACGTTCAATATGGATTTGGATGTCCATGGGCAGCGAGGAGGTGTTCGCAGACCCGTAATTTTATGTATCTTCAACAGTAATGGCTTAATACTGCCTGTTCACCTATCTTGTTCGCGTGGCTGTTGGAAAAAGTCTTGAGAGGGGAGAGGGTGTTGGCACAGTAGGGTGCGTTGGTGCGTGGTGGTTTTCCTGAAGGTGAAGTGAACGCAGTGGTGGCCGGTCCAGTGGGGTTCGGTGGTGTGGTTGAAGGAGACGTGGGGACTTGCGGTAAAGATGGGGTCCAGTGTGTGGCCGGCGGCGTGGGTTGGTGTTGTCACCAGCTGTCTGAGTTCGAGGTTGGCGAAGTTGTCGATCAGGCTGGTGTAGTTGGTGTTGTTCTCGAGGTGAAAGTTCAGGTCTCCGAGGAGGATGTAGATTGTGGAGGCGAGGGCGTGTGTTTTGATAAAGTCGGCGATGGAGTCGCTGAACTGTGTTCAGGGGTGTCTGTAGATGAGGGTTCCTCTGAGGGTGGTGTTGGGGTCGGTGTAGATCTGGAAGTGCAGGTGTTAGGCGGTGCTGAGGGTGTCGTAGGTGTTGGTCGAGACTCTGATGGTGTTCCTGTGGACAATGGCGATTCTTCCTACGCCGTTGGTGCGGTCCCTGCGGGTGATCTTGTAGCCTTCCGGAATGGCTATGGCGATGTCGGGAGTTGAGGTAGGGTTCAGACAGGTCTCCACCAGGAAGGCGATGTCTGGGGAGATAGAATCGAGGCGGTCCCATAGTTCAACGGCGTGTTTGTGAGCGGATCGGGTGTTGAGGAGTATGCAGCTGAGGTAGTTGGGTCCTTTTGGTAGGTTGTTTTGAGGGCCGAGCGCTGGTGAAGCTGCAGTTCCGGCAGGTGAAGGGTCCTTGGGTGCGCTTTGTGATGGCCTGGTAGCAGGTGTGTTCTCGTCCGGGGTTGAGTGCGTGGAGGGTCCTGGCATCGTAGCGCAGTCTATCTATCTAGTCCCCGAGTCCTGTAATGGCTGTCTGGCTGTCTGGCTGTCTATCTCTCTATCTCTCTATCTCTCTCGCTATCTATCTCTCTATCTCTCTCGCTATCTATCTCTCTATCTCTCTCGCTATCTATCTCTCTATCTCTCTCGCTATCTATCTCTCTATCTCTCTCTCTCTATCTATCTCTTTTCTCTCCAGTCCTGTAATGGCTGCCAGCATCTAGGAACTAATTCCCGATGGCTCAGCAACATTTTCTGGCAGCCAATCAGAGCGAGATGGCCAAAGGAAAGCTCCCTGGGCCAATCAGAATACTCTACTTTTAAACTGGCGATCCTGTGAGAGTCACAGATCCAACTGTCAAAATATACAAATATTTTGTCACCTTAATTTCACAAAACTCACTGAACTGATTTACACCAACTCACAAAAAGCACACATCTGTGGACCAAGATCTAGCTTCCTGCCAAATTTGGTGTTATTCCGTTCAGCAGTTTTTGCTGTAGCCCATCTTAAAGAAGTCTTTGAAAAATGCTTGGGGATTTTGCATTTTGGGGACCCCCCATTATTTCTCGGCGCCTGCTTGACAGATCACCTCGAAACTTGCAAGGAACAAGCTGATTCATTTCATTTTAAGCATGCTAGATTATGATTTGCCCTCAGCTAATGCCAGAACTCAAACCTTATTATCCCGATCTAAAGTTTGAAGTTCTGGCCGTTAGGCAACATGAAAGTTTCTCAATTTATGTGCAATAGTTATATACAAATGGGTAACTGTGCATGATCACATATAGTGAGCACATTTTCTGTTGAAATGGCTTTGTGAAGTAAAAAGGAGCAGCAAAAAGTACTTGTGCACCTGGAGTCTTACTTCAATACTGGACTTAGGGACATAGTTCAGCATCTTTGCACCCGTTTTCATAGTGGAGGAGCTGACATCAATGTTACATCACTGAAGTCCTGAGGATTGTGAAAAATCCTGGCTACACACAAAGTGTAGCTAGTGTAATCAGAAGGAGATTGGTAAAGGTGTTGTATGTAGGTGGTGGTGCATTTTGGAGAAAACGGTTGCAAAGATATTACTAATGCATCCCGCAGTAGTACACTGTCATTTTCAGATAGCACATTTTCCATTGAATTTGCACAGAGTTTAACTGATTAAACTATACAGCACATAAACGATAGTGTGGAAATCCAGTTTAATTTAATATTTAAGATTTGCGCATCACCATCTATAAGCGCCTTGATTTGTTTTGATTCTATTAAAATCTTTGTTTTCATCACACTTCAGAATTCTAAAAAAAAAAGTGCTTCATTTTTGCTTTCCTAATTGCTGAGATATTCTGAAATGTGAACAGTTAATTTACAGGTATTTCAATTTTGATTTGTGCTACAAGAAAACGGCATCCCACAGCCTTTCCTTTGACACTCCCCGTACCCTAGCAAGATTGTCACATAGTTCAGTTTAAAAACTCCTCTCACTTTGCTGTCCGAGAAAGAAAACGCCAATACTCCTATTAAAATGATAAGCAGCAATTTGTCCGAAAACAGATTGACATTTGACCTGCTTCTTTACAATACAGCAAATATGACAAGATAAATACATCTTTCTATTGCTCTTCCGTGACCCATCACAAATTGTCTGGCAACCCACCGGTGAGTGGCGACCCACAGTTTGGGAAAGGCTGACTAGCACAGTTCGGCATAACTTTATAATTCATAACATAGGTGAATAAATGATAGTAAATCAGGGACACTGGAATTATGTGATTGTGTGGCAGATGCGTTTTTCACTTAATTAAAGATTTGCTACTTTTGCTACGTAATCCATCATTTGGTACATAATTTGCTGATTTTAACAAAAAAATGTTTCTAGCTCAAACGATTCAAGAGCAACTAAAAATGCAGTGACATAGGTTGCTGCGCAGTGAAAGGCCCTTTGCAAAGGTTGACTTGTCACCTTTCCGCTGCTACATTTGGGTGTTACACTGGTACTAAGGAGGTGCATCCTATGCCCAGACGGTATTACCAAGTTTAAAAATGACAAAATATTGAATTAATACTATCACAAAGTGTACCGCGTGACGCATCATAATTTGCCTTTTCTTGCCACATAAATTACTCAATCCTGCCACATAATTTGTCCCTCCAGTGCCGCATAATTTCAGTGTCCCTGAATGTAATCTATAATGCTGTTTACTTCACCCCCCGTATACTTGGATAGAGTGGGCTCATCACAAGTTCCAGTCTCTTGTATCAAATTATGTTTCAACAGGATGATGTTAAGGACATCCCCATAGGGGTCGTGTGTGAAATGTATGCCACCGTTTTGATTCTTGAAACAGCAGATATTTTGACAATAATCTTTACTCGTATGCAGGTTGAAATCACCCGCCCAAAGTTCCAAATGGGGTACGCTGTTTGTGGCAAAAAATTCTCAAGCTTTTAGTTCAAGGTCTCAATTACCTCTTTTGTGCAGTGATCAAATATATTGTTGAAAAATGTAGTAAATACATTCACTTATCTCCAAGACTGAATATACAACAGCTGATAAAATTATGAATGAAGATTTGACCATAAAACATAAACAGACACAAATACCGCTCAGCGAAGCCCTAGTTCTCGCCCGGCCTAGTTCTCTTAGAGGGTACTGTTGGCTTGAAGTATGAATAGTAATAATTAAGATGGACTGGATCCAAGCCCAAGTATCCTGCACAAGTATCAAACCATAGCTTTCTTTTTCCTAGAGTAAGCCAGTCCAGGTTTTTCAGTTTGTGACAGCCCTGCAATTTTCCATTATATCGGGTCTATACCATTGGTCTGCTGATTATACTCCTCACCGGATTTAATAAATTCTTGTTTGTCTTTACTGTAAACCGGGTCTTTCTTTACTGGTAACGCTTTCCCCCTATGGCCCAGTAATTCCCCATAAGCATTCATCTTAAGTCGGTCTATATCTTCCAAAGAGGGTGACAAAGAAATTAGTAGGTGGAATATTGTGTTTACTGTCTGGCTCAGTCTCTCATGACATTTGGGGACCTCCTTGTACCACAGTCTCTTGGGCAATAAAAGTAACTGAGTTGCCCCACCCTGATTCTACCTAAGTCCTGAAACAGGGAGTTGGCCGTTCGGAGCAAGTAGTTGACAGCAACAGAGGGGTGTCAATAAAGTTGATTACCACACAGCCCCACTCCTCTTTCTTTCTGCAGTAGCCCAGCCAAGATACTGTTCTCACCATAATTATGTTTTTGTAAAGGTATTGGCTTGCTCCAACTTTCTAACCATCCAGTGGGTCACTTTCTTTTTCAGATTGGACCTGCCCTGTTTTTCATTTTAGTGTAATGATTCTACATTTATCAGTACAGCTAAATATAGAGGTGCAGCCAGAGGTACTGTTTGCACCATGTGTTTTTTTTCTTTTCTCTGCTCCCTGGATGTCTTTGGTCGCTACTGGTTCTTACTGTTAAAGTATACCTTATGAATTGTGCTCAGCCACTAAAGCATTGAATAGTCTGGGCCACGTTTGTTTGCTAAGTTCTCCTGACTCATGGGTTCCTTGCCCCTTATCAGCTCTCAAGCTCATTGCAGGCTCCATGAGCGTGATCATCTTAGCCTCCATGATGCATTTTCTTTTAGGATTCAAATCCGCTTTTGACATACCCGTATAATTTATCCATCCTTTCACATCACTGCTTCTTTAAGGTCTTACATTTTTGGCTACAGTTAAAAACATCTGGGGTTAGCCCTTGTTGCTGCTTCTTTGAAATCAACCTTTTAGTTGCTTTAATGGCTTTAATGCTTTAATGGCTAGTTATGTGGATTGGCTGGTTTCATATTTTTTTCTTGTTTGTTTGTGGGCTATATTGAGGTAAAGTATTCTCTGGTTAATTGAAAGTGGGGCAGTATATACATAAGAATGACAATTTACATTTTTGCTGGAATCATTGAACTTGATTTGTGCCGCTCAACTTACTTCAGGTGGTAAGGTTCCACTAATTTCTAACTGCTCATCAGTGAGAGAGGGCACGAAGCTGAGTTGTAACATAGATAGATAGTCAGCCCGTCTTTCCTCAACCAGCACCATTTGAATATTTAGCACCTCCATAGCACTCCTTTAAAAAGCTAGTTAGCTATTGCAGTCTTTCTGTCACTATCCCCGTGCCTTGAGTACATTTCCTCTTACCGATTTGAAATGGGAGTTCATCACAGCATAATTAATAATCCAGAAAAAATGGACCTAATCCTGATTTTCAGGACCAAGACGGATGGTCCAGTTCCTTCTTGGCCTGCACTTCACCCGAGACTGTCCCACACTGCGGGCCCCTTTTGCTGCTTTTGACTCTGTTGCCCCTCCTCAACTTAGGGAGTTGTGGGTGTTAAAGTTCTGGTGCCTCATCGCTCCAAACACTTGCTACCCTTGAAATTGGCTTGCCTTACTGCAGGCGCCTGCTGCTGCTTTTGTTCCTGATGTCCCTCAGCTCCTTACCTGAGAGAGTTGTGGGAGTTTAAGTTCTGGTGCCTTAGTGCTTCACACATTAAGCTCCTCCTTTAAGTTCTCAATTCAATATTATCGCACAAATATGTTGACAGATTTCCAAAGATATACTCCCTGACACCTATTTACTACAAAGGATTGATCCTCATAATGCAGAGTACTACAGGAGTTTTCCAAGCTTAAATTTATTTCAAAAAAGATTTTTCAAAGTCCAGTATGGTCACCCCAATCTTCTCATCAAGATCTGACTTCTGTCCACATTTTCGTTGAGACATCACATATCGTACGGCATATCTCTCCAGGTGCTTATTTCGCCTGGTCATCTTCAAAGTAATAACCATAGACAGGAATGCTTACTCCAGTTATACATGGCACAGAATACATTTTTAAGGCTACACACCACTTATACCTAAGATACAGACTCACATTTGTTACACCCCCTATATTTGTGATTTCAGCAAACAGCCATGGATAAGATCAATTGTTTGCCGTATCATTGATTACACTGATAATGCTTTCAGTGAGGTCTTGCAGAGTAACATCTGTAATGTCACATGCCCACACATGCTCCTTCACCCAAAAACTGTGATACATTTGGGTTCTCTTACAGATAATAAGCGATCGGTGAAGTACCAAGTGACATCCATTTGTGGCTCGTGTTTGGGGACAATGTGCCTTCTGAAGAGGAGACTTCAGTGGCGCCCACTGAACACTTGGAAAACCTTCATCCAAGCTCTGATAATCAGTTGCCTTGTGTTAGACCTGGCATCTTTTAGCGTGTTTTCATCTGTCTTTTTGCTTTCTGACCTCCCGGTTTAGACTCTGTTTTTGCTGGTTTAGTGTCTCTGCTCACTTTCTCACTGCTGTTCAGTGTGAAAGTGCAGATACTACTGGTGTAAATTGTTATTATGAATTGGTGTTTCCCATGATTGGCATATTTGATTTTCTGCTAAGCCGCTAGAAAAGTGCATTGAGTGTGCCAGGGCCTGTAAATCAAATGCTACTAGTGGGCCTGCAGCACTGATTGTGCCACCCGTAGGAGTAGCCTTGAAAATCTTAGACCTGCCACTGCAGGGTCTGCGTGCAGTTTGTAACTGCCCTGTCGACCTGGCAAGTGCTCCCCAAGTGGAGTAGGAGGTCAGGCTGCGGGTTTTGACCTTTGAGAGATAATTGTGTTGCTATTTTATTGTTTTGGGACATGGTGCAGCGAGGTTGGGTTGAGTGACTGGGGTTATAATGGGAACTGATAGAGGGTAGTGAGGTGTATTGGTATATAGGGGGTTTCAGGACGGGGCTGGGCATTAGTTTTGGTGATATTTGAAACCTAGATGAATTTTAGTTGGGAGGGATGAGGATGGAACCATAGGGGAAATTTAAGCTTGAATATTTGGATGTTGTTTCACGATGTGCTGGGGGCAGTGAGAGTGAGTAGTGTAGGTTGGAGTTTTTAAGTTAGGAAGTTCTGTGTTGCACATAGTATAATGTTCAGCTGTGGTTTCTATTTCATTAAAGTAACCCCTGAAGAAGAGCCGGTAGGCTCGAAATTCATTGGGTAACTAAATGAATCTAATTTTGAAGTACGGTTGACCTCACGTGCCGCTGTGAAAAAGTCTGGATGGGCAGCAGGAGGCATTTGTAACTGTTGGATAAAAAATTCAAGGCCAACATTACTGTCTCCGTGATGATGTAATAAGCAGGAAGATTGTTGACAGGAATAATGAATACAGATGAATTTGGATATTTTGGAAAATATGGTCCATTGAGTACGATTGCTGAGAGTTCATTCCCCATTCTGCTGTGCGACAGTTGGGCGCGTGACGACACATCCTTTGGAATAATCCCACATGCCAGGCCCTAATATCCCCTTTTCTTACACATAAGTCACCCCTAAGTTAGGCCCAAGGTACCCCTGTGGGCAGGGTGCTGTGTATGTTAAAGGTAGGACATGTACTGGTGTGTGTGACTTGTCCTGGTGGTGAATTAGAGTATATTTCGTTTTTTACCACTGCAAGACTATCTGTCCCATAGGAAAGAATGGGAGTTTTACTTATAACATCTAATAAGCATAATTTCCCATTGGGACGAGATAGAAAAATAGAATTTAGTATGCCTGGACTCAGATTGTAAAGATACATCTTTTAGTAAAGATAATTTTTATGTTCTGTGTTTGAAAATACCAGTTTTAGAATGTAGGATTTTCTTGCTTATCCATCCTGTGTGCCTCTGCTGGGTTTGTGATTTGACTGTCTGGCTTTGGAGTAATAGGGGCTGGGGATGTGCATTCTGTTCTGACAGCCACTAGAAGGTCGAGGTGTGTCCTGCCTTTCATGGATGAGTTAGGGCTGGGTTGAATAGACCTGGGATGCATTTAGAGTAGTGAGAGGAAATTTTCTTGCATCCGAATGGCCTGGTCTGTCTTGAACAATGCTGTCTCCACCTCATGTCAGGAAGCTGGGCCAGAGAGGACTGAATTGCTTTGGACTAAGCCCAGACACACTCTGCTTGAGAGAACAATTGGATTTTGAGTATAAATATTGGGGCACAGACCCCAGAACTTTGGAACTCGCAGGAATCAAGGAACCTGCCAAGAAGAAGAGCTTGCAGGAGGAGTACTGCCCTTTTGCTGTGTTGGTGCTTTGTTAGGTTGGCCTGCAGTTGCTGCTTTCTGCCTTAGGCAGTGAAAGGATCTCCAAGGGCTTGAAGTAGAACTTGCCTCCTGTTCTGAAGTCTCAGGGACTGCAAAAACTTAACCAACCTCTCGGTACTGCTTCTGGAACCACTGTTTCAGTTGCCACAGAGAAGGGAAACCTAACTGACTCCGTCGCTGGCTCTGTGTCCTGACGGCACCGCAGAGGTCACCGTCCGCATCTCACACCGCAACCCTGGTCTAACCAACGACGACAACCGCCGCCAACGACCCGCTGCTTGCATCGTGACCTGTGGGCACTCCCCACCGCTTCACATCACTTCACTTCACTTCGCCAACCTGACCTCTGACTTAGACACTCTTGACCGCATCGTGGCTGGGGGCACCGCTTGTAAGTTTCACAACGTACCTCCTCGTCCAACACACAGCCGTCTGGGCCAACCAATGCCAGCTCCCGCAAACCGGCTTGTGGCTTGCACCGCTACTTGCCAGCACCGCATCGAGCACCGCCTCGCCCTGCACCGTAAGCCTTGGTCTCACCGATGCCGTCTGGACAATTGTCACTGAGCTGCTGCATGCACTGCATTGTTAGGGCACCGCACCCTGCACCACTTCCAGTTTTCCACGCAACCACGTTGGTTGCCACAACTGGCTCTCAAGAACGTGCCCGCAGCAACAAGAAAGGTACTGTTTACGAGTGTGTCGACCGCTTTCGCTGAACTGTTAGACTCTGTTGTTTTTAGCATCGCAATAGCCCCGGACGCAGCGACCGACTCGTAGGAACTGTGTTTTTGAGATATTTCTGCAATTTTAAGGAATCTCTCAAAGTATATAAGTACTGTGTGTTGGATTCTTATTGTTTTGGTCTTGTTTTGGATATGTGACAATGTTGGAAGTTTTTCTAAACTGGTGTGGTATCCTTTGGTAGTGTTTTCAATGTATTACTGTTGGTTATGTGCAAATGCTTTACACACTGCCTCTGAGATAAGCCCAACTACTCGTGCCAAGCTACCAAGGGGGTGAGCAGGTGTTATTTTAGGAGTGTAATTCACTTAGCCTGACTAGAATGAAGGGTCCCAACTTGGACAAAGGTACCTACCTCTGCCAGCTAGAGATCCCCATTTCTAACATTGGTGGCAGTGGTGGGATAGGACTTGTATTTGCATTTGACTTACAGTGATTGGTGTGCACTACTACCATATCGCAGACCCTTACGTATCACATAGTGTTTTGTTGGTATATTTTTGTGATCCTATCATTTTGGAACTTAAACTTCCTACTGCATCATGCCTGGTACAGCAGCATCATCAATTGCATCCCTAGAGGTGGCCTTAGAGGAGGAAATGTTGGAAACCTACAACGTCAAGGAGTTTAAGGCTATTTGTAAAAACCTAAAGGTCCAATCATAGGCCTAACCAGGAAGGAGGAGCTGCAAAAGGCACTGAGGGCCTGGGTAGCGGCCAGACAGGCCAGTGGGCAGTGTGAAAATCTGAGTGGGGAGAAGGAGGAGCCTACTCCTAGGGTAGATGTGCTTTCGGGAGGGGGTACCTCCAGGCCAGGTAGCAGTGGTCTGTACCCAGAGGAGCTGGAGGACAGCAGAGAGGCTAGGAGGCATGAGATAGAGCTGGAGAGGCTCAAGATGGAGTCACAAAGGATGGTATTAGACCGTGAGCGTGGGCTCAAGGAGCTGAAGAGCGAATCCAGCACTGATGGTGGCAGCAACTCTTCAGTGCAGACAGATAGAATTGTACACATCCCCAAGAATGTAGGTAAAGAATTCAAGGAGGAGGATGACATACAAAGGTTGTTTCAGGGGTACGAGTCGTCTACTCACATGAATGGGGTCCCAGAAAGGAATTGGGAGGCAGGGTTGTGACCTCTCTTTCTAGAGGTAGCAAGGGATACTCTGATAGCTTTGGGTAGAGGGCAGAACCTCACTTATGCTGACATGAAGGACGCTCACCTCACCAGGTATGGACTCACTCCTGACAAGTACGGGGATCAGTTTAGGTCCAGCAGGAAAACTGATGCAAACAATTGGTTGGAATGTGTGGATTCTTTCTGTAGGTCACTGGATGGCTGGGTGGAGGGCAGTAATGTGACTGATCTTATGGGGTTCTACAATTTGATTGCATTAAAGCACTTGTCTAGTCTGTGTTTTGCAGAGCTGCGCAAGCATTTGGTTGATAGTTAGCTGACTGACCCCAGGAAACTTGCTATGGAGGCGGACCAATGGGCGAGTATCAGGGTCTACAAGAAAGCGTTTGGGGGAGACTCAGCCAAAGGGGGGCAGGGTCCCCAGCAGAAGAGTGGGGGGGGGGGGACAAGGGTAAAGCACAGGAGTACTCTAAAGGGCCCCGAACTAATACCTAGGGTAAAGGTTCCCATCCCCCAGGAGTCAAGAAAGCAGTGCTCTCTAAAGAAAAGCCTGCAGAGACCGGCCCCCGTAAGTGCTATGTCTATGATCAGATGGGTCACTTGAAGGGGGGCCCCATGTGTCCCAAGAGGGCACAGCCACCCACCGGTGGACAGACCAAAGTGTTGGCTACTGTAGCGTTTGAGGAAGAGGGGTTGCCACAGGAGGGTGTGGATGCCGCAGAAATTACCCTTGTCTCACTAGGGGACAGTGAAATGTTTTCAAGAATTCAGGTGCCTGCTAACACTAAAAAATACAGTGCCTGGGTGACCAACAATGGGAAAAAGGTAGAGGCTCTCAGAGATATTGGAGCCAGTATGACCTCAGTCCAATGTCACCTGGTCTCTGAGGAGCAAGTAGTCCCCAAGGCATTTCACCAAGTAGTTGCTGTGGACAACTTAGCCCCAATGTATGGTGATGGAGGTTCCCTTTGCATGGGGATGGGGGTCTCCGGTCCCTTGAGGGTGGTTGTGAGCCCTACCATGCCTGTGGATTGTCTGCTAGGTAAAAACCTGGAGCAGTACTTGTGGAAGGATGTGAGCTCAGATCTCACTTGGAGATGCTTTGGTTGCCAGAGTGGGCATGCGTGACCACTAGGTCAATGGCGGCTGCAAAGGGTGATCAGAAGGATCTGGAGCCTGAAACAGTGGCCCAGGTTCCTGCTAAGAGCAATGGCAGGGGGTACGGGAAACCCACCCATGAGGTTCCCGCGGTCCGGGAGGAGGCTGACATTGAGGGGGACGCCCTCATACCTACAGGGGAACAGGTAGCTGAACTGGGGGACTTATCTGAGGTGACCAATTGGCAGCAAGAAGGTGGTCCCCCCAGGGAGGAATTCTGCAGGGAGCAGAAAGAATGCCCTTCTCTGGAAGGTTTGCAGCAGCAGGCTGCACACCAGGCAACTGGTGATCAGTCTGGATCGCATTGGATCTACAGGGAGAACGCTCTCCTGTACAGCGAGCCTAAGGTCGCTGAGCCTGGGTTAGCCCATGTGCTGGTGGTACTCCAGCGCTTCAGGATCTTCCTTCTGGGTCACGACTTGCCTTTGGCAGGACATTTGGGGCGGGACAAGACATTTGACAGGCTTGGCACCCACTTCTTTTGGACCTTAATGCAAAGGCAGTCCGATGGACATTGCAGGTCTCGCCAAACTTGCCAGGCAAGTGGTAAGAGTAGGAGGAAGTGTAAGGCTCCTCTCCAACCTTTTCCAGTTGTTGGAACCCCTTTTTAGGTTTTGCCTCGCCAAAAAGATGCGCTCTGCGCATCTTTTTCGCGCAGGCGAAAACCTGATGAGAATTGTAGTGTGCTTTGGGTCGGCCCTCCTCATTCATTGGCTGGCTCCGTAAATGGAGCCTTGCCATTGGACGAGGGGCCTGTCCGTCAATGCCGGACCAGACACGGGGGCGTTCCCGACATTCTTTGGCTTTTGCCGACGTCACGCGACGCCGGGAACGCCCCCGAGTCTGGTCCGGCATTGCCGGCACCTCCCTTGCTCCCCCTCCCTAATTCTGTGGCGGAGATTGCCAGAGTACCGTGCACGTATAGGCAGTCCGTGACGGAGATCGCCAGAGCCCCATGTACTACTAGACACACCAGCTCTAATGCACAGTGGCATAGATCGCCGGAGCACCGTGTACTCCTGGGAACTCTGTGGCGGAGATTGCCAGAGCCCCGTAAACTCCTAGGCAGTCCTAGGCAGTCTGTGACGGAGATTGCCAGAGCCCCGTGTACTGAGTGGGCCGCGGCTGACGGAGAGCGCAGAGCGCTCAGGCCCCCACCCCTCCCGTCCCCAGCCCCCCATCCTGAGCTCTAGAGACGGGTCCCCGGCCGCCCAAGAGCCACCGGTGACAGGTCTGAATGTTCTCTTGTCCGGCCCAGGATTGCATGAGCGGACGAGAGAAACAAACCACGTCCAAGGTCACCGTCAGACTAGAACAGCCACCGCGAGACGATTGTCATGAACCAACTCTGTCACGACACGATCGACACCGCTTTCTGTTACATACACATGTATGCACGCACACATGCACCCCCACATGTGTATCACGGATCCCTGCGTTTCTTGGTCACACACTGACACCGAAGGGTAGTGGTGCGTCATGGTGTCCCAGAACTGTCCTTTCAGGAGCACAGTGCAGAGTGGAGCTTCAGAGTGCAGAGTGGAGCTTCAGAGTGCAGAGTGGAGCTTCAGAGTGCAGAGTGGAGCTTCAGAGTGCAGAGTGGAGCTTCAGAGTGCAGAGTGGAGCTTCAGAGTGGAGCTTCAGAGTGCAGAGTGGAGCTTCAGAGTGGAGCTTCAGAGTGCAGAGTGGAGCTTCAGAGTGGAGCTGCAGAGTGGAGCTTCAGAGTGGAGCTTCAGAGTGCAGAGTGGAGCTGCAGATTCAGAGTGGAGCTTCAGAGTGGAGCTTCAGATTCAGAGTGGAGCTGCAGATTCAGAGTGGAGCTGCAGAGTGGAGCTGCAGAGTGGAGCTGCAGAGTGGAGCTGCAGAGTGGAGCTTCAGAGTGGAGCTGCAGAGTGGAGCTTCAGAGTGGAGCTTCAGAGTGCAGAGTGGAGCTTCAGAGTGGAGCTTCAGAGTGCAGAGTGGAGCTTCAGAGTGGAGCTTCAGAGTGCAGAGTGGAGCTTCAGAGTGCAGCTTCAGAGTGCAGAGTGGAGCTTCAGAGTGCAGCTTCAGAGTGCAGAGTGGAGCTTCAGAGTGCAGCTTCAGAGTGCAGAGTGGAGCTTCAGAGTGCAGCTTCAGAGTGCAGAGTGGAGCTTCAGAGTGGAGCTTCAGAGTGCAGAGTGGAGCTTCAGAGTGGAGCTTCAGAGTGCAGAGTGGAGCTTCAGAGTGCAGAGTGGAGCTTCAGAGTGCAGAGTGGAGCTTCAGAGTGCAGAGTGGAGCTTCAGAGTGGAGCTTCAGAGTGGAGCTTCAGAGTGGAGCTTCAGAGTGGAGCTTCAGAGTGGAGCTTCAGAGTGGAGCTTCAGAGTGGAGCTTCAGAGTGGAGCTTCAGAGTGGAGCTTCAGAGTGGAGCTTCAGAGTGGAGCTTCAGAGTGCAGAGTGGAGCTTCAGAGTGCAGAGTGGAGCTTCAGAGTGCAGAGTGGAGCTTCAGAGTGCAGAGTGGAGCTTCAGAGTGCAGAGTGGAGCTTCAGAGTGGAGCTTCAGAGTGGAGCTTCAGAGTGGAGCTTCAGAGTGGAGCTTCAGAGTGGAGCTTCAGAGTGGAGCTTCAGAGTGGAGCTTCAGAGTGCAGAGTGGAGCTTCAGAGTGGAGCTTCAGAGTGCAGAGTGGAGCTTCAGAGTGCAGAGTGGAGCTTCAGAGTGCAGAGTGGAGCTTCAGAGTGCAGAGTGGAGCTTCAGAGTGGAGCTTCAGAGTGCAGAGTGGAGCTTCAGAGTGCAGAGTGGAGCTTCAGAGTGCAGAGTGGAGCTTCAGAGTGCAGAGTGGAGCTGCAGATTCAGAGTGGAGCTGCAGATTCAGAGTGGAGCTGCAGATTCAGAGTGGAGCTGCAGATTCAGAGTGGAGCTGCAGATTCAGAGTGGAGCTGCAGATTCAGAGTGGAGCTTCAGAGTGGAGCTTCAGAGTGCAGAGTGGAGCTTCAGAGTGCAGAGTGGAGCTTCAGAGTGCAGAGTGGAGCTTCAGAGTGCAGAGTGGAGCTTCAGAGTGCAGAGTGGAGCTTCAGAGTGCAGAGTGGAGCTTCAGAGTGGAGCTTCAGAGTGGAGCTTCAGAGTGGAGCTTCAGAGTGGAGCTTCAGAGTGGAGCTTCAGAGTGGAGCTTCAGAGTGGAGCTTCAGAGTGCAGAGTGGAGCTTCAGAGTGCAGAGTGGAGCTTCAGAGTGCAGAGTGGAGCTTCAGAGTGCAGAGTGGAGCTTCAGATTCAGAGTGGAGCTGCAGATTCAGAGTGGAGCTGCAGATTCAGAGTGGAGCTGCAGAGTGGAGCTGCAGAGTGGAGCTGCAGAGTGGAGCTGCAGAGTGGAGCTGCAGAGTGGAGCTGCAGAGTGGAGCTGCAGAGTGGAGCTGCAGAGTGGAGCTTCAGAGTGGAGCTTCAGAGTGCAGAGTGGAGCTTCAGAGTGGAGCTTCAGAGTGCAGAGTGGAGCTTCAGAGTGGAGCTTCAGAGTGCAGAGTGGAGCTTCAGAGTGGAGCTTCAGAGTGCAGAGTGGAGCTTCAGAGTGCAGCTTCAGAGTGGAGCTTCAGAGTGCAGCTTCAGAGTGCAGAGTGGAGCTTCAGAGTGCAGAGTGGAGCTTCAGAGTGCAGAGTGGAGCTTCAGAGTGGAGCTTCAGAGTGGAGCTTCAGAGTGGAGCTTCAGAGTGGAGCTTCAGAGTGGAGCTTCAGAGTGGAGCTTCAGAGTGGAGCTTCAGAGTGGAGCTTCAGATTCAGAGTGGAGCTTCAGATTCAGAGTGGAGCTGCAGAGTGGAGCTGCAGAGTGGAGCTGCAGAGTGGAGCTGCAGAGTGGAGCTGCAGAGTGGAGCTGCAGAGTGGAGCTGCAGAGTGGAGCTGCAGAGTGGAGCTGCAGAGTGGAGCTTCAGAGTGGAGCTTCAGAGTGGCGCTTCAGAGTGGCGCTTCAGAGTGGAGAGTGGAGCTTCAGAGTGGAGCTTCAGAGTGCAGAGTGGAGCTTCAGAGTGCAGAGTGGAGCTTCAGAGTGGAGCTTCAGAGTGCAGAGTGGAGCTTCAGAGTGCAGAGTGGAGCTTCAGAGTGCAGAGTGGAGCTTCAGAGTGCAGAGTGGAGCTTCAGAGTGCAGAGTGGAGCTTCAGAGTGCAGCTTCAGAGTGCAGAGTGGAGCTTCAGAGTGCAGCTTCAGAGTGCAGAGTGGAGCTTCAGAGTGCAGCTTCAGAGTGCAGAGTGGAGCTTCAGAGTGCAGCTTCAGAGTGCAGCTTCAGAGTGCAGAGTGGAGCTTCAGAGTGCAGCTTCAGAGTGCAGCTTCAGAGTGCAGAGTGGAGCTTCAGAGTGGAGCTTCAGAGTGCAGAGTGGAGCTTCAGAGTGGAGCTTCAGAGTGGAGCTTCAGAGTGGAGCTTCAGAGTGGAGAGTGGAGCTTCAGAGTGGAGCTTCAGAGTGGAGAGTGGAGCTTCAGAGTGGAGCTTCAGAGTGCAGAGTGGAGCTTCAGAGTGGAGCTTCAGAGTGCAGAGTGGAGCTTCAGAGTGGAGCTTCAGAGTGCAGAGTGGAGCTTCAGAGTGCAGAGTGGAGCTTCAGATTCAGAGTGGAGCTTCAGATTCAGAGTGGAGCTGCAGATTCAGAGTGGAGCTGCAGATTCAGAGTGGAGCTTCAGAGTGGAGCTTCAGAGTGGAGCTTCAGAGTGGAGCTTCAGAGTGGAGCTTCAGAGTGGAGCTTCAGAGTGGAGCTTCAGAGTGGAGCTTCAGAGTGGAGCTTCAGAGTGGAGCTTCAGAGTGGAGCTTCAGAGTGGAGCTTCAGAGTGCAGAGTGGAGCTTCAGAGTGCAGAGTGGAGCTTCAGAGTGGAGCTTCAGAGTGCAGAGTGGAGCTTCAGAGTGGAGCTTCAGAGTGCAGAGTGGAGCTTCAGAGTGGAGCTTCAGAGTGCAGAGTGGAGCTTCAGAGTGGAGCTTCAGAGTGCAGAGTGGAGCTTCAGAGTGCAGCTTCAGAGTGCAGAGTGGAGCTTCAGAGTGCAGCTTCAGAGTGCAGAGTGGAGCTTCAGAGTGCAGCTTCAGAGTGCAGAGTGGAGCTTCAGAGTGGAGCTTCAGAGTGCAGAGTGGAGCTTCAGAGTGGAGCTTCAGAGTGCAGAGTGGAGCTTCAGAGTGCAGAGTGGAGCTTCAGAGTGCAGAGTGGAGCTTCAGAGTGCAGAGTGGAGCTTCAGAGTGCAGAGTGGAGCTTCAGAGTGGAGCTTCAGAGTGGAGCTTCAGAGTGGAGCTTCAGAGTGGAGCTTCAGAGTGGAGCTTCAGAGTGGAGCTTCAGAGTGGAGCTTCAGAGTGGAGCTTCAGAGTGGAGCTTCAGAGTGGAGCTTCAGAGTGGAGCTTCAGAGTGGAGCTTCAGAGTGCAGAGTGGAGCTTCAGAGTGCAGAGTGGAGCTTCAGAGTGGAGCTTCAGAGTGGAGCTTCAGAGTGGAGCTGCAGATTCAGAGTGGAGCTGCAGATTCAGAGTGGAGCTGCAGATTCAGAGTGCAGATTCAGAGTGGAGCTGCAGAGTGGAGCTGCAGAGTGGAGCTGCAGAGTGGAGCTGCAGAGTGGAGCTTCAGAGTGGCGCTTCAGAGTGGAGCTTCAGAGTGGAGAGTGGAGCTTCAGAGTGGAGCTTCAGAGTGCAGAGTGGAGCTTCAGAGTGGAGCTTCAGAGTGCAGAGTGGAGCTTCAGAGTGCAGAGTGGAGCTTCAGAGTGGAGCTTCAGAGTGCAGAGTGCAGCTTCAGAGTGCAGCTTCAGAGTGCAGCTTCAGAGTGCAGCTTCAGAGTGGAGCTTCAGAGTGCAGCTTCAGAGTGGAGCTTCAGAGTGCAGCTTCAGAGTGGAGCTTCAGATTCAGAGTGGAGCTGCAGATTCAGAGTGGAGCTGCAGATTCAGAGTGGAGCTGCAGAGTGCAGAGTGGAGCTTCAGAGTGGAGCTTCAGAGTGCAGAGTGGAGCTTCAGAGTGGAGCTTCAGAGTGCAGAGTGGAGCTTCAGAGTGGAGCTTCAGAGTGCAGAGTGGAGCTTCAGAGTGGAGCTTCAGAGTGCAGAGTGGAGCTTCAGAGTGGAGCTTCAGAGTGCAGAGTGGAGCTGCAGAGTGGAGCTTCAGAGTGCAGAGTGGAGCTTCAGAGTGGAGCTTCAGAGTGCAGAGTGGAGCTTCAGAGTGGAGCTTCAGAGTGCAGAGTGGAGCTTCAGAGTGGAGCTTCAGAGTGCAGAGTGGAGCTTCAGAGTGGAGCTTCAGAGTGCAGAGTGGAGCTTCAGAGTGCAGAGTGGAGCTTCAGAGTGCAGAGTGGAGCTTCAGAGTGCAGAGTGGAGCTTCAGAGTGCAGCTTCAGAGTGCAGAGTGGAGCTTCAGAGTGCAGCTTCAGAGTGCAGAGTGGAGCTTCAGAGTGCAGAGTGGAGCTTCAGAGTGGAGCTTCAGAGTGCAGAGTGGAGCTTCAGAGTGGAGCTTCAGAGTGGAGCTTCAGAGTGGAGCTTCAGAGTGGAGCTTCAGAGTGCAGAGTGGAGCTTCAGAGTGCAGAGTGGAGCTTCAGAGTGGAGCTTCAGAGTGCAGAGTGGAGCTTCAGAGTGCAGAGTGGAGCTTCAGAGTGCAGCTTCAGAGTGCAGAGTGGAGCTTCAGAGTGGAGCTTCAGAGTGCAGAGTGGAGCTTCAGAGTGCAGAGTGGAGCTTCAGAGTGGAGCTTCAGAGTGCAGAGTGGAGCTTCAGAGTGCAGAGTGGAGCTTCAGAGTGCAGAGTGGAGCTTCAGAGTGCAGAGTGGAGCTTCAGAGTGGAGCTTCAGAGTGGAGCTTCAGAGTGGAGCTTCAGAGTGGAGCTTCAGAGTGGAGCTTCAGAGTGGAGCTTCAGAGTGGAGCTTCAGATTCAGAGTGGAGCTGCAGATTCAGAGTGGAGCTGCAGATTCAGAGTGGAGCTGCAGAGTGGAGCTGCAGAGTGGAGCTGCAGAGTGGAGCTGCAGAGTGGAGCTTCAGAGTGGAGCTTCAGAGTGGAGCTTCAGAGTGGAGCTTCAGAGTGGAGCTTCAGAGTGGAGCTTCAGAGTGGAGAGTGGAGCTTCAGAGTGCAGAGTGGAGCTTCAGAGTGCAGAGTGGAGCTTCAGAGTGCAGAGTGGAGCTTCAGAGTGGAGCTTCAGAGTGCAGAGTGGAGCTTCAGAGTGGAGCTTCAGAGTGCAGAGTGGAGCTTCAGAGTGGAGCTTCAGAGTGCAGAGTGGAGCTTCAGAGTGGAGCTTCAGAGTGCAGAGTGGAGCTTCAGAGTGCAGCTTCAGAGTGCAGAGTGGAGCTTCAGAGTGCAGCTTCAGAGTGCAGAGTGGAGCTTCAGAGTGCAGAGTGGAGCTTCAGAGTGCAGAGTGGAGCTTCAGAGTGCAGAGTGGAGCTTCAGAGTGCAGAGTGGAGCTTCAGAGTGGAGCTTCAGAGTGGAGCTTCAGAGTGGAGCTTCAGAGTGGAGCTTCAGAGTGGAGCTTCAGAGTGGAGCTTCAGAGTGGAGCTGCAGATTCAGAGTGGAGCTGCAGATTCAGAGTGGAGCTGCAGATTCAGAGTGGAGCTGCAGATTCAGAGTGGAGCTGCAGATTCAGAGTGGAGCTGCAGATTCAGAGTGGAGCTGCAGATTCAGAGTGGAGCTGCAGAGTGGAGCTGCAGATTCAGAGTGGAGCTGCAGAGTGGAGCTGCAGAGTGGAGCTTCAGAGTGGAGCTTCAGAGTGGAGAGTGGAGCTTCAGAGTGGAGCTTCAGAGTGCAGAGTGGAGCTTCAGAGTGGAGCTTCAGAGTGCAGAGTGGAGCTTCAGAGTGGAGCTTCAGAGTGCAGAGTGGAGCTTCAGAGTGCAGAGTGGAGCTTCAGAGTGCAGAGTGGAGCTTCAGAGTGCAGAGTGGAGCTTCAGAGTGCAGCTTCAGAGTGCAGAGTGGAGCTTCAGAGTGCAGCTTCAGAGTGCAGAGTGGAGCTTCAGAGTGCAGCTTCAGAGTGCAGAGTGGAGCTTCAGAGTGGAGCTTCAGAGTGCAGAGTGGAGCTTCAGAGTGGAGCTTCAGAGTGCAGAGTGGAGCTTCAGAGTGGAGCTTCAGAGTGCAGAGTGGAGCTTCAGAGTGGAGCTTCAGAGTGGAGCTTCAGAGTGGAGCTTCAGAGTGGAGCTTCAGAGTGGAGAGTGGAGCTTCAGAGTGGAGCTTCAGAGTGGAGAGTGGAGCTTCAGAGTGGAGCTTCAGAGTGCAGAGTGGAGCTTCAGAGTGCAGAGTGGAGCTTCAGAGTGCAGAGTGGAGCTTCAGAGTGCAGAGTGGAGCTTCAGATTCAGAGTGGAGCTTCAGATTCAGAGTGGAGCTTCAGAGTGGAGCTTCAGAGTGGAGCTTCAGAGTGGAGCTTCAGAGTGGAGCTTCAGAGTGGAGCTTCAGAGTGGAGCTTCAGAGTGGAGCTTCAGAGTGGAGCTTCAGAGTGGAGCTTCAGAGTGGAGCTTCAGAGTGGAGCTTCAGAGTGCAGAGTGGAGCTTCAGAGTGGAGCTTCAGAGTGCAGAGTGGAGCTTCAGAGTGGAGCTTCAGAGTGCAGAGTGGAGCTTCAGAGTGGAGCTTCAGAGTGCAGAGTGGAGCTTCAGAGTGGAGCTTCAGAGTGCAGCTTCAGAGTGCAGAGTGGAGCTTCAGAGTGCAGCTTCAGAGTGCAGAGTGGAGCTTCAGAGTGCAGCTTCAGAGTGCAGAGTGGAGCTTCAGAGTGGAGCTTCAGAGTGCAGAGTGGAGCTTCAGAGTGGAGCTTCAGAGTGCAGAGTGGAGCTTCAGAGTGCAGAGTGGAGCTTCAGAGTGCAGAGTGGAGCTTCAGAGTGCAGAGTGGAGCTTCAGAGTGCAGAGTGGAGCTTCAGAGTGGAGCTTCAGAGTGGAGCTTCAGAGTGGAGCTTCAGAGTGGAGCTTCAGAGTGGAGCTTCAGAGTGGAGCTTCAGAGTGGAGCTTCAGAGTGGAGCTTCAGATTCAGAGTGGAGCTGCAGAGTGGAGCTGCAGAGTGGAGCTGCAGAGTGGAGCTGCAGAGTGGAGCTGCAGAGTGGAGCTGCAGAGTGGAGCTGCAGAGTGGAGCTGCAGAGTGGCGCTTCAGAGTGGAGCTTCAGAGTGGAGAGTGGAGCTTCAGAGTGGAGCTTCAGAGTGCAGAGTGGAGCTTCAGAGTGGAGCTTCAGAGTGCAGAGTGGAGCTTCAGAGTGCAGAGTGGAGCTTCAGAGTGCAGAGTGGAGCTTCAGAGTGCAGAGTGGAGCTTCAGAGTGGAGCTTCAGAGTGCAGAGTGGAGCTTCAGAGTGCAGCTTCAGAGTGCAGCTTCAGAGTGCAGCTTCAGAGTGCAGCTTCAGAGTGGAGCTTCAGAGTGGAGCTTCAGAGTGGAGCTTCAGAGTGGAGCTTCAGAGTGGAGCTTCAGAGTGGAGCTTCAGAGTGGAGCTTCAGAGTGCAGCTTCAGAGTGGAGCTTCAGAGTGCAGCTTCAGAGTGGAGCTTCAGATTCAGAGTGGAGCTGCAGATTCAGAGTGGAGCTGCAGATTCAGAGTGGAGCTGCAGAGTGGAGCTGCAGAGTGGAGCTGCAGAGTGGAGCTTCAGAGTGGAGCTTCAGAGTGGAGAGTGGAGCTTCAGAGTGGAGCTTCAGAGTGCAGAGTGGAGCTTCAGAGTGGAGCTTCAGAGTGCAGAGTGGAGCTTCAGAGTGGAGCTTCAGAGTGCAGAGTGGAGCTTCAGAGTGGAGCTTCAGAGTGCAGAGTGGAGCTTCAGAGTGGAGCTTCAGAGTGCAGAGTGGAGCTTCAGAGTGCAGAGTGGAGCTTCAGAGTGCAGAGTGGAGCTTCAGAGTGCAGCTTCAGAGTGCAGAGTGGAGCTTCAGAGTGCAGCTTCAGAGTGCAGAGTGGAGCTTCAGAGTGCAGCTTCAGAGTGCAGAGTGGAGCTTCAGAGTGGAGCTTCAGAGTGCAGAGTGGAGCTTCAGAGTGGAGCTTCAGAGTGCAGAGTGGAGCTTCAGAGTGGAGCTTCAGAGTGCAGAGTGGAGCTTCAGAGTGGAGCTTCAGAGTGCAGAGTGGAGCTTCAGAGTGCAGAGTGGAGCTTCAGAGTGCAGAGTGGAGCTTCAGAGTGCAGAGTGGAGCTTCAGAGTGCAGAGTGGAGCTTCAGAGTGCAGAGTGGAGCTTCAGAGTGGAGCTTCAGAGTGGAGCTTCAGAGTGGAGCTTCAGAGTGGAGCTTCAGAGTGGAGCTTCAGAGTGCAGAGTGGAGCTTCAGAGTGCAGAGTGGAGCTTCAGAGTGCAGAGTGGAGCTTCAGAGTGCAGAGTGGAGCTTCAGAGTGCAGCTTCAGAGTGGAGCTTCACAGTGGAGCTTCAGAGTGGAGCTTCAGAGTGGAGCTTCAGAGTGGAGCTTCAGAGTGGAGCTTCAGAGTGGAGCTTCAGAGTGGAGCTTCAGAGTGGAGCTTCAGAGTGGAGCTTCAGAGTGGAGCTTCAGAGTGGAGCTTCAGAGTGGAGCTGCAGATTCAGAGTGGAGCTGCAGAGTGGAGCTGCAGAGTGGAGCTGCAGAGTGGAGCTGCAGAGTGGAGCTGCAGAGTGGAGCTGCAGAGTGGAGCTGCAGAGTGGAGCTGCAGAGTGGAGCTGCAGAGTGGAGCTGCAGAGTGGAGCTGCAGAGTGGAGCTTCAGAGTGGAGCTTCAGAGTGGAGCTTCAGAGTGGAGAGTGGAGCTTCAGAGTGCAGAGTGGAGCTTCAGAGTGGAGCTTCAGAGTGGAGCTTCAGAGTGGAGCTTCAGAGTGGAGCTTCAGAGTGGAGCTTCAGAGTGGAGCTTCAGAGTGGAGCTTCAGAGTGCAGAGTGGAGCTTCAGAGTGCAGAGTGGAGCTGCAGATTCAGAGTGGAGCTGCAGATTCAGAGTGGAGCTGCAGATTCAGAGTGGAGCTGCAGATTCAGAGTGGAGCTGCAGATTCAGAGTGGAGCTGCAGAGTGGCGCTTCAGAGTGGCGCTTCAGAGTGGCGCTTCAGAGTGGCGCTTCAGAGTGGCGCTTCAGAGTGGCGCTTCAGAGTGGCGCTTCAGAGTGGCGCTTCAGAGTGGCGCTTCAGAGTGGCGCTTCAGAGTGGCGCTTCAGAGTGGCGCTTCAGAGTGGCGCTTCAGAGTGGCGCTTCAGAGTGGCGCTTCAGAGTGGAGCTTCAGAGTGGAGCTTCAGAGTGGAGCTTCAGAGTGCAGAGTGGAGCTTCAGAGTGCAGAGTGGAGCTTCAGAGTGGAGCTTCAGAGTGCAGAGTGGAGCTTCAGAGTGGAGCTTCAGAGTGCAGAGTGGAGCTTCAGAGTGCAGAGTGGAGCTTCAGAGTGCAGAGTGGAGCTTCAGAGTGCAGAGTGGAGCTTCAGAGTGCAGAGTGGAGCTTCAGAGTGGAGCTTCAGAGTGGAGCTTCAGAGTGGAGCTTCAGAGTGGAGCTTCAGAGTGGAGCTTCAGAGTGGAGCTTCAGAGTGGAGCTTCAGAGTGGAGCTTCAGAGTGGAGCTTCAGAGTGGAGCTTCAGAGTGCAGAGTGGAGCTTCAGAGTGGAGCTTCAGAGTGCAGAGTGGAGCTTCAGAGTGGAGCTTCAGAGTGCAGAGTGGAGCTTCAGAGTGGAGCTTCAGAGTGCAGAGTGGAGCTTCAGAGTGGAGCTTCAGAGTGCAGAGTGGAGCTTCAGAGTGGAGCTTCAGAGTGGAGCTTCAGAGTGGAGCTTCAGAGTGGAGCTTCAGAGTGGAGCTTCAGAGTGTCAAGAGCAATGCCAATAGCTCTAACTTTAACAAAGGCAAAACCATTGCATTGTAAATGCTTGTTAAAAGGGTTGGGATGGACATTGTGTGGCCACTGGATCCCAAGACAGCCATGGGCAACAGGTATATCCTAGTTTTGGTGGACCATGCCACCCGGTACCCGGAGGCAATCCCTCTCAGGACGACGATGCGCCAGTGGTGGGACAGGCATTAATGGCGATTTTTCCCCGCATAGGTCACCTCTCTGGGTTTCTGACCATGGGACCAATTTCATATCTAAGTATACGACATTCCTGTGGAAGGAGTGTGATGTAACCTACAAGTTCACCACTCCTTGCCACCCACATGGTAACGGTTTGGTGGAGAGATTCAACCAAACCCTGAAGGGTTTGATCAAGGGTCTAACAGAACCCACGAGGTGTAAGTAGGACTTCCTCATGCCATACCTGCTCTTTGCCTGCAGGGAGGTACCACAGAAGTCTCAGGGTTCAGTCCCTTTGAGCTTCTGTATGTGCACTCTCTGAGAGGACCTCTTAGTTTGGTCAAGGAAGGCTGGGAGGCAGCTCCCAGGAAAACTCCCCAGGATGCATTTAGCTACATGCTGGCCTTCCGGAACCAAACTGCCTGCTTCAGGAAACTCGCTCAGTCGAACCTGGAAGGAAGTCAGGAGAAAATGAAACGGTGGTAGGACCAGAATGCCATTCTGGTAGAGTTTCAGCCTGGCCAGAAAGTGTGGGTCATGGCCCCAGTGGAACCTTGTGCCTTGCAGGACAAGTGGACTGGGCATTTTGAGGTGGTGGAGCACAAAAGTGAAGTCACCTTCCTGGTAAATTTGCAGACTCCCAGGAACCCTTTGAAGGTCCTCGATGTGAACCGCCTCAAGTCCCACTTCGAGAGGTCCGAAGTGAGCATGCTCTTGGCGACAGATGAGGCTGTGGAAGAGGACAGTGAACCTCTCCCTGTCCTCCAAGGAGCACGATGGGTTAGAGGTAGGTGTAATCCTCTCCCGTACACTGACCCCAGAGCAGCAGGGTGACTGTCACCAGTTGTTGGGACAGTTTGCCACACTGTTCTCTCTGACTCCAGGTGTTATCCACTGGTGTACCCATGACGTGGACACTGGTGACAGCCCTCCTGTAAAGCACACGATTTAAAGGTTGACTGAACGGCTCAGGGCTAGCATCAAAGAGGAGGTCTCTAAGATGCTGGAATTAGGGGTGATAGAGCCCTCCAACAATCCTTGGGCCAGCCCAATGGTCTTGGTCCTAAAGGCTGCTGCACCCGGTGCCCCTCCAGAACTGCCTTGCTGTGTGGACTACCGTGGGCTCAATTCCGTCACCAGGACTGACTCACACCCCATTCCCAGATCTGATGAGCTCATTGATCGATCGGGAGATGCCAAGTTCCTCAGCACTTTTGATTTGACATCTGTATACTGGCAGCTGGCCTTAACCGATGGGGCCTAGGAGAAGTCAGCATTCTCAACCCCAGAGGGGTATTGCCAAATCCGGGTGTTGCCCTTTGGATTGAAGAATGCCCCTGCCACCATTTAGAGGTTGATCAACCAGGTGTTGGCTGGACTGGAGGATTTCAGTGCCACCTACCTGGATGGCATTGCAGTGTTCAGTTGCAGCACCTCTGGGAAGTGTTAAAGGCTGTGTAAAGAACAGGCCTCACGCTCAAGGCCATTAAGTGCCAGATCGGGCAGGGCTCTGTGGTGTACTTGGGAAACCAGGTAGGCAGCAGCCAGGTGGTGCCCCTACAGCCCAAGATTGACACAATTCTGGCTTGGGAGCCCCCAAGACCCAGACCGAGGTGAGAGCCTTTTTAGGCCTCACCGGTTACTACAGGAGATTTGTTAAGGGCTGTGGCACCATTGTTGCCCCCTTAACAGAGCTGACTTACAGGAAGCAGCCCAAGAAGGTGATCTGGACTGAGGCCTGCCAGAAAGCTTTTGATGCCCTGAAGGCAGCCAGGTGCACGGTGCCCGTGATCAAGACATCAGACTTCTCCATGGAATTTGTAGTGCAGACTGATGCTTCAGAGCATGGTGTGGGAGCAGTGATCTCACAACTGAACGAAGAGGGCCTAGACCAGCCTATAGTCTTCCTTAGCAGGAGACTACTTCCCAGGGAACAGAGGTGGAGTGCCCTAGAAAGAGACGACTTTGCTGTCGTTTGAGCACTGAATAGGCTAAGACCCTACCTGTTTGGGACTCACTTCCGAGTTTAGACAGACCACAGGCTTCTCAGGTGGTTGATGCAAATTAGGGGTGATAACCCAAAACTGTTGAGGTGGTCCATCTCCCTACATGGAATGGACTTTACAGTGGAACACCGCCCTGGAACAGAACAAGCCAACGCTTTTGGTCTGTCCAGGATCTTCTGCCTTAGTGAAGAGCGCACCCAGGTTGTCGGGTAGTTCTCCCTACTTTCAGCTGGAGGGGACATGTGTTAGACCTGGCATCTTTTGGTGTGTTTACCCTGTCTTTTTGCTTTCTGACCTCCGGTTTTTGCTGGTTTAGTGTCTCTGTGCACTTTCTCAGTGCTGTTTAGTGTGAAAGTGCACGTGCGCCTGGTGTAAATTGTTATTATTGATTTGTGTTTTCCATGACTGACAGATTTGTTTTACTGTTAAGCCCCTTGTAAAGTGCATTGAGTGTTCCAGGGCCTGTAAGTCAAATGCTACTCGTGGGCCTGCAGCACTGATTATGCCACCCACAGGAGTAGACCTGAAAAGGTATGTCAGACCTGCCACTGCAAGGTCTGCGCGCATGTTGTAACTGGCCTGTCGACCTGGCAAGTGCTCCCCCTTGCCAGGCCCTAATCATCCCTTTCCTTAATCATACGTCCCCCCTAAGGTAGGCTCAAGGTATCCCTGTTGGCAGGGTGCTGTGTATGTTAAAGGTAGCCCATGTACCGGTATGTGTGACATGCTCTGGTGCTGAATTTCGTTTTTAACCACTGGAAGGATATCTTTTCCATGGGAAAGAATGGGAGTTTTACTTATAGCATCTTATAAGCATAACTTCCCATTGGGACAAGATAGGAGAATGGAGTTTAGTATGCCTGGACTCAGAGTGTAAAAATACATATTTTAGTAAAGATGATTTTTATGTTCTGTGTTTGAAAATACCACTTTTAGAAAGTAGGTATTTTCTAGCTTAGCCATCCCTTGTGCCTCTGCTGGGATTGTGGATGGACTGTCTTGCTTTGGAGGAACAGGGGCTGGGGATGTGCATTCTCTTAAGACAGCCACGGGGGGGGGGTCAAGGTGTGTTGTGCGTCTCCTGGATGAGTCGGGCTGGGCTGAATAGACCTAGGCTGCATTTAGGGTAGTGGGAGGAGCTTTCTTTGCACCTAAACGGGCCTGGTTTGCCTTGAATAATGCTGTCTTCACCTCATCCCAGGAAACTGGGCAACAGAGAACAGAACTGGTTTGGACTAAGCACAGCCACTCTCTGCCTAAGGGAACAGATAGATTTTGGTGCCCAGACCCCAGAACTTTGAAACTTACTGGAATCAAGGAACCTGCCAAGAAGAGCTGCCAGGAAGAGTACTTCCCCTTTGCTGTGTTGTTGCTTTGTTGAGTTGTCCTGCAGTTGCTGCTTCTGTTTTGGGGAGTGAAAAAACTGGACAGGACTGAATTTTCTTTACTTGTACTGAGTATCTCCAAGGGCTTGAAGTAGAGCTTGCCTCCTGTTCTGAAGTCTCAGGGACTGCAAAGACTTCACCAACCTCTGGGCACCGTGTCTGGAACTCCTGTTGCAGTTGCTACAGAGGAGGGAAATGTAACCGACTTAGTCACCGACTCCGTCGCTGGCTCTGTTTCCTGACGGCACCACAGAGGGCACTGTCTGCATTTCGCACTGCAACCCTGGTCTCACCACCGCTGCCGATCGCCGCTGTCATGCCACTGCTTGCACCGGGACCTCTGGGCACCGCACTCCGCCCGCTACACTTCACCATCCTGGTCTCACTGACGCTGTCGCTGCTGCTGACTTCGACACCGAACAGAAGTGTTATATCCCTACTAGGGTTTATCCGTTTAGGTAGGGGCCTCTTTCTTTCAAAACAATTCGACACCGATGACCGCATCATGGCTGGGGGCACCGCTCGTAAGTTTCACAACGCACCGCCTCGTCCCACACAGCCTTCTGGGCCAATCGATGCCAGCTCCCGCTAACCGGCTCTGTGGCTTGCTTTGCAATCTGCCAGCACCGCATGGAGCACCTATTCACCCTGCACCGTAAGCCTTGGTCTCACCAATGCCGTCTGTACAATCGTCACAGAGCCGCTGCCTGCACTGCATTGTTAGGGCACCGCACTCTGAACCGCTTCCATTTTCCAACACCCCAATGGTTGCCACGACTGGCTCTCATCAACGTGCCCGCTGCAACGAGTTACTGTTCACGAAGCTGTCCCCGCTTTAACTGGCCCGTACTGACTCGGTCGGCGGGAACTGTTAAACTCTATTGTTTTCAGCATCCCTGTAGCCCCGGACAGAGCTCCCGACTCGTAGGCACTGTGTTTTAGAGATATTTCTACAATTTTAAGGATATTTTGCAATATATATATATATATATTCAAGTACTGTATGTTGGATTCTTATTGTTTTGGTCTTCTTTTGGATATATTAAATTATTAAATACTTTTCTAAACCGGAGTGGTGTCCTTTTGTAGAGTTTTCACTGTATTACTGTTGGCTATGTGCAAATGCTTTACACACTGCCTCTGAGATAAGCCTGACTGCTTGTGCCAATCTACCAAGGGAAGGGCAGGAGATATTTTAGGAGTGTAACTCCCTTACTCTGAAGAAGGGTCCCTACTTGGACAAAGTTACCTACTTCTGCTAACTAGAGACCCCCATTTATAACACCTCGACTATGGCAATGCACTTGTTGTAGCATCCACTGAGTCCCTTCTATCGAAAATGCAGGTGGTACAAAATACTTCAGCTTGTTTGGCGTTTCGTTTCGCAGTGCAAAGTGAGACCACTGGCCTCACCCTTCATGACTAACGGCCATGGTTGTGGCATTTCTGATAACCCAAGAGATAATGTTGGTTCTGTCTTTTCTGCGCTCCTCAGTTCGCTAATTACATTCTAACATTAAAGTTAAAACCGACTTGTTTACTTATAAGCAAGATGCTGTGTTCATTTTCACCTTGTTTAGCACATACAAAATGGTGACAAAATAATTGCTTTTCTGGTCAAGTTGATTCGACCTACCCCTAGTCTATGCTTCTGAAGTCCCCTATTGAGCAAAATTACTTACAATAAATTAATTCAGGTATCCGCTTTACATTCTATTAATTTACGAGACTTTATGTTTCAGAGATGCATTATTTTGGTTCAAATGTATTTTTATTCGTTTTCTTATGTTCAGTTTATTTGAATATTGCTCATTTCTTTTCCTATGTATTCCTTTTAATATTTTCAGTTATTAAACAAATTCTACAAATGAATAAAGAATATATTTACTATAGTATCTGGGCATGGAATGTGTCCACTCACTGCACCCAACGGCTGGAGGGGCAAGTTGTCTTAGCCGGCTGCTTTTACTTGCAAGGATTGTCCCTGCTTGCTTGAGAACCAGCATGGCGTAACCTCTAGCAGTATCTGGCCTCTTGTGGGCCAAAGCTTAATTTGAGCTCCGTCACTCACTCTAAGTATGACCTTATTTAATTGGTGGATCTTTACAGGACATCTTCAATTGTGAGTAGTCTGTGAAGGAATGCTAGGAAATAGGGTGTATCTCAGTAACCCGTCTAAATCAGTGGTGTAAGTGGAATTTGAACTAATTTTCATTTCCTTTGATGTAAAATAGTAGGTGATTGATTTTGTCAAGATTTTTTGCTAAAATAAGTACCTTCATTGTGGAGAAATGTAAGCTCAAGTGCACAAGAGATTTCCTCGTAAAGCCGTATTGCCTTTGCAAATGGGTCGATGGTTTTAACGTGAAATTCACAAACACGGGCTGTAGTGTTGTTCTTATCTACCATACCATTTTAAATAAAACATGCTTATGTCCTTTGTTTTAGAAACTGGCATATGGAGAGAGGCGTCTGCTTGAACTACATATTAATCAATATTCTAATGTTCATAGTAATTTAAAATAAAAATATAATTATTTCAATGTAGTAATGTGCTTTTGATTACTACCTCATAATATGTTCACATTATGCATCACATGCAGTTTTGATATCAGCTGACAAGTTGTAAGTTAATTGGCACAGAACTGACTAATGAGAGATGCTGCTTAAATCTTTTTTTTCCTTACGTTTACATTACTGTTTTTTTTAATGTGTGCTTTCTAGTCATAGAAATTGTATCCACGAATACAAAAGGAATTAGTTTCCGGCATTCTAAAAGAGCTAGTTTCGAAAGCACAGGTACAGAATAATACTAAGGTTTTCCAAAATAACATTAGAATTTTATTCGTGACGACGGGGATAACTTAGTAGCAAAGTAGAAAATAAGGCCTGTTAATTAGTGGGGAAGACAGCTTCTCGAATTAATTAATATGTGGTGTTAATTAACAGGAAGTCTTGTGTTGTAATTACCACCAATATTTTTGACATACTTAGTGACGGTAGGTGAATTATATACATGGCAATACAGCAAACATTTCTGAGGTTAAAGGTTTTCTGTTTTCTTTGTTTTCTAGGAATATGGACAGACTGTTAAGACTCGGCGGAGGTATGCCAGGACTTGGTCAGGTTAGTATGGGACCTCTCAGTTCACTCTCACTTCACCGACCGCTAATATTTGGACACCGATGTATAACAAAGTAACACTTAATACTGAATGAACGAGAACCTGATATCCTCACTGCCCTGTAGAATGTAGTGCCTGCTCGATCTACGCTAATGGTGTACTTTACTTGTATTCGATACTTCTTACAATATTTTCTTCCATAAACTAGTTTTTTTTTTTATAATGACACCTGAGTAAGGATGCTTAAAGCTTCTCATATTTAAAAATGAATTTATTTACTCAAATCGTCCACTGTTATCACGCAATCATGTCTTATTGTCAAGTTTCCTTTTTCATTAGCTAGAAGGGAGTGATGTCACTGTGTGCAAGTGACCGTGTCAATTTATTGGATTAGTCTGTAATTTGGAGCATTTTAGTTTGAAAGGAAATAATTTTTGTTCATAGATTTCCTCATGTTAAAACACAATGTATACGATTACATCTAAAAGTACACCCAACTATACATATATAAAATGTAATCCTTTTTTGGAAACCAGCTAACTCATTAACATACAATTGTTTTTGTCGATTCTGAGACTGTCTAAGGTTGCAAATATTTGCGCTCGGGTATGCTACAAAATTACATCCTTTGCTTCAGGGTTAGAATTTTACATCAAACATGCCAGACAAACTGTATTTGCATGCGATTTGTTTCTCTGCTCATTAAAAGTTGTGGAGGTCAATGACCCTTGGCTCATCTATGCCCGTGCTTCTGATACTTTGATGTTAACTGGTGTGATTTACCTGAAATAACTCTTGTCTGACTTTTAAAATTCTGCTTGGGAAGCAGGAAAGTGATTGCATTACATTTCCTCTTTCCCGAATGTGAAATAACGCATCTCAGAATGATAACATCATTTTTTCTCTGGGTGGTGTTAGTCGGTCACATAATTCTGGGGAGCTTTTCCAACTGCTTTGTTTCTGTACTCGCGTTTTTGCAAGTCAAAAAAATGAAGAATAAAAAGATCACAGTTTGGCCTAGTCCAGATGCAGTAGGCCAGCACCAGAATACAAGAATGGTATCAGCTACTGAGGCATTAAGTTGGTCTGTAAGCTTTAGTCTTGGCTGTGTCCGAGAGCCACATAGTACAGATTAAAAGATTGACATCAACTACACCGGGATTACAAACTGATCATTAAGCTTCTTTCATGGTAAATTTTCAGAAGCATGTTCATGTATTGGAGTACCGCAGGGGTGAGCAAACACAGAAATCAAACCTATACAGGAGGAGCCTACAGACTTGGCCGCATCTATCACGTGAACCTGTTTTACTATACAATAACCATGAACTGGGTATTATTCTCTCTAACGGCCAGATGTATTAATACTCGGTCACAATTTGCGACTAGTGTGGCATTTTGCAAATCTATGCACCAATAGGTCAGTTCCCGAAATTGCATATGAGATTGTGTTGCCGTCCACACTACCTTCAGTAAAGTTCATGAGGTAGGTTGCAAATTCCGACTCCTTCTGATTAACTACCACAAGATTGGTGGTCTGCAAAAGTCTGCAGAAAGCCATTTGTGTGATGGGCTTTAATGAAAGAAACTTTGAGGTTTCGCCTGCGCTGTGCTTGCAAAATCTCTTGTAGTAAAACAAAAAAAAGTTTAAAAAGATCTTAAAACGGGCTTTGAGCCCACCCATTACATGCCTTTATTTATCATCGCTCATACGCCACTTTGCTTACCCATTGACTGCCTCTCACGTGGCTCTCATGTAACTTTACTTATTATTGGCTAGTTACCCATTGACTGCCTCTCACGTGGCTCTCATGTAACTTTACTTATTATTGGCTAGTTTCCCAATAGGTCTGGTTTGATCACCTATTGGTCAGGACTCCTCCTCGCCATCGTCTTCTCCTGGGCGTCAAGTCTTTCTCTTGTCATGGAGCCTAGACCAAGTACTGCTTCCGGCGGCCTGTGTCCCTCCACTGAAGGCTCCTCCGGCAGACACTTCTTTTTTGTAAATGTATTTTTTAAATTTTTTTTTTTTTTTTTTTTACCTTTTTGGCGCTCTCCTTCTCCCTGCCCTCCTCCTCCCACTCTTAGTTGTTATTAAAACCCACTCCTCTACTCACCCCCTCACCCTCCTCCCTGTGGGGCTGGGCCCATTCCCACTCATTTCGCTCTAATGGAATTCTGCTTTGAATGTTGCTCCATAATGCGGTTAGGAACATAGCAAGACACGGCACAACAGTGCTTTTTTCTTGCCGCTACTGTTTTCATTTTATATTCCAAAGGGGTAAAATACCAGCTTTTGTCGATTTTAAAATACATTTAAATACGGGCTATGTTGCTAAAATATGAACTAGTTAGAAAGCACCCCGTGCAAGTTGCCCAGGCTGGGGCAGCATATTCTTTGCTTTCCTCAAGATTCACTGGGCACCCAGCAGCTCAAATAGAGGTGCAAATAATGTGAATATAATGCGCTCGGACTGTCACTTTTTCATTCGTACTGGCTATTGAAACCAAGGGACCCTCCTCCAACAAGGATTTGCACTCTACCATACTGTGCCACCATGAGTGTCACACCATTTGTGTCATTTTGTCATCCAGTGAGCGTCGTGAAACGTAAACTCGCATGTCTATCTTGTTTTTATTTAAGTTCAGGCAGCCAAAAGATTGGGAATGCGGGGTAGCTTAGCCTATGGGGCTGACCGATGGTGCTCAGTTTCCAATAATACTTGTAGCTGGGCGCTCATGCTTTGGGGTGTGCCGTAGAGGCCAAGCGCAGGCTCCAGACAAGAAGCAGAAGAGGCTGGATTACTTGTCGAGAAAGAAAAGCGTGCGATTTCAAGCATCACTTGAGACCTAGGTAAAGATAATTTTTTCCCATTGAACTAGGCTCCTTCTCAGGAAGTGCTCCCAGAGCGCTCAATGTACGTATAACTATTGAGTTCATACAAACACTGTCCATAGAGTATTCATAGTTGCATCATACAAGCGGCATGTAAACACACACAGGCCTACACTCAAATGAAATATTCACTATGTGAGACAGAGTATAAAAGGGCGATGTGGACTCTAGCTGTAAATGTGTCTCTAAAGATCATCCACAAAGTTCTCTGGCAGATCATGTGCTACTCTCTTGTAGTTATGTTATGTTATGTTATGTTATGTTATTTATTACTTGTAAAGCGCGCATACGCCCAAGGGCTTCTTGGCGCTGAGGAGAGAATCAAAACATAACAATGCACAAAAAAAATAAAATCACTATTTCAAATAGGCCTGAGTAAAAAGAAAAGTTTTAAATGCCTTTCTAAAGGCAAGAAGATCCCTGCTATGTCGCAGAGTCAAAGGGAGGGAATTCCACAAGGAAGCAGCTAAAAATTGAAAGCTGCTACCTCCCTGTCGTTTCTTTTTAAAACTAGGGACCTCAAGTAGATCTTTGTGAGCTGATCTCAAGCTACGTAGGGGTCTATATCTCCTTAGCAGTTGTCTAAGAAACATTGGGCCCTTACCCTCCAAGGCCTTAAACACAATGCAACCTACCTTGAATGTGGCTCTCTGTTCCACAGGCAGCCAGTGCAAGGTCTCTAGTCCGTGTCTGATTGATTCCCACTTAGGTACCTTGCAGATTAGTCTAGCAGCTTGATTCTGCAGGTATTGCAATCTTCTAAGTTGGCCAATAGGCGCGCCCAGATAAAGGCCATTTGAGAAATCAATATGAGATAGGACTAGAGCACTGACTGCCTGAATTTAAGCCAAATCAGTGAGGAGGTGTGCGATTTTCTTGATCTTCCTCAATTGAAAAAAACCAGAGGAAACCACCGTTCCAATTTGAGTTTTCAAGGTAAGATCCTCATTAAGAGTCACTCCCAGGCTTTTTACTGTTTGGGATTTTTTTGGAGGAGAACCCATGTCCGACGGCCAGAAACGTGGACTCCAGCTGATCTCACTCTTCCCAGGCAGGATGAGTTCGGTTTTCCCCGGGTTAAGTTTAAGGTGATTTAAAGACATCCACCTTTGAATAAGAGACGTGGTTGCTTGAAAGTCCTCGGCCGCATTTAGTGAATTTAGCACAAAAACCAACTGCAGGTCGTCTGCATAATTATATACAGTAACCTTGTGCTCTCTTAAGGAGAACAAAAGAGGCCGCATATATAAATTAAATAATAAGGGGGACAATGAAGATCCTTGGGGAACCCCGCAGAGGGAAGTGTTTTTTGGGGCTGTGAAGGAACCCAGCCGAACAGACTGGGTGCGTTCTGAGATGAAAGACTTGAGCCAGGCCAAGGCCGAGTCTCGAAGACCGGCCTGTTCGACACGGTTGACCAAGATGGTATAGTCAACCGTGTCGAATGCAGCAGACAGATCCAGTAGCACCAAGGCCTGGTGCAAGTCCTCATCGGCATTAGACCTTAAGGTGTTCTGAACGGCCAATATGACTGCCTCGGTGGAATGACCAGGCCGAAAACCTGCCTGGTTAGGTTGTAAGTAACCGGAGACTTCCACAAAGTTTGAGAAGCTGTTGGTGACATGAGCCTCCAAGATCTTAGACAAATAAGGCAAGAGTGAAATTGGCCGATAATTAAAGAGGTCTGAGGAGTCGATGCCAGGTTTCTTTTTTAAGGGAATCAGTAAGGCCTGTTTGAAGCTGTTTGGAACTATCCCTGACGTAAGGGAGCTATTGAGCAGAGGGATCATGCTATCTGGGATTGCCCGACCAATTTCTCTCATTACTTGGGGAGGGCAAACATCCTCAGGAGATCCTGATTTAACTCTAATGAGTAAATCTAAAAAGGTTTGATCATCGATTAAGGGAAAAGAGTGCAATGTTAGGGGATTAAAAAAGATATCATCTATCGGGGCACAAACTGGAAGTTTGGATAGAGTATCCTTGATCAATAATATCTTATCATTAAAAAAATCATTCAGCGAGTTACAGAGTAATTGTGAGGGGACAACCGGAGGAGAAGTTCTATCATCATTACACAACTCAGTCACAATCCTGACGTAGTACGTCACTCCACTTTATAAATGACTATCTATGGGGCTCAGTCTTTCACTTGCACATTAGCTCTCCCTCTCACTTATTGGGGAACACATGCAGCATGCCAGGAGCATCAATTTTGGCAGAAACTGCCAATGGGTGTGTAATAACATAGAGTGATGCATTTGGATTCATGGATCTTCCATCCCTGGGCCACAGCATGACTGTGCCTGCTGCACCAATGAAAGCTACTCACCTGAGCATACGTATATGAAATGCACAGCTTAATTTTTGTTTAAGTCTCTGTGGGTAGAAATGAGACCGTTTACAGACTATACACTTCCATGATGAAAAATCTATTCTGTTGGAAAGGAAAACAAACTTTAGTGGCACCTCGCTATAGCAGCATCTGCCACGCTGATCCTGTGATGGCAGTGGAGCTTATTTTCGGGCCTCCTTCTTGTTGTCACCCCGTTGTTTTTTACATATTGCTCTGCAGCGCGGGCTGCTGTGCAACATGGCTTAAAGTTAAAAAAAAAAACAACTCTATGGCGGGGTCATGTCATAGTGCTTTTATTCTTTTTTTCTTTAAGACATGTTACACAGTAGCCCGCACTGCTGTGCAACATGAAAATAACATTGACAAAGCCAATAGATTTTGCATAATTGAAACCTATTGGCTCTGTCAATGCTTGTTTTCATCGCAGCTTGTTTTCCACAAAGGAAATGTGGTTGTGCTTAGGGGGAAAAAAGTTTTCTCCCCTTGAAACCTTTTTCAACGTTAACACACTGGAAGTTGTCCAACTGGAACCCCTTCCCTTTTGCGAATGAGTTACTACTCCAACTTGGGGTCAGTAACTTTTCAGTGAAGTGCATGTGGGTTTCCGGTTACAAACCATTCATGCATAGGAGACCAGTTCACAGTTTGAAAGGGGCACTAATTATATGCCCCTTCCAAACTACAAGTTATGTCCATTTGCCAGTCCCACCTTAGGAGTTGATAACAGTTTACTGACTCCTAAAAAGGAATTCCTACTTTAGAAGAAATATTTTTGCGGTTGCATATTATCCTATTTTCCAAATCTGATCACGTGTGATGCAAAGTAAGTTAATACCTCTGGTCCCTTAAGTGTAAAATAATGTGCAAATGACAGGCATTAGATAATCTGTCTTGCTTCTTTTAGAAAAGGCTACGTGTCTCTGAGGTATCACATGGTATTAGAACTGTGTTGTCAGTCGTGGTAACTTACTTCATTTAAGAATTGATACAAAGCAGATTGTATCATCCACATATCCATTAAGTTTTTTGTAAAAATTAATTTCAAAGAAAAAATCAGAATATGGTATAAGATACAGATGGGACCACTTCAGAAGCCAAAAAAGACACTTCTGAATAAAATTGAAGCTTCTGATGGATACATCTGCCACTGGATTCCTCACCTTGTGAATATCCCCTTGCGTCCGCAACATTCGGAAATTCTTTTTGTAGCTTCGCGCCAACGTGGATGAAGTCACAGAGGCACGACACCACGCGCCACTCCACTGACGTCACCGACTCCATAATAGGCCCACGCCGGCGTGATGACATCAGTTCCCTTTTTTCCACGTCGTCAAAGCTAACGGTTTCTAGGGATCGTCTGTAGGTGTTTGTAACTTTGTTACTATTTGTTTCATTTCGATGTCCTTTTGCTTCTTTGTATCGAAATGTCTACGAAGAAGATAGGATTCAAGCCCTGCGGAGAGTGTGGCAAGATGATGTCTATAACTAATCCGCACGAGTGCTACGTCTGGTGCTTGAGTTCGGACCATGACGTCGAAGAGTGTTCATCTTGTGGGAAAATGAATCCGAAGGCTCTCCGTGAGAGGGAGGCGAAACTCCTTGTTGCAAAATTGAAGAGCAGGAATGACAAGAAGAGGTCGAGGTCGCAGACTCGTTGTTCGAGGTCTCGATCGAAGTTGCGCTCAAGGTCGTCTTCGGTGCATGCTTCGAAGTCATCGAGGAAGAAGCACAAGAAGAGATCTCATGAGTCTCGTCGTAATTCTGGAAAGGACTCGAGCTTGAGACCGAAGTCGCAGGTGAAGTTATTTCGCAAGGAAGTGGAGGCTCCGACTCCGGAATTTCAGATCTCCGAGGGTGAGGCTTCGCCTGTGAATTCGCCTGTTCATTCACCGAAGCCGATGTCGAATCCTTCTCCGGCTCCGAATCATTCTTCTGACCAGGAGGGTGAGGGAGATGAAGAGGATGGAGGAGAAGAGGAGGCTCAGTTGCCTGCGGATTCGGCGACCCCGGTGCACCAGCCTGAGGATGAGGTCGAAGTCGAGAAGACTCCGCTCCCTCGAGAGCAGCCTTTGGGCTCTTATCCAGCTTTTCCGGCTCCAGGTCAGGACCCTACTCAGTTCCTGAATGCAATGTATGGAGTTTATTCAAGAGCAATGTTCCCCTCTGGTGCACCGGTTGGTCCCGCGCGGCTTCGGGCTCGACGCCGGCTCCGACGGAGTCGATTCCGCATCCGTCGATTTAGTTCATGAAGGAGTGGTCAAGGCGTGAGGCACAGAGACTTCTGGAAGAGCAGAGGTATCGTGATGCAGAGATGGAAGAGGGTGAGCTGCAGGATTCTGAGGATCTTTTCGATGATCTGAGAGAGGCTAGTGGTCTTGAACTGTCCCCTGATTGGGATTTGGCCTCTATTTCTGACGCCTCTTCTAAGGATGTGACACCTTATCACGTGGTCATAAGACAGGCTGCCGACTTGCTGAATTTAACTCTTCCAACGGCAGAGTATAAAGCTAATTTGTTGACTGAAGTCCTTCATTCGCCTACTTCTGTGGTCGAGTCTATGCTCTCTTTTAATGATGCATTAGCGGAGCCTATAACTGAGGTTTGGAAAAGGCCGCTTACAGCCCCTGCTGTATCGAGGGCTGTTGCAAGAAGGTACCGGGTGGCGCCTGGTGACCCAGATTTTTTATCAACACACCCCTTGCCAGAGAGCTTGGTTGTGCAGGCGGCCTGCTCGAAAAAATCTGCAGGCGCTTTTCCACAGGTTCCTGGGGATAAGGAATCGAAGAAGCAGTACCAGGCTGCTAAAAAAGTCTTTTCATCGGCAAGCATGGCGCTCAAATCAACTAATGCAACTTGCCTAATGGGACGCTATATCCATGCTTTGATGGATTCAGTAAAACAGCTGGTTCCAAAGCTTCCTGAAGGGGATAGGAAGGATTTCCAAGAGGTGATTGTTGACACTCAGGCTGCCGCAAGACAGGTCATTCAGAGTGGTCTGGACACTGCTGACTCGGTAGCAAGAGTGATGGGTTCTTCTGTGGCCACAAGAAGAGCTGCGTGGCTTAAATCATCTGAGTTCTCTGCTGATGTCCAAGCTGCCTTGATGGATTTGCCCTTTGATGGGTCAGGTTTGTTTGAAAAGAAGGCTGATGCTGCCCTAGAAAGATTCAAGGACAGCAGAGCGACAGCGAGATCTTTGGGCCTGCAGACCAGAGGTACTTCCAGAAAGAGATTCAGAGGCTTTGGCAGATCTTCCTTTCGGATCTACAGGCAGCCTCAGCAGCAGCAACAGCAGCAAAATATACTGTACAAGTTGTACAGAGGCAGGCAAAGAGCTCGTCCTAGAGGTCGTCAGACCTCCTCCTCCTCCTCCTCCTCCTCTACCTCTTCCCAACCCACTGCCACCACAGCAAAGTAGCCCTAGATCCGCCATTCCGGATCATGTGGGCCCAGTGGGGGGCTGGCTTACCCATTTTCTACGAGATTGGGAATTGATTACATCGGATCTTTGGGTTCTCAATCTCGTGGAGAATGGGTATGCTCTTCCCTTTCGGAAATTTCCCCCCAATTACCCTCCTTGCCAGGGTTTTTGTGCGGAGGACCACCTGCTGCTCTTGCAGGAAGAAGTCCTGGCTCTGCTCAGAAAGGTTGCGATAGAGGTGGTTCCAGAGCAGGAGAGGGGTCAGGGGTGCTACTCCTGGTATTTCCTGATCCCCAAAAAGGATGGCAGGCTTCGTCCAATCCTGGATCTCAGAATCTTGAACCTTTACCTGAAGCAGGAGAAGTTCAAGATGCTCACCCTTGCACAGGTTCTTCAAGCGCTGCTGGAAGAAGACTGGATGGTGTCGCTCGACTTGCAGGATGCGTATTTCCACATCCCCATTCTGAAGTCGCACAGGAACTATCTCCGTTTTACGGTGGGATCGCAGCACTACCAGTTTGCGGTCCTTCCGTTTGGTCTTACTACTGTGCCTCGAGTCTTCACCAAGGTGTTGGCAGTGGTGGCTGCACATCTCAGAAGGTCAGGGGTCCCGGTATTCCCTTATCTGGACGATTGGCTGATCAAAGCAGAATCTCTGGAGGAAGTGCTCCATCATCTGCAAGTCACAACTCAGTTGTTGTGCAGGTTGGGTTTTTCAATAAATGTACCCAAATCTCACCTGGTGCCCTCCCAGCGCAACCTGTTCATAGGTGCGGTACTGGATACTACTGTATGTCGGGCATTCCCTCCTCCTCAGCGGATTCGCGACATACAGGAGATGATTCCTTTATTTCACAATGGAGCGGTTGTTCCAGTTCTGAAGGTCCTTCGACTGTTCGGTCTGATGGCTTTTTGCATTCTGTTGGTCAACCATGCACGCTGGCATATGAGGGCACTCCAGTGGTGCCTCCGCAGGCAGTGGTATCAACACAACGGAGATCTCAGGGAGTCGATCAGGATCTCCAGAGATACTGCAGCGGATCTGTCTTGGTGGAGTGTGGAGGGCAATCTGTTTCAAGGAAAGCCTTTCCAACTTCCTCCAGAGGTGGCCACGGTGATAACGGATGTGTCCATTCTAGGGTGGGGTGCTCATCTGGGGGATCTGGAGGTCAAGGGTCTTTGGTCTCCAGAGGAAAGGTTGCTTCAAATCAGCCTTCTGGAATTGCGGGCGATACGTCTGGCACTCAAGGCCTTCCTCCCTTCCCTTCGCGGTTGGTCAGTACAGGTCCTGACGCACAACACCACCGCGATGTAGTATGTAAACAAGCAGGGAGGACTAGGGGCGCAGTGTCTCTGCAGAGAGGCTCTGCGTCTCTAGTCCTGGCTTCAGGACCATCAGATTTGTCTGATGGCAAATCATCTGGCCGGAGTTCTGAACGTGTGTGCAGTCTGTCGGCAGTTCTCAGCCGACGACGAGTGGAGGCTTCATCCAGAGGTAGTTCGTCACGTCTTTCCGACGTGGGGGACTCCTCAGGTGGACCTGTTTGCTCACTGCCCGTCATTCTGCAGCCTCCAGTTTCCGATGCAGGGAGCCTTGGGGGACGCGTTTCAGTTGAGTTGGGGCTCGCAACTCCTTTACGCATTTCCTCCCATACCCTTGATTCCTCGGGTTCTGAGGAAGATTCGCCAAGACCTGGCCCAAGTTATTTTGGTCACCCCGGATTGGCCAAGAAGGGTGTGGTACACAGATCTTCTCCACCTCTCCTCGTGCCAGCCGCTCCGTCTCCCTTTCAGGGTAGATCTCCTCTCTCAGATAGAGGGGCAGGTTCTACACCCCCACCTCCAGACCTTACACCTTCATGCCTGGAGATTGAACAGGGCAATCTGAGTTCATTTTATCTCCCGCACGATGTGGTGGATGTCATTCTTTCGGCCTGGCGTGACTCCACTAAGTCAATCCATTCTTATAGATGGTCTAAATTTGTGGCTTGGTGTGGGGAGAAGTCCATTGACCCTTTGAGGGCTCGTTTGTCAGATATACTTTTATTTGCTCTGTCTTTAGCACAGCAAGGTTTTGCTGTGGCTACAGTGAAAGGTTATCTTTCGGCTTTGTCGGCTTTTCTCTGCCTGCCGGATCAGCCGTCCTTACTTAAATCTCCTATTGTTTTAAGATTTCTGAAGGGCCTTACAAATAAATTCCCTCCTGTTCCTTTTATTGTGCCGCAATGGGACTTGAATCTGGTGCTTACTTTTCTTATAGGTTCTCCTTTCGCACCTCTTCATAATTGTCCCTTGAGGTTGTTGTCTTTTAAGACGGTTTTCCTAGTTGCAATTACCTCGGCAAGGAGGGTAAGTGAGCTTCAAGCTCTTAGTTCAAAGCCCCCATTCTTGACCATCCATGCTGAACGAATGGTTCTAAGGACCAGGGCTGCTTTTCTGCCTAAGGTGGTAACTCCCTTCCATCTAGGACAGTCCATTACCCTTCCTACCTTTTATCCTCACCCTCACCCTTCCAAGGAGGAGGAGCGGCTTCACCGTTTGGACCCTAAGAGGGCGGTGAGCTTTTATCTTGATAGGACTTAAGACTATCGTGTTGATGACCAGCTGTTTGTTGGATTTGCTGGTTGCAAGAAGGGAAGAGCTGTGCACAACCACACACTTTCGAGTTGGATAATTCTATGCATCAAGATCTGCTACGCCCTGGCTGGTAAGGAACCTCCAGAGGGTATTAGAGCTCACTCTACTAGAGCAAAGTCTTCAACTTCTGCTTTGTCTAGGGGTGTTCCTGATGAAGATATTTGTAAAGCGGCAACTTGGGCCTCCCTCCACACTTTCATGAAGCATTACTGCTTGGATACCGAAGTGAGGAGGGACGGCCACTTTGCGCGTTCTGTCCTCCAGGATTTTCTGGTATAGGAGAGTGGACACCCTCCTCCGGGAGTGGGGACTGCTGTGGTAATCTATTCACAAGGTGAGGAATCCACTGGCAGATGTATCCATCAGAAGAACAAGTTACTCACCTTCGGTAATGATTTTTCTGGTGGATACAGTATCTGCCTGTGGATTCCTCACTGACCCACCCACCTCCCCGTTGTCCACTCTTCTATACCTGAGTAACTGTGATGTTAATATGTTTTTTTTGTTGAAAGAAAAGTTTTATTTCAATTGCTTTTCTGCATTGCTTTCACACTATGTGTGTTATCTTGACATTTGTGTACTGTGTATATATCTACTGATGTCGGTCCGTCCGTGTGCCTCGAAGGCACGGAAAAAAGGGCGGAACTGATGTCATCACGCCGGCGTGGGCCTATTATGGAGTCGTGACGTCAGCGGAGTCGCGCGCGGTGTCGTGCCTCTGTGACGTCGGCGCGAAGCTACAAAAAGAATTTCCGAATGTTGCTGATGCAAGGGGATATTCACAAGGTGAGGAATCCACAGGCAGATACTGTATCCACCAGAAAAAGCGTTACCGAAGGTAAGTAACTTGTTCATTAGGTGTATTTTGCCGTATTTGGAACTCATGATATGCTGCGAGTAACGTGCTTCGAAAATAGTGATGCTTGAGAGATATGTATAATATGATAGAGAATTCAAGACTGAAGAAAGGGGTTGAGCATACCACATTCCACAGAAGAAGACATCTTAGTTTTCATCATTATGGAATGTTGCTCAGTTAGCGGTAGGAGGCTTAGCACACAGCAATATTTAGTATCCATAATAAACTCAATGCAGTGCCTCACAATGAAGAAAAGGAAGAAACTGAAAGACAGTCTCGTCGATGAATAGATTTGCCATTAGGTATTACAAGAGAGCTATCCTGATTAAAATAACAACAACTTTCAAAGAAAGTAGACATTACGCTTAACTAAAAAAATAATTTCTGGGATACTGGTTGAACAAAGCATTTCTTAATGTCAGTAACTGGCGAGATACCACTGTGTGAAACTTAGCACATTAACTGACCCCATCCCCTTGACGGATGACACCTTAAACAGTTGGTTGGTAGGTAGATGTCAGTGGCTTCAAGCTATAATTCTTTGGATCAACTTAATCTTTATCATTCTTGCTTCAAGTTCCCTGTCAAATGTGACTTGAGTGGCTTTGCTCTGCTGCTCTGACCGTAGTCCTGAAATACCTTCTTTCTGTTAAGGAGGGGATATTAAGAAGCCGTAGTATCTTTGGATGGGGCTCCACTGGCATTGTGGGCAGATGCTATTCGTAACTTCTGCTTTCAGGTTTCTGAATATGTTTCGATCGGTTGCAATGAAATCTTGCCAGACTCTTGCTTCTTTTCAGTCTGAAAAGAAAGCGACAAAAAACAAATCAGTCTGGTGAACTTCAGATATTGAGCTCTGATTGCAAACATCATCATAACAGTTGGGAACAGAGTGATGACCATGAACACACAATTGCTTGAGGTCTAGGAATGATCACCATTTATTGTCCTTTTTAGGTCTCGCTGTCCAGCGAAAGACCTATTGCTGCTGGCTTGCCGGGAATGTGAGACAGGGAATGTGCACGCGCTTTCCCTCGGCGATTGCATCTCTAGGACGCGCACGCCCAGCCCGGCGCCATGCACATCTCCTGTTCTCAACATTCAGCAGCCTCTCGCCTCTCTCATTCGCGCGCGCACACACACACACAGCCACACTCACGCATGCACAAACACGCACACACACACACGCAGGGACGTTTAAATTGGACTACTATTTATCCAGAGTACCCATGACTGAAAGGATAAGAATGGTCTCCATGCGTGGCGTCTCCTGGTGAAGGCTACACTTCACAGGTCTCACACCAACCCTCCCCTCCGCCGCTACTCGTCGTGGGCTCCACCTTGCCCCAGCCTCACTCACCTGCCTCTCTTCTTCTTATCCTATCGCCCCTCCTCCGGCTCACCTAACCTATGTAAAATGCTCCGCATCTCGCTTCCGGCTTCATTGCATGCTCCAGGGGGCACTTGCCTCATTTCCCCTCTCTCCTCACCTCCTCATCCGATCCGTGCGGGTGGGCGCCTCTGCCCTGCCTCTCGACTTCTACTCCCAGCTGCTGCTGCTCTCCCGATCCAGCCGGTTTTGCTCTGACTCAGGCCAGAGTCTCAGGTACACAGGAACCGCCCACAGTGGGCGGTCCCACTCACAGTTCCTCCTCCAGGTAACCACCCATTCCAGGCACCACGCATTTCCCGAGCGTTTCTGTCCTTGATTGCACGTGGAAGAAAAGGAGGGCCGTGCGTAAACAGTAGTGTGCCATATCACCTAACCCGGAAGTAGAAGCGAGACAGCAGAGAACAGTGAATCCTGACTCAATGCATGTGATTGCGGCGAAGTAAGCAGCTACAGCTTCTATTCTACAGAAAATAACTATCCAAATCACCCTGGCACTCACCCCTGCCTCGCCGAGCAGCTGACCGCTAGCTGTTTGACCACAAAACGCTCGTTCTTTGGCGCCATTAGCACGCCGAGGGAGACGACTGCCACGCCCATCTCTTGCTGGCCACGCCCCCTCCACAGAGATAATAAGAGCGCGCTGAACACTAGCGCTGCTCCATTGTAAGCGTTACTCCTGAGGCGAAAAGCCGGGAGTTTGTAACTGAAGCATTTTTAACTTGTATTCTGTGTTTTTAAACCTGATTATTGCACTTTGCACATCACCCTGGCACTCACCCCTGCCTCGCCGAGCAGCTGACCGCTAGCTGTTTGACCACAAAACGCTCGTTCTTTGGCGCCATTAGCACGCCGAGGGAGACGACTGCCACGCCCATCTCTTGCTGGCCACACCCCCCCCTCTACGTCATCAGAGGCCACTACAAATCATGTGTCACTACCGGAAGCGCAGCGGACGAGCGCAGCGGGCACGCCGTTTGCGCGCCGAAGGCGCGCTTAAGGCAAGCTCGTCTGCGCTCGTCTGCGACGAGGACGCGACCAGCGCCACCAACTATGCCCAAATTTGCCCGGTGGCCTCACGGTACACCCGTGATGTATTGCTTAATCTACGAGGGTCCGCACATGAAGGTAAACTTACCTTCGAAGAGTCTGCATTTCCACTACTTGATTACTCCCACAAGGGCATGGTTTCAGGGGGCCTGCTGAACGTCAGATCTCTACCTAAGCACGCTACTGAAATCAATCTCCTTATAGAATCACACCATCTAGATGTCCTTTTCCTTACGGAGACTTGGACACATATCGACGGCGATATTGAACTAGCATCTGCTTGCAATTTTTTATTTTAATATCTTGCATCTCCCCAGACCCAAAGGCCGCGGGGGCGGAGTTGGCATTATCTTCCGAGCCTCCTGGCAAATTAACACCATAGACATAGACCCAGTGCCCGGGTTTGAGCTCTTTGGTCTGGCCATCAATAGCCATCTAGGAGATATCTTCACGGTGATCATTTGTTATCGTCCTCCAGGGGCATTTCCCATCCCGCAACAACAAGCACTTCTCACTACCTTTACAAATATGGCTACCTCCCATAACAAATTAGTTATTTTGGGAGACTTTAATCTTTGGCCAAATGGCAGCCTAGATACAGGACTAGACAATCTTCTGACATCCTGTGACAGTGTGGGGCTTCACCAACTGGTTAAGCATCCCACCCACTCTGCAGGCAATCGACTAGATCTCATTTTCTCGAGTCCTGGTCTAACACAAGTAGGCGATATTTTGCCTATGAGCTGGACGGACCACTCGCTTATCAAATTTTACATCACCAGCACCACAATTAGGAAGCCCAGCGACAGCCTTCAACCAGAATTTACATACCGTAACTGGAAAGCCCTAGAAAAACTCAGCTCCACCACCAAAGTCTTCAACGTGGACGAAAGTTTTTCTCCTACCAGCTCGGTTGAAAACAACTACAGAGCTTTCTGTATGAGGATAACATCTACCACGGACTCCATTGTCCCGCTAAAACTTTGTAAACCCAGAGGTAGAGCACCTGCTCCCTGGTACAATGACTCCCTGAAAACTCTCAAATCAGCCTGCAAACAGGCTGAGAGGAAGTGGAGACATGGATACTGTGACAACAATAAAACTCTCTGGAAAAATAAGCTCCGTGAATACAAATCTGCTATGACAGACAGCAAATCGGCCTATTACTGCTCCACTATTGTCAACGCAGCTAACAGTTCAAAAAGCATTTTCCAGATCTTGGAGAACCTTATACACCCTGACTGTGCCAAAAAAACTATCCCCCCATCTCAGACTCTCTGTGACAATCTGGCACAGTTTTTCACAGACAAAATTGAGACCATCATCAACAACTTGGCAACCCCCCCATTGGAAAATATTCTATCCTCCTCCGGTGCTGTTGTCGCCAACCTATATTCTCCTAGTTCAGTACGCTCTCCTATGGAAAGTCTTCTGGCCTTTCCTCAGATCTCCGAAGCAGACTTTGAGAGACTGGCACTAGGCATCACCTCCGGATCCCCCCTTGACCCTCTGCCCCCGAAAACATGGAAAGCATGCGGGAGTGAGCTATTCCACACCCTTCGGAAGATTTGTAAACAATCCCTCTGCTGTGGACTCGTTCCCAACCCCTGGAAGCAAGCTCTCATCACCCCGCTATTAAAAAAAACATCTCTGAATCCAGAGTGCCTTTCCAACTTTCGACCCATATCTCTTCTGCCCTTTCCGGCGAAAGTGGTGGAACGATGGGTCAGCACCTGCCTATCAACTTACCTTGAGCAGAATCACGTTCTGGACGACTTCCAATTTGGGTTTCGTCCAGCCCATGGCACCGAAACAGCAGTGCTTACTGCCATGGAAGAACTTCGAGTGCGTGCAGACAGGGGCCAAGCCGTGGCCTTGATTCTATTGGACCTGTCTGCCGCATTCGATACTGTCAACCACGTGATCCTGCTAGAGAGGTTGAGAGATGCTGGGGTCAACGGCACAGCCCTACTCTGGTTCCACTCTTATCTCAGAGACAGGAAACAGGCTGTATCCCTTCCCCCCTACCTATCCGCCTTCTCCCCAGTCCCTCACGGTGTACCCCAGGGTTCTTCCATCAGCCCTATCCTTTTCAATGTTTATTTAAAGCCACTGGTCACTTTAATCAAATCCCATAATTTGACCACAGTAAACTACGCGGATGACACCCAGCTCATTCTCTCTTGGGAGGGGGAAGGCTCCATCCCCTTAGAAGCCTTCCACGACTGCCTGAGAGACACTGCAGGCTGGTTACACCGCAACTCCCTTCAATTCAACTCCTCCAAAACCGAGGTTTTGTTCTGTCCTGCGAGCCGAATACCTCGCCTCCTGCCTGTGGAGTTCTGGCCCCCGGAAAATCCAGATAACCCGCCACCTATCGCCAGTGTTCGCAATCTGGGCGTCATGCTAAACACCAAACTTAGCATGGAAACACAGGTAACAAGAACAGTCGCCACCTGCTCGGCCCTTATGCGATCATTACGCAAAATCTTGCCACTATTACCACCTCCGGCCCGAGCTTTGATAGTCAGGTGCACTATTCTCAGTCGCATCGATTACTGCAATGCCCTCCTGCTCGAATCTCCCATGGTACTGTTGGATAGACTCCAACGAGTCCAGTCGGCAGCAGCTAAACTGGCCCTTGGATGGACTAGGAGATTCTCGGCCACTGCTGCGTTAGCCGAGCTACACTGGCTCCCCTTGAAGCAACGCATAGCCTTCAAAGCCCTCTGCCTGGTCTTCAAGGCAGTACACGGATCAGGACCAAGACCCCTACAACACATGTTTTCTTGGTACATCCCAACTAGAACTCTACGATCCACGACCGCCTGTCTTGTAATAGTACCTAGATTCAAGAAGGCCAGGATCGGGGGAAGATCGTTCAGAGTAGCTGCTGCTAAGCTCTGGAACAGTCTTCCTGCCGATATACGCCAAATCACACAGCTCCTACCTTTCAGGAGACGAATAAAAACATGGCTCTTCCCCTAGCTCCCCCTCCACTGCCACCCCCCTTATTCAACTCCCCTGCTTTCAACTCTAGGAGTATGCTTCTTCAGCGCCAGGATACCTGCCAGGTGACAGTCGCGCTCTACAAATGTTTTAAATAAATAAATAATAAATAAAACAAACATCTTAAACCATGCTTAGCTCACATCATGCAATATAAATCATCGACTTTTGTTGATTTTGATAAAAGATAATTATATATATATATATTATATATATGTGTGTGTTTATATAAATATATATGCTTTTTATTTTTGTGTACTTGACTAGAATTGAAAATTACTGGCTCATTTAACACAGCACCTAAATCCTAGAATGGACAAAGAAGCGCTATTGTAGGTGCCAGGATTTCCTTTTGCTTAAGTGTTGAATTTCCATCTTTTCAGTATGCTCGTGTGACATTTTAATGTCTTATGTGTGATCTTTTTTTATTTTATTTTTATTGTATTTAATGCATTTTTATAAAGCGCGGACGTTATCCGAAGGTGTCAGAGCACTGTACAATAGAACCAGTTACGTTACATGAGAGAACTGTTACAAAAATGGAACAAACAAAAATAGCAGGCCATAAAATCAAAACATCGCAGACAAAAGGAACACAATATCAAACACAGCAAGCACAGAATGTACAAATAAAAATATAAATATATATGACAAATTTACAATGACTAAAACACTTCCTGGCGAAAAATAGCAGGTCATAGAATCAAAACAACTTGGGCAAAAGGAACACAATATCAAACACAACAAGCACATAATGTACAATCAAAAATATAAATATATAAGACAAATTTACAATGACTAAAGAACTTCCGGGTGGGGTCTGAGAAGGAGGGAATTAGTTCTGAAAGTGTCTTTGTAATAGAAGAGATTTGAGGTCCGCTTTGAAGATATGGATGGAGGTGATGGAACGGAGCAAAGGAGGAAGCGAGTTCCAGATTCTCACTGCATTACCTGAGAACGATTGCACCATCAATTTCGTTTCTTCTATGAACTGTTATACTCTAAAAAAGGAACCAAACAAGCTGCAACATTCCTGCAGTGTTGATGCAAGGCCACCGATTACATTCTTTGCTAACATGATATGGGCTACCTGGCAGTTATGGTAGGTAATGTTCTTCCCGCTGTGTACATCTGGGCCATGTGCTGGTAACAATTTCAGATCAGGACAGACGGTGAGCGACAGTCATGACCTTCCCAAAAGAAACAAGCATTTGCAATGCAATAAGTCTTGCATTTACGCGAGTTTAAGCTATTGGCATTGCAAACGACAATGCCTTTTATGTTTTAAAAATGAAAACAAAACTAAAAGGCATTGCCATTTGTAATGTCAATAGCTCAAACTCGCGTATATGCGAGACCTATTGCATTACAAATGCTTGTTCAGTTTGAATGTGATTCTAAAACTGAGGATGGATGTTGCCTACATTAAGGGGACTGTCTAAGTTGGATATATGTAATTTCCTTCCAGAGTAATTCTCCTTGAGTGTGACCTAATGTGCAGCACATAATCATGGCATACAATGCTTGCTGAGAGCACATTAAGCCAGCTTTGTAACCACATCACATTGTGGGATTAGGCGCAGCCAACATATCCAGCTTGGCCCTAATGACTGGAATGTCAAACTTCCCAGATGCACTTCTTATGTAAGTGAAGACTTGCTCTGAAGGGGGAATTTAAGCTTGAGCTATCTAACTGCTCTCTGAATTTCCTGGCAAAGATGAGACCTGCATTAGCCATGCGTTTGGAACTCACTGTCATTTGAAGCTGCAAGCTGCTTCTCACCTGTAAGTTAAGACTAAGCTTCAAACCTTTTTTCCATACCTTGCTGCTGTCTCACTTTTTCAGGAACTCCAGTCATCCCATGGAGGCGATAAAAGATGAGATGGAGTACCTAAAAGATCTCTGTACTCAGCAATATAGATTTAGGCAGGTTACCAGCGAAAATGCCTCAAAGGGCGTATGGGCTTCCACTGGAGTGGTCACTCTGTGGAGCATTCCCTGCACCATCTGCATGTACTTTGATTTGCATTCATGTACCCTCATCATTTTCCATAGCAGGTACCCACTAGTGTCTACCTGTTGTGGCAAGAGAACGGACCTATCACTAACATCTTAACCTTTTTGCAGGTAGCAATGTTACTTTGTCACACTTGGGCTTTGGTAAGCAATTCCTACCTGTCTGGGCATTGGTCAAGTTCGGTAGTCCCTTGGAATGAAAAGTAGGCTGATCCAGATTTAACATTGTACATTGCAAGGCTTTTGTCCCTGTGATCGTATTCCAAGTTTGATAACAGTGTGAGTTTGCTGTTTTTATATTGGGCTTGTTTAACAGTAATCACCATGAAGAGTTCTGGCAGGAGTCCTTTCCCCTGGGGCACTTTGAAAGTCAGAGACTCTGCAAGATACTCCCGAGCCTTCTCCAAATGCCTTTGCGAATTATTACAGCACTCTGGTCCACTACAGAAAATCTGTAGAATAACCTTGGCCCATTGTTCACTGTGCATAAGGATCAAGTTCTGAATATTTTATGAACAGTGGTTTGTGAATTGGCTGCGACTTTTACCACTTGGGATTGAAAAAAATAATAGTGCTTTTGGTTGGCAAATTTATGACGTTAATGGGATTTTAAAAAACCTTTTTGCTGTTTGAGAGCTTTATGCTGTTAAGTAATTATTCCTTTTTCAAAGTGATTACTCTGGCTTTATTGTGATTATAAACTTGATTTTATACTCCCTAGTTTCAACTCATACATCCCCTTTAAGCGCAGTCAAACCAACACTGTTGATGATGCTTGGGACTCGAGAATGTGTGCATGGTAGCTCTCTTACATAGGCATATCAAGATGAAGCACTTGATCATGCACACTTAGGTGGAGGTGATGTTTAGTTTAGATGGTCGGCTGAGCAATCTGGAGGATTGGGTGAAGCCTGATTTTGGTAGACCCACTGACGTTGGGATTAATGTGGTTAAAATAATGTAGCATCGTTGGAAGCAATGCCTATACTAGCCATATGAGCTGTGAGTACAGTTGAGGAAATACACTCACTTGAGATAAGGAGCATGCCATTGGGAGCTTGCCCTGTAGAGGAGAGCCAGATGGAATCTAGCACAAATTGGGGAGTAGTGAGCAGCCATATGAACATGCACTTTGAGTGTGCAAACGGTGCTGAAAAGAAAGACTGAGGAGCAAATACTCTGTTCTGTTCAATTTAGGGTAGGCAATGCGAATAACTCTCATTATCAAAACACTATCTTCTGGGACATTGCATGGCAAGCCATAAAAGGTCTATAAAGCAAAGATAGAAGAGGCAAACTTTTAGGCATGCAGTTTTCTTTGGAAGTCCGACAATAGTAGGAGTAGGAGACACAGCAGATCCAAAGTTTGTCTAATTTTGGTGCCACCATGTGGTCTGACGTGCCCATGCAAGTGAGGGCATGCTGGATGTTGTAGTTCCAGTGTGCAGTTCCTCCCAATTTCTCGCTAATTCACATTTAACAGAACTACTTGCAAATACACTGCTTGAAGCTGTTGGTGTTCTTCGGTCTCTCTCCTGATGTATGTGTCAGCTGTGTGAGCTCTGCGGTTCACGAAAAATTGCCTGTAACAAGGATGATGCATTTTTTGCCAGGTGAGTAGGCTGTTGCAACTTCAAATGACCTAGTGTGAGATTTGTCAACCAAGCTAATCCTTAGTGTCAAGGAGGCCAAACCTTCTTTTCTTTTTTCTTCTTTCCTCAAGACTTCGCACCCACATCCTGGTTATTTGATAATCCATGTAGTCTCCACTTTAATACACATATATCGGAAATACAATGTCATGTATCAAGGAAAAGGCCTGACACGCTTACTTGCGGGAAACTGCTAATGCATATGACAAAAATATTTGACCTTGCGTCCAAATATCTATTGGCTTACACGTTCTTGGAAATCTCAGCTCTGTCTGCTGTTGGGAAGAAGTTACTTTGATATTTCTCTCTCGATACATAAGGCGATTGCGGAGCTTCATGATGAATTAAATATTTGGGAGTGACAACATCTGACCTGGGATTGGTGAATCTGGTAGGTACTGAATAAACTGTGATCCACCTCCAAACATAATTATAGAAACACACATGTACATGCCTTGAGAAGATGATTAATTGGTAATTGAAAAGCAGGTCCTAGAAGAGACGCTGTGAGAAGAATTTACTAGCGCTGTTATCCAGCAGCCTTTTCTTTCTAAATGGAGGAAAAGCAGCATACACCAAGAAAGTAAAGTAACGGCTAGTCTTTTTGGTGCCTATATTGACGGTGTTAAAAGAAAGCATGAATGTTATACCTTCCTATAGAAGATCCATATTTTCTTTTGGCATACAGATGGCGCCTGCCTTTTTTTGGTGTAAGTTAGGTATTGTTTATTCAGAGTATTAATTAGTCCTTAAAAAAAGCACCTCCGGTAGCAACACAGGTTTAAACTGCTCTATGGGTGCAGGGTGTGAAGGTATTTAGTTACATGGTCAATTAGCTCCTGTGATCTGTCTCTAATCATGGGGTATTAATGGTGCCTCCGAAGGCCAAAGCACTGCATCACAGTCTCTAAACTTTGCATTTCTAAACTGCCACCAACTACATCTCTGACAAGTGTTCTGCCAACAGAAAGTGTCAGTTCATAAAACAGTTAATTCCCTCATGAATCTTTCAAAGAATGCCTGTATCCAGGTTAGAAGGCTTCATGGCTATCTGTATTCTCATTATATCCAAGGAGTAGCTGAGGTAATTTCAGTGCTCACAGGTGGCTAAATCAGGGTTGTCATTCAAATCTCTTGTTAGTTAAACAGAATCTTAGTCGGCATCTAGGGTGGTGAATATAGGTCACCAACATTTTGAAAAAGCAGGGGTTGCCCCTTTCAAACTCTCACATTGTGATTGATACCTCCATAGAAAAGTTGCTGATTGTTCTGACATTTCGGTTTTTGGCGGTGACTACATCAGGTGGCTTTTTCTAGGACCTCGTGATTTATTCTTGTTTGGCTGGCAACTTTTCTAATTTGGAGGAGTTATATAGATGAAGCCCTGAAGATCAGACTCTTTGATATTGGGGTCAAAATGTCAAATCATGACATGTAGACTGTCCCTGATTGACATTCAGTCAAATAAAAAAAGAGTCCATATTGAAATTGTATTGCAAATAAGTCTGCATTGTTTTGTTCTCTTATATCCTCTCAACGCACTTATACTTGCTTATGATGCGTTCACTGAGCCGTTCCCTGGAGCACCTGGTGCACAATTTCTGAGATTCCTTTTTGGATTTGTTTCAGTTCCATGCTTAGCTAAAAGTCTATTCTACTCAGATATTTGTGTGCATATTGATTGTTTAAGTTAAGGGAGCTTACGCTTATGGCTTCCAAGGGAACCATTGTTTTGAGTGTGGACAATTGAAGCTGGGTATCCAGGCTGTTAAACTGACTCGGTGACCGATAGCTTGGTGAGTTAATTTGAGTGGTAATATCTTAGATATCTTTTGAGATATTCTCACAAATTGGTCAGAGGTTGTCAAAGATATGGAGAATGTAAAAATCGGATTTGCTTCACAGTGACGCATCATCCGTGCCTGTAGTTGTGCAGCTGTTCCTGCAGTATGAAAATGCATATTTCACAAGGACCGTGAAATATTTTTCATCATAGTGGCATTGTCTGCAGAGCTTAAAATGTTTCCATTGTCCAACGAGTAGCTTAATGAAATAATTTAGTCTAAATACCACTGAATCGCTAAGTAATGTATCCCAGTTATTATTCTTTAAGTGGTCATTCATATACAAACACAAGACGTGTCATCTTCATAGTGCTACACTTTATGGTCATCAGATTGTAAAGATACAAAAATAATATTTGCTTATCATTTACTTTTGCAGACAAGAGTAAACTAGATCAGGCCACAGGCCCTACTGGAAAAAATAGTCACCCTACACAATTTATTTAAGTTAATAGTGTGCGAGATCGTTTCAGATTTGTGCTACAGATGGATCTCTTTCAACTTTGTTTAGAAGTAAAATAAAGAGGTTACGTATATTTTATTTATTTAAGCTTATATCGCGCACAGCTACCCACAATGGGTTTCCCGGCGCCAGGGAAAGACTGTAGAAGAAAGAGGAAATGTCGCCTTAACTTGAGGCCTCAGCCAACTATTGGTCACGCTTAGTAAAAAGCAAGGTCTTCAGAGCCTTACGGAAGCGGAGTAAGTTGGTCTCAGATTTTAATGCCAATGGGAGGGAGTTCCAGTATTTAGGACCCAGAGTTGAAAAGGAGCGACCTCCCATTTTTGTCAGCTTCCATCTTGGTACTGTGAAATTACCAGTGTCCGATGACCTTAGTGAGCGCAGGGGTCTGTAGGGTTTTACCAGCCCCTGAACATATGCTGGGGCGCTGCCCTGCTTAGCCTTGAACATGTAGCAAAGTGCCTTGAATTTAACGCGTTCAGGGATACTCAACCAGTGGAGGTCGCGCAAGGCAGTAGTGGCTGAGGTGCGTCTGGGGACGTTCTTAAGCAGGCGCGCAGCCGCGTTTTGCACCACCTGCAGCACATGTATAGTGGCTTTATCTGCTCCCAAATAGAGAATGTTGCCATAGTCCAGGCGAGATGTTACAAGTGCCTGGACTACGGTTCTACGAGTGGAGAGAGGGAGCATCCACAGAATCTTGTGAAGCCACCGCAAAGTTGAAAAACAAATGGCTGAAACCTTAGTAGCCTGTTGTCTCATCGTTAGCCTGTCGTCAATAATGACACCCAGGTTACGAACTGCGGTCGATGGTGTAGGCGCATTACCCAGTTCAATGGGCCAATGGCGGGGACCCCATAGATGTTTGTTCTGTCCCAGGATGACCACCTCGGTCTTCTCCCCATTCAGCTTGAGACAGTTTCTCCGCATCCAGTCGGCTACAAGAGTGAGGCCCGACTTGAGTGCGGAGATGTTGTTTACATCTCTTCCTGATAAGGAGAAGACGATCTGGGTGTCGTCTGCGTAGGAAAACAGGGTTAACCCAGCTTGTTCGACTAAGGTTGCCAAGGGTTTAACGTAAATATTAAATAATAAAGGGCTAAGAATTGAGCCATGGGGGACGCCGCGGGTGGAAGGGCAGATGGCGGAGGCTGCTTTGGAAGAAAACACTTGGAAGCTTCGGTCGTTGAGAAAGGATGCCAGCCAGGCCAAGGCCTGGCCTGCCACCCCTAGGGATTTCAGAGAGTCGATGAGGATGGAGTGTGACATGGTGTCGAAGGCTGCACTCAAATCCAGCAGGATGAGCGCCATGGTGTTTCCCTGATCGACACCGTGCCTAAGACTCTCTGTTACCCCCAGGAGGGCTGTCTCAGTTGAGTGCCTAGGCCGAAAGCCTGACTGAGAAGGATGGAGGAAACCAGTGTTGTCAACCAGTTTAGAGAGCTGAGAATTTATATGTCTCTCCAGTATCTTTGAGAAGATTGGCAGTAAAGATATAGGGCGAAAATTAGCAGGATTTGAAGGATCTGTGCCCAGTTTTTTCAATAACGGTACAACCATGGCGTGTTTCCAAGGTTGTGGGACATGGGCCTCGCTCAGAGAAGCGTTAAGTAATTTAATGATGGTGGGATGAGTGAGGGGATCTAATTGTTTTAGTATTTTGGCCGGGAGAACGTCCTGTGGAGAGCCCGATCGCACACTATTTAAACAGGAGAGGAAGGAAATGGCATCTAAGGGCTGCCAAGTAGTGATTACTGCATCAGTGTCGGTGTTTTCCAATTCCTGGACTAAGTCAGGGGCAGTATACATAGTACCTGGAAGTGTAGTGAAATTGTCATAGATAAGATCAACTTTATTTATAAAGTAATCCGCTAAGGCCTGACACTGGGTGGCATCAAGTGCCGGAGGAGGAGGGGTGGAGTTAGCACCAGTCAATTTTTTGACAACAGAGAATAGCACCTTTGGGCAGTTTTGTGCATCAGTCACAGTTTTTCTTGTGTAATCTGCTTTCGCAGTTTTGCAACAGTTGTGGTACTTTTTCAAGGCTTCTTTATATATGGCTTTGCGTGAAGGAGAATAGCCTTGTCTCCATTTACGTTCCAAGGTCTTACAATGTGAGCGGAGACTTTTAAGTTGTTCCGAGTACCATGGAGCAGGGGGGTGGTGTGAGAATGTGGGCTTAGATGTCATTGGAAGCGCTGTATTGACTGCAGTGGTTAGCCAGAGTTCGGTGGCGCAATTAAGTGCAGCAATTGGTAGTTCAACACACGGAAGTGTTTTAATCAGAAGTTTGTTGAGTTCTGGCATGTTGATCTTCCCCCAGTTCCGAGCTGGCCTCGTGGTTTCCACCTCAGGTCTATTATCTATATCAGCCATGTCAAAAGAGAAGGGGACAGCTAAGTGGTCGGACCAGGTGATTTGTAGGGCTTCACGAGAACAATCCAGAGACAGGTTGGATAGGACCGGGTCCAGTAAGTGACCAGCACAGTGAGTGGGACCAGTGTTTAGAAGTTGAAGGTTAAAAGCTTCCAAAATGGAGAGAAGCTGATTCCTGTTAGGGCACTCATGGTCATCTAAGTGTATATTTAGGTCCCCTAAGATTGTGAAATTCGGCGCTTTAAGCATTACTGGAGCTAGGAAATCCGGTAATGATGTTAACCAAGGGCTCGCTGTCCCAGGGGGACGATATACCAATAGCCCTGACAGCGTGAATTGGGGGGTAATAGACAATTTAAAAAGGGCTGATTCACAATCTTTTTGAGTGGTGTCTACCAATTTACAAGTATATACATTCTTGTAAATAATTGCAATTCCTCCACCCCTGCCAGAAGCTCTATCTTGGCGAAGAATGGCATAATTAGAGGGAATGGCGTCTGCAATATCCGGACCTGAGCAGTCTCTGAGCCACGTTTCGGTCAGGAATATGGCATCAGGTTGATTTTGAACGAGAAAATCGTGAATATTGTATCTGTGTTGTGGTAAGGATCTGCAATTTATGCTCCAAAATCTTAAAAGGGGGCGAGTGGAAGCTGTCCTGGAGCATACCTGTCTCTTTCGTCTACCTTGATGTTGGAGGGATCTGCATGTGGTAGGGGTTTTTAGTGAGAAGCTACAGCAAGGACAGCTGAACTTATGAGGCGGGAAAGGGTAAGTGGAGCAATTATTATTGGGAACACCACGTAGTGCAAGTAACTCTTCGGTGGAATATGTAAGAGTCATGGTGAATGTAGCTTTACTCACCGAATGAGGGTATGCCAGAGCCCAAAGCCCGTCCTAGCGCGGACGAGCGCAGACGGGCAGGACTCTGGCTGGACTCCGGCGCGACTGTGGCGCGCCCGCTGTACGCGTCCGCTGCGCGAGGCAGTGGCCGTCTGTATTTATACTCTCCCTATCCAAGATGGCCGCCGCCGTTTATTCGAGCGTGGCCCTGCTGAGACAGCCCTGAATCGGCTGTTCACCCAGGGGAGGAGGCAGCTGAGCGCAAATGCAGCGCTCACTCCAGTAAGTGAGCTCAGTGTTTAAAAATCGCCAGATCAGTAATGTCACGAGCGTCGCGAAAATTCTGCTTATGCTTTCAGAAGGGATAGGACACAAAGGGTAATTACAGCAAACAGATCAAATCTGATTTCAGAGCGTTTAAAAAAAGCAACAGCCCGGCTCAAGCCTCAGGCAACAATGAAGGTATTATACAGTTAATCGAATGTGATAGAACACAGGTTGCAATTTATTTCACTGATTACTCACGATTGTGTTAACCTGTCAAAATGGTATTGATATATATATATATATATATATATATATATATATATATATATAGTAGCAGCAAATGTCCCAATATGAGAGGAGCAAACAAAAGCTGGTGCTGGCGGCGAGGTTCAGGACACCCTCGCAAAACAATGGTTACAGCAAAGATTCTTCAAAAGAAGACGCCGCACACTACCTCGATGGTAAGACTAGTTAGTTTATTTCCTGTAGGTTCCCCACCTACGCGTTTCAGACAGACAGACTGTCCTTGATCACGGTTACAAACACGTGTCCATCATTTGTGTTTATCATTTATACTGGCAAACTCCACTTGGTTGTTAAGATGCATTGTGGGTTCAGTAGTTTGTGTTGCATTAATTTCACTTGCACTGCGCTATTGCTAGCCGGATCGCGGCATTTTGGCGGCATGAGTGGACGTTATTATTCATGTTGGTAATTTGCGCTATGGCTTAAGGCAAGTCGCCATGGCATTATTGATATTTGTTTTACAGCTTGCGCAAATTGTAGGGAGGGTAATTTATGGACTGAGTGTCCATTTATTTCACTTCGTGGCTGAGTGCCCAGGCCCTCGATTATCTCAATTGTAGTTAAGGCTGAGTGCCTTAGTCCAGTTGTGCCGTTTGATGCTTTAATCAACAGCTAGTTTAGCGCAGAGATAAAATCTGTTAATTCACTTTTTTTGTCACTTAAATTGCACTATTAATTAGATTTCCATAAATGTTTGTAAGACTTTTGAAAACAAAGATTGATTGTCTATAATTGTCAATATTCAGTTCATCGAACTTATAAGTGTACACTCAGTTCTTCGTCCATGTTAAGACCCCATGGGTGTCTAGTTTTGAACCTGATAATCAATTTGGATTCCAGGCGTCTCAATTTTGTTACTCGATCACCACCTCTTTCGTTTTCCCCTATCATGGCAATTCCTGCATATTTCATGTTTTTCCATGTTTTGCCAGGGTGTGTCTTCCGATGTTTGGCCGTCGCATAACTCATGTCATTATTTTGAATAGCTCTGGTGTGTTCGAGTATTTTCTTTTTAAGTGGGCAGATGGCTGAGCCAATATATTTTTTGCCGCAGAAGCATACAATTTGATATACCACGAATTGTGACTCACAAGTTATCTTGTCCTTTATTTCAAATGTTCTTCCTTTTGGATCTTTTAAGGTTTTAATGTTCTGACCAATTGTACATGCTTTGCATGTTGTGCATTTGCTGAATCCTAGTTGACGCTTTTCTAGCCAACTCAATGTTTTAATTTCCTTCTTGAAGTGGCTATTGACTAGCGTGTCTTGTATAGAGGGAGCTTTGCGATAAGTGATTAGGGGTCTGTCACCAATTAGCAATCCTATTTCATTGTCCTTTTTTAGGACATTCCAATATTTTAACAAGATTTGACGGATTTTGTAACTTTCCTTTGAGAATGTTAGAATCAATCGTGGTTTTTCTTCATCTATGTTCTTTGTAGATTTACCTTTTGGTATCAAGTTGTCAGCTCTCGTTTTTGCTCTTGCTTTTTGCTCGCCCTTGGTTATGTCCGCCTGTTTATATCCTCGCCGGGAAAAGCGATCTTTGGTTTCTTTAAATTTGTTTTCCATTTCGGTCTCTTCAGAGCAGTTCCGTTTCATTCGTAGAAACTCCCCGTAGGGGATGCTTTGTTTGAGTGAGACAGGATGGAAACTTGTTCCATATAGCACACTGTTCGTGGATGTTTTTTTTCTGAATACTGTTGTTTCCAATTTGTTATTATTGATATAGATCTTTGTGTCAAGAAATTCTATTTCCTTTTTCTGAATATTCGATGTGAACTGTAATCCTACTTCATTCACATTTAGAATCTCAATGTATTCTATGAGTTTTTGTTTGGTCCCCTTCCATAGGAGGAACAGATCATCTGTGAATCTAAGCCATACAACCACGTCCGTGGTGTATGGCTCGTTTTCCTCTCTCAAAGCTATGTTTTTTTCCCACCAACCCATGGTGAGGTTGGCATAGCTCGGAGAGAAGGACACTCCCATGGCACAGCCGCAGACTTGTGTGTAGATTTTCTTATCAAAGGTGAACACATTGTTCTCCAAACAAAACGACATCATGTCCACTAACATATTTGTATGTCTTCACTCGGAGATTGGTCTTTGATTAAGAAAGTATTTTGTTGCATTCATGCCTATGTCATGTTGGATCGACGTATATAGCGACACAACATCTATGGTTGCCAACCAATACTCTGGTTGCCATTCTACTCCCATGATGATTCGTAGGAAGTCTCCAGTGTCTTTGATGAATGAGCTTAAAGTAGGTACTATCGGAGCTAAAAAGTGATCCACATAGGAGGCTACATTTTCACATAAGGAACCGCAGCTCGATATTATCGGGCGTGCAGGTGGTTTGATTAGAGTCTTATGTATTTTGGGAAGGAAGTATATTGTTGGCATAATAGGATGATTGACTGTTAAGAAGTTTTTTTCTTCTTTGCTTATTAGACCATTTCCTTGCCATGCTTCAATGTGTTTATGTAGAGTCCTTGTCATATCCATGGTTGGATTGCGCTCCAATAATTGGTAATTGGTTTTGTTGTTTAGTTGGCGGTATGCTTCTTCTAGATAGTCAGTTTTATTCAAAATCACGATGTTTCCACCCTTGCCTGCTGGCTTTATTTCAATAATTGGATTGGACTGGAGATTTTTTAGAGCAGTGCGTTCGTTCTTGGTTACATTTTCTCTGTTGTTAGTTGTATTTTTCATTGTCTCCAGTTCTGCCACTACCAGATCATGAAATACATCTATGCGATTGCCTGGGTGAAGGACAGGACAGAATTTTGATTTGTTCTTTAAGTTGGTCTTCGGATGTGCTCCTATCGTATGGCCCATTTGAGAAAGAATTTGGGTGTTGGTTAGATCAGTTTGCTCCACTTGATGAGATAGTTCAAACGCTGTTTGTAAGCTCGTTGCATCCGCAACTACAAAGGTTTCTGAAGGTTTGATTTGTGCACTAGTACTTGTTGTTGGCAGTTCTTCTCCTTGTTTATTCCGCGAGAAGAGTTTTTTTAGCTTCAGCTTTCGAACATATTTATAAATGTCAATTCTGGTTTCAACTTCATCATGGTGTTTGTCAGGGCAGAAAGTCAAACCCTTACTCAAAAGGGTCTCTTCTATAGTTGTCAATTTGTAGTCAGATAGGTTGATTATTAGCTTTTGATCCAGTTTGTTAGCCTTGTTTATTTTTTGAATGTCCTGTTGCGAAGAGGGTATCTTTGATTTGCGACCTCTCCGGGTTTTCCTCCTTGTGTAGGATTTGACACTTGACCCCGTCCGCCTCCTCTTGTTCTTGTGCTGCCACGTCCTCTTCCCCGTGTTGATCTTTGTGGAGCATTTCCAGCTCCTCTAAAAAAGTGAGCCTTTTGGGTGGTACTCTGATTTGTTCCCCATCACTCACTTCGGACTCGGTTTCACTGACAGTGTTGTCCTGTTGTACATTTGATGATCCAGTCTGATGTTGCAATTTTAGCGTTTCAAAGCGTTTAGCAAAGGTGAAGATGGTCCCATTTTCAAAGTCTGCTTCATCACGCTTGAACTTGCGTTCCTTTCTATCTTGTATTTCACTGTCATGTTTGTCAAGATTTTTGTCCATGTTTTGGCGTAAGTTTTTGATGATTTCTTCACTCTCTCCTTGAATTTGATCTATCATTTCTTGTATCTTGGTATGTAAGACTTCTAAATCTTTTCTAGCATGTTTCACGATAATAAGAATCATTCTGCGTGAACATTCCATATTGTTTTCTCCCCACTCTTCCAGCATTTCTGCGCTGGTGTCTGGGTGGTTGGGTAGAGTAAAGATGCGAAGCCCTCTTGGAACTAATCCTAGCTCCGTGTATTTGTCCAGGGTTATTATTTCCCAACTTTTGGAGATTTCTTTTCTTTGTAGTTTTTCTAATTGGTAAAAGAGTTGCTCGGTGGTTAATTTGACATTTATATTGGTGACATTTTTGACAGTTGTTGAACTGGATGCTGCGGCATTTTTGACGAATATGCTTTCTGCTTTCTCTAGCCGTTTCGCTGTACGTTGTTCCATTATAGTTTGAGGAGGTTTGGGTTTCAAGTGTAAGTTCAAATATTGTTGTAGTGCAATGTTAAATTTTGTGACCTGTTTGACACGTGGTTATTTTTTTATGGGGATCGGCACAAATTTGAGGTGTGCGATGTTGTGATTGATAACACCCAACACAGGAAGAAACTGTCAGATCGAGGTAAGCGAAGTCTGGTTCCCGTCCGGAAACAGTGACAGAAAGTATGCGCGTTTCAGTAGTCAGACGTCGCGCATTTTGTCATTCACTCGCTACAGCATTCCCACACGCTATGAGACACCACAATGTCTGATCCCGTCGTTTCACTTACCCGGGAGTCTCCCGTCGCTGGTGGTGCCCTCCGACACTTCCAGTCGGCGCTCAACCGGTGGAGTGACAAGTGGTTTCTTGCTAGCGTGTGGACAAATGAGATAATCGAGGGCCTGGGCACTCAGCCACGAAGTGAAATAAATGAACACTCAGTCCATAAATTACCCTCCCTACAATTTGCGCAAGCTGTAAAACAAATATCAATAATGCCATGGCGACTTGCCTTAAGCCATAGCGCAAATTACCAACATGAATAATAACGTCCACTCATGCCGCCAAAATGCCGCGATCCGGCTAGCAATAGCGCAGTGCAAGTGAAATTAATGCAACACAAACTACTGAACCCACAATGCATCTTAACAGCCAAGTGGAGTTTGCCAGTATAAATGATAAACACAAATGATGGACACGTGTTTGTAACCGTGATCAAGGACAGTCTGTCTGTCTGAAACGCGTAGGTGGGGAACCTACAGGAAATAAACTAACTAGTCTTACCATCGAGGTAGTGTGAGGCGTCTTCTTTTGAAGAATCTTTGCTATAACCATATATATATATATATATATATATATATATATATATATATATATATATATATATATTTTTTTTTTATTCTGTTAACTATATTCTATAAAATAGCAAATGCTAGAGTTCTACTCTGTTTTAAAAAAACACCGATTTAAGATGCAAATTAAAAAAGAAAATGATAAAATGACAAAAGATTTGCATTTTATTTGTCTATCCATTCATCTGAATGGTATGTATCTATATTACGCTTTATGAAAATTCTATTTCGTCCCAGCAGATTGCACAAATTGTAATAATGAGACATACTCTATTGCAGAAGTGTGAGAGATATTGAAGCATACCGCAGAATTTGGCACAATCTGCTCAGGAGACTCGCAGTACTAGAATAGCTGGGGCTTTGGAGGTCAGGATTGATTTGAATTGGCAGAGCTGTGTGGGAAAGCTTATACAACACGTACCCACACACTGCTGAGCTATAGCCAGCCATTCTTTGTATGCGCTGTAATATGGCATTTCACTTTCTTTAGGAAAGAATATTTTAAGGGGTCATTCAGCTGCATAACGATAGCACTGTGCTTGCGATACATTTTATTTTTCTTAACCTGATTGCGCTTATATATTAATGATGTCATAGGTGGACGTAGGGGGGCGGGGCGGGCGGAGAAAAGCAGTATGGGGCGTATCTTATCTTCAGATCTGCCTGTTTAAATGTGACAGAATGATTCTGAAAGGTTGACACGTGACCTAATTAGTTTGTCTTGTACTGAGCCTCCATTGTAAGTCGACCTACAAAGTATAACTTAGTATAATGTTTTTGCAAAATCGGTGCTGCCGATGGGTGTTTTTCTATGAATTTAAATGATTGAAACGCCATTGTTGCTCCAGCAATTAAAACCTGACATCTAGTCATTGTGTGATAGAGTTTGATCGCATGCATCTTTTCTTGGAATTTGACACAATACTGAACAATCCGACTACTACATTGCTTTCCCCTTTCGACCAAGAATATACATTTATTGTCCTAATGTATATGCTAACAGACACTAGCATACACACAGCTTTTCTATACCCACTCTGTCTTGATAAAAGACTTTGAGAAAGTATACACTTGCATATCATTTACTTTTAAAGCTTCTTTTCATACTTTCCCTTGCCAAGTGGCAAATCAGTGGCCATACACGGAAGGATTTTAATGTGGCATGTTTGCAATTTGCAAATTGCCTTACTATTTTTTGTGCTGTTTATTTTGTATAACTGTTTAAATCTTTTCGTTCAGCGCCTTATTCTATTGTCTGTCAGTTTAGGAGGTTGTATCTTCGTGCAATTGTCAAATCCCAACTTGATAATAAAAGTAACTATAAGGGGCTAATTTGTCATTAAGCGGAGAGGATACTCCTTTGCAGAGTTAATTGGCGTACCCTCTCCACCAGACCTACTTCGCCTCTGTCACTGACCTGGTCCTCTGACTAAGTATGGGTTGTGGAGGTTCGCATAAAGCTCCATACGTCCAATTTACAATTGCCAATGTTGCTTGTTTTTTAACTTATTTTGCTTTTAGTTGAGAGGTAAAAAAAAAAAGAATGACCCAAACACCGTGAGAGACAACTCCCCTGGTGTGGGAACCATTAGTTTTTGTATACAAATGCTCGGTTTGCAAATTTGTAAAAATATAAAGGTTTGACAAGCATTTACAAATTGAAAAGTAACTGCAGTAACTGCGGATCCTGCTAATATTTAGAGTTGTCCACCAGGTTGGCAGGCAACTGTACATTTGTTAAGGGGAGGAGCCTTGATATGGCAGAAGTAAAGTCTGCCATACCGACAGACTTACCTTAGTCAAACTCCAAATTGTCCCCATATTCTCAATTAAAGTGGTATTAAAAGACTATGCAATGATAAAGCAGTGCATAACACACTAGTCTTCTTTTGGTATGCCTGTGTAGCTTATAACTTAATATTTTTAAAACTGATAATAGATATTTTCCAGGGTCAACTTTTCTGTCTGAAATTAAGTTTTTGCCTTTCTAATGCCCTGGTTCAGTACGGCAGTACAATTGAATTTTTGGTTTGTGCCGTTGTATAACTCAGTATGCCCCTGCAGAAGGTGAATAGATATTTTCATTGCATAGACCTGCGAACAGGCCTAGTAATGTGTACATGTGCTTCTATAAAGATACAGAATTCAGCTGAGCTGCCTTTTGAATTAACAGCTCATGCATTTTTTCGAAAGGCCAGATGGTGGATGGTGGCTATGACGAAGGATGGTGTGCCATTCCAAGGGGAAATGCCCAGAAGGAAAGGGCTCGTCACCAGCTGACCTAAGCCAGAACACATCCAAGTGATTAGAGTTGGAACATCCGCGAGATCTGGCAGGTCAATGAGGGACCAGCTACTTGGCGAAGGGAGATGTGGCAAGAGCCAAAAGAATCTTGCAGCGCAGCCATCAATTCTATATACCGTTTTTGCTTGACAGGCAACCAGTGCAGCTAATTTAGTAGAGGAATAATATTCTAAAAAGTATACCGGCAATACATCTTTCAGTAGCATACCTCGAGATTTAGGCTTTCATTTTTCTTTTTAATGCAATCTTAACAGTTAGTTTATCTATGAAAGTAGTCTGCCTCATAATATTATATGTTGCATAGCGATAGCAACCTTTGTGATAATATTACAAATACTTCTCAATGGAGGTTGTTACCTCAGATGTTAAATAACACACAAATGGCAGCTGTAACATTTTACAAGATATTTCTTGTAATTTATGATCGCTAACCTATTTATAAAATTAGTTCTTGTTATATAAAGTACTGGATTGGACTCTTTCAGTACAATTTGTTGCGATAGTACCTACACTGGAGCCTCCTAAATATTGCTCTTCACAGTAGAGCATGAAAAGTGCTGACAGTAGTTAAAGATATTGTAGCTGTTCTTTATAGACCACTTTCTTATAGACTTGTGTGGGGGGCGACTGGAAATGAATGGACAATGGGATGAATTTACTGGCTAACTGATAAAGGTGAGCAACTGCTTTCAGATTATTGAGTCTGAATAAAGTGGACAAGAATTGTACAGTGGCAATGACACCTAGACATGGATGTCAATATATGAGTGATTCCTAGTTTGCTAGAAACAGGCATCTGGTTCATATAAAAGGGGAAATGGGGAAGATTTGAAGCTGGGGTTGCTCTTCAGGTGTAGTGACTCCCTATAAGGCATGTGTGGGATTGCAGCCAGAGACAGACACATGTATGAGTTAAGAAGATTTGTTTATTCAATCTTCTTTCAAGCCAAAGCAAAATTTAAACAAATTTTAAGTCCAGGCCAGTCCGTCTCGTTTCTTGGATCCTTGTCATCAGGAATTTGGCAGTAAGCTTCCAGTGGTTTGTCCTCCACTTCATGCAGGTTGAGGTCCGGTTACCGAATAAGGAACGAAAAAGAAATAAAATAACCGTCACTCTGGAATCTTTTATACCCGTGTGCTGAGGGGGAAGGAGTGAGGGAAGAGCACCCGAACCGTCACCAACGCCGTTTGAAATGTTAGTGTGGAAAAAACCAAAAAGAAAGAAAACAATACATTTGTTCTGGAGGTTTTAGGGATTTAGAGCTCTCCCCCTCCCCTGGGTTATGGCTGCTTGCGGGGGACCCCTTTTTAAACCAGCCCCGCACTCAAGAACGTACCTCTGGAAGCCACGCTCCTCTGTGAGCGTGGCTGGTGGTCTCGTGGTACCGGATTGGGTCCGGCTCCCGCTCTTGGTTCCTCCGTGGATGGCTACTCTGAAGCTTCACCGCCTCCTGCTCTTCGTGGCGCAACGGGACTTGGTCGGCTGTCTTCCTCCGGTTCTGCGATTCCTCTCCGACTCCTCCTGGTCTCATAGCTCCCGTGGTCCCAATATGCGACAACCTCCTTGGGTTCCGTATTGGCTAAAAAGACCGCTTCCTCGTCCTCTTGTACTCCACAGGTGCATGTGACACTGTCACGTGAGATGGCCGCTCCTCCCGGAAGTGAAAGGATGTCGAATTAAAGGGATCGCTGCAATTTTGGCTGAGCGTGTCCCATGGTGACTGTAAGAGAAGCACAGGAGAGACTTAAGGAGGTAATTGGTCATCCTCACCTTCACTTAACGTGTCCCGGGTGAGCGTCTTTTGACAGCGTGAACAATTAAGGAAAGTTGAGGAGGCACAAGTGCAACCTTGTCTCTGGGAAATCCAACGTTGCAAAGAAGGGGCTAGCAATGGTGGTCTTTTTAGATATAATATAACATGACATTAGCAAAGATGAAGACATTCTTATTTTATGCCACAGAAAATGCTAGATTTATTGAAGGGAGGAAAGACAATGGTGTAATTGAATGGGGTGAGGGGAAGTGTACAAAGGAATGTATGGTATTGTAATTGCATTTGCATGACCCTTTATACCATATTACGAGATGGCAAAGCACATTGGCTGTCAGCATATTACACCGTGGTGGAGTGCCTGAATAGTAGAGCTCTGTACTATGGGAAGCGCGTAGTGTTGTGCGTGAGCAACCAGAGTGGTGCACTTATTGTGTCTCGAGTGTAATGCTTTGCAATGTGATGGAAAGCTCAGATTACATTAGCTGACTGCTAAAAGTTTACTCTGCAGGTCTCATATAGGGCTTATGGTGATTACCAAATGATTTTCGAACTACTTTAGATGCTGAACACAGAAATTAGGACTTCCACTCTGTAAATTAGAGGGATCTAGAAAGGATAGAGATTCACTTTAGTGCCCCGTATTACATTGATCCATTAAATAAGTCAAACTGAAGAATGATGAGGGCGGGACGTGCAGGGTTGTGAAGTGGAGTGTAGGGTATGCTGAGTAGGGACTATATTGAAGTCCTCCAATATGCTAATCATACCACATTTATCTTTGGGTGTTGGTGTCTGTTCTTTCCAGTGTTGAGTGGTTTTGTTTTAGTAGATGAATGGTGATTGCTTGACAAAGGTAGGCACATCTTGTGGCTATGTATTTGGATTAGTATGCTATGGGTGTTTCACTTGCCCAGTGAACAGCAAGTCAGGAAGTTATGCTTTGTCATGCCTGTCATGATCCGGACTTCCAAGTGGCTATAAGACATGGGTAGCCTGGTACTCTGTGAAATGCGCAAAACGTTGGCATTTGTCATGCATATTGAGTTTGTCATGCTGTTTATTACTCAGCCATTACACCATTTGAAGACCGTTATAATGCAGTTTGTCATGCAGTCTGTGGTATAAATGTTATAGACCTTTAACCAGTCTGTCATGCAGTACTGTCATGGAGTATATGAAACTAAGTTATGCAGCCTGTCATGCAGGGGGTCATTAAGGTGAATGTGCATGCAGTTGTAATGTATTGCCTGCTGCCATGAAGGGACCATGCAGGTGCTCATGAAAGTGCTGTGCATGCATACACTTAACCCATTTGTCATTAGTGTTCTAGAATATGAATACCATATGAAGTGAACCCAGGAGTATCCAGGCAGCAGTTATGCTATCAAGAAATAGTATATAGAGTCTTCCCAGAAGCGACAGAGGAACAACCAATATCCAGATAACAACTTTTCCAAGGAGAGGTGGCGCGGCGGTGTGAACTGCTATGCCACTGCTCCGCCGAAGGTCACTGCTGCCTGCCAGATTACGACTTTTCAATAGTCTGGCAGGCAGGTGGCGTGGCAGTACCATGGCAGTGTCTATTTTAAAGGGACAGCACTACAAGGTTCCTGCATTGCATGGACTCAAAAGTACATGCCGTGCTATAAAGCCCCCTTTGTTTCCTCTTCTCCAGGATTTACATGGAGGAAGAACCTCCATTTATACCTTGGAGGAGAGGAAACTCATGATATGCTTGGCGGGACAGCTGCGGTCCTGTCAAGCATATTGCGGCCTCTGACCGCTGTTCCAACACCAGGGAACGGCAATTCCCTGACGGAACCGGCCGTCTGACTGCCCAACTCTTAATAGGGGGTCGGACCGCCGGTGCCTGGATCTGCCACCGCCGTGCCACAACAAGTCTCGTGGTCCTGGGATCACCAGACTCGTCATCGGGCTCTAAGAGGCCACACAGTGAATGCATTGTTGAACTCCTATGGAATTTTTATGTGGAATCTACCCAAGAGCAATAGAGGCCCTAACAGTGGCTGTATGGTTAAGCCACCAAGGAAAGACCACAGAGAGTTGGTGGAATGGTGTGTGTGATGTATAATTTGCTGTAGTGTTATTTGAAGGACTTGATGGGAAATTGTAGCTTCCCGTGGGTATGGTGGCTGTGAGGCTAGCCCAGGATAGTATTGTGTTAGCCTATTCTTGTGGAAGTGATATGTGAATCAAAGGAAGAAGGAATGGCTTCATTCACATATTTCAGGCAAGGGTAGGGGACACAGAAGATGCGATAAAATAGATTGGAATACTGGGCAGAGTTTCTGGTTCTAGGCTCTTTCCAGATCCTGCCAGGTCCAAGAGTAGTAACTTCAAAAATTGTCCTTAATCAGTCTGCCTTTTTGACTGGAAGGCCTGGGAGGAAAGAGTAAGAAAGAGTTGTGGTGGAGGTAGTGAGGTGGTAGGGGAGAAATAACTAATGATTACCTGCCAGACTCCCAAAGGGAAATGGTCCAGGCCCTGCATTTGAGGAAAGGATTAAGAGATTTGAAGAGGGGGTAGAGCAACCAGAGCACCTGGAATGAAATGTAAAAATACAACAAACCGCGTACTTATTGTTATGCTCAAACATAGGCAGTAGTAAACAACACAAAATGCCCAAACCACAGTTACTCAATACAATTTTTTGATATAGGGTAAGAAACACTTTATTATCGCTTCCCTGGACACCATTATTTTGTGTCAATCATTTTGTATTTTCTATAATTTGAAAAAATTGCTGACAGAAAAAAGACATTGATTGCAAATATTTACAAATATTTACAAGGCTGGACTAATGTTAGCAAACATTAAAGGCAAAGACTATTTACACATTTCGAAATCATTAGAACACACAATAGAATTGTCATTGTCTAACCCAGGGTGGTGTGGAGTGCAAAAAAACAATGGATTTGGGCCCAGATCTTTTGACTGGGGGAGTGTGTGACATTGATCCACATTCAGTCCATCACTTGTTGTTTTTGCACAACAGAGTGTGCCACTTTATTTAGTTAACTTTAGAAACACATTTGCCATGAAAGAGACTATTTCTCAGCCTTTTTTTTTAATAGAGTTTTATATAGCGCCAACTTGAGCCCCAATCGGGTATCTCAGCGCTTTACATAGCCCCAGTTGCGTTTTACATTAGGACACATTCATTTTTGTTAGGCATGGCTAGATTAAGTGATTTGCCCAGAATCACAGGATGTTTAGCGTCATTGCTGAGACTCGAACCCAGTTCTCCAGATTCAAGGTCCACCGCCCTAGCCGTTAGGCCAACTCCTCTCCCCTTGTAGGCCTTCTAAAGGTGGTCCTGCAACCAATTACTCTTGAGTTCTGACAGCCTGCATAATGCAGACATTTGGAAGATGCTAATCCAGATCTGCTTGCCTGTTAGAGATCACTGCAGCTTATCTGACCGATGACTACAGTGCGGACATTGCCCCATCTTGTATGTGACACCTAAACCATGTAAGGCTTTTTAGCCCACAGCACATTCCCTTTTGTTACTTATTTTTGATCATTTTTATAATTATGGTATTCATTGTCTTAGCATATGGATTGTTGTTTGCTTATAAATCAGAACTGACTGCAGAATAATTACATCACATCCTTAGATGTACTAACATTGTAGAGGTGGGATATGGAGAGGAAGTCATAGTAGAAATAAAATCCAAATGATATTGGTAATGCAAATCAAGTATACAGAAAGATTAGTAAAATTCTAAATAAATTACAAATTTGAACTTTGCATCTTATTCAATTAATAGATGGCCTCTCTGCACATGAATAGGAAACGTGGAAGAGGTTAGGCCCTCACCACAAATGGATGGTTCTCGAAGATTCCTGGCATGTGAAATATTTAGAAGTTTAAAGGATCGCTGATCCCGAACATTAACGTTGATGGATAAATACTCCTTGTCAGCCCATAAACCGAATGACAGACTCTTTTTTTTGTCTGAAAAAACCTTTATTGTGGACCAAAAAGAAGAATACATCTTAGCATACTACCTACAACTGCAATTGGGCCGGCAATGCAGCGTTTCAAATGTATTGGTGTCAGTTCAACAAGGGGTAGGGGAATACAACCCTTCCGGACTGGCCGCGTTGGTTGGATTATTAAGCTGTCAAGACAGTGGTACCATTGGTAATATATTGCATCAAACAATAACAGTCAACAGGACCATAAACAGTGAATGGTACTACTACTGCACTGTGATCTAGAAGGGTATAGTTAAGGTGACGAGGTATCCCAGGGACTAAAGTATGAGTTAGTATCATGTTTTGTCCCTTGATCTCCAATGTGTGATTTGTGTGGACCTAGGTAAGAGACTCTACCAGGGGGGTAGTGATTGCTTATAGTGAGGCCTCCGCTTCGGTATCAGTGCCATGCTCCAACAAATATGTTTGCAAAGGGCCCCAGATGTCCCTCGTACGTGATGAGGGGGGTTGAAGCTCTGCATATATATGTAGTTGCTCTTGACAATAAATGAGATCTTGGAGCCAGTCCCTAAATTTCGGCGCTCTTCCTCTACCCCATTTACAAGGGATTCGTCTTTTAGCGAGAAGCAGCGCCAGGGAGGTATACTTGCGCATTTTGGCGGTAATTGGTTCAGTGTATCCTAGCAGGGCAGTTAGGGGATCTATAGGGATGTGTAGACCTGTCATGAGGTCAAGTGCGGCAAATATCTCTGCCCAGTAGCGCTGTATAGGTGTACAGTCCCAGGCCAAGTGTTTAAAGTTGGCTCCTTTCCTACCGCATCGGTCACCGTGATTATCATCATTCCGAATCTTCAGTCGGAACATCTGCGCTGGTGTATAATACAGGTGGTGGACATACTTGTAATGTATAATTCTGAACCTACTGCTGGCAGAAATGTCTCCTGTCTGCCTGCAGCAGTACGTCCATTGTTCCTCAGTAAGGGGGTGTCCCGGTTCCTCGATCCCATCTGCTACGCGCCAATGGGGGATCATATCCTCTGTCGGCCTGTACAGTGCGGTATAGTAGCGAAATCACATGTGCAGGAGCCTCTTGTTGCAGTAATATGTGTAATGGAAGAATAACTGAGGGTTCAAGGGGGAAGGTGAGTGTAGCATTTTTCACATCCTGACGGAGTCTAATGTAATAGAAGCGTTCCAAAGGAGTGAGGTGCAACTCCTTAAAGAATTCCTCGCTGTTACTGAATTTTCCACCTGGGTAAAGTTGTCCCCAGGAGTGGCTAGAGAGCTTGCGGAAGAGCCGGTGGCAGCCGTCCTCCCACGTAACCGGGATATCCATTTGTCCGGTGAGCGGCATGAGCGGAGAGTACATTAGCGGGCATTGAGTAGCCTTGGCAAGGTCCTGCCATGCACCAACAATCCACTGGACGGTGGTAGACGCGAGGTGCCGCGGGACTCCGGGGATACTAAGATAGGCAGTACTTGGGGAAGGGGTCATGTAGCCATCTTCTATCGCTAGATGAGGCATAAGGGGGGGGGGGGCTTCATCCAGTATGCAGCGTATTGTGCTTGTGCACAGCTGAGGTACAGTTCTACATCCGGTACAGAAAATCCGCCCGCACAGAAGGGACGAGTAAGTATTTCCCATTTTAGCCTGGCTTGCTTTCCTCCTCATATAAGTCGTATGAGTTGAGTCCTAATCGCAGAAAAAAAGTGACGGGTAGGGGCATAGGGAACATTTACAAAGAAATACAAAATTTTGGGTAGTATGACAATTTTGATTAAGGCTGCTTTACCAGCCATTGATAGGGGCATCGCAATCAATCCCGTAATTTTATCGGTAACGGAGTCTAACGCGCGCCCATAGTTAGCTCTCATGAGCTCTTCGCGATTGCGAGAGACATTTATTCATAAATAGGTGAGGGTGTTGTCGCACCAGGTAAGGGGAAAATCTGGTTTGAATTTTGTGGTAGCGTTAGTTAAAGGATATATCTGGGATTTCCTCCAGTTAATGTTGACTCCTGATAGCTGTCCAAAGGGAATAAATAACCGCAATATGGGATTTGGACTTATTTCTGGATGACGCAGGTGTAGAGTGAGATCATCAGCGTATAGAGAGATCAGTATCTGCCCCTCTGGATAAATAATAGCGTGATCCCGTTAGTGTTGTTGAATTTTTGCGGCAAGGGGTTCAATGGCCAGGGTAAAAAGAAGAGGGGAGAGTGGACATTCCTGCCTTGTACCCCTGGCCAAGGGGAAAGAGGGAGGCTGCTTACTATTTACCATCACGGTGGCACAGAGTCCAGTATATATAGTAGATTAATCCAGGCCAGGAATGGGGGTGGAAATCCCATGCGCACCAAAACAAAGGAAAGATAGTCCCTCTCCAAGAAGTCAAATGCCTTGGTGGCATCGAGCAATATGGCAGCCACATCTTCTCCAGGGTCTATGTCATGGAGTAGCGCGAACAAAGTGCGCAGTTTGTGGGTTGTACTCCTAGTCGGGACAAAGCCTGAATGATTCGGGAGTACCAGCGCCCGCCTGAGAGGACTGATCTGGTTTGCAAATAATTTGGCAAAGATTTTAACATCTACATTAGTGATATAGATGGGCCTATACGAATCCAATTGTGTGGGTGGTTTACCTGGCTTAGGCAGGGAGTGAGCGCATTGCCGGTCTCTTGCCTCCTCGAACACGTGCCTTAGTATCAGGAACTCTCTCTGACCATTGCCCAACCCCGCTATGGCAGTGTCCTCGAAAAATGAGTTGAAATCTTCCGGGGTTTGACGGTGAGTAGCGTGCAGTGTCTTATAAAATCATTTAGATGCTGCGAGTATAGCCAAAGAATTTTTGTGTGTTAGGCAGTCCTCATCTTCGATTTCTAAAACGGTGTTGGTGAAGCGTGGGGGTCGGATGGAGGAAGCCAGCGCCCGTCCCGGTCTCTCTCCCTCGCCACAGCGGTGAGCCTTATGGTATTTTCCCCTAAATTTACATTCACGCTTGGCAGTGTCTTGGTAATCTGTAAGCAGAGTACGTAACTGCGCCTGCAGTTGTGGAGAAGGTGTGCTTTGGATAGCCAACTCAGTCCGTTTTAGATCTAATTCTAATTTGTGGAGCGTGTTGCGAATATCTTTTAGCACCCCCCCCCCCACTCTTCGCTAAACACACACCTCGTATGGTAACTTTAAAAGCCTCCCAAATTGTAGGGTATTGGGGGACGGAGCCATTGTTACGGAGAAAGAAATCTGATATCTCTTGCTCGATTTCGTCTTTAAATACAGGGTCTAATAGCGACTTAGAGTTGAGGCGCCATGAGAGGTAAGGGGGTTCCTCCTGTGGTGGGGTGAGAGTCAACAGTACAGGAGAGTGGTCTGAGTATGTACGGGGCAGATGAGAAGTGTGCGATGTCCATGTTGCCAGTCCCTTATCGATTAGCCAATAGTCTATTCGCGACCAGGATGCATGGGCAGAAGAGTAGCAAGATCCCTGACGCGTCAGTGGGTGATGGATTCTCCAAGGGTCCGCGAGGTCGTTTCCATCCACTATGTGTTTTAGGGCTATTTGCGCGGTTGTGTAATGGTGTGGTTGTGGGTGCGACCTGTCCAGGCTTGGGTCAATTGTAACGTTAAAATCGCCACACCATATTAAGTGTGTAGTGCCCACATCTTGTATTTTTCCCCACAGGACCCGAAAGAACTCCGGGTGGTCCGTGTTCGGCCCATAACAGGATACCAACGTGACGGATTGTGCGGATAGTCTCCCCCACAAAATGTTGTAGCGGCCTTGCAGGTCTGCATAGGAGCCGATGTGAGTGTATGGGAGTGTATGTTTCACCAGTACCATAGTGCCCCGGGCATATGAGGAGTAACAAGAAAAACTTCTGTGGCTTGCCCAGCGTGTTGCGAAAGTGGGGGGTGAGCCTGGAGATAGGTGTGTCTCCTGCAACATAGCACAGTGGACATTATGGTGGTCGAGATATGCTAGGATATGACGACGTTTATGGGGATTACATAGGCCTCATACATTCCATGTCAGGAAGTTATACTGGAGTGTTCTGGGGTGGGACTTCGTCATACGTGTAAGCTAAAAATTGTAGTAACTCATAGTGTGTGTGTGTGAGGAGCTCATCATCAGGTGTGCTCGTGACAGTGCAGTACCAAAAAAAGGCGTGATAACCAAACCCTGATTTCCCCCCGCTCCCACCAAAGCAACCCCAAACTGCTGTGCCATATTCCTCCCCCCTCCCTGACATTCCCGCAATACCTAGTCCCAACTGGGGACGTCGAGATAACATTTCAACCATGTTACAAAGTTCAAGATTTAGGGTTCACCTAGTGGGCAGCGGCCAGAGGGCGACCAGGTGCTCCTCGCATTGGCGAGGGTGTTCCTCGCATTGGCGAGGGTGTTCGGGTATGGGTTCGTAGTTCTATCTTGGCACGTAGAACAGTGCGTCCTACCGACTAGTACATGTCTATCCTTGAAGGGGGGGATAAAATATATAAGGTGACATGAGCTCGTAGGGCCAGTCCCAGGATATATAAAAATAGTTAAGGTGCTAAGAATTGTCCTTTCAATTTTTCTGCGCCTCAGCTGTCCGTGAATATTCTTGCACCCCATCAAAGAGGGAGGTGCGAGTGCTGCCCGCACGGAAGTAGAGCAACGATTGTCTCTACTAGGATCATGATATACTATCAGATGAGTACTTTCTATTCGGATAGAGATTCAGTGGCACACAACGATAAGTCCACCATTCATGGATGGGGGCATAAAGGCGTGGGCCCCTGGCCCTCGTAGGTGCGGAGGCGCTACAGAACCAGCGGGCAGGTGCGGTATATATAGTAGTGGCATCGGTGGTCATGTGGGATGATGTTACTCACTGTCTGGTGCTCCTCCATTGTTCTCTTCTTGGCGTGCCAGAGATGGGCGGTCCTCAGGCTGCTTGGGTAGCGTCTCGATGAAGTTCTGGGCGTGCTGCGGATTGGTGAAGAAATGTTGTTTACCTTGGGATGTGACCTTCAGGCGGGACGGGAAAAGCACGGCTTTCGGAATGTTGAGCTGTTGAAGTTTCTTTTTAACTTGGAGAAATTTACGTCTCTGTTCTTGTACGGCCTTGGTAAAATCCGGATATATGGAGATGTCCATTCCTTCATACTTGAGGCATCCTTTCTCCCTTGATAGCCGGACCGCTGTATCCCTGTCGCGGTAGTTCAACATTTTGGCTATTATGGGACATGGTGGGGCCCAAGGGGGAGGTTGGGCCGCCAGCGATCGGTGCGCCCTCTCCACCACGAGGACTGATGAGAATTCCTCTCTGCCAAATAGTGCTATCAGCAACTGTTCCACGTAAGACTCCATCTTCCCAGTGGCCGTCGACTCCGGCACCCCAAGTATGCGAAGGTTGTTTCTCCGCGAGCGCGATTCCAACTCCTCTTTTTTAGCGGCTATCACTGTCAATACTTTGTCCATCTCGGTTGTACGACTATTAGTAGCAGTGCACGTGTCCTCGAAGTCCGAGATTCTTCTCTCTGCTTCAGTTAAGCGGTCCTTGTGTTTTTCCACTCTGTGTGTCAGACCGTCCATCCTGGCAGACATGGAGTTCATTTTGGATTCTATGGACGTTAGGCTCGATTGCATTACAAGTAGTAGTTCTTTCAGGTTCGCAGTCGATGTGGTTGGGGCCTCAGCATTATCTTCGTCCAGCTCAGTCTGTGAGCTGGGGGGTTTTCGGGTGTCAAAAGTGAGCTTCAATTGCCTTCAGTCTGGCTTCCCCATGATGGCGGCTCAGCGAGAGGATCAGCAATGCAGTGGGGTCCTGTTTCCCCTCCTGTGTGATGGCTGTCTCCAAGTCCCGATTGGAAATGGGGATGTTACGTACTCGGGTCCCTGGGAACGCAGGTTAGTGCCCTACCGTCGCAGGAGGAAGGATGATCAGCTGTATGCTCACTTCTGCAGCCGTCTGAGCTCAGGTGATATTGTCCTCTGCAAGGTTAGATGCCGGATCTGGAGGCCCTGTCTGGTGCCAATAAGGCCAATAATGGTGATGTTGTGGTTTAGTTCATTCAGCCATCGCACTCACAATTGCTGGGTACTGGACGCAAGGGACAGCAGGGGCCCGGTGGCGCAAAGCCGTCTACAACTGGATCCCGCTGTACCAGGCCGCAGTGGGGCGAAGGAGGCACTCCAGGAGGCTAAAATGTGCCTGCTCGGGGATCTGGAGTTCTCCCCACACTGGCCTCCAGCTCTCGGCGGCCCACTCAGCTTCTTTAATGGCATGCACCGCAGCAGGGAGCAGAGGCGACGAGAGCCCCACTGGAGGAATCAGCCAATCCTCCTAACAGGCAGAGTATGCAGCTCTAGAGCGCCGGGGCCGTCAGCGAGGCCTGGGCGCCTTCCTCCGCACGTCTGTTCCTCCCGTTTCTGGCCGTTGCACGGGGGAGCATCAGGCAGCCAGTCCCGCCTGCCACTCACAGGGGTCCCCGAGGGAGGCCAAGCCCCTTGATGTTTATTTCGCCGCACCGGGTATCGCCCACAGCGGCACTTACCCCGGGTCCGCGACGAGCGCTCCTCTTGTTTCACTGCCCGCAGCAGCCTCAGGGTCCATAGCAGAGCCTGCCCGATCTGCCGGCGCCCCTCCCAGCAGCGTCCTGCGTGAGCCCGGGAAAGCAGCCGAGGGGCCCTTAGGGCAGGCTAAGATTCAGCAACAGGGAGGCGAGGCACCCCGCAGAGCCCCCGCCTGGATGTTCTCAGCGACGACTCCGCAGCAGATCCCCAACTCCGGCAGAAGTCTCCAGCATTGCCGCCCTCAGTTCAGAGGGCTCTCTCCTCCGCCATCTTGGGAAGTGCGGTCACGGAGGCCAGGCATCAAACGGCAAAGGCTGCGAGGTAGGAATCTCGTCTTTCTCGTGTTCTAATCGCCTCTCTGCATTTTCAGTACGTTAAGGGCGATTTCTGGGGTATTATGTGGCCTGGATGGCAAGGATGATAAGAGGATTGCAGCCCGAACGGCAAGAGCCTCACACTAGTGCGGCCATCTTGCTTGGCGCCCTCTAGCACCCTCCCAACCGCATGATAGACTTACTTGTTACTTCTCCAACAAATTTGCCTTGCAAAAATAGTCAATTATAAGCATGATAAATCTTTTTTTACCCCCAAAAGCATCCTTGATACCCATTATGTCCATTGCTAGTGTTACCTATGGCTTCATTGAATGTTGTACTTGCTGGAGTGGTCGGGTACACATTTTATGTATTTTGTTTCCATTGGAGTACATGGGGGAATTATTTCACCATGGAGCGCCCTGAAGGAATACCAGCAGCGCACAAGAGACACCAAACGGACCTTCATAAGAAACAAAGTCCAGACCAACGCGACCAACACCAAGGAAATTATAAACATCATACAGTAGTTAGCAAAACCCCCCAGCGAAGCCACGGACGTCACACCTTTCCAGGAACTCTGCAACAAGCTCATCTCATACTTCCATCTGAAGATCAAGGCCCTCTACGACAATTTCGGCAAACAGATGCTGGAAATCACACACCCCTGCTCCCCAATGCCCCCGCCCCCAAAAGCCAACCATCATGACCTGGAATCCCGCCACCGTCTAACACATCACCACAGCTATGAAGAAAACCCACTCAGGAGCCCCAACGGACCCCTGCCAACCACACATATTCCACAGTGTCACCATCGCCATCGCACCCGAACTTGGATTGACCATCAACGCCTCCTTCATGTCCTGCATCTTCCCAGACGACTGGAAGTGGGCGGAGATTAAACCCCTCCTCAAGAAACCCACAGCTGACCCAACTGACCTGAAAAACTACCGGCCCATCTCTCTTCTCCCTTTCACATACAAAATCACAGAGAGACTCGTGAACGACCAGCTGACCACCTTCATTGAAGAGAACTCCATCCTAGGCGCCTCCCAGTCTGGATTCCGCAGCAACCACAGCACAGAGACCGCCCTCCTCGCCGCCACCGACGACATCTGCATGCTACTCGACCAGGGGGACACCGCGGCGCTCATCCTTCTAGACCTCTCCTCAGCATTAAACACCGTTTCCCCATCGCACTCTCGCAGCCAGACTTCATGAGGCAGGGATACAAGGAGCCGCCCTCGACTGGATCCAATACTTTCTCTCCGGCAGAACCCAGAGGCTTCCTCCCTTCCTCTCCGAACCCACCGATATCAACTGTGCAGTACCCCAAGGATCATCGCTCAGCCCCACGCTCTTAAACATTTACATGGCCCCCCTCGCCACCATCGTGAGACAGCATGGGCTCAGCAATGTATCCTACACTGACGACATCCAGCTCATCCTCTCACTCACAAAGAACCCTGAAGACACCAGACTCTGTTTCCAGGAAGGAATGAAGAACATGGCAGCCTAGCCTGGATGAAAGACAGTTGTTTGAAGCTTACTCTGAGAAGACCGAGGTCCTCATCCTTGGACCCCACACCTCCGCTTGGGTGGCCCTCCCCCCTCGGGAACCCACCCACTCCTACAGACCACGCACCAAACTTCGGCATCATCCTTGACTCCTCCCTCTCCATGAAACACCAGATCAACGTCGTCGCTTCCACCAGTTTCAACTGCGTGCGCATCGTCCTCAAGACTTTGAAATGGATCCCCCCGACTGCAGAAAGACCGTCACCCACGCGCTCATAACCAGCAGACTGGCCTACGGCAACGCCCTATACGCCGGAATCAGCAGAGCTCTACTACACAAACTCCAGACCATCCAGAACGCCACTGCCAGACTCGTCCTTGGGACTCTGCGCCACAAACACATGACCCAACACGTACGAGACCTCCACTGGCTCCCCGACGAGAAGAAGGTCACCTTCAAACTCCTCACCCATGCCTACAAATCCCTCAACAACATCGGACTCATACCTCAACGGGAGAGTATCCTTTCATGTACCCAAGAGGAACCACTAATCCGCCGACCTCGCCCTGGCAGAAGTCCTCCGCATCCGCAGAAACAGAACAGGTGGGAGAGCCTTCTCCTACATTGCAGCCAAGACCTGGAACAAGCTCCCCGTGAACATCAGACGCTACCCAACCCTGCACACGTTCAGGAAGGGCCTCAAGACCTGGCTCTTTGACTGATCCAGAGCTGCCACCCTGCCCCTCCTAGCGCCTTCCAGACCCTCAGAGGTGAGTAGTGCGCTTTATAAACCCCGATGATTGATTGATCTCTGTGTCCATCCCAGGCCACAAAAACAGTTCTCCAATCCTTTTGTTTTGTCTTGTTTTGCCCTAGATGGTCATCGTGGGCAGATTCTATCACTCTACTTCTCAGGCACACTGGGGTTATTCATTTACAACCCTTTCTTAACCTCCATTCATCTTCAATCAGCTTATTCTCGATTCAAGTAAATCTTTCTCAACCATTTAGTTGTAATGGCCAACCTTCTTTAATCCATCTACTTAGGGAGTTCCTTCCACATCATCATTGACAGTTTGCATCCACTTTTCTCCGGTATGCATTCTGTAGCTATACGTTCAATATCTGCCACCCTCCCATAATCTTGTATGGCACTTGTTACTACAAAAACCTTCTTCAATCTTAATTCTTGGCAAGGCATTAACAAATTCAAACTTATAGCTAGCTATACATTGCATGGTAAAATTAAATTCTTCTAAGTTCGCTAACCACCTAGCAATCCTTGGACACTATACCAGACTCTTTAGTTGATAACAACAGAATCACAGACTTTTGATCAGTTTGTATTGTTATGTTATAATGTTATGTTATACCCATTTATATTGTGCACAAATCAACCCCTGAGAGGTATCGCTGCGCAGGAGCCTTCTGGCACCATGCCGCTGTCTCCACAAAAACTATCCCTACAACAGTTCAGTTTTAAGTGATTTCCTAAATTTGAGGTGATCCCTACAGAAATGTAAATGAACAGGGAGGGCATTCCAGTAAAGAGGAGCTAGATAGGCGATCTCTCTGACTCCTGAGTGAGACTTTTTAATCCAAGGGATTACCAGCAGCCTTTTTCCCTGGGAACAAAGAACCTTTTCAGGATTGTACAGGGTAATCCACGAGGACAAGTATTCGGGGCCCTTCCTCATTAGAGCTTTGTGAGTCATACAGCAGATCTTAAGGACAATCCTCTTACGAACAGGTAACCAATGTAAAGATTGTAAAAGAGGAGTAGGTGAGGACTTCGCAGACCCATTGCAGATAAGGCGGGCTACTCTGTTTTGCACCACCTTTAGTTTTGTCACCAAGGATTCATTAATAGAAGCAAGTAAAGCATTGCCACAATCCAAACGACTCACAACTAAGGTTTGAACAATGTTTTTCCTAGTTGACAAAGTTAGAAGCAGTCAGTCCCGCCTTAATGCATATAACATTTGAAAACCAAGTCCCGCAGATTTTCTGACCTGGGCTTCCATGGACAGGGACTGGTCCAGGAACACTGAAAGGTTTTTAACAACCATTTTAGGAGGTTGGAGCAATGCCAAGTTCTTCCAGCCACCAGTTTGAGGCCCATAGGTCTGCTGCTTTTCCAAATACCATGATCTCAGTTTATCCCACATTCAGTTGAAGACAATTCTCTCTCATCCATCCTGCCAAGGCTTTCAGACCATCTGTAAAACGTTCTTTACATATATCTTATTAATGTTATACCCCATACAGGAATTCTAGAGTGTCTCATAGCCCAGAATACAGCTAATGATACTCTCTCAATAACTGTATGTTGTTCTTCAGTGGTTTACAATGTATACGAGGCATATGTGATAACTTCTTCTCGATCGGGAACATGACTCAGAAGAATTCCTGACCCAAAGACACTGAAGTCTGAAGTTATCATGGTTTTGTTGGCTGAATTAAAGCACCCCACTGGTGGCTTTATAGTAGTCTCTCATTTTATGCCTACAACTTTATGTTTATACGTTTAAACTTTCTTGTTTTTATTTTTTAACATTTCTCTCTAATCTTTGGTTTTGTCGGAAAATGTTTAACAAACAAAATAAAATTCTACTGCACCCAAAAATGATCTCCTTTTATCTTTGTTTTCTAGTACTAATTGAATAATTATATTGTCCACCATTTATAGTTTTTTTACATTCAGCATCAATTGTATGTCACTTTTCCTACTTTAAATTTAAATATTTCTACTTCCACTGCTGAACCATTTGAATATAAAATATCTAGTACCTTTTTCAATATATTGTCATTTTCATCTTCAAAAATCAAAGTATTTTCCTTGAACCGGCAAACTTTATGTACATTTTCAAATAATTTTTGCTTTCATTTGTGAAACACGCAGATGCCAAGCCACATGGCATGCATTTATACGGAAAGGCTCATAAAGGTGTCTAGATGTTATGGTTAAGGGCATAATTCTGTCTTATGATATGTTGAAATCTTTTGTAGCAATTCATTTTCTTTTCCCAGTTGTTGCCAGCATTTAATTTATTTTGGGGAGTGGATGCATGTCTTTTCAAATGGCATTATTAAGGTCACGTAGATGTACACATACCCTCGCAGTATGATCTAGTTTTTGTACTACGACTATGGGAGGCAACCGATCAAATTGTTCAGTTTCTTCAATTGTTCACTATGTAGAAGCTTTTGCAATTTTACCTTAACAATATTTCTTGGAGCCAAAGATAACTTTCTGACTTTGTATATCTTTGTTTGGGCACCTTCTTGAAACTTTTTTTGTTTTTTGAACCCTTTAAGTTTTCCTAATGTATCTGTGAAGACCTCTTTATAACACTGAATAATACAATCTATTTCTATTAGGGGCTTCACTAATACAAGTTTCTCTTGTGCACCTGGCTGAAGTGGCGTGCCCAGTGAAGCTTGGTGGATTAATTCCAACAAGGATGCTCTTTTCTGTGCCACATAAACTTTACCCCTGGTTTTCTTGTCCTTTTGTCAGCAATAAAGAAGCCTAATAAATCAACACATTCTTCAACTCAACCTTTAAATGTTGTATCTTCTTTAACTATACATTTGGGTTCTAAATCCCAGTATTTGTTAAAATCTTATATCGAGATTATGGTATACCGAGCCCCTGAATTTATCAGCAATGGAAGACCTGTACCAGCAATTTCAGATCTGCACTTGGGTTCTTTTATTTCTTCCGTCTTTATTTGTCATGGTCAGCTATGATCATAAGCTAATCTTCTGTAACCTCAGTCTGATCACGTTCTTCAACCAGACTGAGTTCATAGGATGCATCATTTTGTGTCGTAATGTTGATTATGGTTGCATCGCCTAATGTACTTACTGAATTATAAACGTATTACTTATTCCCATGCTCCTGCACATTGCTTCTGCACATACAACCAAACTTATTGCATTCAACGTATGTTACATTTCTGGCCGGACATGACTTGTCAATACATTCTCCCACATATAATGCAACCATTCATAAATTACATTTTAGATTTCTTTTTTTAATCAATGTTTCATTTTCCCATCCATGGCTTAGATTGTACAGTACCAAGTAGTTCTCATGTTTCTTTACTCTCTTACACTTTCTATAGTTATTATGCTAGTTTGTTTGTTGTCATTCATTACTTATACACACTTTTCTGCTAATTCTTAATTTCTTGCTATGTCAAAAGCCTCTAACAATGTAGGGTTCCAAGCGCTCCATATTTTTAATAGTTCTTTTTGATACATGCATCTTCATCTGATCACATATGTATTCATCGTTATTACCAGTGAATGTACAATAACCATCAGAGCCCTTGAAGTTATAACATGGTTGTTGTCACTGCAGTCTTACTTACCAATATAATTAATAAAATTGCTTTGAAAGTGTTCGCTGTTTTCTTTTTAATGCTGGGTATCAAGTTTAATGAGAATGAATAGCATATTGGTGGAAGTGTTCTTTAAAAAAAATAACAAACATAACTATTTAAAGTAGTCACTGTTGCCATGGATTGCAAGATTTACTGGTCATACTTTGTTCGACGTGACATCTATTTGTGTGTTTTACATACTTGTCTTGGTCATGATTGATATTAGGACTTCTGTTGTCTGGTAGGCAAGCACCAATGAGGCACGTTTAACTTCTTGATTAGTTTTCTTGGATCTGTGGAGTTACAGCATTCCTTACTAACACCTGCAGTCACATGCATAAAAGTGTGACGTCTGTGCTACTCACCCGATGATGTGTGCTGGGATAGCAAGAGAATGTAGGGTAGCACTGTTCAAACTAAATGCGCACCTAAATGAAAAATATCTAAGTTAATAGTTTTATGTATGGAATTCTTCTAAAGTACATGTCCACCGCTAACCATCGCTAGGATATGCTGAAATCTTCTCGATGCAAAGTTTTATCCATGTTCGCTGCCACCAGCAATTGCAGAGACCTATATAGAGAAGACAATTTTCAATGTCTACTTAGCTGGTTGTGGTGCAAGCAACTCACACAAAATATATCAGCGTCATTAGTGAATTCAAGAAGTGGCAACAATGTAAAGGGACTGACAGTAATAGCCTTTTCCAGGCAGCTGATAATGGGGTTCTATTCTGGGGAACAAATCGTCACCAGTTTGTTGTGTTCTGAACCTCCTCTAATAGCACAGAATCTACAAGAGCATCTGTGTGCTTAACGGGAGTTTATCCAAATGCTCCCCAGTTCACACTGTCAAGTACTCTAAACATAACATCAGGTAACAGTGGTGACATAATACCATTCAAAGTCTGAGACATCCAGGAATCCATAAAGAGATCAAGGAAAACAACATAGATATTGCCTTTCTGCAGGAACAAATCTCAAAGTGATTTTATTTTTCAGTTACATTTGGAGAGTGATTACTGCTGTTCAGCTAAATCTCATGAGTCGCTTCACTCTGTGCTGTCCACACTGACACAAACTTGACATATTTACTTTTCAATACTCTTAAAATCTGTCTGTTTAATCAATAACCTATGGTTTATCAATAAGGACTAGCTAGAGATGTGAGACTCAGTTATGTACGTTTGACTGGTAAACCATTGGATTTATTTATAACGCCCTCACCCACCAACGCCAGAATTACTGCGGAGCTGGTATGATTGCTGAGTGTGCAGTGTAGTGAGTGAGAATGTGAAGATTTAAAGCTATACAGTGGGTCCCAGTACCCGAGGGTCAGATATTTAAACTTTATTTACTGGGCCCCTGTTAGCAGATAAAATTCTGGCGTTGAAGCACACCCGGGACACGCTAGGTGTATCTGTGGTGGGCCCGATGATGAAGCATGCCACCAACTAGGTTGGTGGGTGAGGGCTTTATAAATAAATCCAATGGTTTACCAGTCAAACATACATAACTGAGTCTCACATCTCTAGCTAGTCCTTATTGATAAACCATATATAAACTGGGGATCCGGACTAGCTTACCTAGTCCTTACTCTCTCCTTTGATCAGGCATAATCAATAACCTAGCCATCCGGTATTCCAATCATGTGCTTTGTCTGTTATTTTTGAATGAGTGTTTACAGAGGGCTACACCGCTTACCTGATGCAACTATCTTTTAAAACCGAATTGAAACCTATTAGGGCAACATCTGAATTGTCCATGTTGTCATACAGTCTTATTACTTACCCCAAAAACAGAACTTGAGTCACTCAATGTTTCGGCAACTGCCATCGCCCTCCTCAAACAATATTTATTTCTTAGGGAGGGAAATCCACGCTTACACCTATGTTCTGATTTTATAGGAGTAGATCATACAGAATAAATGTATCGGAGAGGAAAAGGGATGTTGTTCTGCATATTGCATTTGGAGAATCCTACACAGGGAATCTCTTTTTAAGTATCTGATTTCCGAAACCCAAGACCCAAAGGAAAAAGCCACTGAACCACAGTAATGTGCTGTGCATCAATACTACAAAGCACAAACATTGGATGCCTTTCGATGTTTGATCTAGCAGTTGTCGCCAGTTATTTTTTTTCCCAACAACGACCCGTATTTTCAAACTGTGTTTGGACCTTGACTAGCAATCCAAATCGGAAATAGCAGAAGCTATTCCATTTCATCAATGAACTTGCCAATTAGCCATCAAGTGCCTCCATCTGTGAAAATGTTTAATCAGATGGGATAATTGGAAGAATTCCAGATCAGTATCATCAATGGCATTTGGAAACCTTTCCCTTAGCCTAGTATGCTTTTAAACATTGCACCATTGTAATACTATTGAACTATTTCTTATTTTAATGCTTATACACGCCATACTTTATGAAGCATAGTGATAATATTTATGAAGTCTGTGCCATTAACAAGACCCGAATGACCAGCTAGTGATATGAATGTCCTGTTTTATCTTCTGTTAGAGGACTGTTTTATGAACTTTGAACACATGGCATGTCTTGAAATTCCATCAGTTGTTAGACTTGTATTTTTTATTTCCCACAGTCTTTCGATGATGTCAGTGTTTGTGGACATATTTCGTAGTGTGAAGTAACTATCATTCAGTTTCTTCTAGGTGAAGCTTGATGCACAAGCACTTTATCTTTATGCCATCACCTCCCTATTGGCCTCAGTCCAGATTCCAGTCTATATGTTTTAACCTAGAAGACTGCTGTTTTGTTTCCCAAAACTCAATATCAAAACCATGTTTTTTACTTTACTTCAACATGTATTGATTTTGCTCTACTGAAAATGAAAACAAATCTGTGAACCAGTTTACAGCCAGTATTGAGGATGGAAGTTTGAAAACTGGGTATATTTTTCTAATTTCTGATTGAAAGGTTAAAATGTTATTTCATGGCGCAATGCAAAGGTTCGAAATGTAAGAACAAGGGAAACCCTACTCACAAGGAACCAGGGCAGTACGTTTATATAGAAAAACAGTGGTTCCTATGGCATACGGTATAGTATAACTTAATACTTATAACATGCTCAATGGCAATGAAAACATTGGAGAAGCGGTGGCAGGAGAAAGAGAGACGCACACTTGTACCATGAAGGATATTGCCATATATTTAAGAATTGATATTGAAAAGTACATATAAAATACTTGCGACATACAAATGTTGTACAAAGTGCAGTGTATCCCAAGTGAATATTAAAACAAACCAAAAAAGTGTATAACAAGGTGAACTATACAGGTTTCAACTGTGAATATTTACAGAGAACAGGAAACTAGACTCTAAACCAAATATATCAACAAATGATTAGCCAGCTGCTATAAAATTATAGAAACTGTGTTGGTCTGATTTGTTTCCTAGGGCGTCTTAGGAAACAAATCAGACCAACACAGTTTCTATAATTTTATAGCAGCTGGCTAATCATTTATACACTTTTTTGGTTTGTTTTAATATTCACTTGGGATACACTGCACTTTGTACAACATTTGTATGTCGCAAGTATTTTATATGTACTTTTCAATATCAATTCTTAAATATATGGCAATATCCTTCATGGTACAAGTGTGCGTCTCTCTTTCTCCTGCCACCGCTTCTCCAATGTTTTCATTGCCATTGAGCATGTTATAAGTATTAAGTTATACTATACCGTATGCCATAGGAACCACTGTTTTTCTAAGCAATGCAAAGGTTGGCAGACTGACATATTCAGTTAAATTAAGTCTATTTAGTTTTAGAGGCTCTTTGTATTTATAATACACTTTCAGCTTCCTAGCATGAAGAAAGTACTCTATGGATTGAACTAAAAAGGAGGATTATAGAGTTCTGGGCTTCTGTTGACTCCAAAATTCATGCCTCCTACTGGTTGTTGTGTCAGAATACCTAAAAATTGCTGTACTTGTGTAACGCGTCAAGCAGGCTTTCTTCAGAAGTGCCATATAATACTGCTGAGATTCTGATCCTGCTGATCCATAAGAGTACATGAGAGGAAACCGAGGGATGGAAGAAAGTAAGTCTAACTGGTGTCTGGTTGGGTGGTCAAGTAAGTCCATCAAGCTAACTCTAGAGTTAGCTTGATTTTAGCCCTGAGTTAAATGATCTAAAACGCAAATGCAAACAGTTAGAGGGGCAGTGGAGGAAAGACTTCTCACTAGAAAAGAAGCAAGTTTACCGTGAAGCTGTAAAACTTTATAAATTAGAAATTTGCAATGCGCAATCTAAATTCTACGAGGCAAAAATTGTATCCGCTTCAAACACCCCACGAGAAATCTTTACAATATTCAGATCTCGTACCACTCCTCCACCCAATATAGTTCATTCAAGGGATTCACTGGGAAGATGTAATGACCTCGCTGAGTTTTTCCATGCCAAAATCCAGGCGATCTATTCAGCTTTTTCAACATCTGATAATCTGGAAAATGAACAACAACCGGAAGTAAAAAGAGACCTTTTACAACCCAGTCTCGAATCCTTCCCGCCTCTGACGCTTGAGGGCGCTATATCCCTACTGAACAAGCTAAAATCAGGCTCCCCAAGAGATATGGCTCCCCCTATTATTCTGAACAATGTAGCCCTAAAAGTAGCCCCCACCATTGCTGCACTTATCAACTCGTCATTGGAAGTTGGGAAGGTACCTGCTCAGTGGAAAAAAGCCATGGTAAAAGCCCTGCTAAAAAAGGCAGGATCTGATCCTGAGGTATGGGCAAATTATCGCACAATCTCATTATTACCCGGAATAGCAAAAATGGCTGAGAAATATGTAAACTCCATTCTGTCCACATATCTTGAGGACAACGATCGCCTTCATCCAACACAGACGAGTTTCAGATCCCACCAAGGCACTGAAACCACTCTGGTGGTCGTAGTTGAGGAAGCTAGAAAAATTATGGATGTAGGAGGATCGGCAGCAATAATCCTCCTAGACCTCAATGCGGCCTTTGATACCGTCAACCACCAACTTCTTATTTCCAGATGCCAAGAATTGGGGGTGACGGGAACCACACTGAGGTGGTTAACATCCTACCTGGAAGGTCGGTCATTTCAGGTGTTCGAAGATGATACGACTTCCAAGGTCATGCCATTGAAATGTGGAGTGCCACAGGGTTCCTCACTAAGTCCTACTCTTTTTAACGTTTATATGCACCCCTTGGCAACAATTGTGAAATCATTTGTCATACAAATAGTGACGTACGCCGATGGCACTCAATTATTTGTATACCTTAATCGATCGGGAGAAGGCGTGCATAATCTCCCTAGGTGCCTTGAGGAAGTTTCAGCCTGGATGAAATGCTCCTTCTTACAACTGAACGGAGAAAAAACTGACCATGATATTAGGCAAAACTTTGCCTCCAAAAAATGGAATGAGCTTCCGTAACATATTCGTTTGGAAGAAGATCATCTCTCCTTTCGAAAAATGTTGAAGACTCATTTATTCCCAGCCAGATAATCAGCTCATATCTGTCCGCTCTTTTCTTAGCGCTGGGAGGCCTACGGGTAGCCATGCGCTTTACAAATGTCTTTTTCATTTCATTTCATTCATGCACCTCAAGAGGAACCCATCTAAAGCTGCCCATAAACACACTAAGAAATCCCACACAATATCCACCATGACAAGTTGAGTGGTTATGAGCATACTTTGATTGTGTTACCCTAATTCCCTTGATAGTTTGACTAAGTCTAGCCAAAGCCTCACTAAAGTATCCTTCAGTACCGTGTTTCCAAAACTGTGGGTCTGGTTCACAAGCCAATTTTTGCTGCTGTGTTGTGAAAGTCCAAGCAATAAATAAAAATGCCTTTACATTCTGTATTTATCTTGTCACATTTGCTGCACTTCAGTGACCGAGTTCAAATGTCAAGCTATGTCTTCTCACAAATTGCTGCTTATTTTTTTTTACCATGGGGATTCGTGTGTACAAATTCTTTGAGGACCGGAGACTCAGATTATGCATTTCTCCTGTTTTATGTTAACTCAGCAGCCATATAAAGAACTGTAAATCCAACTTAAAGACTACATGTCCCATTAGTCTATGGAAGAAAACCACAGACCAGTTCACCAACAGCCATGCAGCACCGACTATGACAACATTATCAAGGAAAAACACTATTGTCTCTCTTTGCTGATTGGCCCTTATATTGTTCAATAGAATGTGTATTTAAGTAGTTTACGTACTGGGATGCATGTGCTCCTACCCCCAACACCCCCCCCTCCCCCCCACCCCTCACCGATAGTCAGTAATGCTGATTTCAGCCCACGGGATGCAGAGGCGTTGGCAGTCTGCGTTGCTGCAGTGACGCCCCAGCTCTGCTGGAGGGGCCTATGCGACAAGGATAGAGCGTCTCACTGGTTTGCGCTTCCGCTTTCTAAGACAATGAGCATTGACAGGAGACGCACATGTCTCCCATACGCAGCTCTGGAAGTCTACTGGTCACACTGTGTCTTCTCTGTAGCTCCAGTTGTCAGTTTCACTTCGTGTAGCTCCCCTTATTGTCTGGCTTATGCCTGATTTTCCTGCCAAAGACCTCTTTTAATAAGCCTTGGCTAATCCAACATGAATCAGTTGATTGTACTTGTCCTGACATTTTATGAGATGGGGCATTCTGAGGAGCAATGTATAGAAGCGGAGGAGCATCAGGTATGTTTACCCATCTAAGAACGTCTAGTGGATGTTTTGGAAGCCTCTTTTCAGAAGGCCATATTTTCTGCACTGGAGCCCATTACCAAGCAACTTCTGTTGCTGGTGTGGTGCTGGTTAGCACAATTTCCTGCAGTAAGGAGAGGTGATCTTCACCTCTGAAGGAACTGAAATCACCCTAGCCTGTGTCCGGGTTATAAACAAGTAGAAGCTAAAGGGCACCTCTTTCCTCCATTTGGAAGACGGTGCTGGGAAAGACTTGGACAATGCGTAGTCTGGGGATGAACTAAGCCCAGTTATTTGTTTTTCCTGATTTTTCCTGATAAATACAGACGGAAATCATTTATTTTCCTGTGTGTATTTATTTTTGAATGTGGGTTGGTTTTGAGTGATTCTAAATGCTGTCAATCATGACTGCCAGGCCAATAACTGTGTGGATTGACAAGCAAGGGGATAAAAAAAATAGGTATTTTAGTAAAGATCAATAAACAGCAGTAGATTTGCACAACCTTGATACTAAAATGTACATATTATTTTACAAGTGCATATTATACCATCTGAGTGTGTATATATCATTGAATGATGTCAGGAGTTGAGGCACGAGTGCACATGAACTGGTCAAATAAATGCAGAAATGTACACTTCAGCTTAATTTTTTTCACAAAACCTAAAATAAATCCGGATAAATACAGGTAATATTAACAAAAAATAAATATGGATAAATACAGATGGAAATTACAAAAATATAAATACCATAAAACAGGGAGCTCTAGTTATGATCCCCTGGGTAGCTCTGAGGCAACATGGTCGCTTGACCCACCTCCCAATATGTTCAACCCAGACGAAATCTTCCACCCCCAATTCCTTGGATTGGGCACCAGTGGTGAAAATTGCTCAATACGTACGCAGCCGCATTAGAAAATCCCTTAATATGGAGGTTCAGTGAAGACTTAGGGTGGAGTGTCCTAAGCCGTCTTTGGCGGGGAAGGTAGCTCTTACGCCGAAATAGTTCCCAAGATGGGGACCGTCCTGATGAAATTCATCTAGGACCCGAAGAAAGGCCTTGATCACTCCTGGAAGTCCTGTCAGGACAAGGTGTTGGATGTTTTGGGGCCCCTTATGAAAATCATTGATATGGCAGAATAAGCCTGGCAAACCGGTAAGTCGATAGACCCCTGACATTCTCTCGGGATGGGCCCAACAAGCTCTCTGCTTCCTAGGGAATGGTAATTGCGCCTCTAAGAAAGTGCCTCTTTTGACATGAATAGCCCCCACTTTTTGCCTGATGTGATTTCGAACTTTAAGTGCCCTGGGTCCCTGCTAACCGTTCCCAGTGCCAGATCTCTTTAATAAACACTGTACTGGACCACAATTTGAACAACTTCAGCTATCCCTGTAAGTCCCTAGTATATGGTACCCCTAATACCTAAGGGGTACCCAGAGGTATATTTAATCAGGGGTCCCCTTGGCAGGGGTCCTCCAGGAAGGCAGTGAGAGGGGTAGGTCGAATGCGATCTTCCACGATGGACTCATTAATTCAGCAGTACTTACGCGGTCATCTGCCTTGACCTAAGTCAGTCCTGTTGAATTGGGTTGGATTATGAGATCTCAATAGAGTGATCAACCATTGGGTAATACTGACGTTTGCTTCACCACTAGAGATCTTTAGGGTTAACACAGTTTTTAATTCACATAGCCCCGCTAAGTAAGGGTAGGGAATCTAACTTCATTGGTCCTGAAAAAATGCCAGGGATCCACCTGGACCGGAAAGACGTAAAACATGATGACGTAATCTCCAAGCACTTCACACTAGATTGTCATGCTTCGTAACATTGCCCTGACAATCTACACCTATCTGATTTTTTTTATCCTGCCAAGGGGACCCCTAATTAAGTACACCTCTGGGTTCCCCTAAGGTAGTTTTAAGACCACCCCTAGTTTCACTATTTATCACTAGATTCCCCACACACCCCCATGCATCATCGAGGCTAAAATAAAAAGAGCTTTGCCAAAGAGCCCTCTCACGGGGCCCGTGGAGCATTGCAGAGCCGGCCCCGTGTGGAGTAAAAGTCCTATGGTGAAGCATGACACCCACATGAGTGTGTGAGGGCAACACTTCCTAATAAGGAAGACCCCCCCTCACTTTATATACTTCAACCTTTCACTTTCCATATGAGAACCGCCACCCCCTTTTGGACAAGTGCACACTAGAGATTGTAGACACCCTAATGGTAGGTAGCCCATTGGCTACTACCTGTATCATCCCCAAATTCAGTATTTAGGTGGCACCCCGAGACCCGAACATCAGATGCGATGGACAAGAAAAGGGAAAGGACAAAGAACTGCTGCCTGAAGATTGACTCCCTCCTGCAGAAGAAAGTGGCGCCAAAACCTGCTTGCTGTGTGAAAGACTTGACATTCATGATGTGCTGTCTCATCCTGCAAATGTGAGGCCTCCAAGAAACCCGGAGCTCCTCCAGCCGTCAAGGAATCACGAGAAGCTCCCTCGGAGAGAAGATATCACTCCCCTGCACACCGCAGGCTTCAAACTTGTGAAGTTCAGTTTGTCTGCTTGCTGCTCCCCGATGACCTCGACGCAGCACTGAAGTAAGAAAAGGTACAACAGCTCGGGAGGGTCAGTTATGTCTCTTCATCAAGTTTTCAGACACCAGGGCCTACTGGAGCTGCGGCGTCCCAATATCTAGGCTTTTGGACCCACAAGGGCAAGCACCGAGAAGAAGAGCCCACATCGGACTCCAGCGCCTCCCGAAGCAAGCACCTATTGAGGCATGTTGAGACCCACTTCCTGAATGGTCCAGCTTTCCTGAGATCGCCTCTCCAAGTTGCCTGCTCCTAACTGCGAGGACCTCAAGACGCACAACACACAGTTGACCTATCTACTCTGCACCTGACACCACCAGCCCCGGTAATGATGAGACAGCTGTGCTCCCGTGATCCCCAGGCCCTTGCAGCCTCCTCCCTCCAAGGAGACCCATCGGACTTACCTGCTAGTCCTCCTGTGGAGTGTGGTTTCAAGTGGCCCCCTTCTTCTTTGCACACCAGCTTTCAAAACCCTCAGCACTCTGCTTCCAGCCAAACCGTGACGCTCTCGAACCTCTCCTGCTGAAATTCTGGACCTGGTCCCAACATAGACCTAAAATGAGGTGACCTTCATGAAAACTTTGCCTGATTTTATATGCATGTTTCTGTTTTCCCCCCATTATTTTCAATGGTGCGTAGTTTTGCACAAAAGTGATATATTTTCCAAACTTTGAAAAATCATAACCCTGAACATTTATTTATTTATTTTGACGGTTTTGTATAGCATACCTTAGAATTGTGTTCTTGGTCTTAAAAATTACATAAACATCGATGCTATTTTTATAAAGTGGTCTCAGATTTATTCTTGAGTGTATATCTCTTTCCTTCGTCTTTCTGCCGTATCTCCCTCTCATCCTGTTTTTCTGCGAACCTCTTCCCTCGACACTTGAGACCGAACTACTTTGTCTGATGCCCGATGGAGATACCTGGTTTAGCTATAGGGGAGATGGACCGTGGATTCCCTCCTTGGTTGTCACCTTCCCAGTCGATCTTTAAACTAACTTCCTCTCGTCTCTACGGTTGTCTCTTCCCTTATCCTCACATTCTCACCTCACCTACCCCTCACTTCTTTTCTCTCTCCTTTCTCTCCTCTCCTAATGTCTTGCTGATTGTTTGATGCAATGTGTAATTATTGATATTTTTCTATTTTACTTTTAAACCACATTGTTGCACTTCCTTTCGTCCCTCCTGTCGTCTCTGTAGTAAATCCACATCCTCCCTCTATTTATGGCTCTCCTTCTCCCCTCTCTCAATGTACTAAGACTGAACTTTTTTGTATGATGCCCGATGGAGCTACCTGGTTTAGCTATAGGTGAGATGGGCCATGGATTCCCTCCTTGGTCTTCACCTACCCAGTCGGTCTTTAGACAGACTTCTTTTCGTCTCTCCGTACTGTCTCTTCCCTTATCCTCCCTTTCTCACCTCCCCTGCCCCCTCCACTACTTTTCTCTCTCCTTTATCTCCTCTCCCAATTGTAGTGCATATTTTTTGGGGGGGGATTTATTGTGTAATTGTTTAACTTTTTATGTTACTTTGTTAATTCTCATGTAAAGCGCTCTGATACCTCCGGGTCTAGCCAGCGCTATATAAAACTCTTTAAATAAATAAATAAATACAAATAAATACTACAAGTAAGTAATCATTTTGTTAATTTTTATGACCCACCCCATGAAGTTTTCCTGTAAATATTTTTGGGTCACTGTCGAGGATCCATTGGCTTTCCCTTCATGAATAACAGATGTAAAATAGATCCTTTCTGTTCGCTGAGGTTTACCAGCCAAAGATTCATCGTCCTGTTTAAAAATATTTATTGGAACAATATTCTGTCCCACAACACCCATTGATCAGCATAATTTTATGATGACTGGTTTCTCTACCGAGTGCACATCTGTGGGGACGGAGTTGCAGAGATTTGGAGCCTCAGTCCATTGAAGATGGGTCTGCTATCCATATTATAGTTTCTCTACATCTTGAGCCCAGATAACAGGTTCCGCCTGATTGACCTTCCTTGTACTGCCAAATATTTCTTAATCTTTTGTAAAGCTACAGAAGTTTGGCCAATCCCTTTACCTGGTAATGATGCGTCCTTTACCATACTTTTCTACAAAAAAGTGTTTGCTTTCGCTTGTCAATATTTTACCTATTTTTTTATACAGTCAATCTACTTTTAATCATTAGATCCATCAATGTTAAATTTGTACAGATTCCTCAGTTTCTCAAGGTAGTCCATTTTGTGCCTACTATAAGCTGTTTAATTTCAACACCCCATAACATCCTGTTGCCGATTTATTACAGGCGGAGAGTGTGTGACTAATGAATCAACAATAATTGCCCGATTCCAGCACTCAGATACATAAGAAATAAAATGATTATCATTGCTATGTAAATCTTGACCCAATTTTTTATTTGGAGGACTGGGAAATGCCTGCCCGACCTTCTATTGTGGTTGAATAGCACAAAGGCTTTCAGATACTCAAATTCCTCTTGCTAAGGTGTACAATAGAGGTTTTCCATTCATCGATTTGAAAGTGAAGGTAAGAAAACCGTGATGAGCGGATTGCTTGGAATGTACCTCAGTCACTAGTAATTACTCAGTGCCACACCACTATCCATCAGATTTTTTGCTCACCATGCCACCCAAGTGTAGGCCCAGCTATATGCAAATTAATCTTGATCCGGCTCCAATAGGAGCAGTCCAGCCTAAGCTACTAAGCTATGCTCTTTCTGAACTGTAACACAAGCAACTCAGGACCAGTTGATATAAGTGCTCATTTTTGTTTCTTCTCCCAATTTTGAAGCTGGGAAATAAGTGTAAACTTCTTAAATTAACAAAGGTATAGTTTTGTATGGAAGCTTTATTTCTTGCAAGAAAGGTCCGACACTTGGGTACGTCTGAAAGTAAACACCTATTTAAAGATCTAATGTTCTACTTGTGTAGTTTTAGAATAACTGTCTTTATGGCCAACAACTAAAAACAAGCATTTGCAATGCAATAGGTCTCGCATTAGGAAAGTTTTAGCTATTGGTATTGTAAATGACAAATTTTGTATTTGTGTTGGTTTTGAAAATAGCAAAATTACTAGCTTTGTCATTTACAATGCCAATAGTTGTAACTTTCGCAAACGTGACACCTATATCATTTGTAATGCTATATGTGTTGTATTTATGTGTCTTAGATGTATTGATATTACAAATAACAATGGCTTTTAATTTGTTTAAATAATTAATACTTAAATAAAAGTTATTTTAATTTATAATGGCAATAACTTAAACTTTTGTAAATAACTTTTGTGAAGATTATGTTCAGTGTATTTTATTGTGACGAAAAGCCAAGAACACAAGTGAAATATTAACATCTTTTTGTGACATTTGTAATAAAGCTTGAAACATTGAGAGAACATATTTGAACCAGTTGCTGTTGAATGGTTGCACAGAGTGATGCTGTTGCGTTCAGTGTTGCTGAATAATGCTGTGGCGTTCAGTGGCGCGGAGTGATGCTGTGGCGTTCAGTGATGCTGTGGCGTTCAGAGATTCTGTGGCGTTCAGTGGTGCTGAGTGATGCTGTGGCGTTCAGTGGTGCTGAGTGATGCTGTGACGTTCAGTGGTGCTGAGTGATGCTGTGGCGTTCAGTGGTGCTGAGTGATGCTGTGGCGTTCAGTGGTGCTGAGTGATGCTGTGGCTTTCAGTGGTGCTGAGTGATGCTGTGGCATTGAGTGGTGCTGAGTGATGCTGTGGCGTTCAGTGGTGCTGTGGCGTTCAGTGGTGCTGAGTGATGCTGTGGCATTCAGTGGTGCTGAGTGATGCTGTGGCATTCAGTGGTGCTGAGTGATGCTGTGGCATTCAGTGGTGCTGAGTGATGCTGTGGCGTTCAGTGGTGCGGAGTGATGCTGAGGCATTCAGTGGTGCTGAGTGATGCTGTGGCGTTGAGTGGTGCGGAGTGATGCTGTGACGTTCAGTGGTGCTGAGACATTGAGCGGTGCTGAGTGATGCTGTGGTGTTGAGGGGTGCCGTGGCGTTGAGGGGTGCTGTGGCGTTGAGGGGTGCCGTGACGTTGAGGGGTGCTGTGGTGTTGAGGGGTGCCGTGGTGTTGAGGGGTGCCGTGGTGTTGAGGGGTGCCGTGGTGTTCTGTGTTGCTGAGTGATGCTGTGGTGTTCAGTGATGCTGTGGCGTTCAGTGACGCTGTGGCGTTCAGTGACGCTGTGGCGTTCAGTGACGCTGTGGCGTTCAGTGACGCTGTGGCGTTCAGTGATGCTGTGGCGTTCAGTGATGCTGTGGCGTTGAGTGGTGCTGTTGCGTTGAGTGGTGCTGTGGCGTTGAGTGGTGCTGTGGCACTCCAGACTCCCCCCGCCCCCCCCACCCCACCCCAGCTGACCTAAGGTGCATATCCTGTTGTTGCTGAAAGGCAGAACTAGTCAATAGGCCTGGGCAAAATGTTGTGTCAAAATGAAAAATGTGTGAGATCTGCTCTCAGAAATTTCGTGCATGGACTGGGCTTAAGGGTGTTTAACTAAATGTTTCACAAATTTGTTCTGCCTCATGAACTTTCACGGAATTTTGTGGTTTCATTGTTTTGACACCATTTCATGTCTGTTTCGTTTTTTTGTGGTGGGTCACGTACCGCAATGAAATCCCTATACTTTCCAGAAATGTTGTGTGTTTTTTATTCTGTTTAGTACACGTGAAAACACAATTTCACGAATTGCAGCTGTTTTATTATTGGATTCCACAAAACAGGAAAAATCCTCCGGTCTGCAAGCCACCACCATCACAGACTTTAATAATAAGAGCAACATAAGAAGACGTGCACTCTGTTTTGTGGAATAATATCAAAAAGGCAGCATGGCACAGCATGCCAAAGGCTATCCAACCCCCCCAAGATGTGTTCCTAATTGCCATTGCCAACCGAAGGGCATCCAATGTTAGTTGGAGGTAGAGGCGTCTTGCCGCATAACGATCCCTTTGAGGGAGAACGTTTTCAGTCGACCACATAGCTTTTGCCTGAATAAAAACTTAGAATTCTGGAAAGAACCTGATGTTAGTGGACTTCCGGTCTGAGGTCTATATACTGCCTACTGAATCACATACAGCTTGCTTGGAAAGGTATTTGTGGTAAGGTCTCGGGTAATATGGGCAAGCAAACCAAAATGTGGTGTGTTCGCTGAGCTGCAACTTACTTAACAATCTACTGAGACTGCTGTTCCAAGGACCATTGCCAAATGCGATGCCTGCTCGTCTCAGCTCGGGAAGCAACTTGGAACAAAAGGCAGGAAAACGAAAGTATTAGGCAGCATTCCCCACCCATCCTTCACGTCAGGCGGCCTTAGCCCTGCAATGTAACAGCTGTCCTCTGCTCTCGCACCGCATGCTGGGAAGTGTTGTTGTCCGACACCAGGTTCGTCAAAGGGCAGCAGGAAGGCAGAACTAGGCGGGACCTTGAGGGGGCGCTGCGGAGGGTCCGGGTCGTAGGTGATCCTTCGTTCGCCAACCAGGTACCCCAGAGGTAGCGGTGCGGCCTGTACGTCTTCCAAGGTACAGGGCGGCTCTCAGTGCGGCAGGGACTTGGGAGGGGAGAAATGGTACGGTGCAGTACACCTTCACATGTACGCACCGGGCTGGGCAAAGCAAAGGGCTGACTTGTACGATGGCGGCCTACTAGCCGTATGTTCTTATTGCAGGCAGGATCCCCGGGGCGGCAGTGAGGCACGGAGCGGCCCAGTACGACTCGTACCGGGCGGCTTCCTTTGTGTGGCGCGGCCCCGGGAGGTGGGGGGGGGACAGTGCGCTGGAGTACGCTTCAGGCGTACGTGGCGTACCTCTGTGCCCTGAAGCGGCGGACGGCACATTGGTAGCAAGCACGAGCTGCACTTGGAATCCTCACCTGCGGTGCGGCTTCGGGGGCTGTAGAGTGCGGGCTGTACTTTGCAGGATACAAGCTTGCCGGTTCGTGGCGGCTTGGATGCGGTGGCAATGCGGCTCGAACAGGGATGTGTGTGCGTGTGTGTGTGTGTGTGTGTGTGTGTGTGTGTGCGCGAGTGTGTCTGTGTGTCTCTGTGTGTGTGTGTGTGTGTGTGTGTGTCTCTGTCTGTCTGTCTGTCTGTCTGTCTGTGTGTGTGTGCGCGTGTATCTGTGTTCGTGTTATCCCTTCCTGGCAATGCGAGGCAGGAGATGGGCCCGGCGCCGGCCTGGACGTGCGCGTCCACAGATCCCAATCGCCGCGCGTGCCCGACCCCTGTCTCAGATTCCCAAGAGACGGGCAACATTAGTCGTCGAGCTGGACGCAATGCTTCGCATTGCTTTCTCCAGCTCGACCTAAAAACATGTTGCTTTAATCTCTGGAATCCTCCAAACTGCAGCTCCTTCCTCAGCAACGAACCACTGAAGTATCACCAGTTATGGTTAGCTACGCATGCCGTACATTTCGCCATATGCCATGTTGTTCTGTGGTTTGCTCTTTTCGTTATTTCTGAACCATTTGCAACTTGGTGTTTTGGGCATGGCGGTTTGCACAAGTTATGACATGTTGTGTACATTGGTGGTCCTAACTGTTGGATTTCAGTGGTTGGTCGCATTTGAGTTTAAACAATAACTCATTTTTGTCCATTGAATGTCTTTATTATTATTATTATTTTTTAATTTCCAACCCTTGCTGAACATGGACCTAGTACTAAAGCAGCGTGGTAGGGTAAGTGCCAGGCCGGTGGCCACACCCTGCGCCGACCCCTCTTTTAGTAGCCAACACCTGCAGCCCATGGCATATGTGACCAATTGTTAACTAGTAGCCAACACCTGCAGCCCATGGCATATGTGACCAATTGTTAACTAATCCTCTACTTAAAATGTCTCGTCTTGTGATCGTAATCTTTTGTCTTCTGAGTAGGATGCTATTTTTCTGCGTTTTTTCTTTGCATACTACAAACCCTGGAGTGAAACAACTCTGAGGGTGGCCCTCTTTGCCAGTACAATTTTTTTCCACAGCGTAAACTCGTAAGTTGGAGAACTGAACATTTTCAGAACCCTTCTCCAGGCAAATCCATTTCTTAAACTATTGAAAATGTGATTGTCAGGCGTCACAATTAATGACTAGTCAGTTAACGAGGCTAAGATATGCACAAATGTTAAGCCTTTAAAGCCTGTTCTTCAGTGTTTTAAAACGCTAAAATCTCAAAACTACTGAAAGGATTTTCATCAAACTTATAAAAGCACCATATTAGAGTAAAGTTCTGCTTTCACGGGGTAAATCTGTTAAACGGTTCAGACTGTAGGCACGAGCATGATTTCCTGTGAAATTTAAAATGGGAAACCCTTCTTATTTCTCCTTCCCTTTCACCCCTGCATGGATCTTCATGAAACGTGGCATGGCAGCCTTAACTGACAAAGCTGATGGATTGGTAAATTATGTGCAAAATTGCACCTGGGATCAAAAGTTATAGCCAATACAGAGATCACCACTGTGTAATATGAGTGTAAATACATATTACATCTTGAAATATATATATAATCCCTTAGCCCAGTTGGAAATGAATACCAGGTTGAAAAGCAAGATATTAATGCCTAGCTCGCAATTAGAATAAACTTTACACAGACAAAATGATACTTGCAAAATCTAAAAATACATTGATAGCTAAGGGACATGCCAAAGTATTGCCAGCAAAATGATCAAGAAAATGAATTTAGTATTCTGAGTGAATGGGGTTTCATATTGAAAGACTAATACATAGACGCAAAAGTAGATTCTACCAAAAAAGGTATCTGGTCTCTTCTCAGATGAAGCAGGTGAAAATAATATTCAAGAGGGAATCGAGTACACTGCTTGGCATATTTTCCCAGTTGGATTATGGTACATGCAGCTCAAGTAATCCCTATGAGGCCGTTATGCCAAGCAGTGTTTTTTCGCTTCTACATGATTGATTGTTCTTCCTAAGGCTACTGGACTATTAAAACCTGTGGTGTGCACCGAAACTCTGCAGAGGTGCGTAACCTGAAAGACATTGAACACCATTTCAAGTACCGCCAAACAGATTTGTTGCTGTCTGCCAATATAGGTCAAGAATCCTCCAGAAATGCATTTCCAAAGATACAATGCATTGGCCACACCAACACATGGTGAGCACTCTGCTATTGAGTATCTGGAAGTGACTGTTATCTTGAACTGCCTTTACCATAATGCATCTGGGCGAATTGGATCTGTTGTACCAAGGTACAGTGCTCTACTCTCTTCTCGATTGTTTAGCTCCTCCTGGACCCATTGAGGTGAAGCAGTGAGGTTTGTTTTGGAATGGTAATTAATCTGAAGAACATGGGTAGTCCCATACCAGGCCACTAAAGGCATTTAATAAGTGCCTCTCAAAATATTTTCGAAAGTTACTTTGCACTATCCCGGACAGTGCAGTGTTGACTGACAAAATCTGTGCTTTCACATGAAGTCTAGTAAAATCTGTGTTTATTTTTTCATTTTAAAGTAGATGTCGATTTTGCTGCAACGAGTTCCATACCTTCTCAAAGGAAAGCAGCATTTTACTATGAAGGAACGGTCCAGGTTTCTGGGGATAAAACCTACCCATAACTCTGTTTAGCTCATTTGCCTTTGCAATTGAGAATTGCCATATGCATATCAGCTTGACTTCTCGGTTAATATGAACATTTTAAAGCCAGATGTTCTGATGGCTATCCATATGAGTTTGCAACTTGATGAAAGATATCTGCATAATCAGTTTCTCTTCATAATAATACTTCCTATAGTTTATCCACATCATTCACCACTCTTAAGGGCGCTTGCTAAATTGTGAACTTCTGGCTCTTGTATGTAGATGGCAAGAGTACCATGTGCTGGGGTTAAATATACAAATTATAATCTCATCCGGCCCAGAGGTGCAGAAGTGTCTCCCCACACCCATCCTTTACCTTCTACTCTGCAACAAGTTTTTACACCTCATTCAGAGCTGCTCACTCAGGGGGCTGCAGCTAGAGTCTAATGCAAATTTGCCTGCAGAGGCCTTGCACAGGAAAGGGTAGCTTTCTAAAAGTATGTTTTAGTTATTAGAAATCTAACCTGGCCAGTGAAATGGGTTTTTGATACATTTTAACAAGAGTCCAAGAATGAGATATATAGTTGTTTCCTAGCCCGAGATAACATTATTAAATTTAACATTGCATCTCGCTCGCCATGCTACAGTGAAAAAAGCCTTTATGGTTTTTCGCTGTAAGGTCATATTTTACATAAAAATTGTGAATGGCCTACTTTTTAATGCCATTTACCCTGTCTTATGGGCGTAAGCCCTACATAGGGGTGACCTGTTAATATTTAAAAGTAAGTTAGATTTTGATCGGTCAGGGGGAATATTTTGACAGGTTGAGTTGCGGTTTAAAAGCTGCTTTAAGCAGGTTTCAATGGTAGGCCGGCCCGTAGCCATGTTATAAGCTTTTACTGCAGTGGATGGCATAAATGGGTTCTGCAGTCCACTAGTAACATTCAACCTGCAGACCCTGGGTACACTTTGTACCATGTTTTAGAGGCATATAGGTAACATAAATATAAAGAAATTGGGGGTATACCACTTTCATCATGTTGAAAGAAAAACTACAGGCACTTTACTACTGGTTAGCAGAGGTAAAGTGCACAGACATCTACAGCCAGCAAAAACAGTTGAAGCAAAAGTTTAGGGCCTCACCATGCAACAAATGGTCATTTCCTACATCCACCATGTTTAAAGGCTTGGTGAATTGGTGTGAATATTTTTGTGTTTGCAGACAAATCCACTATCAGTGGTTCCCACACCTCTAACCGTGGTGGAAAAACTGAGGGACAAGAGACCTGGAAATCTGTCAATATAATCCTTCCCTAAAAAGGTTTTCACCATTTCCCTTGAGAAACCGCGCCTTGGTACACTGTCTTTGAAACTAAAAGTTCAAAGTAAATACCAAGATCTCAATTTCTCAGAGTTCGTTAACTTTCAGCTTCATTATTAATTAGTATGCTGACATTGTTGTAACAATAATAGCATCCAGAAAAGCCTCCAGTAAATCACAGCATGCAGTTCAGTTGTGTTTGGTTTTCTCTAGGAACTGCAGAAAACAATAAGCCTGCTTTCTAGCTCTGATATGACTTTCATTTGTACACAACTGTCAGAAATTGAGTTATTAATTTAAGAATGGTTAATCCCTACCAACTTAATAAGCATAATTTGGTTAGATCAAAACACCAGCTCTGAGGGAGTTGCTGCTCATCCCCTGGTAGTTATGGCACAAGCATAGGCCCCAGAGTGGTGCATATGACGTTCAAGTAATACCAATATTTGTAAAGTCCAGAGGAGACAACAAAACAAAATTTCTAAATCAGCTTAGAAAAATAGAGAAGACCGTAATTTCCAAGATCACTAAAATAGGATAAAGAGAACTGAAGAAATTAATTTTTAAACTTTTGATACAAAAAGCACATAGAAAAGGTAAAGCACGTTTGAAAAACAAGAGTTCACAGTTGACTGAGACATAGGTGCGACTTCAGGCCAACCGCAATGAAAGGGAGGCCAGTTGCGCCAAAAGTGTTGTCACGTTCAAAGTGTTTACTTTCAGATTTCGTCTCAGACTGCTTTTGTTCTGGTCAGTCCTGCAGACCCTAGCTCCTCAGGGTAGGCGTCTTGGCACCAGGTCTCTCTTCACCCAGATCTGTTGCATGGTTATCAGCTAGGCTCTCTTGGAGTCGGGAATCCTTCCTGTTTTTTTTTCTTCTATAAAGTAGACAAACTGGAGGCTAACCCCTGGAGAGTAGTTCTAGTCCCTGGCTGCTAGTAGGAGTCCTTGAGAGAATAGTCTTCCTCATGCACGGGGGAGCATTCTTCTTTCTAACAGCAAGGCCGCCTTCTTCTGGTGCAGTCTTCCCAGGTCCAGGAATGTTCTGAGAAGATGCCAGATTTATCATTTGCACTGACTATTGATTTGAGACACTCTGCCATCCAATGCTAACTCTTTTCTCCGATTCCACCACCTTCTTTTGCAGCACTTCTTATTTGCCGAACTGTAAAATTACTCAGTAGGCACGGTTTCAGAATGGCAGAGATTTCAGCCACCAGGCTGGCCTGTCTAGATCTACTTGGCTACTCCGCTTTTGAGACGAGCTCTCTTCTCACCTGACAGGGTCCACACTGGTTCTCTCATCTACTGTAACAAGAGCCATACTGTCTATGAATAAATAGAAAAAGGCCTCCCTGATGTTTCCAAGTAAAAAAAAAAGTAGTGGTAAGCCTTCGTTTGTTCTGCCAACTGATCGTGTCCACTCTCAGATGGCTAATCTCTGCCATGTTATCAGCAGTTAACACCTCCCTGGCTCAGAAGCTAGCCCTTGTATTTAAAGCCAGGGTGGTAACTCTTACAGGCAAGTTTGAGAGTCTATGTCTAGAGTGTGATGAGTGATTAAGTAAATGTTTACAAAGTTAATTTTCCCCTTACGTTATAAACAAAACTGAGTTAACCCTTCAGTCATATTTAAAAAATTGTGGAATATATCTTTGAAACATTTTTCTGGAATTTTTTCAAGTAGATGCAGGAAATATTGTAATTCTATTTAGGTCTACTCATAGAAATGTCTGGCAAAATCTACACAGTTAAATAGCTTTTGGGTTTTGTTTTACTGTGAGAGCACACTGGTCTCAAATATGTACTGTGCCCTATTTTCTTATATTAGCACCCTGGCCTTTTTTTTTTACATGGCAAGGGATTTACCCTGCCATTTGTTACTGCAGTGCATTTGAACTGCGGCAAAGCTAAAAAAATAAAAATAGATAAAAATAAATAAACTGCAGCAAAGCCAAAGCCAGTGGTGTTCTTTGCAGACATATATTTTTGTCTTATAGGCGAGTGGTGTAAATACACACTGAAACACACATATGGCATTCAACTTCCTCACCATATATGTATTTTCTAAGCCATCTATAATGATCTTATTGGACATTTAAATGAGACAATTAAATATTAAATGAACCAGTTTTACCAATACCGTTTGAAAGGGAGAGCACACAAACTATGGCACTGAATAACACTGTGAATCGACCCCTAATACCTGCGATATAGCGTCCAGAAAATATGTGAACAATCTTGGGTGTCTAAGTATAACAGGCAGATATGCTGCAGCCATCTCACTGCAACAGCATTTCATATAGAGACCTCCAACGGACATTGGGCTCCCAATGAGGTTTGCTGAAACATTCAGAACTAACAATTTTCCTGGTAGATAGAAGACAGAAAACATGGTGGAGGCATACTGCACTTTTGAGAAGCAACCCCTGGCCACTGAAGGGTTTGAATACAGCATTGCATCATGTTGGTGATGGCACCCTTTGACTTCATGTCCACCATCAACTGCTAACCTGAAAGTCCATATTTTTAGTTGATATGGTTACCTAAAAGCCAGTTTTAGTTGCCATGGTTACCTAGAAAATGCTTTTAGTTGCTATGGCTACCTGAAATGTTCTTTTAGTTGCTACCACCTCAACACATTTTAAGTACATACTCTTTCTTTATATCAAGCATGCAGCTTTTCTTTTAGGAATACTTCAATGAAAGTACTTTTGATTTCCAACTAATCAAAGGACTGCATGTCCTTCTCTTTTGCTGTAAACTACATGCTGCCTGGGTTGGGCTTATACAGAGTGCTGCTTTTTTATGGCTGTTATCAATATGACCCAGTCTTCAATCTCCTTGGGAGCATGTGCACTTTCTAGGCAAACTCCTAAAGTACTAATTGCTTTTTGGGACCAACTTTAGCATTCTAAAATGCTACTACCTTCAGGAGGTGTTACTCCTAGAAGGCATCCATGAAGCTAAGAAAGTGATGTGGCCCCTTGGCGTGACATGCAAATCAACCATCGTGGGCCACACTTCTCCTCCTTTCAGGAAGGAGATTGTGTCCTCTAGAAACACACAAGGTCTCCCATTTTTTTGTTTCAATTTCTTCCCAGCTGTTTGTAATGTGGCAAACTGGATACAACAATTTTTTTAATGCTCTTCTTCTGGCTTCTCCACTCAAAGTGCTCTAACCTTCAGCCAAAAGGAATTATTTAACCATAAGAGACTTAGACATATTGACTAACTCTGCTTGTACTTACTGCTTATGTGTAATCAGCCTGGGGAAATGCATGCATTACCAGAACAGTGGCATACCAACATTGCAGTCTGATTGTGTCTAAACACCAAAACAAACTGTGTTGGTAGAAGAATAATTGTTATGTTCTTGGCAAGGAACGGAATGAGTCTTGATTTTCTCTACAGAGGCACGTTTCGTCTCTCTAACTCCTTCCATAATAAATGTTCCCATTTCAATGACCCCACTAGTAACTCTTAAAGCTAAGTTGTATATTGTGGGTGCTGCTAGCCTTTTCTTAAGCCTTTGTAGATGTCCTAATGCTAGCATTGCAGGACCATAGTATGGGCACACTGCTTGGTCCCATTAGTCTGTACTTTCACATCCTTTTGTGGGGGGCGAATTAACATGTTTATTTGTAATATAGAAGAATAGCTTAACATCCACTAAGCTGGCTCTTTTCTTAGAATCTTTCCCTTGTAACATTCCTTCCTTCAAACTTTCTACTTAAAGCAAAAACTACACACCTTCCCCCTTAAAATTAAGCAAAAGATAATTAAACAAAAGATAAGCGTAAAAAAACTTGTGGATAAAACAAGAATAAGAGAAATTGCAAGAAAACCACAATTCATACGATATTCATTGTAATGAGCCAATACTGTAGAAAATCATAGGAATATTATTTGCTTGTGTACTCCTATGAGCATCAAATTTATGTCCTTTGTCCATCAAATTGTCACTGGGATGCAGGGTAACCTCTTTATCACTTGTTATACACGTTCCATGAACCATACCACCAGAATCTGCTGACTTTTCACACACATTACCAGACACATACTCTTCAAACAAATTCCCAGCTACATCTGATTTATCCTCCCTACCTAATGATGTCATGTCAGATTAACCACTCGCTCAAAATAAGAACCACCGTCCTCTACATCCTTCAATTACTCTGTCATCATCGATAAACCATTGCACACAGAAACTCTTCTGAAATTCCACATTTTACCACCCTCTATCCTCACAGCCTTACTAAAGATTTCCAGGACTTCTACAGGATCTGACCATTTGGCCAACTTCCTGTTGGACCCTTACTAGATCACCAACCTTCAATCTGGTCCCAGCAGATGTTGCCCTAGGACCGCTCTCACACATCTTTTTCTGATGCATCTCCACTCGCTCCCTGCCTTTAGTAAAATTGATCTCACCATCTCCCACATTCTTTCCTCTCAATTACTATGGAATCAGCTTCAACCCCGGTTTTCTTCCTTGTATTTCTTCAGACGGGATAAGCCTGTAACCAAGTTAGGTAACGTGCTGTATGTCAACAAAGTAGCCTGTTAAGCTTTCCTCCAAGGTAAAACACTTTTCATAGCCAATTAAACTGATTCCTTAACCACCCTTTTGAAACATTCCACTTGGCCATTGGCTTGAGGGTGATCATTTGACACACCTATGTAAAACCCCACATCTCCTCTAAAAATTGTCCATCTCCTTACTTACAAATTGGAGTCCATTGTCTGATACAAGTTCCTCTGGTATCCCCTCGCAACAAAAAATGTCATCCAGAAACTCTGACCTGAGTTGAAATAACCTATTGAGTTGAAGTAACCTTTTCTACCATTTTCAACTCTGGCCATTTAGTAAAATTGATTACTACAATTGGCAAATGCTTCCTTGCTAGGACTCACTTCTACTGCCAACGCCTTCACTGATCGATCACTACTCGCACATGGTTTGTATTCTCTCACCCAATTATCAAACACACTATTGACTCCGATAAAATTAATGTATCTCTCTATTCGTGGTAGACATTCCCATTTGATTATTGTCCGCTAACATGAAAACTGATTTCTTTAAATTCTGTGGGGGAACAATCTTATCACCTTTCATGACTATACAATCAGAATCTTTCAACGCTTCCCTTACTTAAAATAAATTATGCTGCTTCACGTCTCAGCTTCCTTTCCTCCAGTCAGCCTTTACTCAAATAACTGAACATCTTGCAAAACATATTAACTAAGCTTAGCTTCACTCCATTTTTCTTTGGATATAGTTTTTACCACATTTTCCTTTTCCATTCCATCCATTAACATCATCCAGTCTATACGCCATATCGCGTTCCACCTCCTCATCTAATGTCTCTTCATCCATAATTGGAAACCGAGACATACAATCAGCATGCTCATTAAACCGACCCAGATCGTACTCCCCCATACCTTGGTACTCTTGTAGTCCAACTGCCATCCTTGCTAGACGAGCTGTTAATATTCTTCCATCACCACCAGCTAACATATTGAACAATGGCTTATGGTCTGTTCTCAATACACATTTCATCCCCCACATGCTCAGAATGGGGCATTTTTAGAATCCTGTTTTATAGCTTAGTGGAGAAAATAAAAGTCTATTTATTATGACTTTGTCTTTGCAAATGTAAATTTAAGCACTCTGTACTTAGCAGTGTTTGTGGCACATGGCCTTTTGCTACTGATGGCACTTGCTACTAAGTATGTCTTCTCTATGGTCTGTTTGTGGATGTGCATACAGACTCCTCCATGCTGAGCACTTAGTACAATGTTGGAAGAAGCTAGGAGGAGAGCAGGCAGTTTATACAAGCCCAGAAGGTGAGCAGGCAGTTTATACAAGCCAAGAAGGTAGTGGTTAGAAGTAGTGGGTTTGTGACACTAGCTTTTGATTCATACACCATGTGAGATTGGGAGAGAGGAGTAGAAGTTGGGTATGATTGCAACTTTATCTGTGACCCTAGAAGCGAT